>NC_091464.1:93481411-94081411 GCF_027789765.1 Dendropsophus ebraccatus
CCCGCCGGTGGGACTTGGAGGCCCTCGGCAGCCGGCGTGAGTGAACAGGAGCCCGGGGAGAGAAGAGCGCCGCTCCGGTCCCCGCCGGCGTATCCCGGAGGCCCGAGTTAGCCGGCCTGGGTGAGCGGGAGTAAGCTGGACCCTGATGCCGGGGCCCTGGAACTCGGGCCCGGCCAGCATGACAGCTCCCGGGGAGAGAGCCAGGGGGACCAGGTGCCGGCGCGGGGATAGCTTTGGCAGGGCTCTGGCAGCTTCATCCAGTTGAGCGGGGGAAATCTGCTTTTTCACGTCGGCCTCCTGGAACTTTTGGCCGGCCAGGGTTCCCAGGCAGCTCCCGGGGTGAAGGCGGAGAGGGGTGGAAAAAAGTGCTGGCACGGGGAGAGTTTTTGCGGGGATCTGGCGGCTTGTTTTAGTTGAGCGGGGGAAACCTGCTTTTTAACGCCGGCGTCCTGGAACTACCGGCCGGCCAGGGCTCTTCTCTAAAAAATTCCCAAAATCGCTGCTAATAGCCTGCTAATATCGCTGTAAGGTATGGCAGTTCCCATGGCCGTGATCCCCAGTAATTGTGCCAGGGCCCGAACGAGGGCGGAGTGTACCTCCTCATCTGCGTCACGTCTCATTTCAGTAGCACTTAAGTTTGCGTGGACAGCGCCCGGCTGACTTTCCTACACTTATGGCAGGTGAGCGGAGTACGGTTGTCTTTGCGGGGAAGGAGAGAAAGACAGCTGTCAGTCAAAACCAGTGAACGCCCGTGGCTGGCTGCTGTTTGGGGCAAAGAAGTGAGCGAGCATGGCGGTGCACGAAACGAGGTGGCAGGGCTCCGGCAGCTTCGTCCAGTTGAGCGGGGGAAACCTGCTTTTTCACGCCGGCCTCCTGGAACTCTCGGCCGGCCAGGGCTCCCAGGCAGCCCCCGGAGTGAGAACCGGGCGGTGGAGAAAGAACGGATCAGACCTCCGGAATGAGGTCAGATTTGAGTGCCAGATCTGACCCTCAGTTCCATAAGTCCGGCAGGCGCGCCAAGGACGTCCCGCAGAATTGGGGGTGGTGACACTCCTCGCAAGACCTCGTTTCCGCCACCATGCGGGAGAACCGTGAGAGAGGCTGTGGGTCTGTGCCGACCATGTCCCCAGAGAAGGAGCCGCCTCGGCCGGCAGAGCTACAGCCGGGGTCCCTCTAAGGCTTATTGAGCTTTGGGACTTAGTTGATTTTTCTGGAATTGACGGATACGGTCCTTGTGGGCGGTGCGCGAAAGCTCCTGCTGTGGGAATTCAGTGCGCCTGGGCCGGGTGAGCGTTGGACACCTCCCCGGTAGTCGTGGGCGGGCCGCGGAAGCTGCTGCAGGGATCCAGTGCGCCAGGGCTGGGTGAGCGTCGGACACCTCCCCGGTAGTCACCGACAGGCTGCGGAAGCTGCTGCTGCTGGGATCCAGTGCGCCAGGCCCGGGTAAGCGTCTGACACCTCCCCGGTAGTCGCAGGCGGGGCGCGGAAGCTCCTGCGGGGATCCAGTGCGCCAGGGCCGGGTGAGCGTCAGACACCTCCCCGGTAGTCGCCGGCGGCCCGCGGAAGCTGCTGCTGCTGGGATCCAGTGCGCCAGAGCCGGGTGAGCGTCGGACACCTCCCCAGTAGTCGCGGGCGGGGCGCGAAAATTTCTGCTGCGGGAATTCAGTGCGCCTGGGCCAGGTGAGCGTCGGACACCTCCCCGGTAGTCGCGGGCGGGATATGTAAGCTCCTGCCGCGGGAATTCAATGCGTCTGGGCCGGGTGTGGTTTGGACACCTCCCCGGTAGTCGCGGGCGGGGCGCGGAAGCTCCTGTTGCGGGGATCCAGTGCCCACCTTCTTACCTGTGCATTCTCTGATCACGGGCTCCGTCATCGCTGGAAGATGGCTCCTCATCCCCGGATGAGTTGGGTGCGCCAAAGTCGTTAATGGTCTAATGAGAAGAGGTCTCCACCACGCTGTCCGAGGCTGGGTCTGGCTGCGTCAATGGTGGGCTGTCCGAGCCCGGGTCTGGCTGCGTCAATGGTGGGTGACTGTCCGTGTCTGAGCTGGAGACCTGGCCCTCCTTAGTCGGTTTTCCGTATATGGTGAATCTTCTCTTCTCTAGAAAATTCGCTAAATCGCTGGCCGAACCCAGCCTGCTAATATCGCTGTAAGGTATGGCGGTTCCCATGGCCATGATCCCCATGGCCATGATCCCCAGTAATTGTGCCCAAGCCCGAACGAGGGCGGAGTAGAAATGGGGGTGGTGAAGCTCCTCACACTACCTAATTTCCGCCACCGCGTGGGAGAACCGTGAGAGGCATGGGCAAGCCTCTCTCAGGGACGCCGCTATGTGGGAAGCATAGGCCGGCAGAAGGACAGAGGGCTTGCCGCTGAAAGTCCTGGAGCTTTATGAATGCTGTCCGGCAGGAAACAGGAAAGGAATCAAAAGGTTCCGGGCAGGGCGGAAGGGGTGCGGAGCCCTGGAAGTGCTGCACAAACGACACCAGCGTCATCGGCACTAGCAGATTCTTAGCAGCAGCAAAGAGGTGATCAGAATAGCCCATCAGAAGCCCGGGAAAGCTGGGTGAAAAATGTTCTTAGGCCAGCAACGTTGATCTTCAGCCCCAGCCCTGGCAAGAGGATTGGTAACAGTGAGAATGTGGACATGGATGTGGTGGAGGGGGGTGGGAGGAGCCCTCAGGGTACATCTCTTGTCACGGCCCCTGTCATATCCCCTGCCCCAGCCCCCGGTATCCCTCAGGTCATGGCCTCTGCAGTGGCCCAGGGCATACCTCCCAACTTTTGCAAAGAGGGACATGTGCGCCGCGGTCCCCATAGCCACGCCCCCATAGCAACCCTCCATAGCCACGCCCCCATAGGAACCCTCCATAGCCACGCCCCTACAGTCACCACATGCTGCTGACTGAATAGTGCCCTCTACAGTATCCAATCCCCCAAAAAATGCCCTATATAGTATCCAATGCCCCATATAGTGCCCCACATAGTATCCAATCCCCCATTATAGTGCCCCACATAGTAGCCAATGCCCCCATATAGTGCCCTACATAGTAGCCAATCCCCCACATAGTGCCCCATATAGTATCCAATGCCCCATATAGTGCCCCACATAGTAGCCAATGCCCCCATATAGTGCCCCACATAGTAGCCAATGCCCCCATATAGTGCCCCACATAGTAGCCTATGCCCCCATATAGTGCCCCACATAGTAGCCTATGCCCCCATATAGTGCCCCACATAGTAGCCTATGCCCCCATATAGTGCCCCACATAGTAGCCTATGCCCCCATATAGTGCCCCACATAGTAGCCTATGCCCCCATATAGTGCCCCACATAGTAGCCTATGCCCCCATATAGTGCCCCACATAGTAGCCTATGCCCCCATATAGTGCCCCACATAGTAGCCTATGCCCCCATATAGTGCCCCACATAGTAGCCAATGCCCCCATATAGTGCCCCACATAGCCAATCCCCCCATATATGCCCCACATAGTAGCCTATGCCCCCATATAGTGCCCCACATAGTAGCCAATCCCCCATATAGTGCCCCACATAGTAGCCAATCCCCAATATAGTGCCCCACATAGTAGCCAATGCCCCCATATAGTGCCCCACATAGTAGCCTATGCCCCCATATAGTGCCCCACATAGTAGCCTATGCCCCCATATAGTGCCCCACATAGTAGCCTATGCCCCCATATAGTGCCCCACATAGTAGCCTATGCCCCCATATAGTGCCCCACATAGTAGCCTATGCCCCCATATAGTGCCCCACATAGTAGCCTATGCCCCCATATAGTGCCCCACATAGTAGCCAATGCCCCCATATAGTGCCCCACATAGCCAATCCCCCCATATATGCCCCACATAGTAGCCTATGCCCCCATATAGTGCCCCACATAGTAGCCAATCCCCCATATAGTGCCCCACATAGTAGCCAATGCCCCCATATATGCCCACATAGTAGCCAATGCCCCCATAAAGTGCCCCACATAGTAGCCAATGCCTCATATAGCGCCCCACATAGTAGCCAATCCCCATATAGCGCCCCACATAGTAGCCAATCCCCATATAGTGCCACATAGTAGCCAATCCCCATATAGTGCCCCACATAGTAGCCAATCCCCATATAGTGCCCCACATAGTAGCCAATGCCCCCATACAGTGCCCCACATATTATCCAATGCCCATATAGTGCCCTCCATAGTAGCCAATGCACCCATATAGCGTCCTACATAGTAGCCAATCCCCCCATATATTGCCCCACATAGTAGCCAATCCCCATATAGCGCCCCACATAGTAGCCAATCCCCCCATATATGCCCCACAGAGTAGCCAATCCCCCCATTAGTGTGGCCCCAGCTAAAAAAAAACAATAAACCAGTAACTCACCTGTCCTCTGGTCCCAGCACCTCCTCTCCCGGCAGAGCGCGCATTCCAGTCATCCTCCGGGGCGGGCAGCGGGGTACAGAGACACTGACTGTGCCGGAAGTGAGTCATGATAGAGGCTGCAGGTCACTTCCGGTACAGTCAGTGTCTGTATACCCCGCTGCCCGCCCGGAGGATTACGGGAGTGCGCGCTCTGCCGGGAGAGGAGCTGCTGGGGCCGGCGGACAGGTGACTTACTGGTTTATTGTTTTTTTAGCTGGAAACACACAATGCGGGACACGGGGGGGCGTTCCGGGACCGCGGGACAGCACCCCGAAAACGGGACTGTCCCGCGGAATCCGGGACAGTTGGGAGGTATGGCCCAGGGTGTTAATGGCGTTGCTAGGGATGAGCAGGTGGGAGGAGTTAGTCAAGCTCAGGGGGTTTCCGGTCCGGCTGCTGGGGGCCCTTAGGCGGGGAGATAAGACGCTCCAAGTAGAGGGAAGGGAAGTGGACCTGTCATTCTGGGAAGGGAAGTGGACCTGTCATTCTGGGTCGAAAGACACAGACTCGGCGCCTTCCAAGAAAATAATGGGGAGGTAGTGTGGTCACTCCCTACAGCCAGGCAGGAAGTAGGCCGCAGGAACGTGGTTCGCCTGGTATGGAGGGGCAGTGAAGCATGCCCCCAAAGGGGCAAGGTAGTGGAGCTCCTGCTACAGGCGAATTTCAAGGCCTTGATTCACCCCTACGGTTCTGCTGAGTTCGACGTCAGCTTTGCTAGGGCAGAGGGGCTTTAAACCTCTGGTCCTATTATGAGCCGGCGAAGGAGCAGCCCGGCTGGCGAGATTTCGCTGTAAAATCGATATCTCGCCAGAATATGGTGAAGGTGGTGACCGTTTTGACTCGTAACAAGTCACTTTCTTGTTATGACATTATGACCTAGCTAGGCTGATATGGGGAGGTGACGGACGTCCCCAGGAAAAATTTTGACCAATATGGGATCTGGTCTGGGGCCTGGACGTTTTCCGGCCGCCTAAGGCGTTCAAGCAACACGGTGATGCACATTCCATCAGCTACCTTCCTAGGGCGTGACAGAATTCAGGTCTTCTACCAGGGGCAGCCGAAGCTGTGTCTCAGGTGCGGTGACCCCACTCACCTTAGCGCACGCTGCACTAGACAGATGTGCGCTTTGTGTGGTGGGGAGGGTCATCTAGCCGCGTCCTGTGACCGGATTAGGTGCCACCTGTGTGGTGATTTAGGTCACCCTTTTAGTCAATGTCCGTGCTCCTTTTCCAGAGCTGCGACCGCTCCAGCCGGGAAGAGCCTAAGGGTTGCTCCGGTGGGAGAAGGGACCAGCGAAGGGAAAGGGGAATCTGGGTCAGGGAAGAGGCATAAGACCCCCTCTCAGCGTAGGCGAGAGGAGGAGCGCAGGAGGATCAGAGAGCTTGGAAGTTCTGAGGGGGTAGTCCGGGGTCCTGATCCGAATGCAGTTCCGGAGGTGCAAGCTGAGGACCTGGAGGACGTTGTACTAGATGAGGAGGTCCGGAGACTTAAGCGCGAGGAGGGTGAAATTGCCAGTCCCTCCGATTCCTCCCAGTATGAAAGTCTGGATGAGAGTCCGGAGGAGTGGCAGACACAATAGCGTCCGAAAAAGAAAACTCCCCAAAAGAGCAGCAAGGGCAAGGGGAAGGCATGCCCCTCAAAAAAAGCCTCCAAAGCTCTTAAACCAGACCAGGGACCAAAGGAGGGCTCTACTACCCCCCTCTGGTCGGCTTGTCAAACCGCTACCAGTCCTTGGAAGGAGGGGAGGGTCTGGAGGAGACTTCAGGAGGAACAGGGCCTGCACCTTCAAGGGTAATTCCAGCGGAGGTGCAGGCTGATCAGGCGGCGGGGACCGAGGACCCAGACATGGACATGTCCATGTCACTGAAGCGCCCGAAGGAGGCCTCTAAGGGGTCCTCCTCAGACGGGGAGAGGAGGGAAAAGGAGGTGATGGATGTATTGATATTGTATATATTTTGTGTGGTAGTAAGACCGTCCAACTCAATCACCCTCTATGGCGGTACTCACTCCATTGACGCTGGCCTCAATTAACTGTGCCAGCATAAAGTCAGATGTGGCATTTAGCTTTTTTGAAAACAACTTGAGTAATGTAGATATTATATTTTTGCAGGAGACCAGGTTAACAGATCTTGCCGCCATAGTGAAGGCCAGGAGGGAGTGGAGGTCTGGGCCTTCACACTGGTCTCTTGCGACAGAGCCGTATAGTGGAGTGGCGGTGCTTTTTACCGCACAGGTAGAATGCCGACGGGTTATTGAGTTGGAAATGGGGAGGTGCCTGATCCTGGAGGTCCTCATGAAGGGACAAGAGCTTCGGCTTGTTAATATCTACGCCCCGCAAACAAAGTGGGGCCGTAAAGATCTCTTTACGAGGATTAAGCCTTTCCTTTTTACCAGCCGGCAGGTTATTTTTGGTGGGGACTTTATTAATGTCACCAGGTCCCACGATAGGAGAGGCTCTAATAACCGGCTGGCCTACGACAGTGTCGCACTAAATAGCATAGTTAGGGAAGCTCGCCTGGAGGATGCCTACATCCGGAGCCCCTTGGGCCACGCGGGTTTCACCTATCATCGAGGTAGCTGTAGGTCAAGATTAGACAGTTTTTTTTTGAAGGAGGAAGCCGTCTCTTCCGCAGTGAAGGTGGTTGAGGTGGAGTTCTCCGATCACTGTCTGATTTTGTTTTCCTTGAATGTTTCAGAGACTCCCCGGATGGGCAGAGGGTACTGAAAGCTGAATTCGTCCCTCCTGGAAGAAGCTGATGTAAGACAATCCTTTGAGGATTTTCTTCAGAGTCAGGTACCTCTTCTGGACCTATGTAGTAGTAAGTCAGAGTGGTGGGAGATCCTCAAAAAACGGGTTGCCAAGTTCTTCCGCCAGCTCTCGAGCCTCAGAGCCCTGAACAGATACCGTCTGTATCAGGGCCTGAGGAGGAAACTCGAGCATCTGGTCTCGACTGGAAGTAGCCGTTCTGAGATCTCGAGAGTGAAAGCCTTGCTCATGAGGTGCCAGTATGATAGGCACACATCTTTGGTTTTTGAGAGGGACTTCGGGAGGTACCGCTCGCCCGACCCTTACAGAAACTGCAAGATGTCAGTGAGTTGTAAGATCGTGACGGGTCTGATCGACAGTACAGGATCTCTGAAGCGATCCAGTTCAGACATCTTGGAGATAATCAGATCCTACTACTCGGACCTCTTGGGGAGGAAGGATCTGAATCGAGACAAGATGTTGGCTTTCCTGGCTGAGATGTTGGCTTTTCCTCAGTTGGGTGCTGACATTCCTCTTGACGGTTTGACAGATCCGATCAGGGAAGAGGAAGTGAGACTGGCGATTGACAGACTCGGCCTGAAGAAATCGCCAGATCCGGATGGCTTAACATCCGAGTTTTACAAGACCTTTAAGGAATGTTTAATTCCCCTCATGTCCGAGGTATTCAATGAGTGTCTCTCCTCTGGCACTCTGCCGGAGTCTATGAGGAGGTCAGCCCTGATCCTTCTGTCAAAGGGTAGGGATCCTAGCAGTGTTGAGAATTGGAGACCCATAGCTCTTCTCAATACGGATAGGAAGCTTCTGGCCAAGATACTATTCAATCGGTTGGTGCATTTTGCGCCACAGCTTCTTTCGGGGACTCAGCATTGCTCGGTGCCAGGCCGAAGCGCTTTAAGCGCTGTCCTGAGTGTCAGGGAGGCAGTGGAGCGGAGTAGTGCTGGTTTCTGGAGGGGCTACATGCTGTCCTTGGATCAGGCTAAAGCATTTGATCGGGTGAACCACGAGTACCTCTGGTCTGTCCTTTTGAGGTGCGGCCTGCAAAAGGGGTTTGTGAATTGGCTTAAGATCTTGTACGCAAGGGCAGAGAGTTTCCCACTTGTGAACGTTTGATCTGGCCGCCCTTTTGAGGTTGGGTCTTGCGTTTGTTAGGGTTGTCCTTTGAGCCCGCTGTTATATGTGTTCGCGATCGACCCTTTCCTTAGGATGGTCGATCGTGGACCATTGGCGGGAGTCGGGATGAGCCTGGCGGAGCCGGAAGCCACTCTGAGGGTGGTAACGTACGCGGACGATGTCACCGTCTTCGTGTCCTCAGTGGATGAGGCTCAAGTGGGGATGTCTGAAGTGGAGCGCTACTCGGAGGCATTCGGGTCCAAGATCAACCCGGATAAGTGTGAAAGTCTCTGGCTGGGAGGGGGAGATGCCACCTTTGACCTCCCGGACACCCTTCCAGAGCTCCAGTCCTCGGCTAAAATCTTGGGCATCCGATTCGGCCCGGGTGATTACCCATCCGTCAACTGGGATGGCAGGCTTATGGATGCCGCCCAGAAGGTAGACCAGTGGAAGGGTTGGTCTTTGACCCTGAGGGAAAGGGTGCACCTGATCAAATGCTACCTGCTCCCTTTGTTCATCTATCTGGGCAGCGTGTGTATCTTGCCAGAGGTGTCCTATGTCAGGATCTGCAGCCTGTTCTTCCAACTGTTATGAGGGAACAGGTTGAACCTTGTCAAGAGGGAGGTCACGTATCGCACAAGGAGACTAGGAGGGTTGTCTATGGTCAACCCCGTGGTGTTCTTAACCAACACCTTTGTTAAGATCAACATCTCGAACCTCTGGAAAGAGAGGGCTCCTCCGTGGATACTCTCCTGCAGGGAGTGGTTTCGGCCTTTCTTTCAGGAATGGGAGACAGGAGGGCGAGTGAAGGACTTGCGTACACCTCACGGGCATCTTCCGGCTTACGCTACCCCGACTCTAAAGGCGATTCGTCTGTGGGGTCTGGGAATGTGGGAGATCAGGACCCAGTTGAGGAAATTTCTCGACAAAAAGGTTCTGTTGACCCATTTCCAAAAGCCCCTGGCGCTCAGGGATTGCCCAGGTCGGGATCTACGGGTGGGCCTAAGCTTGCTAAATTCCAAGAGAATCCCCTTGAAGTTTTGGGACTTGGCCTGGTGATGCTTTTAGGGAAGGCTATATGTAAGGGACAACCTGAAGTACAGGAACTCTGATGATCGTGGGTGTCCCCGTGAATAGTGCGAGTCCACGCTGGAAAGCATGAATCACTTCCTGCTTCATTTTCCTTTTAATATAGCCGTATACAAACAGGTGGGAGCTTCCATCGGCTGGAGACAACTTGCCGGCCTCTCCTATGCTGAGTGGGCCTACGGGACATTCAACAACCTTGGTGGCCGAGATCGGGTGACACTTTTTATAGTTAGCCTAGTGGTTAGGTACTACACCTGGAATGCACGGTGTTTAGTGTCCACGCAGCAGAAAGTCCTCTCTGAGGTGGAGGTGAGTAGGAACATCACCGGTGACCTCAGGAAGATCAGGTCTTTAGAGTATGGCAGCTTGGGTACCGATAGGCCTTCTCTCCTATGGAGAGGATTTACTTTTGATGTGCCCTAGCTTTTCTTAGCCTTTAATTTGTAGGGAGAGAGTAGGGAGAGTGGTTAGTGACAGTTTATGCAGAGATAGAGTAAGGGAAAAATAGGGACAGTTTTAAATTTAGGGTAGTATCTGGGTTGCCATACTCTGCTCCCGGAGGAGGGCTGTTGCATGCCACTGTAGCTTTTTGTTTTGAAATCGAAGAACAAGGTATGGCAGGCTTACAGGTTACCGAACTTGGGTCTAGATGGTGTTAGGGTGAAATGGTTTCAGTTGGGGGGGGGGGCTGTCTGGCGCTGGGGGGGGGGGGGGGGGGGGGGGGGCGCGGGGGGGGGGGGGGGGGGGGGGGGGGGGGGGGGGGGGGGGGCCCTGCCCCCGGTCCTTATGTGCCAGGGTCGGGGGCCATGCTGGCCCTGGGGGGGGGCGGTGGCGGGGCCCTCCTGGCGTTGGATGGTCTCCCTCGGTTTTGTTATTATATTGATGTAAGCAAATTGGTTTAGTTATGCTGAAGTAAGCTTGATTTTGGTTTATATTTTCATTTGTTCTGAATTTATGTAGTGCTAATTAAAACTGAAGCAAGTAGTATTTGTTTTAATTTTGCTGAAGGAAGCACTTATAATTATAATTATTGTTTGAAATGTTAGTATATAAGGGGTTAGTCTAGGTTGGCTGGGTGTCACAGGGGGGTGGTGCAAACCCTCCCAGGCAGGTGCAGGAGGCAGAGCAAGAACTCTGGACTGGGACTCCAGGACAATCGCCTTGTCTGGGAGGGTGGGTATTCCAGGGTTATGGACATTGCCCTACACTGGTGGTAGGGGTGGTGAGGTATAGATAATTATTAAATTATTATTATAATTATTATTATTATTATTATTATGTAAAAAAATAATAATAATTTTGGTGTGCATATTGAATTAAATAGATATGTAATTATTTTTGTTGCGTAAGAAAGGATAAGGCAGCCGGACCGGATTTTGTTAATTTGTTTATTTGATAATGTTAGAGTACGGGTTTGCTTTAAAAAATTATATGGCGGAGGCCAGTTGTTTTTTGGTTTGTGGCGGAGCCACTTATTTTGTTTTGGTTATTATAAAGGCAAGTAGCCTTTTATTTTATTTTTCTTATGCAGGCGGCAGCCTTTCTTTTGGTTTAGGCGGAGTCCTTTTTCTTTTGTTATAGGTTTTTTTTTGAACAATTTTTTTAGTTGGTAATTATTTAGTTAGGTATAGGATAGGCATGTGTGAAGTGTGGTGTGAGAGTGAGTAAGTAGGTTATATTTTAGAATGCCAAGGGCTGGAGGCTTGTTAAGTTTATCATTATAAGCTGAATTAAGCTAAATTATTTTCATTTATGGACAGTAAGGACATTATGGACATTCCAAGACTGAATCTTTAGTTATGCCCGAGTGTCGAAAAGTTTATGTTTTTGTTTTACGATGAAGTTATGCATATTTGTTGTTTCTTCTGGTTTTTGGTTGTTGTTATTATATTGTTATGATTTTCGTTTTCATAATAAAAGAGTTCCAGCGGAGGTGCAGGCTGATCAGGCGGCGGGGACCGAGGACCCAGACATGGACATGTCCATGTCACTGAAGTGCCCGAAGGAGGCCTCTAAGGGGTCCTCCTCGGACGGGGAGAGGAGGGAAAAGGAGGTGATGGATGTATTGATATTGTATATATTTTGTGTGGTAGTAAGACCGTCCAACTCAATCACCCTCTATGGTGGTACTCACTCCATTGATGCCGGCCTCAATTAACTGTGCCAGCATAAAGTCAGATGCGGCTCGCTTTGCGGCATTTAGCTTTTTTGAAAACAACTTGAGTAATGTAGATATTTTATTTTTGCAGGAGACCAGGTTAACAGATCTTGCCGCCATAGTGAAGGCCAGGAGGGAGTGGAGGTCTGGGCCTTCACAATGGTCTCTTGCGACAGAGCCGTATAGTGGAGTGGCGGTGCTTTTTACCGCACAGGTAGAATGCCGACGGGTTATTGAGTTGGAAATGGGGAGGTGCCTGATCCTGGATGTCCTCATGAAGGGACAAGAGCTTCGGCTTATTAATATCTATGCCCCACAAACAAAGTGGGGCCGTAAAGATCTCTTTACGAGGATTAAGCCTTTCCTTTTTACCAGCCGGCAGGTTATTTTTGGTGGGGACTTTATTAATGTCACCAGGTCCCACGATAGGAGAGGCTCTAATGACCGGCTGGCCTACGACAGTGTCGCACTAAATAGCATAGTTAGGAAAGCTCCCCTGGAGGATGCCCACATCCGGAGCCCCTCGGGCCACGCGGGTTTCACCTATCATCGAGGTAGCTGTAGGTCAAGATTAGACAGGTTTTATTTGAAGGAGGAAGCCGTCTCTTCCGCAGTGAAGGTGGTTTAGGTGGAATTCTCCGATCACTGTCTGATTTTGTTTTCCTTGAATGTTTCAGAGACTCCCCGGATGGGCAGAGGTTACTGGAAGCTGAATTCGTCCCTCCTGGAAGAAGCAGAGGTAAGACAATCCTTTGAGGATTTTCTTCAGAGTCAGGTACCTCTTCTGGACCTATGTAGTAGTAAGTCAGAGTGGTGGGAGATCCTCAAAAAACGGGTTGCCAAGTTCTTCGGCCAGCTCTCGAGCCTCAGAGCCCTGAACAGATACCGTCTGTATCAGGGCCTGAGGAGGAAACTCGAGCATCTGGTCTCGACTGGAGGTAGTCTTTCTGAGATCTCGAGAGTGAAAGCCTTGCTCATGAGGTGCCAGTATGATAGGCACACATCTTTGGTTTTTGAGAGGGACTTCGGGAGGTACCGCTCGCCCGACCCTTACAGAAACTGCAAGATGTCAGTGAGTTGTAAGATCGTGACGGGTCTGATCGACAGTACAGGATCTCTGAAGCGGTCCAGTTCAGAGATCTTGGAGATCGTCAGATCCTACTACTTGGACTTCTTGGGAAGGAAGGATCTGGATCGGGACAGGATGTCGGCTTTCCAGGCTGAAGCTGCTCCTCAGCCGGGAGCTGACCTTCCTCTTGACGGTTTGACAGATACGATCAGAGAAGAGGAATTGAGACTGGTGATTGACAGGCTTGGCCTGAAGAAATCGCCAGGTCCGGATGGCTTAACATCCGAATTTTACAAGACCTTTAAGGAATGCTTGATTCCCCTCATGACTGAGGTATTCAATAAGTGTCTCTCCTCGGGCATTCTGCCGAAGTCGATGAGGAGGTCGGCTCTGATCCTCCTGTCAAAGGGTAAGGATTCTATCCGTATTGAGAATTGGAGACCCATAGCTCATTTTAACACGGATATGAAGCTTTTGGAGAAAATACTATTCAATCGGCTGGTGCAGCTTGCGCCACAGCTCCTATCTGGGACTCAGCATTGCTCGGTGCCAGGCCGAAGCACTTTATGCGCTGTCCTGAGTGTCAGGGAGGCAGTGGAGTAGTGGAGTAGTGCTGGTCTCTGGAGGGGCTACATGCTGTCCTTGGATCAGGCCAAAGCATTTGATTGGGTGAACCATGAGTACCTCTGGTCTGTCCTTTTGAGGTGCGGCCTGCAAGAGGGGTTTGTGAATTGGCTTAAGATCTTGTATGCAAGGGCAAATAGTTTCCCGCTGGTGAACGGTTGGTCTGGCCGCCCTTTTGAGGTCGGGTCTGGCGTTCGTCAGGGTTGTCCTTTGAGCACGCTGTTATATGTTATATTATATATAAATTATTATATATGTTTGTTATGTTTTTGATATGTTGCATTATTATTATTATTATTATTATCTTGTTATGTTTCAGTTTTGTATATGGATAGGTTCGGCAGACGGACTGGCAGTTGGGATTTAGAGGTTTAGGTGGTTAGTTATGATTAGGATTAGTATTAGTATCATTGTACTATTATTGTAGTAGTTAATTTAAGGCGAATGCCTTTTATTTTATGACAGGTGCCAGATATTTTATTTCTGTTTTTGCAGGGGAGTAGCCTTTCTTTTATTTTACGGTTGTATAAGGTGGTAGCCTTCTTCCCTTAATTTAGGCAGAGTCCTTTCTCTTTAGTTTTTCTTAGCCGGAGTGCTTTTCTTAAGTTTATAGTTCATAGTCATGTAATATAGGTAGGTATAGGATAAGTTTAAGGTATTGTTTCTTTGGTGTGGTGTGTGGTGTGTATGGATATGGGTAGTCATAGATGGCCAAGGGCTGGTGGCTTGCAGGCTCGCATGGTTATGTTGGAATAATTAGTGTGTCACATCTATGGACATTTATGGACAGTTATAGACCTCTTCCAGGAATGGACTTTTTAGTTATACCAGAGTTGGGCAAAAGTTTTTGTTTTTGATTGCAGTTATGCATTTGTTATTTTATTGTTATGATTTTGATTTTCATTTTTATAATAAAAAAAAGAGTTGCAGCCGCGGAAGCAAGTTGTATGTCTGAAGAGCTTCTGACTTCCAGAGACCAGAGAAGGGAAATTCCATCTGCTTTCCCCAGGAATGTGGCAGTTTCCTGGGGAGAGTTTTCCTCAGCTTGCCCTGATGGAGGACCGTGCCCCCACTCCCCGGTCTAGGCCGGTGGGGGGTTGAAAACGGAAGTAGCCGGCCAGCGTTCCAGAGAAGGTGCCGGCCAGAGGGATGAGGAAATCCAGCAGGGTCAGCAGCAATGTGGACCCCTCTTCCCTGGCGACGGTGGGAAGAACCCAGGCTCCGACAGGCAGTGAAGGAGTGCAAGTATGGAGCGACAGAGGGCGTACAGAGTCAGTAGCCACCTATTGCTCAAGGATGACGGACATGTTTTCTGAGTATGATCTGCTGGGGAAGCGGCTCAGGAAAACAAGAGAGGAGCTACGGTGTTCCAGGACCTGGCAAAAAAACTCCTCGAAGACCAAGAGAGCCACTTTCTCAGCAAGAGTGAAAGAACTCAAGAGTGAAGTGGAAGTAATGAGGAGAAGGAGAGCAGCGATCCTGGAGGGCAGTGGTGCAATGAAGGAAAAGCTGCACAATGAGGATCGTTTTTTGGAGATGGCTTCCAGTGGAAGAGGTAAGGAGAGTGACAGTCAAGGTGGAAGCAGTGGAGAGAACGGTGATTTGGACAGTGAAGACAAGGTGGAGCAGGGCAGGGGTGAAGCAGGTGAAAAGGGTGAAGTTAACCCGGTGTCCCCCAACACCCCCAAAACCCAAACTGTTCCTGAAACCCAGGTGACCCTGTGCACCCCCCTAGAATCAGCAAGCTTGGAGCCACAACAGGTGGCATTACCTGAGTCGTTTGAAGATGATAACAGTGAAGATGGACTTATTTCCAGCTGACTGATGAGAGCCATAGTGATGCAGGAGTTTCCAATTGCGCTAGATCGCTTCTCTTTCAGTGAGGAGCTGCCAGGGGAAGAAGGAAAAAGGAGAAAGAAAAAAAAAAAAAGAAGTTAAGTTGGTGTATGTAACACAGCAGTCTGGGTCAGCTGAGAAGCTGAATCAGGCTGCTGTGTCCCCAAAACTGCAGGGGTCGGTTTCTGAAGTGGAGCGGGCCCCACAGGGAAAGGGGGTACACAAGCACATGGCCAAAGCAGAGAAAATGGCGGAGGATGCCACTCTCAGCAGTGGGAGTGGCGTCATCATGGTAGAAGGGCCAGACAAAGGGCCAATCGGGAGGCTTGGGCTCTTCAGGCCACGCCCCTTATCATGGGGGGCGTGGTCGGGAGTCAGGGTCTGTGATGGAGGTGGGGGGCGGCCCCCAGAATGTGCGTGTAGTACTTACATGCTCCCCTGCAGGCAAGGGGGGGGGGGGGGAGCATGGCTACATCTGAACCCCAAGTACTAGCAGAGGGGCTCGGCGGCCGAGCAGCAGTGCTGGGAGAGAGGCGGGGGGCATTCCCCAGGCTGGTGTGCACCCCCCTGTGGGCGGGGGGAGTGTCCATAGTTCCCCAGCCCAAGCAATGGTGGAGGAGGGGACAGGACTTCGCCCTAGTGATGTAACAGCTGCGGGCCGGTCCCCAGTGGTAGGGGGGAGTGCCTGCAGCAAGATGGGTGCCGGAATGATGCAATTTGCCCCACTTCTGGTTTCGGCCGAGGCACTTCCGGTTTCGGCAGATGCACTTCCTGTCAACGGTCTGGCATCCCAGGACAGCGGGGAGCGGCCTGGTGACGTGGTTTCCGGCGGGACGGCAGTGTACGCGGTCCGGCCGGAAACCAGAGCAACATCTAAGGTTCCCCCCAGGGTGCAAGGGGCGAGAAGTCCCGGATACACTGGGGATACATCACCAGCATCATCAGTTGCACCAGCAAGAGTGTCCCAGCAGTGGCAGAGCGGTATACAGGAGAAGGAACAGAGTGATGGCCATGCAGAAGCCCGGGAAAGCTGGGTAAAGAGCATACTGAAACAGCCACACTGCAGTTCAGCCCCAGCCCTGGCATGAGAAGTGAAGGTGTAGCGAGTATGGATACAAAGGGGCAAGGTAGTGGAGCTCCTGCTACAGTCGGGTTTCAAAGCAAGTGACATCTTTTCCTTGATCCACCCCTACGGTTCCGTTGAGTTTGACGTCAGCTTTGCTAGGGCAGAGGGGCTTTAAGCCTTCTGGTCCTATTACGAGCTGGCAAAGGAGGAGCCCGGCTGGCGGGATTTTGCTGTAAAAGCAATTTCCTGTCAGAATATGGTCAAAAAGGTGACCGTTCTTACCCGTAACGAGTCACTTTGTTACGACATCATGACCTGGCTAGGCCAGTATGGGGAGGTGACGGATGTCCCCAGAATAAACTTTGATCAGTAAGGGATCTGGTCTGGGGCCTGGACGTTTTCAATCCGCCTAAGGCGTTCAGGCAATACAGTGACGCACATACCATGAGCTACCTTCCTAGGGCGCGATAGGATCCAGATCTTCTACCAGGGTCAGCCGTAGCTGTGTCACAGGTGCGGTGACCCCACTCCCCTTAGCGCATGCTGCACTAGGCAGATGTGTGCTTTGTGTGGTGGGGAGGGTCATCTAGCCGTATCCTGTGACCAGATTTGGTGTCACCTGTGTGGTAACCTCGGTCACCCTTTCAGCCAATGTCCACGCTCTTTCTCCAGAGCTGCGACCGCCCCAGCTGGGGAGAGCCACTTGGTTGCCTCGGCAGGGAAGGGACCAGCAAAGGGGAGAGAGCATTCGGGCCGGTGTAGAAGCACAACACCCCCTCTAAGCTTAGGCGAGAGGAGAAGCGAGGACCTTGGAAGTTCCCAAGGAGTAGTTCACGGTCCGGCTCCAAATGCAGCTTTAGAAGTGCACACTGAGGCTAAGGAGGTTGTGTTTGATGAGGAGATTTGAGCGCAAGGAGGGTGAAATTGCCAGCCCCTCTGATTCCTTCCAATATGAGAGTTTGGATGAGGGTCCGGAGGGGTGGCAGACACAGGAAAAGCACACTAAAAATAAGAATACCCAAAAGAGCAAGAAAGGAAACAAGGGAAAGGGGAAGGCAGAGCCCTCCAAAAAGAAGGCTCTTGCACCAGACCAGAAACCAAAGGAAGGCTCTGCTGCCCCCCCCCCCCCCCCCCCCCCCCCCCGATTGACCTGTCCAACCGCTACCAGTCCCTGGAAGGAGGGGAGGGACTGGAGGAGCCTTCAGGGGGAACAGGGCCTGCACCTTCGAAGGTAATTCCAGCGGAGGTGCAGGCTGGTCAGGCAGGTGAGACCGAGGACCTTGACATGGATCTGTCGGTGTCCCTTAAATGTCCAAAAGGAGGCCTCCTCGGATGTGGAGAGGCAGGTAAGAGGAGGGAAGTAGTAATGCACATGTTTATATTGTATATAATTTTTGATTGGTGAAAGGCCATCCAACTCAATCACCCTCTATGGCGGTGCTCACTCCATTGATGCTGGCCTCAATTAACTGTGCCAGCATAAAGTCAGATGCGGCTTGCTTTGCGGCATTTAGCTTTTTTGAAAACAACTTGAGTAATGTAGATATTTTATTTTTGCAGGAGACCAGGTTAACAGATCTTGCCGCCATAGTGAAGGCCAGGAGGGAGTGGAGGTCTGGGCCTTCACACTGGTCTCTTGCAACAGAGCCGTATAGTGGCAGTGCTTTTTACCGCACAGGTAGAATGCCGACAGTTATTGCGTTGGAAATGGGGAGGTGCCTGATCCTGGATGTCCTCATGAGGAGCTTCGGCTCATTAATATGTACACCTCGCAAACAAAGTGGGGCCGTAAAGATCTCTTCATGAGGATCAAGCCTTTCCTTTTTACCAGCCGGCAAGTTATTTTTGGTGGGGACTTTAGTAATGTCACTAGGTCCCACGATTTGAGGTGGAGTTCTCCGATCACTGTCTGATTCTGTTTTCCTTGAATGTTTCAGAGACTCCCCGGATGGGCAGAGGTTACTGGAAGCTGAATTCGTCCCTCCTGGAAGAGGCGGATGTAAGAATCCTTTGAGGACTTTCTTCAGAGTCAGGTACCTCTTCTGGACCTATGTAGTAGTAGTAAATCAGAGTGGTGGGAGATCCTCAAAAAACAGCTTGCCAAGTTTTTCCGCCAGCTTGGACCTCTTGGGGAGGAAGGATCTGAATCGGGAAAAGATGTCGGCTTTCCTGGCTGAAGCAGCTCCTCAGTCGTGAGCTGACATTCCTCTTGACGGTTTGACAGATCCAATCAGGGAAGAGGAAGTGAGACTGGCGATTGACAGGCTTGGCCTGAAGAAATCGCCAGGTCCGGATGGCTTAACATCCGAGTTTTACAAGACATATAAGGAATGCTTAATTCCCCTCATGACTGAGGTATTCAATGAGTGTCTCTCCTCGGGCACTCTGCCGGAGTCTATGAGGAGGTCAGCCCTGATCCTTCTGTCAAAGGGTAAGGATCCTAGCCGTGTTGAGAATTGGAGACCCACAGCTCTTCTTAACACTGATAGAAAGCTTCTGGCCAAGATACTATGCAATCGGTTGGTGCATTTTGCGCCACAGCTTCTTTCGGGGACTCAGCATTGCTCGGTGCCAGGCCGAAGCGCTTTAAGCGCTGTCCTGAGTGTCAGGGAGGCAGTGGAGTGGAGTAGTGCTGGTTTCTGGAGGGGCTACATGCTGTCCTTGGATCAGGAGAACCACGAGGACCTCTGGTCTGTCCTTCTGAGGTACGGCCTGCCAGAGGGGTTTGTGAATTGGCTTAAGATCTTGTACGCAAGGGCAGAGAGTTTCCCACTTGTGAATGGTTGGTCTGGCCGCCCTTTTGAGGTTGGGTCTGGCGTTCGTCAGGGTTGTCCTTTGAGCCTGCTGTTCGTCAGGGTTGTCCTTTGAGCCTGCTGTTATATGTGTTTGCGATCGACCCTTTCCTTAGGATGGTCGATCGTGGACCATTGGCCGGAGTCAGGATGAGCCTGGCAGAGCCGGATGCCACTCTGAGGGTGGTAGCGTACGTGGACGATGTCATCATCTTCGTGTCCTCAGTGGATGAGGCTCGAGTGGTGATGTCTGAAGTGGAGCGCTACTCGGAGACATCCGGGTCCAAGATCAACCCGGATAAGTGTAAAAGTCTCTAGCTGGGAGGGGGAGATGCCACCTTTGACCTCCCGGACACCCTTCCAGAGCCCCAGTCCTCTGCTAAAATCTTGGGCATCCGATTTGGCCCGGGGGATTACCCATCTGTTAACTGGGATGGCAGGCTTAAGGATGCCGCCCAGAAGGTAGACCAATGGAAGGGAAAGGGTGCACCTGATCAAATGCTACCTGCTCCCTTTGTTCATCTATCTGGGCAGCGTGTGTATCTTGCCAGAGGCGTTCCATGTTAGGATCTACAGCCTGTTCTTCCAACTGTTATGGGGGAACAGGTTGAACTTTGTCAAGAGGGAGGTTACGTATGCACGAGTAGACTAGGGGGGTTGTCTGTGGTCAACTCTGTGGTGTTCTTAACTAACACCTTTGTTAAGATCAACATCTCCAACCTCTGGAAAGAGAGGGCTCCTCCGTGGATACTCTCCTGCAGGGAGTGGTTTCGGCCTTTCTTCCAGAAATGGGAGACAGGAGGGCGAGTGAAGGACTTGCTTACACCTCACGGGCATCTTCCGGCTTACGCTACCCAGACTCTGAAGGCTATTCGTCGGTGGGGTCTGGGAATGTGGGAGATCAGGACCTAGTCGAGGAAATTTCTCGACAAACTGGTTCTGTTGACCCATTTCTAGAGCCCATTGCGCTCAGGGATTGCCCAGGTCGGGATCTAGGGGTGGGCTTAAGCTTGATAAATTCCAAGAGGATCCCCTTGAAGTTTTGGGACTTGGCCTGGCGCTGCTTTCAGGGAAGGCTATATGTAAGGGACAACCTGAAGTACAGGAACTCTGATGATCGTGAGTGTCCCCGTGAAGAGTGCGGGTCCACGCTGGAAAGCATGGATCACTTCCGGCTTCATTGTCCTATTAATAGAGCCATATACAAATGAGTGGGAGCTTCCATCGGCTGGAGACAACTTGCCGGCCTCTCCTATGCGGAGTGGGCCTACGGGACATTCAAGAGCCTTGGTGGCCGAGATCGGGTGACACTTTTTAAAGTTAGCCTAGTGGTTAGGTACTACACCTGGAATGCACGGTGCTTAGTGTCCACTCAGCAGAAAATCCTCTCCGAGGTGGAGGTGAGTAGGAACATCATCGGTGACCTCAGGAAGATCAGGTCTTTAGAGTATGGCAGCTTTTGTACAGATAGGGCTTCTCTCCTATGGAGAGGATTTACTTTTGACGTGCCTTTAATTTGTAGGGAGAGAGTAGGGAGAGTGGTTAGGGACAGTTTATGCAGAGATAGAGTAAGGGAAAAATAGGGACAGTTTTAAATTTAGGGTAGTATCTGGGTTGCCATACTCTGCTCCCGGTGGAGGGCTGGTGCATGCCACTTTAGCGTTTTGTTTTAAATTTAAAAAGAAATAAGGAATGGAAGGCTTACAGGTTACCGAACTTGGGTCTAGATTGTGTTAGTGTGATATGGTTTCAGTTGGGGGGGGTGGTGGTGTTGCTGTTGCCCTTTGGAGGTGGTGTGGCCCGTGGTGTGGCCTTTGGAGGTGGTGTGGTCCTTAGGGGCCGGAGTGGGGGCCGTGCTGGCTCTGGGGGGTGGTGGCATTGGATGGTCTCCCTCAGTTCTGTTTATTATACTGATGAGTTTATTGGTTTCATTATGCTGAAGTATTAAGCTTGAGTTTGGTTTATGTGTGGATCTGTATTGAATTTAAAACTGAAGCAAGTTGTATTATGTTTTAATTTTTCTGAAGTAAGCACTTTATAATTGTTTGAAATGTTAGTGTATAAGGAGTTAGTCATAGGTTGGGTGGGGGTCACCCTCCCAGGCATGCGCAGGAGGCAGAGCAAGGACTCTGGACTGTGACTCTAGGACAATCGCCATGTCTGGGGGGGGGGGGGGGTTAGGGTTACCAAATGGGCAAAGCGTGGACATTGCCCTACACTAGGTGGTGGGGATGGTGCTTTAAGGGGATAATAGTAGAGTTAGTATTAGAGTGTATATTTATATAAAAAAAAAGGTATAGTATAAGCATATTGTATATAGTACTCATTGTTTGAAGTCATATGTGTATATAGTTAAGATAAAGTTAAGATAGGATAAGGTAAGGCAGCCGGACCGTAAAGAAGGGAGGAACACTCCTGAAACGTCCATCCGGTTGCATGCCTCTCTGTCCCCGGTGAAGCAAATGGTGGATCAAGGGCTCCGAGAGGAGTGAAATCGTATCCAGATACCAGATGCTGTCCGCGTCATGAGCACTATGGGTGATATGTTTTCTATGTACAACGTTATTTAAGTTGTTTGCAAAAGAAAAGAAAGGAGATTTTCAGTAAAAAATCCTAAGGGTGCGTTCACACCTACAGGATCTGCAGCAGATTTGATGCTGTGTTCAGTTATTTAAATGAAATCTGCTGCAGAAAATCAGCTGCAGATCCTGTAGGTGTGAACGCACCATAAAAGAAGTTTTTTTGTAAGCGTGGTAAATTTCTGCTTGGACTGTGTTTGTGGAGTTTGGGAGTCTCCTATTTACAGCCGCTACACACCTAGTGGACCGGCATTTCATTGGTTGATTGGGTATTTAGTGTAGCAGTATAAATTGCTATTTGTTTATTTCCTTTATAGGCCAGTACATTAATTTTTGTGGCGGAGCCACTCATTTTTGTTTTGGTTACCATTTTTTTTTTAGGCAAGTAGCCTTTTATTCTAATTTTCTTTATGAAGGCGGTAGCCTCTCTCTTTTGGTTTAGGCAGAGTCCTTTTCCTTTTGTTATAGTTTTTAGGCGGTGTCCTTCTTTAAGTTAGTTATTTAAGTTAGTTTGGTAAGTATTTAGTTAGATAGGTTAGGATAAGGATGTGTGGTGTGAGTGTGTGAATAGGGTTTGTAATAAGGTTGGAAAGCCAAGGGCTGGTGGCGTGTCAAGTTTCGGTTATATTAAGCTGAATTAAGCTAAGTCTTTGTTTCATTTATGGACATTATGGACATTTTTCCCCAAAAGTGGACTTTTTGGTTATGCCTGAGTGGTGAATAGTTTTTGTTCTAAGTTATGAAGCAGTTCTGCATTCTGTTACTTTATTTGTTATCTTATTATTGCTACTTTATTTTGTTACTATACTGTTACGATTTTCATTTTTCTAATAAAAAAAAAAAAACAAAAAAAAAAAAAGAGTTCCAGCTCCAATAGCGTATATTGAAGTTGCTGCAGTTAAAAAGCTTGTAGTTGGATATTGGTAATTGAGCTGGCGGTCCGCCGCGAGGCGAGTTACCGCCTGTCCCAGCCCCTGCCTCTCGGTGCCTCCCAGATGCTCTTGACTGAGTGTCCCGGGGGCCCGAAGCGTTTACTTTGATCGGGGATTGCAATTATTTCCCATGAACGAGGAATTCCCAGTAAGTGCGGGTCATAAGCTTGCGTTGATTAAGTCCCTGCCCTTTGTACACACCGCCCGTCACTACTACCGATTTGATGGTTTAGCGAGGTCCTCGGATCGGCCCCGCGGGGGTCGGCAACGGCCCTGGCGGAGCGCCGAGGAGACGATCAAACTTGACTATCTAGAGGAAGTAAAAGTTGTAACAAGGTTTTCGTAGATGAACCTGCAGAAGGATCATTACCGACAAAAGGCCGGCCCAGGACGCGGGTCCCGGGCGACCGAGGCGAAAGCAGCGGGGCGGGTGCAGGCCCCGAGATGAAACACCACCACCAGGCCAGCGAGTCGGCGCGGAGCGCGCCAAACACAGACAATGATGCCCATATATACACACACAGAGGCACCATTAAACATATATACAGCTACACCACTGACATACACACATATATACGCTGTAATGTAATTACACTAGT
The DNA here is from genome assembly GCF_027789765.1 of Dendropsophus ebraccatus. Taxonomy (NCBI): domain Eukaryota; kingdom Metazoa; phylum Chordata; class Amphibia; order Anura; family Hylidae; genus Dendropsophus; species Dendropsophus ebraccatus. Next base: position 93,504,464 of record NC_091464.1, read on the forward strand.
GCTGATGTATACACCATGAATAGACTGTACACAGGAAAATCATCTCAGTGTAATAAGAAATACTCAACCAGAAATAAAAGAAAATGCAGCAGATATTAGTGGTGGGTTCTTTTATTAGAGCCCAGAATTAATAGAAGCTGCTGCAGAACATCTTTGGGAGCAAACCTGTCAATCACTTGAGACACTACTGACATACACAAACACACACATATACACCAGTGCTACAGAGATTGCTGACATACACACACACACACACACATATTGACATATACATATATCCACAGATACATATATACACTCACTGACACACATGCACAGAACTTACAGCTCCCAGGCTTCCCCCCCCTCCTCCTCCTGTAGTCCGGGCTGATCTTCACATAGAAGTATTGAGGACATTTGGGTCATGTGACCCAAAGGTCCTTTATCCCTCTCCTGTGCCGTCTGGCAGGTCCTGCTCCTCTGTTCAGCCCGCTCACCCGGCACTACAGTGAGGGGACTGAACAGTGCAGTGGGGGTCCCTCTTCCTCTCTGGACCCCTGGGGGAGCGGCGTACCTACAATGAAGGCAGGGGCCCCATAGCAGTCGCTTTCCCTGCCTTCATTGTAGCTACGCCACTGGCGGGGAGGCCCGGTCTCGACCTGCTGGACCCCCCGCCCTACCCTCTCAACGACCCCCGTGGCGTCGGAGCGTCTGCCGGTCGCGAGAGAGGAGTGGAGGCCCAAGCGCGGGCAGGGAGCGAAGGTGCGCGGCTCGCGGGGGCACACGCACCGCTTCCTCTCTGCCCCGAGCGGCTCCCTACCGAGGCAGCCACGGGCCTCCGCCTCCCTCGCTCCGGCGTATCGTCCTGACCGCTCCGGGCTCCAGCCTGTCGAGTTCTCGACACCTTAGTTTTTTTGGTCTAGCCGTGGCCTCGCCACCCCCGGTCGAGAGGCATCAAGTGTACCCTTGATGGTGAGTGGTGACTGACAGCTGGCCTAACCAGTTAGCTGTCAGCACCCGGGTTCATGTCCACTACATATCCCAGCCCCTGCTGAACTCCCTCCAATTTTTGGGTGGGCTCACTTGCTTCCTCACTCACTTGTAATGGTTCTCTGTGTGCTGAATGCCATGCTGTGTCTGGCCTAATTTTAGGGAGCCTTACTAGCTTCCTCACTCACTTGTAATGGCTCTCTGTGTGTTCAAGGCCCTGCAGTGTCTGGCCTAGTTTTGGGAAGCCTCACTAGGTGTGCCTGCTCTTGCCTCTTTTTGCTGGCCCTTAACTAGCATCCATGTTGACTACTGCTGGGCCTTCACTGACATCCATGTTGACTACTGCTGGGCCTTTACTGGCATCTATACTGGAAGGCTGACTGGCTACCGCTTCTACCTTGTTCACTCTGTCCTTACCGCTATGTTTTGTCAGGCTGAATTTTTGGGTGGTTCATGATAAGCTACCTCTGTTTTAATGGTTCCCTGTGTTCTCAATGCCATGCTGTGTCAGGCTGAGTTTTTGGGTGGTCCCTATGCCTACCTCTGTTTTAACCAGGCTGTTGCACAGAATTAGGCATAATGGTGCCATTAGGCAGCCTCAGAGGCATGCATACATGCTGCCCCTGCTGTTTCCTGTCTATTTCCGTTGTGTTTCCATCAATTTCTGAGGTTGACAGGTTTTCACACGACCTTCCCTCTATCGAACTTGGGTCCCCTCAAAAAATCCTCGAGTCTCCCATTGACTTCAATGGGGTTCGTTACTTGAAACGAGCACTCGAGTATCGGCAAATACTTGGCTCGAGTAATGAGCACCTGAGCATTTTAGTACTCGCTCATCACTAGTTATTAGACTATGGTTGTTACTACAATTAGGCTATTGTGCCCCAATACAAAGTCTATAACAGGGAGCCCGCTGTGTGTCATTTACAGCACTGTTATTTCATGTGGCAGAAAGATCTGTGTTAGAAATATATTCTTCAACCAGTATATTACATATAATTGGTGAGATGTTCTGCAGGCTAGCCTCAACATGAACTTTTCCTGATCTGAATGAATAGACTTGTTATATCTCTCCTCTCAGGCTTTTCTATGTCTGCAGTTTCCTTATCTTTGTCCCCAGATGTATTTTTTTCTTGTCCCTTTGTCTCCTTATTCTGTAAACTTCACCCACCAAGTTTCAAACAGCCTCCTCCATATTATTAGGCAGTTTTTTTTTTTAACTTATGAATTGTGCTGATATCCTGATGAGAATGTGTCAATGAACTTCAGCCACGTCTATAGAAAGTCATGTGACTCCTGAGTCTGTATCACCCGGCTCTGTATTGTATTGTGATCAAACTCGGAGTCAACTTAAAGAGAAATGATCATCTACACTTTGATTTTTTTTTTACTTTGCTGTAAATTATGATGTGGACAGCCATCTTTAAAAGGGAGCACCAGATATGGAGTACATTTCACCAATGTCACTGCCAGGGGCATTCATGACCATTGATGAGGGGGTCCCAGGCTAGGGTCCATACCCAACCCCCCCTCACTCATGTGCTCTATAACTTTTAATTACCCTATTATTATTTATCTACATTTCTCAGAAATGGGACTACAATCAAGTTCACCAGATTAACCACTAAGGGTGGTTTTTCTATCTTTACACACCCAGGTAAAACTAGTTTTGTCAGGTATCACAGTTAGTGCATATAGCTGCTGTGCCCTACTCCAGCCACTAGGTGTCTCACTCCCCCTGTGCACAGCTGCAGTGGAGGAAGGAAGGCTTTGCTCCACACACCACTTCCTAGTCAGTGGGTTTTCTAGTTCTAGCTGAGGAAGAGACTATATGTGTTCCTGTTTTTCCAGTGTGAGAGACTACAGCAATCATGCACTGCTGAACCCAACCCTGGGGTAACCAAATGTCTCTCTGGGGTTAACAGTATGGAGTTTCCTCCATGGGCCGTGTAATGGACGGGAGGCATCTAGAGACCCCCAGCTGTGGTTTTTGTGCTATCGGCTTCGGGTTGTAACACATTTCTCACATCTTGGGATAGGAACATATCCGACTAAATTACAGCATCTGGCATCCAAGAGACATCACATGAGTTCCTGAATCTCTGATTGAATATTACGATGGTCGTACAGGAAGCCGATGATGATCCGGTGTAAATCACTAAAGACATCTCCAATCTGGTGCCAGGGGTTGTAGACGCTCTTAGCAGATCGCTGGAGACTAGTCCTGCTGAAGGGTTACTGATCAAGATATCAATGAATGATTATTTCCATCTCAATACCCCTGAGGTATCATGTGCTCCCACCTAGTGCTTCATCCATCCACCCCCCATCCATCACACTATTCAGTCCTCCCATATCAACTACATTACGTCACTGCCCCACTATATCCTCTTCATCTTTCATTCTGTGCCAATTAATGACATAATAAATCTCTATATTATGTAGAGCTTGTTTCTACTAATGAAGAACTCCAAATCCACTTTAGCGGAACAAAGACATATGATAAAATGCTGGATGCCTGCCACCAACACTAGAGGGCGCTCACTTCATACATTTTTATACAGCTACATTTTACAAAAAGAAAATGTCTAAGCTCAAAAGCTCCCCAATAAAATGTTTTATTGCATTACTTTGCATCTTCCTCCACTTTCCATTCTTTACTCTCTTCTATACTCTCTTCCATTCCCTAGCAGTACCTCTTTCAGTCAATACGCTGCTTTGACTTCCATGAGCTCTACCCTACTCTTCTTTTCTCCATTGACTCCATTTTTTTTACCCTTTTTAATTCTCTTTTTTACTCTGTCCTTCTCCCTTTATTACTTAATTCCACCTTGTTCTCTTCCTCTATTTACTTTCCAATTATAGCTTTCATTATTTACTTTCTTCTTCCATTCACCTCCATTTACCACCTTACTATTGGCCTATATTACTTTGTCTCTTCACTATCCCACTATTTCTTCTTCCATTCTTTACTTTCTTCCTCTACCTACCACCATACTCTGCCCTCCTGCCGCCACTACTCTACTCTCTTTCTCCAGTCTTCACTCTCTCTTCTTCTTTCCTCCATTTATTACCCTACTCTAGCCTTCTCTATTCACTAACCCCCACTATTTCCTCCATTCTTTACTCTCTTCCTCTACCACCATACTCTGTCCTCCTGCAGTAACTATTCTACACTCTTCCTTCATCCATTCTTTACTCTTTCTTCCTCTACCACCATACTCTTCCCTCCTCAGTTCACTACCTTTCTCCATTCTTTATTCTACTATTTTTCCTTTTTTTCTATTCCCTACTCTTATTGCCCTATATAACCTCTCTACTCTTCTCTCTTGACTAGCCTTCTCTTTCCTCCTCCATTATTTCCCTTCTTCACCATTTATCACCCGACTTTATTGTCTATATGGCCTCTATTTCCCACCCTTCTTCATTCACTACCCTTCTCTTTCTTCCTTTATCCACTATTAGAGATAAGCAAGCACTTCTCAATTGAGTAGCTATTCAATCAAGTAGTGCACTTTTCGATAAATTTGTTTGACTGAATATCCAATCAAAAACACTGTAAAAATTCAATTCTCCTCCCACCATGGTTGGCGTTTTTTTCTAGCCAATTACTATACAGGGGTGTGTGAGAGGCCCTAGGAGCACACTGGCATTGCAAGAACAGCAACTATAGTGATTGGCTGGCTCACTCATGTGACCTCCAACTATAAGAACTGAGCTCCCACTGCTTGTCATCAGATTCCATCTTGAAACTAGTTAGGGAGAAATCCTGGAGTAGGGACAGTGAGGATTTAGGTGATTTTAGGCAGGCAGGATCCTAAAAGCCCTTTCTTAGGGCCACTACACAGCACAGCATATAGCTCTGTCCATACAGTGACTAGGATGGCTACCAGAACATGATCGACTTAAGACAGGCAGGCAGCCAGCTCATAGTTGTCCAGAATAGGTTCTCCAGACCTATTTGCCGTTACATTCTAAATGTAGCGGGGAAAGTTTTAGCACTCTGCGCTACTTATAAAAAAGATAGAAAAAAAAGGGTCACCACCAGGCTCTCGTGCACAATTAGCAGAAGGGTCTTCATCAGAGTGTGAGGTAAAATTTTCCCATTTAACCTCTGGATCAAGATCTTGTTGCTGTTTTACCAGGATCACAGTATTGTCTATTTTCAAATTCAATTTTAAATTTATTTAACCCCTTAGCGACCCATGACGTATCTGATAAGTCATGGCGCCGCGGGGGGTGTTCAGAGCGGGGTCCCGTTGCCGCGCCGGCTAATTAAGCACTTCAATGCAGCTGTCAAACCTGACAGCTGCATTGAAGTGCTTTATGCACACTATCCCTGGTGTCTAGTGGGTCGGATCTCCCCCCCGCGATGCGATCGCGGGGGGGAGATCCGTTCTTCTGGCCGGCCCGGGTCTCAGCGTCGGAATGACGCTGATCCCGGCTCGGCAATAGATTGCTATGGCCTGCAGCAGGCCATAGTAATCTATGACCGATCTAATGGATCTTTGCTGTGTATATACACAGCATTGATCTCTATGAGAGATCAGTGCTATGTATATACAAGCCCCCCAGGGGGGCTTCTAGTGTATGTAAAAAAAAAAAAAAAGTAAAAAAAGTGTTTATTAATAAAAAATCCCCTCCCCTAATAAAAGTCCAAATCACTCCCCTTTTCCCATTTTATAAATATAAATTAATAAATAAACAAATAAATAAACATATTTAGTATCGCCGCACACATAATCGCCCGAACTATTAATCACATTCCTGATCTCGCACGGTAAACGGCGTCAGCGCAAAAAAATTCCAAAGTGCAAAATTGCGCATTTTTGGTCGCATCAAATCCAGAAAAAATGTAATAAAAAGCGATCAAAAAGTCATATGCGCAATCAAGGTACCGATAGAAAGAACACATCATGGCGCAAAAAATGACACCTCACACAGCCCCATAGACCAAAGGATAAAAGCGCTATAAGCCTGGGAATGGAGCGATTTTAAGGAACGTATATTTGTTAACAACGGTTTGAATTTTTTACAGGTCATCCGATACAATATAAGTTATACATGTTATATATCATAGTAATCATAACGACTTGAGGAACATGCATAACAAGTCAGTTTTACCATGGGACGACGGCGTAAATGCAAAACTCCCCGAAATCAAAACAAATTAGTTTTTTTCAATTTGACAGCGCAAATGATTTTTTTCCGGTTTCGCAGCATATGTTATGGAAAAATAATGCCTGTCATTGCAAAGTACAATTGGTTTCGCAAAAAATAAGCGCTCATATACGTCTCTAGGTGAAAAAATGCAAGCGCTGTTGACTTTTAAACTTAAAATGGAATAAGCAAAAGCGCAAAAACGAAAATTGGCTTTGACCTTAAGGGGTTAAAAAATTTCATTACAAATATTACAAAGTTTATGAACTTGTTTTCTATTTCTATTTTCAATTAAAATTTTATTATGAATATCAATAACAGGCTCTTGCTTAACATTATGAGAGATGTCACGACTAGGGTTGTGTGCAATTTTTCAGGGGGTCAACAACAGGCTCTCGTTTTTAGAGTGTGTGCATAGGCCCTCCTTATTATGTAATGAAAGGGATTCCCTCTTTCCTTTAGATTGTCGGCTGCCCTTGAACTACAGTAGCTGCATTGGCTTGATGGATCTATGAGTTTATCCTTCCAAATTTAAACAAGATGGGTCTGACCATGTCTAACACATATAATGACAATTACCGGTCGCTGTCCTTTGATTTCCCTTTCGTCTACAGCATCTATGGTTATCATAGATGATGCAAGCTAAGGTGAAAGATGTCAGCAGGAGGGACAAGTATCAATTAATGTTGAGAGAGTTCCTGACAGACCATAACCACGTCCTCCCCAATCCCTCTGCACCCTACAATTATTGGGTGTCCAAGCTGGACACGTGGCAACTGTCCCTTGATGCCTTGGAGGTGCTGGTCTGCCCTGCCGCCAGCATTCTTTCAGAGAGGGTATTGAGCACGAGGGTATTTTTGGAGGGCCCACCTCAAGGGCCTCAAAAATAATTTTTGGAGGTCTGACCTCCAGGGAAATTTATAATGCCTTCCAAAAAATTCAGTTTGAGGCCCTTGAAGCCAGCTCTCACCTCAAGGACCTCAGACAATTTTTGAAAGGCTCACCTCACTCAAGGGCCTGTGGAGAATTTGTGGAGAGCTCCTGTCAATGGCCTGACCATACATTTTTTGGAGGGCTCATCTCACTTAAGGGCCTAAAACTAAATTTTTGGAGGGCTCACATTACTGAAAGTCCTGTTATTGAATTTTTGGTAGGCCTCAAGGGCCTCAAACTCAATTTGTTATTGTGTTCCACCTCAAGGGCCTCAAATTTAATTTTTACATGGTTTCCACGCCCATGTCCCTTTATATGTTGGATGTGTCTGACATCACACACACACACACACACACACACACACACACAATGACAGTAAGTGGTGGGTGCTGTTTGATTTCCCCCTTACCTATGCCATCTGTGGTTGTCATAGGCAATGTGATTTAAAGGGGTGCAGGAAAACTGCAACTTCGTGCATGTTAGATGCACCCAGGCAGGCTTTCCCTGCTGTCCCAGTTGCATTCCAGAGGTGTTCTTCCTCCATTCCCTATCCTTACTCACCTTCCTCCATTCACTATTCTTACTCTTTCTTCCTCCATATACTATCCTTACTCTTTCGTCCTCCATTCATTATCCTTACTCTTCCTTCCCCATTCATTATCTTTACTCTTCCTTCATCCATTCACTATCCTTACTCTTCCTTCATCCATTCACTATCCTTACTCTTCCTTCCTTCCTTCACTATCCTTACTTTCTTCCTCCATTCTCTATCCTTACTCTTCCTTCCTCTTTCTTCCTCCATCTTTAACCCTATCCTTTTCTTTTTCTATTCCCTATCTCTACTCTTTCTTCCTCCATTCACTACTCCACCCGAACGCATACATTCCTTTTCTCCTCTACTCCATTACGTCTCCCTTCACCACCCTACTGCTCTGATATTCAGATATCACGATTTGACCCCTGGGCCCCCATCACAGTCCCTCCATTTCCCACCAGCTCCAATTACCCTCTAATTAGGAAGGCGACACTACAGGTCCGGCCATCATTGACAAGCCGAAGCTGTGTCGGATATTGTAGTATTTTTGATATTTTTTCTTGAAGTTTGCATTAGGAGTAGGAATATAGTGAAGGCCTCCATTAACTCTCCTGTGATTACACTTAGCGTGCCATTATCATCACCGAGTAATAGTAGACTACAGCCCGGCGCTGATTCTGTTTTCATCTTAGGTTAACTCAAGCAGCGCTGCCGCACGCCGGGCCTGTTTAATGCAGCTGCAGGAGGATTCGTCTTTCTTGGGTAATAAGATATACAAAGCTTTTAGGGCCTTACATCTCTCTTTGGATTCTACACATCATTTTCTCCCTTTTCTCTGTGGATCTAAAAACGCTCGTGAATTTTGTTTCCAAACCCGGGGAGAACAGTACGTCTTTGTCCAGGAAAAGTGACATTCTCAATAAAAGCAGCTCCTGTTATATCCGCACTACATCAATTTAACAACCTTTCAAACTTTTCCTTTTTTCCTCTGTTCTGTTTAGTTGATCTGTTGAGTTCTCTTAACTAAATGTGTTAGTTTCTCTATATTTTTGTTTTTATGCTCTCTACTAAGCTGTGTTCTTTTTCACAAATGTCCAATTCATAATTTTTTTTTTTTTTTTTTTACAAATGAAAATAGTCTTAATGCATATCCCTTTTTAATTTAGAGATTCTTGTTTATTTATTTGTCACTGTAGTTATAAAATATAAATCAACAGAGGGTGTGATATAAAGCATGCTTGCAATTTTCATTAATTATAAATATTTTATGTATTTATTAATTTTAGTTGGCATGCCATTTCTCTCCTTCTGCTGTGCTCAATAGAAAAGGCATATACATGCAAGACAGAGAGTGACACCTAGTGGGGAAATACATACATAACACCTTCATCCCCTTTTGTGCGATGTATAACAGAGGTACTGTCAGGAACCGGACAGCAGGACAATACAAGACAGTGAGCCCTGACGCTGAACTCCGCCCACTGTCCCTACCTGCTTGCCGCCATCCGCCCTAAGATGGCGTTGGGCAACTTGGCGGCGGTCCCTGTACTGGCTTGGTGGGACACAAAGACAAGACAGGCAGACAAAACACAATAAAGAGTAGTCCACAGTAGTGATGTCACGATACCAGAATTTTGAGTTTGATACCGATACTAACTTTTTTATTTCGATACTCAATACTAGGGATGAGCGAACGGTTCGGTTCGATCCGGCGAACTTTCGTGAATTTCGGATCGGTCCGAACCGAAAACGAACCTTGCTCTAACGGCTGAATAATTGCAGCTACAATAGTGGGAGTGTGATAGGGTATAGTTTCGTTTAGTTGCATATTAGTTTGATATTACAATGAAAAAAAAGTGGGGGGAAAAATTTCCAAAAATAATGAGAAAAAATATAATAATAATAATAATAATAATAATAATAATAATAATAATAATAATAATAATAATAATAAAATTAATAAAATATAGTGAATCAAAGTGCCAAAATAGTGAAAAAAAAAATGGAAAAAAAAAAAAGTTTACAAGCACTTGATTGCACCCAGGCCAGTATTGTTGAGAAGAGACAAGTCGAGAACCAGGAGGAGGCAGCAGTAGATTGCTCGCCTCTCAGTCCAGTATTGTTGAGAAGAGACAATTTGAGCAGCAAGAGGAGGCAGCAGTTGATTGATTCCAGGCCAGTATTATTGAGGAGAGGCTACTTGAGGAGGAGGCAGCAGTTAATTGATTCCAGGCCAGCATTATTGAGGAGAGGCTACTAGTGATCAGGGGGCGAATTAACTTTACCGTAGGCCCCAGGCTGTTCACCAAGCCTGGGCCATCCCACTCCACTGTAACTATGGAAGCACTAGCCTGGCGTTCATAGTACAGGATAGATAATGTCATGATGTCCTGATTTGTGCAAAATTGCCATTAAAAAAACAGAAGTGTAGCCAGGAGACAGTACACCATTGAAAGTATAAATCTTTTTGGGTGGTCATGGGCCCCCCAGGAGCTCAGAGCCACGGGCTGCCACCCAAAACGCCCATATTATAATCAACTACTGCTAGTGATGATTATATTTCTATTTTTGTTCCTCGGCTTACAAAGTTCTGACAAACTATAAAGGTTCACTGGCCATGATACAATTGCATCTAGGGGGTCACGTGATTCTTTTGAGAAAAAAAATAACAAATGTATCATTCTTTTGTTCCTGTGTGTATATGCCAAGGTTATTTCTGCATTTTGTGTATGTTCACATCTGAACAGTGAAAGGAATTCACTCAATTAGCTTATTTAGAACTGTGAAGGCAAATCGATGGAGGCAGATATGGTTATCGATAAATCACTCATCGACATTTATGAACTAATCTTAGAAGTGAGTATTTGCTAACGCCTTGCCATTAATGAGTTAATAAATGTTGACATAGGTGGAGTTCTAACAGCTTACTGCTTTTTGGCTTATCATTGTGAGTCTGAGAAGCGATGTGTGTGACAGTCACTTGATGTATTTTTTAGAGTTAGTGTCAAAATGAAATGTACAGGTCTGGTCTTCGAATATATCAGATATCTGTTCTCAATAATGCTTACATTCTGTCCCGGTACTTTACATTGCTTCATTTTATATATGTGTTGTTAAAGGCTCTTTCCTTCCTAATTTATCAATTACAAGTTAGTCATGAATGATCTTTATTTATGACGAAGCTAATATGGATTTTTGCCCCCACCTATTGCCCTGTGTGACTACATTGGTCACCATACATTGCTGATAGTAGTTCACGTCCCTACGAATGTGTGTAATTCCTATGGCTTGCCCATAAGGGTTAGCTCTAAATCGCACTATACATTTATATTTGTTAGCGTACAAACACACACACCGTATACGCAGCAGATGTGCAGCAGATTTGATGCTGTGTTCAGTTATTTAGATCTAATCTGCTGCGTATTTGTTGCGTATTTGCTGCGTATCGCAGCAGTAAATAGGCTGCGTATACGGTGTGTGTGTTTGTACCCTTAGGCTATGTGTCTGTGTGAAACATAATGCAATGTATTTCCAATTGTAGCCAATGTGCCGCTAATTATGTTTGATTCGCTATGTTTGTGTAATATCTTTTCCAGGAATTTTCTTTGTTTAATCACATGTTGCTGAGAAACGAGGGTGTGACTTATGGTTTGTGTTAGCGAGCTGCCCGTGCTACTAACTCACTCCCCCCTCCCCCATCCGGATTGTGGTGTTGAATTCACGTTATGTTTGAAATATTTGAGGCTTACACTATGACCACATGATGGGAGTAGTTGTGTACTGTGTATATGATATGGGCCGGCAGCAGACATCATTGAGGGAGAGGGAGGGAGTTAGCAGCACGGGAAGCTCCATAACCCACCCACATAAGTGACGTCATATTTAGTTAGCAACATTGCCTCTAAGGGTACAAACACACACACCGTATACGCAGCCTATTTACTGCTGCAATACGCAGCAAATACGCAACAAATACGCAGCAGATTAGATCTAAATAACTGAACACAGCATCAAATCTGCACCACCAAATCTGCTGCAGATCTGCTGCGTATTTGCTGCGTATACTGTGTGTGTGTTTGTACCCTAACAAGGAAAAAGCCTCGACTAGCTATTACCTTACCAAGCGAGCATTGTTTGCAAGAGGTTTATATTATTTATCTTTTTATTAAGGTCCATGCTCGGCCACTGCTATGGGACGGCCCTGCGCCGGGGTACACAAGCCGGCTAAGGCAGAGTGCCGCATGGAGGGAGGTTGCCCGGATTGTATACCCAGATTGGGACAAGCATAGTAGATTACACAAGTTGATCATTGGTAAGTTATTTACCCACTATGTCAAACAAGAAACTCTACTGTTATGGTCACCTGACGCTCATATATTACTAATGTCTGTACGTTTTTTGCTTTCAGCCAAACATGTGGAGACCAGGTGGTCCAGTGTGAGGGGCAGATTCATCAGGGAGCGACGGCAGCTGATGAGGCGTGGGGCCCCACAAGAAGAACTCGGCTCTTTGCGTTTTGCCCCAATGCTGCGTTTCATTTTGAATGCCAGCAGACGGCGCCAGTAAGTGTGTGTCTTAATTGCATCTGTCCATGCTAGGATGAGATGATGTCAGTATTAGTTCAGTCTGTTATGTGTGCAGACATATAGACATGTGTTACGTAGACAGAGATTATATACATCGAGCTTCCTGCAGGGGGACCTATATATTTCTGGAACTGGATAATAATAAAGTTACTAACAATAATGCTCCCCCTGCTGTACACTCAATATTCTTTATAAATGCAGCGTGCCCTAACTGGATACTAAAAATTGTTTAATAAGTCGATGATGTAAGACCTAACTGGAGTTCGATTTAGCTACAAAGCACGGACAGGATAAATGGCGACAAATGTGCCCCAATGATTACATATAACCTAACAATGTCCCACTCATTTCTCAAGGGAGATTTTTAGGGAGCCAAGGGCTAATTAGCGCAAGATGTGAGAATAAATTACTATTTCTTTGCAGACATATTATTTTCCCTGAGCATCATTTTTGGGGAGCAGTGTGTGAATGTTGATCAATAGTCTAGATTATGCGCAAAGGTAAGGCTAACACCAGGGGTGTAACTAGAAATGGCTGGGCCCCATAGCAAACTTTTGATTGCCCCCCCCCCCCCCCCCCGACTGACCACTAAACGGTCAAGTGAAGTCATAACTACATAACTGCTAGCTCTGGTCAGGAGTGCTTGCAGTTAAAGGGACAATTGCAAAACCCAGGAGACCAGCAGGGCCACCCGGTGCTGCAAATGATGACGGCTCAGGGGGCCCAGTGTATTGCAGGAGCAGGCCCCTGATGCGGCGGGCCCCATAGCAGACGCTATGGCTGCTATAGTGGTAGTTACGCCCCTGGCTAACACATTGGACATACTGGATAAAAAAGGATACTAAAAGCCTAAGTAAAATCCTGCATTGGATGCATATTGGTTCTTGAGAATTGTTACAATGTTGCTAACATGTTTGTAATAACAGATTTTGTCCACTGTTCATTTGTCAGCAGAGATGAAGAAGCTCAACAAACAGCAGAGGCCTCATCGGATGAAGAGAATAAAGAACCTCATCTGACGGAGGCGCGCACCATGACTCCACCACCAAGAGGCCAAGAGGGCCCTGTTGAGCCTGGCCAGGGAGACCAACATCGTTAAAGAATAAATTGTGGGCGTCCTGCACTCCCTCTTATACTAAGGTTGCTGTTGGCATAAATGATTGGGATTAGTGGTCACACAGCCTCTGCCCCCCCCCAACCACTATCCTGTGCTTTATACTATTTTGAGCATGTAATAAAGATATTTTGTGATATATCGGTGTTTACTATTTTCTGGATATCACAAGTTTTTTACTTCCTATCTCTGCCTATCTCTCCCTCCCTCTCTCTACCTCCCTGTAAATATCTACTTGTTTGCCTATGTATCTATGTGCTTTCCCTCCCTAACTAGCACGGAGCTCCTCTCTCTCTGCAGTCTAGACACACAATGAGAAAGAGCATGGCCGCTCAGAGACTTCCTGTTCCTGGAGTGACGTCACACACCTTGATATTCACATAATAAAAGGATAAAAGGGATTATAGAAGTAATAATTCCTTATATCCTCTTCCATTCTGTGAAAACAATACAGTTTTGCGACGCCGTTGTGGTTTTAACGAACTTCGTCACAAACCTTTTGAAAGTTCGGTTCGGTACCGAACCGAACCTCTTGCAGAGTTCGTAACGAATCTGGTTCGTAACGGTTCGGTTATCCCTACTCAATACCAGTTAGTAAAGTAAATACCAGTATACTTAGTAAAGTATAAAAAAACAAAACAAAATACAGTGGTAGAAATATAATATCCCCTGTTACCAATTTTTGGACTATTTTTATTTTATTGCGTTAAAAATAAAGTTAGTGATATCTGTCTAAGACAGCTCTGCTGCATCAGATATCACTAAGACAGCTCTGCTACATCAGATATCACTAAGACAGCTCTGCTACATCAGATATCACTAAGACAGATCTGCTACATCAGATATCACTAAGACAGCTCTGCTACATCAGATATCACTAAGACAGCTCTGCTACATCAGATATCACTAAGACAGCTCTGCTACATCAGATATCACTAAGACAGCTCTGCTACATCAGATATCACTAAGACAGCTCTGCTACATCAGATATCACTAAGACAGCTCTGCCGGGAGCGGAGGGAGAGCTGCGCAGCGGAGGTGACCGCAGGGGGCAGGGAGAGGCATACAGAGAACACGGCTGGCGCTCAGATAGCCGCCGGCCTTGTTCTCTGCACTGTACTTTATGTTAAGCTGCACTATTATGCAGCGTAACATGAAGTATCGATACCAGGACATCCTGATATTGAATCATTTTTTTGCCCGAAATATCGATAGTAGTATTGATATTTCGGTGCATCGTGCATCCCTAGTCCACAGTCCGGGTCACAACAATCGGGGCAGCAAAGTACAAAATCACAAACCAAAAGCAAGGTCACTAAACAGGCAGCTAGCAGGAATGGTCAGAAATACAGGCAAAGGGGTCAGAATAAACAGAGCAAGAGAACCAGAAGCAGGCGGAGACAAGCTCAATATCCGGCACTAGAATGAGCCTCAGCCAAATACTTATAGGGAACAAGGAGACAGTTCCAGCCCCCTATTGGACAAGGCTCCTGGTTCCAAACAGAATCACCTGCGGATCAGAACTGGCAGCAGTGTAATGGTGCGTTTACACAGACAGATTTATCTGACAGATCTTTGAAGCCAAAACCAGGACCAGACTATAAACAGGGATCAGGTCATAAAGGAAAGACTGGGATCTATCCTCTTTTCAAATCCATTCCTGATTTTGGCTTCAAAGATCTGTCAGATAAATCTGTCTGTGTAAACGCACCATAACTCCTTAATATCCAGAGCACACAGCAAACGGGTGGGGCTGAACACAATTGAAATAGGCCAGTGTTCAGACAGGGTTCAGGTTACTGCACAAGACATACAAAACACTGAATATCAGCACCATCTCAGCCGCGCAGCACGAGCTGAGGGGCGCACGGAGTTAATCCCAGGCACATTCATGACAGTACCCCCCTTCTATGAGGGGCCACCGGACCCTCACTCAATAAATTAGGAGTAGGCGGAAAATGACCTCTCACCACACAGGTTTGAATGTCACTATCAATGTCGCTATCCGTCTCCCACTCGTCAGCGGAGGACTCAGGGTTACAGACAGACGAGTTACAGACCAAGTTATCATCACCACAATTTACATTAGCATCAGGCACAGATATGGCAGGTTTATCAGAGGAACAATGTATGCCCATTTCACCAATGGTTACCTGTGCGCCCAGATGACCTTCCTGGTAGTCACCTGGACGCTGATGATGTTCTGATCGCTGGGGATGTATAGGGCAATGGCGGATGTAGTGACCACTGTTCCCGCAGTAAAAGCACAGGCAATGATGTCTCCGAAATTCTTGTCTTGTCCTGATGTTCAATACTCCCAGCTGCATAGGTTCCTCCTCTGAGACAACAGGGGGGAGGAAGGGTTTTTTAGCAGGAAAAGAAGCTGAAGATTTGAAGAGGTCAGAGTTTGCTTTTGCCCTCTTTCTGTCACGTAGTCTGCGGTCAATAGAAATGGCCAAAGCCATGGTCTCTTTAAGGGTTGGAGGATCTGGGTGACCTACCCAGGCATCCTTAATGCCCTCTGCCAATCCTTGCTTAACCTCTTAAGGACATAGGACGTACCGGTACGTCCTATGTCCTCACTTGCACTTCAAAGCGGGGCCGCGCGGCGGCCCCGCTTTGAAGTGCCGCGATCCCGGGTGCCGCGTGTAGCCCGGGACCGCCGCTATTAGCGGGCACGGTCTGATCGCCGTGCCCGCTAATTAGCTAATCGGAGGCAGCTGTCAAAGTTGACAGCTGCCTCCGATTACCGGAGGCAACGTTTCCCTGGTGTCTAGTGGGGGAGATCGCTCCTCCGGGACCTTGTCCCGGAGGAGCGATCTCCGTTACTGATGCCGGCCGGGGACGCGTCCAAGATGGCGCCGTCCTCGGCTCGGCACTCGTTTACTTCCGGCTGCAGCAGCCGAAAGCAAACGAGTGCCGATCTCATGGATCTCTGCAGCATATCTATGCTGCAGAGATCTCAATGAGAGATCCAAGTGTATATACTAGAAGTCCCCCAGGGGGGCTTCTAGTATATATGTAAAAAAAAAAAAAAAAGTGTTGTTAATAGTAAAAAGCCCCCTCCCCTAATAAAAGTCTGAATCACCCCCCTTTTCCCAGGTTTTAAATAAAAGTAAACAAATAAATAAATAAACATGTTTGCTATCGCCGCGTGCGTAATCGCCCGAACTATTAATTAATCACATTCCTGATCTCGTACGGTAAACGGCGTCAGCGCAAAACAATCCCAAAGTGCAAAATTGCGCATTTTTGGTCGCATCAAATCCAGAAAAAATGTAATAAAAAGCGATCAAAAAGACGTATATGGGCAATCAAGGTACCGATAGAAAGATCAAATCATGGCGCAAAAAATGACACCTCGCACAGCCCCATAGACCAAAGGATAAAAGCGCTATAAGCCTGGGAATGGAGCGATTTTAAGGAACGTATATTGGTTAACAACGGTTTGAATTTTTTACAGGCCATCAGATACAATATAAGTTATACATGTTATATATCGTTTTAATCGTAACGACTTGAGGAACATGCATAACAAGTCAGTTTTACCCCAGGGTGAATGGCGTAAAAACACATTTCCCCCAAATAAAAGAAATGCGTTTTTTTTTTTCAATTTCACCACACTTCAAATTTTTTTCTGGTTTCGCAGTGTACTTTATGCAAAAATTCAGCCTGTAATTGCAAAGTACAATTAGTGACGCAAAAAATAAGGGGTCATGTGGGTTTCTAGGTGGAAAAATGCAAGTGCTATGACCTTTTAAACACAAGGAGGAAAAAACGAAAACGTAAAAACGAAAATGGGTCATGTCCTTAAAGGGTTAAAGAAAGCCTTCAAAGCCGGTTCACACCAAGCAGTCACCACACAAAGAAATATTCCTCTGCTTATTCTCTGCCAATGCCATGTGATCTGGTTGAGCATATAAAGTACCCAGGGACAAAAAGAATTTCTCCAAGCTATTCCATTCCTCCGCCTCAAGCCTGAGGATCTCCCTGCAGCAGTGAGACCACAATACCAACCTTCTCCTGCTCAGAAGGGAAGTGATTGATCCAAAAAAAAAAAAAAACATGCAAGCACCCCTAAAGGGCTCAAACTTCTCCATATCACCAGAAAATCTATCAGGGAGCAGCATGACCGGTTTTCTAGGATTTTCCACCACTGGGGGCGCTACCACAGCATTATTCTGGTTCGCAGACAAAATTAAAACCTGTTTAGCCAGGTCATCGACCGGGCAAGACAAAGCCTCAATCTTAGCCACCAGATTTAAATCCATTAACTGGGTTAGCTGGTTGGCCAGTTTGACCACTAGGCCTGACACCCCCTCCACCCGGGTAGCAAGATCTTCCACAGTAGCCATGGCACCAGAGGGGGGCAGCATATATATTGGGCCAGATATTCTGTCAGGAACTGGACAGCAGGACAATACAAGACAGTGAGCCCTGACGCTGAACCCCGCCCACTGTCCCTACCTGCTTGCCTCAATCCGCCCTAAGATGGCGGCGGGCAACTGGGCGGCGGTCCCTGTACTGGCTTGGTGGGACACAAAGGCAAGACAGACAGACAAAACACAATAAAGAGTAGTCCACAGTCCGGGTAACAACAATCGGGCAGCACAGTACAAAATCACAATCCAAAAGCACGGTCAATAAACAGGCAGTATGGTCAGGGGCAGGCAGCTAGCAGGAATGGTCAGAATACAAGGCAAAGGGGTCAGAATAAACAGAGCAAGAGTAGCAGAAACAGAGACAAGCTCAATATCCGGCACTAGAATGAGCCTCAGCCAAACACTTAGAGGGAACAAGGAGACAGTTCCAGCCCCCTATTGGACAAGGCTCCTGGTTCCAAACAGAATCACCTGCGGATAAGAACTGGCAGCAGTGTAACTCCTAAATAGCCAGAGCACACAGCAGACGGGAGGGGCTGAACACAATACTAGAAATAGGCCAGTGTTCAGACAGGGTTGAGGTTACTGCACAAGACATACAAAACACTGAATATCAGCGCCATCTCAGCCATCGAGCTGAGGGGCGCACGGAGTACATCCCAGGCACATTTATAACAGGTACTTTACCCAGGTGGTATAAAGCTTAGTGGACCACTTGTACCGGGACACTACATGCGGTATTACAATTCAGCTCCATTCAATTCACTTTATTGGAACTGAGCTGCAAAACCCCACACCCAGCCTGAGGACAGGAGTGGTGATGTTTCTGGAACAAAGTGGTAATTTTTTTTTTTAAGCTTGGACCATCCCTTTAATTTAACAACTATGTGACCTGAAGGGGGAGCTCTGCTACTTTGTAGCCAAAAAATCATAATTTATTGAAAAAAAAAATTGATTAGTGCACTTTTTGGACCTGAAAATTATAACATTTTAGAAAGAAACTCGCTTTCTAATGCTAAGTTTACACGGAGCGATAATTGTCCCGATCGTACAATTAACAATGTCGGAGTAACGTTTTTCTTTCATAAGATCAGCGTTTAGACGGTACAATATATCGTACGGAAAAATCTATTTGCGATCGTTTTGCGATCGCGCGCCCGCAGCCCGCCCCCCAGCTCGCAGCCTGGCCCCCAGCTCGCAGCCCAACCCCCCCGCTCATCTGCAGCCCGGCCCCATGGTCAACCGCAGCCCCCTGCGCCGCCCCGATCGCCACCCCCGCTCCGATTGCCAACCCGCCACCCCCCCCGCCGCCGCCGTCGCTCTGTTCGCCGTTTGAAATTCCCGGCTCCCCTCTTCAGCCAATCAATGCAAGGCAGCACTGATTGGCTGAAGAGAAGCTGTTTGAAATTCCCGACTCACCTCTTCAGCCAATCAATGCACTGAAGAGGGGAGTCGGGGATTCCGAAGACCTGCTACGCGGAGCAGGTAACATATGCTCGTGGCCGGGGCGGCGGGGGTGATCGGAGCGGTGGCGGGGTGGGGGGCGATCGGAGCGGCGGGGGGGTCGATCGGAGCGGGGTTGGCGATCAGAGTGGCGGGGGTGGCGATCAGAGTGGCGGGGGTGGCGATCGGGGCGGCGGCTAGTGGCGATTGGGCCGGCGGCAGGGGTGGCGATCAGGGAGGCGATCGGAGCGGCGGCGGGGGTGGCGATCGAGCCGGGGGGGCCGGGCGGGGCTGCGCGCGGCCAGACTATCTCGCGACGACACGGAACAATAACACGGAATGATCGCCGAATTTTTTGCGAACGACGATTTAAGAACATGTTCAAAGATCAAAATGAACAATTTATCAATCATTCGCCGCGTTTACACGTACGATTATCGTTCGAATTTGATCGTTATCGCGCAAATTCGCCCGATAATCATTCCATGTAAACGTAGCATAACAGTTTCATCCTTTCTATGACAAACACGAGCCTTCTGTAATCTCGCATTGTACTCCCAGGTCTTAAACTTTGCAGAATTGTACAATCCGCAGAGGTAATTGAAGGTCTCAGCCTCTCAAATGGACCTTTAAATTGAGATGATATTAAATATAAAATATCTATAACTGGTCACAAATGATGATGAAATAATCAGACGATTAGTAATTCATGAATCTATATATATGTAAATTATCTACGCGGTTACCTTCTGGTGGACCCTAATGTGAAATATTGAATAAAGTCTCATAAAAATTTTACAAAATATAAAATGTGTAATAAGAACCAAAATTAAGGCGGATATCTGCTGATTCCAGTGCCGCCGCGTCCAGTCCCAGAGTGAGAGGAGAAGAAATTCTGTGCACTGTGTTAGTAGGGTTACCTGCAGTCCTATGTAAAGCTATATACAGTCACAGCATTTTACTGGGATTAGCTAGGGATGGAGCTCTTAGAACCCCTGACAATCAGCTGATTATATATCTACAATGTTTGTCTTCTCCTCTTTATTATCTTCTAGTACAGCTCCATACTTTTTCTAGATGCTTTGCCAATAATTAGAGCTCAGCTGCATTCACTTCATTCACAACTGCAATACCAGAGCTATGGCTGTTTCAGGCGTTACGCCCTTCTTCCAGCCACTCCTGAAATTACCCTTCCCGCCCACTCCATTGATAAGCAATGGGCCAGATGACACTGTGAGGGCAGGGCAGTGCTGTGCTCTGCTGTGTGTGACCACAGCCTAATAGTGCCTCCTGTTTACTGTAATGTAATTCCTGTAATGCCGGCCCTGGAGACAAGAATATTATCTGGAAAAGATACAAAGTATATTAATATCTTCCTGTTATTGCGCCTTGGATATTCTCCTTGTTGTTGAAGTTTCCTCTTTTGTATCAAAGTGTTTCTAGAACTCATTTTGCTAACAAATTTTTTGCTGTTGTCATGGTAAATGTGCATTGTCTTCAGTGTAGTGTTCAGCTTAGATGTCCACTTGTCTGCTTCTGGCGATACTACGATGATGAGAGATGTATCTAAATAAGTTATTTCAGGATTTCTCAGGGTTTCTTAGATATTTTCTTGGCAGCAATTTCTGAGCCTCCAAGACTTTCATGTATGGAGACGTTAAATGGAAGCTGCTCGCTGGTCTCCTTATATATCATCGGGGATTTGCTAATTAATTTCTTTGCCTCATTTCATTTCCATGTCAGATTAAGAGGATAATATTCGCTGAAATATACATGTCCTCAGCCGAAAGACAATAGGAAGTAAAGTGGGTGTGCTGAAAAAAAGAGAAGATACTGTGCACAATATGTTAGCTGGAACACTAAAACCCCCTTATATTGTGTTGTCCCCTCAAACTCTGACCCACTGAAGCTTAGACCCGTGTCCCCCTGCTCCCAGACCCCATAGCCCTATGATGTGCCCCCTGCTCCCAGACCCCATAGCCCTATGATGTGCCCCCCTGCTCCCAGACGCCATAGCCCTATAATGTGTCCCCCATAGCCCGGACCCCATAGCTCTGTGGTGTCCCCCGCACCCCAGGACTCCATCATCTGGTTATGTGACCCCCAGACTTCATAGCCCTGTGTTGTGCCCCCCTGCTCCCAGATCCCATAGCCCTGTGATGCGAACCCTCAGACCTCATAGCCCTATGATGTGTGTCTCCAGAGCCTGGACCCCAAAGCTCTGTGATGTCTTCTGCCCCCAGATTCCATCATCCTGTTATGTGACCCCTGGACTTCATTCCTGGACCCCAAAACTCTGTGATGTGGCCCCTCTGGAAACTATAACCCTGTGATGTGTTGTCATCCCCCCGGACGTCACAATCCTGTGATGTATCTCCCCCGGATCCCATAGTCTTGGGAGATGTCCCTCCCCCGACCCAATAGCCCTGTGATGTGCCCCCTACCCCGAACCCCATAGTTCTTTGATGTCCCCCCCACCCCGAACCCCATAGTTCTTTGATGTCCCCCCCTCCCCCCGGACTCTACAGCCCTGTTATTTGCCCCCTCAGACCCATATCTCTGTGATGCCCAATGTGGTATCAGCAACAAATCCTGTAAGGTGTGAGCTACGACCTCCATGGATCACACAGATGATTGATGGAATTGAGATCTATTGGAATCTGGAGGCCAAGTCACCATCTTGATCCTGTACAATTTCTGCAGTGCGGCTCCCAGGGCCATTATCCTGATGACAGCTGCCATTAGGGGTCCCGCTGCCATTAAAGGGGGGGACTTGGTGTGTACAATGGTGGAAATATGATGGGAACATAGTTTTACTAGCCATTGTCTTTGTTCAAATGTCCTTTAGGTGCCAATTCTGAGGAGCTTCTGAGAACGGAAACCAAGCCAGCACCTCCAAAGCCTGGACACCCCACCAGCACCTCCTGAGCTTGAACATCCCGCCAGCACCTCCTGAGCCCAGACACTCCGCCAGTTACTGCTGAGCCCAGACACCCTGTCTCCACCTCCTGAGTCTGGATGTCCCGTTAGCATCTCTTGAGCCCAGACACACCACTGGCACCTTTTGAGCCCGTACAGCTCACTAGAACCTGCTGAGCTCAGACACTCTGTAAGAACCTCCTGAGCCCGTACACCCCATCACCACCTCCTGAGCCCAGACAACCTGTAAGCACCTTCTGAGCTTGGACACCCGCCAGCATCTCCTAATCCCAAACACCACATCTGCAACTTCTGAGCCCAGACAACCCGCCAGCACCTCTTGAGCCCAGACATCCTTTCTCCACCTCGTGAGCCTTGACGTTTCCTCAGCACCTCCTAAGCCTGGACAACCCACCAGCACCTCCTGAGCCCAGTCATGACACCAGCACCTCCTGAGCCCGTACATCCTGCCAGCACTTGGTGAGCCTGGACACCCTTTAAGCACCTCCTGAGCACATACTTTGCCAGCAACTCTGAAGCCCGGACACCCAACCAGCACCTCCTGAGCCCAGACACCCTGTCAGCACCTCCTGAGCCCAGACACCCTGTCAGCACCTCCTGAGCCCAGACACCCTGTCAGCACCTCTTGAGCCCGCTTATGCCACCAGCACCTCCTGAGCCCGCTTATGCCACCAGCACCTTCTGAGCTTGAACAGCCCATGAACACCTCCCGAGCCCGGACACCCTGTTAGCACCTCCTGAGCCCAGACACCCCGTCAGCACCTCCTGAGCCCGGACACTTCACCAGCACCATAGAATTCTGGCCCTGTTTGTGAAGGAATTAAAGCTTCTTTTCATTTTAGTATTTTATTTACTCATTTTATGTTACACATTGAGCTTTTGTGGAAGGTATTACCATTTTAACAACTTTTTACATTGCTGTTTTACAGCCTTCTGACAGGCACAGCACAGCAATGTCCAGACTACAGGGATGTTTAAAAACATTTCTGCAAAGTCATACAAGCCGGCATCAATGGATAACGGGTGCTCCAGAAGAAGTTGGGAAATAACCTTTAAGGGGCTTCCTAGGGGATACTTTTTATACTGACAATGGTTCAGGGCCTGGGTTAAAAAAATAAATAAAAAAAACTATACTCAACAGCCCCAATTCCCTTGCTGCCACCAATGCTCTGACGAAGATAACCCCCCCCCCCAGGATCTCTTTGTCTCGGTCTTGGCACCAGCTTAGCCTATACATGGCTGCAGTAATGACCCACCTGATCCACTAATTGGTCACATTCTTGTGTCATGATCAGGAAGTGCTGTGCAGCAGGATTGAGCACCATCAATACAAAGTTGTTGTTTGGGGATCGGAGCAGGTGAGTATACATTTTTCTGCATTCTGAAAGTGGACAACCACCTTAAAGAAGAACTATAGGCTAGACAAATCTAACCTGCTGATAGGGCTTTATTGTGCACGGAGCGCCGGGGATGATGGTATGTCTCTTACCTTCCTCCTCGGTGTCGTTCCCGTGCTTTTAGCAGTGTAATCCTTGGTCTGGAGAACCATTAGTAGCAGTGCCCCACCCCTAGAATGCCGATCCAGCCTGCACACTCCTTTGATTATCATTAGAAGGAGTGGGCCGGCTCAGTGCTCTAGGGGCTGGCAGTGCTACTAACGGTGCTCCACACAGAGGATCACACTGTAAACAGCAGAGGAACGGCACCGAGGAGGAAGGTAAGAGACATACCTTCCTCCTCTGCACTCTGCGCACAATCAGCGGGTTAGATTCATCTTGCCTGCTGATTGTTCCCCTTTAAGGGGGTTGTCCACTTTCAGATTGCAGAAAATGTATACACACCTGCTCCGATCCTCCAACAACAACTTTGCATTGATGGTGCCCGATTCCGCTGCACAGCACTTCCTGGTCATGACACAAGAATGTGACCAATCAGCTGATTAGTGGATCCGGTGGATCACTACTGCAGCCATTGATTGGCTGAGCTGATGTCAAGACCGAGACAAAGGGTGTCACCGAAACAAAGAGGACGCCACGGATTACTGGGCTGAGTATAATAAACAGAACAGTCACAAGTAACCCCATAGCGGCCGTTCCCTGCTAGCGGTTTGTGGTCTGGAAAATCTCCTGGACATAAAAAGTCAAATGTAACCAAATTAGTAAAGTGTAATTAGATTTCCTGTCCTGAAATGTTACGGTAATTATGAGGGCGGAATATTCCGGCAATGATGCAATGAATGGGTTCTGTCACGGGGAGAAGCTGGTTCCCATCCAGCAGGTGTCACATCCAGTGGAGGCGGCTTCAGTGATGAGCAAAGCAAAGTCCCAGTGGGGTAATACAGACATTGGCTCCAGCGCTGTCAGTGATAGGAAGCACAATGGAGGCCTTATCAGCAGCCGCCCGCGGCTCCATTGCTTTCAAATTGATTGTTTTAACTTGACGCTTCCAGACAATGGAGTTTGGGGTTGGAAACATCTCTCTCAAAAGATTGTGAATGCACCTTGTCATCACGGTACACAATAGCCGGGAAATCAATGTGGCTGCCTCCTGGAAATAGAGTTATAGCCGTCACAAAGGAAGGCTAAAAGTGACAGCCTCTTTATTTCTACTTCTGTGGATGAATCCAGATGGGTGGCAACCAGAAACAAATCACCGCGGCCGACTATCCTGGGACTGACACTTGGCCGGATCGGTTGGGTGTGGGTCCGTCCCACCAGGTTGTTATATGGGAGCGGAGAACAGTGAGACCCTTTATCTGCTGTGCAGCTGAACATCCTCATCGGATCTGCTATCTGTGTCAGTCATGAAGGGTCCCGGCTCGTCTGTATACAGGGGATTATTATCAGCACCGACACTACAATACAACAATAGAAGAACAGCAACCACAGCATATAGCTAGTACAGTAGTATAGCTATATACTGTAGCTAGTATTTAGCTTGAAATGGCCGTATCTGTACGGAGCTGTATTTGTAGCATGGGATATATATCCTTAGCAATGGTCAACAAATACCTGGAACCCTCCGGCTGTTTTGTCCTATTAACCGCCCAACAGTTAATCCATTACAGGGCTGTAGACTAAATTAGAGTTACTCGTTGGTTAACCCTTTGAGGACCAGGCCCAAAATGACCCAGTGGACCGCGCAAATTTTGATCTTAGTGTTTCCGTATTTCCCTCCCCCCCTTCTAAGAGCTCTAGCACTTTCAGTTTTCTATCTAAAGGGCCATGTAAGTGCTTGTTTGTTACAGGAATAGTTGTACTGTGTAATCACGTCATTCATTTTACCATAACATGTATGATGGAATTCCAAATATATTATTTATGAAGATATAAATAGGTGAAATCGTAAAAAAGAATGCAATATGGTAACGTTTGGGGGGGTTCCTGTGTCTACGTAATACACTATATGGTAACAGCGACATGATACTATTATTCTATAGGTCAGCCCGAACACAACCATATGCAGGTTACACAGATTCTCTAATGTTATATATGTATTTTTTTAAATGAAATCCTTTTTTTGGGCAATTAATTATAAATAAAATGGGCCTATTGTGA
Source organism: Dendropsophus ebraccatus (assembly GCF_027789765.1). Lineage (NCBI taxonomy): Eukaryota > Metazoa > Chordata > Amphibia > Anura > Hylidae > Dendropsophus > Dendropsophus ebraccatus. Next base: position 93,530,083 of record NC_091464.1, read on the forward strand.
CGCTTATAACAGTTTTATTTTTTCACCTACGGGGCTGTATGGGGTGTCATTTTTTCCGCCATGATCTCTAGTTTTTATTAATACCATATTTGTGAAGATCAGACGTTTTGATCACTTTTTATTAATTTTTTTTTAGATATAATGTAACATAAAATCGGTAATCCGCGCACTTTTTTCCCTCTTTTCGTGTACGCCGTTCACCGTTCGCAATGACGCTTGTTATATTTTAATAGATCGGAAAATTACGCACGCTACGGTATATTATATGTTTGTTTATTTATTTTTATATGTTTTATTTATATAATGGGAAAGGGGGGTGATTTAGACTTTTATTGGGGGAGGGGTTTTGGGGTAGTGTGTTAGTGTTTTTAACTTTTTTTTTTTTACACATTTGAAGTCCCTTTGAGGGACTTTTACATCCAGTACTTGGATTTGTACACTGATGATTGCTATGCCATAGGCATAGCATTGATCAGTGTTATCGGCGCTCTGCTCATTGAGCCTGCCTGTGCAGGCTTAGTGCAGCAGATCGCACTGCGGGGGTCCCGATCGGTAAGTGACAGGGGACTCCCCCTGTCACTTACACTTAAACGCCGCGGTCGTTTAAGGAGTTTAAGGCGTTTAAGGAGTTAATGACATGCGGCAGCGCGATCACTGCAGCGGGTCATTGCCGGTGAGGTCCCGGCTGCTGATTGCAGCCGGCCCCCACCTGCTATGAAGCGCGCTCCGGTCCGGAGCACGCTTCATAGCGGGAGAAACACCCAGGGCGTACAGTTACGCCCTAGGTCGTCTGGGGACAGACTTCCATGGCGTAACTATATGCCCTGGGTCGTCTAAGGGTTAACAGGGTTGCTCACCGTTTAATTTTTTTTTTTTTAATCAACTGGTACTAGAAAGTGCCAGAGATTTGTAATTTACTTCTATCAAAAAATCTTCAGTCTTCCAGTACTTATCAGCTCCTGTATGTCCTGCAGGAAGTGATGTATTCTTTCCAGTGTGACACAGTGCTCTCTGCTGCCACCTCTGTCCACGTCAGGAAGTGTCCTGAGCAGCAGCAAATCCCCATAGAAAACCTCTCCTGCTCCGGACAGTTCCTGACATGAACAGAGGTGGCAGCAGAGAGCACTGTGTCAGATTGGAAAGAATACATCACTTCCTGCAGGACATAAAGCAGTTGATAAGTGCTGGAAGACTGGAGATTTTTTAATAGACGTAAATAACAAATCTCATGCACTTTCTGGTACCAGTTTATTTAAAAAAAAAAAAAAAAGAACAACCATTTTAATATATATTTAAAGATCTGTGGCTCTTGCAGTGTGGTACCTATTATAGTATAGTCTCTATATTTGTTTTTAGCGATTTTTTCTTGTCTAGTTTGTCCCATGTTTTATACTTTAGGCATTGCTTCTCCTTGTTAAGTCCTTGTGCCTGTATTATGTAGTTGTTTTTGGGGATTTGGCTTTTGCTCAGTCAACGACTGATGTATGGCATGTGTCTAGCCTGTAGATGATGTGTGTCATGTGTCCAGCCTGTGGATGATGTGTGGCATGTGTCCAGTCTGTGGATGGTGTGTGTCATGTGTCCAGTCTGTGGATGATGTGTGGCATGTGTCCAGCCTGTGGATGATGTGTGTCATGTGTCCAGTCTGTGGATGGTGTGTGGCATGTGTCCAGTATTTGCATGGTGTGTGCATGTGTCCAGGCTGTGGATGGTGTGTAGCATGTGTCTAGTCTGTAGATGGTATGTGTCATGTGTCCAGCCTGTGCATATTGTGTGGCATGTGTCTAGTCTGTAGATGGTATGTGGCATGTGTCCAGCCTGTGCATATTGTGTGGCATGTGTCCAGCCTGTGCATGGTGTGTGGCATGAGTCCAGCCTATGGATGGTGTTTGGCAGGTGTCCAGTCTATAGATGGTGTGTACCATGTGTCCAGCCTGTGGATGGTGTTTGGCATGTGTCCAGTCTATAGATGGTGTGTAGCATGTGTCCAGCCTGTGGATGGTGTGTTGCATGTGTCCAGTCTGTAGATGGTTTGTGGCATGTGTCCAGCCTGTGGATGGTCTTTGGCATGCATCCAGCCTGTGGATGGTGTGTTTCATGTGTCCAGTCTCTTGATGGTGTGTGGCATGTGTCCAGTCTGGAGATGTTGTGTAGCATGTGTCCAGTCTGTAGATGGTGTGTGGCATGAATCCAGCCTGTGGATGGTGTTTGGTATGTGCCCGGCCTGTGGATGGTGTGTGGCATGTGCCCAGCCTGTAGATGGTGTGTGACATGTGTAGCTGGTGTGTGACATGTGTAGGTGAATGACATGAGTGAAACATGTCCCCAGTATAAGAGGGGTGAGAGCATTCTCTAACTACCAAACATAACATAGGAAAAAGGTAAAATGAGAAATTTGATTGTCTACCAGGAAGGACTGAGGGAGGCATGACTGATCACTAAGAAGAACTGTGGGAATTTGATACAAGGAGACATTTGTTTGGCTGCCACAAAGAAATAATAAAAAAAATGTGTCAAGCACAGTTGCCAAGTTTTTGGTTTAGCAACACTCTTACAACCTGGCATCTGGAGAAGTTGGATGCCGCCCTAGGGCTGCCAGGAAAACATGGATAGAACCAATGGCCTGTATCTGTATCCATGTTTTCAAGGACTCCCTAGAGCGGCATCCAACTTCTACAGACACTAGGAGTCAAATACCGAGCATTCGATTTAGGAGAACGCTGTCAAACCCCAATACCCCAACTTTGCTCAACACTAGCTACTAAGAGAGACTTGGTAACTTGCCAGGAAAGATATAAGGATACCCAGAACATAGACAGACTTGATTCACTTTCAGGGAGAAATATATAGAGAATAGTTTTAAAATGCTCGGGTGCTTGTTACTCGAAAAGAATATCTCCCGATACTCGAGTGCTCGTTTCGAGTAACGAACCCCATTGAAGTCAATGGGAGACACAAGCTTTTTTGCAGGGGACCCAAGTTCGGTAGGGGGAAGGTCGTATGAAAACCTGTCAACCTCAGAAAATGATGGAAACACCATGGAAATGGACAGGAAACAGCAGGAGCACCATGTATGCCTCTGAGGCTGCCTAATGGCACCATTATGCCTAATTCTGTGCAACAGCCTGGTTAAAACAGAGGTAGGCATATGGAGCACCCAAAAACTCAGCCTGACACAGCATGGCAGTGAAAACACAGGGAACCATTAAAACAGAGGTAGCATATGAAGAAACACCCCAAAATTTAGCCTTACACAGCATGGCGGTAAGGACAGAGTGAACAAGGTAGAAGCGGTAGCCAGTGAGCCTTCCAAAAATTATACCAGACCTAGCATGGCAGTGAGCACACAGAGAACCATTAAAAGTGAGTGAGGAAGCAGGTGAGCCTCTCAAAAATTAGGCCAGACAGAGCATATCATTGAGCCCACAGAGAACCATTAAAAGTGAGTGAGAAATCAAGTGAGCCCACACAAAAATTGGAGTGAGTCCAGGGGCTGTGATATTTAGTGGACACGAACCCGGGTGCTGACAGCTAACTGGTTAGGTCAGCTGTCAGTCACCACTGACCATCAAGGGTACACTTGATGCCTCTCGACCGGGGGTGGTGAGGCCCCGGCCACAGCTAGACCAAAAAAAAAAAATAAATAAAACAGTTGACTGGATGGCGGGGGCGCGATCAGCGGGCCCCCGGCAACCAGTCCCGCTCCTCCGCAGATGTAGTGAAACGTCAGGCAGTGAGGACACATAGAACAATACAGTCTTCTTAAGAGGCCCTGGAATTTGAGAACACGGGGAACCTCTGAACCAGCCAAAAATTCAGCCTGACACAGCATGGCGGTGAGGACAGAGTGAAAAAGGTAGAAGAGGTAGCCAGTCAGCCTCCCCAAAATTAGGCCAGACACAGCATGGCATTGAACACACAGCGAACCATTACAAGTGAGTGAGGAAGCAAGTGAGCCTCCCAAAAATTAGGCCAGACACAGCATGGAAGTGAGGACACAGAGAACCATTACAAGTGAGTGAGGAAGCAACTGAACCTTCACAAAATTAGGCCAGACACTGCAGGGCCTTGAGCACACAGAGAACCATTACAAGTGAGTGAGGAAGCAAGTGAGCCCACCCAAAAATTGAAATGAGTCCAGGGGCTGGGATATGTAGTGGACATGAACCCGGGTGCTGACAGCTAACTGGCTAAGCTAGCTGTCAGTCACCACTCACCATCAAGGGTACACTTGATGCCTTTCGACCAGGGGTGGTGAGGCCCCGGCCACGGCTAGACCAAAAAAATAAAATAAAACAGCTGGCTGGTTGGCGGGGGCGCGATCAGCGGGCCCCAGGCAACCAGTCCTGCTGCTCCGCAGACATAGCGTGACATCAGAGCATGGCAGTGAGGACACAGAGAACAATACAGTCTTCTTAAGAGGCCCCGGAATTTGAACGAATAAACTTTCAATCCTTTAAAGAGTCTCTAAGAGACGGCAAGTGCGTTAGCTTGTGTATTAAAAAGACCTGGTCAATTCTGCCTTCAAAAAGTCTACTACAACATCCAAGAAAGGAAAGAAGCTACTGGTAAAAGGCCTGGTCAATCCTGCCTTCAAAAAGGCTAAAACATCCAAGGAAGGTAGAAGGTGCATAATCTAGCCGGATTATGGCTAGATTTAGCCTCACAACCTCATGCAGTTATGCTTGAGAGGCATCTCTTCGGAGGTAGGGACGAACAATAACAATACAGTCTTCTTAAGAGGCCCCAAGCTAAAAAATGAAAGGACGGCAGAGAACACCTGCAAGTTGACATCCACAGATTATATGGTACGAAATGGACAACACAAGGATGCTAAATTAGGATCCACCATTATCACTGTTTGTTCCTTTAAACAGTTGCGTGTATCTTGGAGATACAATAGATGACCAGACAGCCCTGCAAAATTGCCCTTGAATTGAAGTCGATTTGATAAAATTTAAATTGAAGGTCAGAATATAAAAAAACATAAAGTGGCCATTACCTGCCTTTAGAAGAGGCAGGCATGGAACCTCACAAAAATTAGGCCTGACACAGTAGAGTAAGAGTAAAAAAAAAAAATAATAATAAAACAGCTGGCTGGTTGGCAGAGGCGCGATCGGCGGGCCCCCGGCAACCAGTCCCGCTCCTCCGCAGAGGTAGTGTGACATCAGAGCATGGCAGTGAGGACACAGAGAACCATTAAAATTGAGTTAGCAAGTAACCCTCCAAAAAAATTAGGCCTGACACAGCATGGCGGTGAGGACACATGGAACCATTCAAACACTAGTAGCATATGGACCACCCAAAAACTTAGCCTGACACCACAGACCCAGACCAAGATGAACAATACAATTATGGCTAGATTTAGCCTCACACTCACATGCAGTTTTGCGTGAGAGGCATATCTTTGGAGGTAGGGACGAAGAATAACAATACAGTCTTCTTAGGAGGAATTTGATTTGAAAGAATGAATACACTTTCAATCCTTTAAAGAGTCTCTGAAAGAGGGCAAGTGTCTATTAAAAAGACCTGGTCAATCCTGCCTTCGAAAAGGCTACAACATCCAAGGAAGGTAGAAGGTACTGGTGAATGGATGACAGAGGACACCCCTAAGATAAGATGACATCCACAGATAATATGGTTCAAAATGGACAAGCAAAACACAGCAATCGCTGAACTCAGGGAGACCAGCGACAAAAAAAATCAGATGGAGTACTCACTAAAGAGTCTCCACTGATGCATTGCCCCCTATAAATTTAAATATGCAAAAGAAGGGTCCGTGGAGTCTCAGTTACGAGTCTCAAAACACTGGAATAGCCAGATATCCCTCCAGGGGAGGGAAGCCTATTGCCAAGGGGGTACCTCCCAGTGGGGAGATCACCAAACCACCCTGATACGTAGCCCCTTAAGTCCCACTCGGTTGCGAGTATTGGAACATAAATAGGGAAATACCAGGGTGGTCCCTTATACGTCAAAGTCTAACTCTGTGGCGAGTATTGCGACATGACAAGGGTTTACCAAGGCAGGCATCCATCCACAGACGATCGTTTCGAAATGGACAAGACAAGGAAAGTAAATTTAATTTGACTATGAAATTAACTCTAGCAGTTGGGGTAACATTCCCTGCATCATGTGACTCCCCACTTCTCAGCCCCCACCGTTGTTTTGAGTTTGAATTTGACTTTGAATTTGACTGTAGCAGTTGGGGTCAGTTTAACTGGTTGACTTGCGGAAATGCGCACAGATGCGGTGCACCTTAGTGAGGAAGTCAGCCACATTGGGGTAAGTTTTAAGGAACCGCAGCAACACTAGGTTGAAGACTTGGCATGGTACATGTGTGAGGCTGTGTGATACACGCTCAACAACTAAGGATTGAGCATGGGTACCCTCTTCAGTGGCGGTACCAGTCTGCTCCTTTTCCTCCTCTTCTTCATCCTCCTCTACTTGGTGTTGAGAAACTGAGCTGCTGAGTGTCTGGGAGCCGGCAGTTGCAAGTGCCTTTGCACTGCCCTAAGGGTGGCAACATCCGTGGTTGACTTGCGGAAATGATTGCGGAACGCTTTTTTTATTCTGAAATTGACTTTGATCCTTGAGGATCTGGCAATTGTCTCACCATTACAAGTGAGTGAGGAAGCAAGTGAGGCTCCCCAAAACTAGGCCAGACACAGCATGGCATTCAGCACACAGAGAGACATTACAAGTCAAAAAAGAGTACACTGAGCACTTCTTAGGGGTGTGTATGCAACACCTAATGCCCCCTTTCTGCCAGCAGCCGGTCACCACAGTGTGCTGCTGAAATTGCGGTAGCAGCACTGCAACTCCCAGCCAGCAGTCTGTAGTAATAGTATTAATAAAAGCAAATGCAAGGGAAAGAGACAGCCGATCTGCACCACTATCCAATGTTCCAGTCTCAATGGGTCCACGGACATCAGTATGCAGGATACACCGCGGTATGTATGGCTGGGTGCCGGGGGTGCAAGACAGTAGGGAAGAGATACGTAATGTATAAGGTAGATGAAGACAGCACTCACCCGGTATGAGACAGCTCACTTTATTCCATGGATAGCGGGTAGCAGGGAGGGAGAGGTAAGGACGCGCACTGGGACGGCCGTTTCGGGGACACGCCCCGACGGCCGTTTCGGGGACACGCCCCCTTTGTTGACCAGGTGTTATAAAATCAAGTATTAATAAAAGCTTTTAAGCCCTGAAAAGGTCTGTTTCTTTGCATTGCTAGTATATACCCTGCCTACTGGAACGCTAAATCCTACACTGACACTCTCCCTGACCAGCAGCAGCTCTGTCCCTGATCTCTCACAGCATGCGTCTGAAGCGAGCACTGCCGGCTCCGAGTTTTATATGGCAGGGTCATCTGATCTGGCCAACCCATCGCTGCTATCGACATGTATGGGTCCCACGTCATCGCAGGATGTACCAAAGAGTCTCCTGCATGTTTATTGGCTGCAAAATAGTGCCCAAACTTACAGGAAACGGATGATGAGATTTCCTCGAGTATCGCAAGATGCTCGTCCGAGTAACGAGTACCATCGAGTACCAAGCTTGGACGAGCACGTTCGCTCATCACTAATAGAGAAACTTCTGGATAATAGGGTCAGTAAAAGCCGCCCATAGGAGCTAAGATGGCCGACAATGGATGAGGTCAGAGAGCTACTTCCTGTCCCAGAAAGAGAAGACAGCGGCACAAGCAGCGTACAGGGAGCTCATAAGGATTCCGGAGCGCGGTCAGGATTTCTCTGGAGAAAGGATTTTAATTTTTATTATTCCACAAATATCCTTTGTGTGCACCCGAGCTTATAATCACATCCCCATTACATTAAAAATAATGCGGTCATCTAAATACATCACCTTCCGCATTAAACCGCTATATGACAGGCCGTAAAAGGAGCCAAAGCCTTTCATATTTTAGACGATAACTTTGTTTACCATTTTAAAACAATATTCCTGATGAACGGCGATGGAAGGGTCTAAGGCTTACGATATAAATCCCGGCGGCGGTGCGCGTTGCTATACGTAAGGTGCGTATGTAAAACCGACAGTAAAATCCCCAGTGTTTATAGGGTCACGGGTAGGTTGTGACTACAAATGTGCAAACAAATAGTCTAGTAAAATGACATTATTATAATAAATCGCCCTTATTGCCCAGGATTGCGGAGCATTGTAATGGGGAATATATGGCGAATGATTCTGTTCACCAGAGAAACCTGCAGACATCTGATCTCCAATTCAATTGTGCGAGACAGACAGCGGCTCTTACCATGGGGGGATGAGGATGATGATGGCTTTCTATGGGATATTGTCAAATACAAATGTCCTGTCTGTCGCTGCAAAATTATACTAATGCTATAAGGCTCTGAAGAGAAAGACGTCTGTATGTGCTGCCCGGCTCAGTAACCCTGCTCTCACCAGCCTCTAAGTCACTTGTGTGTTTTCCTTTGTATATAATTTTATTTATTTATTTACTAATTCATTCATTTCTTAATTTCTTTTTTATTTACTATCTTTTTTTTTTAACTTATCTCTTTAGTTATCATGTGATGTATATAGTTGTTATATACACAATTGTTTGTTTATTATTTATTTGTTTAGATATTTATCTATTCATTCATTCATTATTTCACTTATTTTGTTTATTTATTTTTTTAGTTGTCAAGTGATGTATATAGTTGTTATATACACAATTATTTGTTTATCATTTGTTAAGATATTTATCTATTTATTTATTCATTAATTCATTAATTTTTAATTTAGTTTATTTATTTATTTTAGTTGTCAAGTGATACATATAGATGTTATATACACAATTATTTGTTTATTATTCATTTCTATAGATATTTCTCAATTTATTTATATATTCATTCATTCAATCAATCATTTATTTATTTAGAATTGTTTTGGTTTATTTACTTATTTGTTTCGTTATCAAGTGATGAATGAAGTTGTTATACACACAATTAGTTACTAAGGAATCCTTTTTTTAGATATGTATCTATTCATTTATTCATTAATTCATTTCTTTGGAATTATTTTTGTTTATTTAATAAGTTTTACTTATTTCTTTAGTTATCAAGTAATTTATGTGTTTGTTTGTATACAGAATTATTTATTTATTTGTTTAGTAATTTATGTATTTATCTGGTTTATTATTTATTAGATTATTTATCAATGTAATATTTTGCTTATTTACTTTAGCTAAGAATTCATTCCATTATTTTTTATTTACTTATTCATTCATGTATCTCTTTAGGTTTTTATTTTTTTATGGTAATGTTTAAACAAATTACTAACATAAGAAACTAATATTGATGAGTTTTTGATTGTTGATTGATTATTTAGTAATGAGTTTAATTTATATAATCATTTATTTATATATTTATCTCATACTTCGTAGAATTTCTTATTTAATGGAAAATTATAAGCAGGTTAGATGAATCTACCCTGCTTATAGCCCCCTCTAGTGCCAGGGATGCTGAGGAGGAAGGTATGGCTGTTACCTTCCTCCTTGGCACCAGTCCTGCGCTGTTCTTCAGTGGGGAGCACTGTTAGGAGCAATGCCCCACCCGCATCATCCAGCGGTTCCATTTATTATAGCATTGGACGCCACCAGGTATAGATGACCTCCATTACTAAGATGGGCTCAGTGTTACCCACAAAATGACAAATTCTAATCCTTTTATTACCCTAGTACCTACCACTACAGGGGTACTGGGAAGAGACGGGTACCATCAGACATGTACTGTCTAAGATGGTGGCCTGTGTCTGGGGTGGTAACAGGCTGAGATTATTATGCTAATAACGGCCATATCAATGGTTGTTCCCTTTTACTAATCAGTTTCTATCTGTCTGGTTATAGAAAATAGGAAAATAGGGGGAACTTGATGTTTTTTTTAAGTTTGTTTTAGCAGTAAGCTGTTGTAGCCAGAACTGTATACATTAGCTATGACTTGCTGTAGTGTAGTTCACACAGGGCCCTGGGAATCTACTGACAGTATAATAGAGATGCAGGAAGCATCCCTAGCTCACTGTACACAGGAGTGACAGGGATTCTGTGGGTCGGAGGCATTATGCCTGACCTAGAAAATCTACAGCACATAGTGCAAAGTGCATTACGCTATATAGTCCCTGCATTTATCTCGCTGATGCATCACAAAACCTGTAGCATCAGAGCGATCTGTTTATACTGGTTAGCAGCCAGTGGCTACAGCTGTAGGTAATCCACTTATTAGGTAGGTAATAAATTATTAAGTATACGCCCCTTTATTAGGTAGGTAATTCCTTCCAATTAGGTAAATGCACCTAGTAGATCGATAATCTCTCCCATTGGAGAGAATAATAAAAAGCTATACTTACCCTGTCACCAGCTCTCTGACCGCATCCGGGATCCAGTTTCTTCTGGCATTCTGCATCATCCCGTCCTGGCAGGAAGTATTCACTCAGTGAATTCAGTCAGTGACTTCTGGCTGGGCAGGTATGTCTGTTGGAATGTGATGTTACAGGACCAAGAGATAAGATTTGGTGACACTGCATTATGGAAGTATTGGAAAAGGTAAGTACACCTTCTTTATTATGTTCCCACCAACTCCTTCCCCTTAAAGTATAAGTCTCCAGTAGGTAGGTAATTCCCCATCAGGTAGAAGCTGAGAGTAATTGGATAATCCTTGCATTGCTTCCATCGTGCCCCCCGCCAATTACCAGATTGGCCCCCAACTCCTTTGTTTTAAATACAGCTACGGTTGCGGCACGTGACCCATGTCTCTATTCAATTTCGAGTGCTGTACTCACCTCTCTCCAGTGGCTCCATGGAGAATGAATAGAGCTGCAAGTCATGTGCCATACCCACAGCTGTATTTAAAACAAAGGAGGTGGGGGACTATCTGGAGATCGCTGGGGGGCATGAAGGTCGGACCCCTCCGATATTCTGTGAATAGGGGTCAAAAAAGTTTTAATTGGGAAACCCCATTCAGTATTTCCCCCTCAAATATTTAGGTGTCACCAATAGGTGGAACCACTTAAGAATACCAACAAGAACAATTAAGGATACAACTTACCAATTACAATTAAGCCCTCTGTAGGTAGGTATATAACATATATGTAGAGCTGGTATAACCTGGGGATCTCCTGTATATAATTATATATGTACAGCTGGTATAACCTTGGTATATACTGTATATAATTATATATGTACAGCTGGTATAACCTGGGTATACACTGTATATAATTATATATGTACAGCTGGTATAACCTGGGTATCTCCTGTATATAATTATATATGTACAGCTGGTATAACCTGGGTATACACTGTATATAATTATATATGTACAGCTGGTATAACCTGGGTATATACTGTATATAATTATATATGTACAGCTGGGATAGCCTGGGGATCTCCTGTATATAATTATATATGTACAGCTGGTATAACCTGGGGATCTCCTGTATATAATATAAATGTACAGCTGGTATAACCTGGATATATACTGTATATAATTATATATGTACAGCTGGTATAACCTGGATATATACTGTAAATAATTATATATGTACAGCTGGTATAACCTGGGGATCTCCTGTATATAATTATATATGTACAGCTGGTATAACCTGGATATATACTGTAGATAATTATATATGTACAGCTGGTATAACCTGGGGATCTCCTGTATATAATTATATATGTACAGCTGCTATAACCTGGGGATCTCCTGTATATAATTATATATGTACAGCTGCTATAACCTGGGTGTATACTGTATATAATTATATATGTACAGCTGGTATAACCTGGGGATCTCCTGTATATAATTATATATGTACAGCTGCTATAACCTGGGGATCTTCTGTATATATTAAGTATACATCTTGTATATGGTAATATCCTGGCTATGATATGATATTAAGCAGTACTAGGATGTTACATGCTATCAGATGATGAGGCTTGTAGCTCTAATCATTCCTGTTCTCTATTCTGTCACTATCTGGCTATAGTGCTCGCTGTACTCACTGTATGTATATATATATATATATATATATATATATATATATATATATATATATATATATATATATATATATTTATTTAATAAACACTGATCAGGTACTCGGTAGAAATGTGAATAATTTCTTTATTTGTTGAGGAGCAGCCCTCCGGACAGACTTATCTGCCATCGCGCCATCCTTATATACGATTATTCAGCTCTCTGTCATGAGTAACATAGACGTCCTCAGCTCCTCGCAGTCCTGCCGCCCCATGAACAATGCAGATCCAATTAAATGATTCTATCTTGTGTTTTGCGCAGCTCATTGAAAGACACAATGCCGGAAAGTACATTATGCTCTAGATATTTGTGGCGTCCATTTCTGTCTCCCCAGATGCCTGTGCTCATGGGCCCGGCCAAGCGATGGTTAACGGTAATAAAGTGCGGAACATTGCGGTAATGTTCTAGGATGCTGGGCCTTGTTTCCACCCCATTGTGCAACACTTAGACAACCTGTCCACCTTAAAGGGGTACTAAAAAAAAAAAAAAAGATATTATTAAAGTAACTGGTGCCAGAAAGTTATATGGATTTGTAAATTGCTTCTATTTGAAAATCTCCAGTCTTCCTGTACTGATCAGCTGCTGTATGTCCTGCAGGAAGTGGTGTATTCTTTCCAGTCTGACACAGTGCTCTCTGCTGCCACCTCTGTCCATGTCAGGAACTGTCTGGCTGCAGGAGACAGGTCCTATAGACTTACAATGGAGATGGAAAAGGCAGCAAGCCACGGAGTAAAGCACTTCTCTAATGTGTATCAGATGATCCAAAGGGATCTGATCTAAAGTGACAATGACCTCTCCCAGTGATATAGCCCTCAGATGTCTATTGCCTTAAGGGGGTCTAAGGGCCCTATTAGACCAATAGATATCTGACCAATTTATCTGACAGATTTTTGAAGCCAAAACCATTGACAGACTATAAATGGAGAACAAGACATAAAGGAAAGACTGAGATTTCTCCTCCTCTGAAATCCTTTCCAGGCTTAGGCTTCAAAAATCTGTCAGTTAAATTGGTCAGAAATCTGTTAGACTGGTTCCTGTTAAATGGAAAAAGAAGTGGAGATGGCAACTCTGGGACGACTAAAAAGCAACGGCAATCACTGTGTATATACTCCCCTCACCCCTGGGTCCATCTTTGTTTGTATGTCCCCGGACAGCGGCATCTGTTCTTCTTCTCTTCCGCATCTTCGCCTGGGTGCGTCAGATGACTGACAGCTTGCTCAGCCAACCGGAGCTGTGTGTCATCTGACAATGTAGCAGAGGGGGGCAGGGGCTTAGCTAGGATTCACGGGGCCCCATAGCAAAAATTTTAAGGGGCCCCCCTCCCCTACACACAAGTCAAAGCTTCGCGCAATATATATATATATAAATATATATATATATATATTGCCAGCTGGAGAACAGAGGTCAGAGGTTATCACTGCAGTAAAGCAGAGATCTCTGTTTTCTGCTTGTTAACCCTTTCTTTTAGTTGCAGCATGTAAGTAAACATTGGGTCACTTACACACTGCAGTACATAAGGGGTTAAGCAGAAGGACACACTCTCTTACCTTCTCCCCTGGGCCCCCCTTCTGCAGGGGCCCTATAGCAACTGCGTACCCTGCGTCTATGGTAGCTACGCCAGTGGAGGGGGGCAAACACGTCTAAAGGCCCTATTCCACGGAACGATTATCGGGCGTATTCGGTCGATATTGGCCATTACGGCCGATAATCGTCCTGTGGAATAGAAGGCAATGATGAGCCGACATTGTTCATGTCGGTTGAATGTTGCGCTGCTATCCTCTATGGGCTAGTGATCACCTGGGCAGCCCCTCCGCACCTCCCCCCGCACTCACCTGCTCGCTGCTGCCGCGTGGAATAGTGGGGGCAGCAGGCGGGGAACGAGGCTCGCATCGCTCGTTTGCTCTTCGCGTTGGCCCCTGGAATAGGTGCTTAAGAGACGTCATTGACACAAGATGGCACCGGCTGTGTTAGACAGGGATCACGTAAGTTTGGAAGATGGAAGGGCGACAGAATGTTTATTTAAAACACATTACAGGGGAAACAAAGGCAAAAAACCCCCCAAAAAAACACGAAATACAGTGTGTGAAGAAAGCATACGGTAAGTTCTGCTGAAACAGTACATAAGAAACCGTCCGTGTCGGAAAGGCCGGTCTCAGAAAAGATCTTCCGGGTGATCGCATCTGTGCGTGCCCACATCAGAACTCCCCACTGCACACCATGGAGCGTACGTCCGGAGCCGCTCGCTCCACAGTGTGCACTGACAGGGTTTTCTGCGGCCGGACTTAAAAATACCCCCGCATCTCCGGCGCTACGGAGATTTATGTAGAGGCAGACTGCAGACGGCAGGCACGGCCGAAAACCTACGCCAACTGAGGACTGGAGTAGGTTTTTGGCGTATCTTTAAAAAAAAAAAAAAAAAAAAAAAAAAAAAGATAATTGCGCGGACTATAAATCCGCACCCCCCGTTCCGCCCCCTCCACACCCCCTCCCTGTCCCCTTGGCCATTTTGCAAGTAAAATATTCGCAAATCGGCTCTTTACGCCGAAAAAGAAAAACTATGCTGGATGATACATGTCCCCCTATGTGTATACGCCCTGGCCAGGATTCCATTCATTCACAAAACAACTTATCCTTGGCATAAATCACGGCCGCTGTTGCAAATTGCAACAACGCCCGTGATTTATGCAAAAAATATGTTGTGTGAACATAGCCTTACAATGTCTGCTCTGCTACCACAGTGAGTCTGTTTATGTTCTCTGCTCGGGTCATGCTCCCCTGTTATGTTTATCCTGACTATATAAAGCCCAGATGGCAGCGGCAGGTACCTGCTGTCCTCACCTCTTCGCTCCGGTGTGAGGTGCTCGGCGCTCCAGAGATAATTAATCACATTATCCCTTATAATCAGCGGGCGCTGCCTCCATGGCACGCCATGCCGCCTGGTAATAACGCTTGTTAGCATGCTTAACCCGACAGAGTGACACGTGCGCCGTCTTTGCATCCTCCTAAAATAACATTTCCCTCACACGTGTTCTCTCTTCCCAGATTTACGCTTATCTGTCACAAAAACATCAGACAAGTCGCGATTAGCAAAGCGTGCAAAAAAGTTTCAACATTTTCTAAAACTTTAAGTTTTAACCCTTTCCTGACCCTCTTGATTTTTTGGCGCGGGTTTCCTTCTTTGACACCTCAACCAATATTGTTTATTGATTTATAGATTTATTAATTTGCGGAACTATTTGTGTATTTGATTGTCATCATTTATTTACCATATAATGTATTATCAAGCATATATATATATATATATATATATATACACATTCATAGGATAAAAAGGATAAAAAAAATGTAAAAAATTCAAATTTGTGAGCCAAGTAGAATTTATTTTACATGCATGATTGCAACAATACAAAGTTTACATTTTTTTCCCCTGTATTTTGAAAAAATAAAAAATTATACCGACCATACATACATACATACATACATACTATATGGAGTATAGAGCTTTATGGAGTATTGTACTACATCAAGTATAGTGCTATATTGAGCATGGTGCTATATCGAGCATAAAACTATATCGTGCATAGTGCCATATTGAGAATAGTATTATATCAAGCATAGTACTACATCAAGCAAGGTACTATATTGCGCATAGTACTATATCGCGCATAGTACTATATCAAACATAGTACTCCAGTACTGTATATCGAGCACAGTGCTATATCAAGCATTGGGGTGCTCCATCTCAGCATTATGCTTGGCTCAGCACCTTGGAGTTCTCGGTTTACTGCAAGACACATTAGAACTCCAGTGGTATGCTGTCAATTGCAGACATATCACAGGAGTTCTAACCTGTCTTGCAGTAACTTATTGCATTTTTTCATTTTTCATTTTTGTATATTTTGTTTACAAATCACTTCAAGGGAGGAAATATACAAAAATGAGAAATAAAATGAAATACTGCAGAAGGTGACGGACACCCTCCTCTCTGCTAAGCAGGGCACCTGGTTAAATGCTCATGTCTCCCACTGATTTCTATGGGGTCCGTTAATCAAGCACTCAAGCACTTAAGTGAGCTGTGATGTTTACAATTTTGGACTTGACTATGTATTTTGTTTGTCTTTACATTTTTGACCACGTGAGACCACGCCAAATATGTCCAAGGGGTCCCTCTCTTTCAATCTCTCTCCCCCCCTCCCTTTCTCTCTCTTTCCCTCTCTCTCCTTCCCCCTTTCTTTTTCCCTCTCCCTCCTTCCCTCCCTCCCTCTCTCTTTTTCCCTCTCTCCTCTCTTTCTCCCCCTCTCTCTCCCTCCACCTCTCTTTTTTCCCTCTCTCCTCTCTTTCTCTACCCCTCTCTCCTCTCTTTCTCCCCCTTCTCTCTCTTTCACCCTCTCTCTCCTCTCTCTTTCCTTCTCTGCCCCCTCTCTCTATCTCTCTTCTCTCTCTCCTCACTCTCGCTATCTCTCTCTATTTCCCTCTCTTACCCCCTCTCCTCTTTCTCCACCTTCTCTCTCTCTTTTCTCCCTCTCTCTCTCTCTCTCTCTCTCTCTCTCTCTCTCCTCTCTTTCTTTCCTTCTCTCCCCCTCCTCTCTCTATCTCTCTCTCCTATCCCCCCCCTCTCCTCTCTCTCTTTCTTTCTCCCCCTCCCCTCTCTCTCTCTCTGCCTGGAACACATTGTACTTTTCCCCCTTTATCACCAGTACAGGCTGCAGAGAGATTGCGGTGAGTGTATTTAATATGTGTTATCCACCAGTCTCTGGTATAACTCTGCACCTGGTCAGCCCCGGGCACCAGATAAGGGGACGCCGAGAGCGACAACGGGGGCCTCAAAATCCACTGTGCATCCAGGCATGTCAGGCAGCATGGAGATGAAAGATGCTTATAATGCTGCGGGCAGGACTGAGCAGAAGGCGCCATCCCCGGCTCATACAGAGCGGAGAAAGGAAGATGTTTCTTAGTGACAACAAAAACACCTGAGAAGGTCACACAGGGGATGACCCTGCAGAAAGTCCAAGAAGGTTTGCTGGTTTTGGTATCAATTTTACACCAAAGTTTCTGTTTACAGAACCATGTAGTTCCCAGAAGGTGACATTTCGTGTGTTCACTATGTAGTACAGGCGCCGTACAGATGAGGGTTGTCCGTACCCTGCTATTATGTGAAGAGGTCTTCAGTATAAACACATTCCTGTGAGTAACAATGACTCTAAGCATGGCAAACTAGTCCTCTCATTATGTGTGTGTGCGCTCAGTAGTCCTGGATATTCATGAGCACCAGCACACTCAGCCCAACAGCTGCTGATTGGTAGTTGTCTATCTTTACTGTATATTGGAAGATAGCTGTCAAATAACATTTGGAGGAAAGGGGGACTGGTGCGGCATGAAGCCCATAGTCCTGCATATCAGGAGAATGGCTGAATAATATAATACACCAATCTGTTCAGCCTTTTTGTTTAAGGCAAACCTAGTGACGTATTCCCTTTAAACATCACCATTATGCTAATATACCGCTATATGTTGTCAAAGTAATGGTGCTATACCAACTTGAACTGCTAAGCTTAACCACGTATAGTGCCAAAGAAACAATCCCATACTAACATATTGTATGATAAGGCATCATTGTGCCATACCACCGCAACATAATCATACAACCATATAATGGTAATAAAGATACCATGGTGGTGCAATATTGAGCACACAGTTCCAACAGTGAAATACACACCATATACAGCATAGGCAGCGACAATAAACAGCAACAAGGCTTGTAATCCTGTTCATGACGCCAGTTCTGTGGTGTGCCCCCGGAGGATGTTGTAGTGGTGGGACGGCCGGTCACTTGCTTGATGGAAGTGTGACGCCACTACTGTGGTGCATAGCCGAGATACAGCCGGACCTTAGGGTTTTGTCACGTGATGCCATTGCCTGATGGGCACAGATGTGTTGGCACACCTGCTTTTAAAGTGTAAGGTCAGTTGTACCCTTTTCCCCTGTGGTCAGTGTCTTGCCGGGCTGCTACCAGGTCCCTTGAGATAGTGTAGTCACGGATGATATAGTCACAGGTGGCCAGAGCTGTGTAATGACCCTCCCGAATAATAGTTAGACCCACCACCCACAGAAAGGGGAAATGTCCCAAGGTTGCGGTGTACATGCTGTGTAGGTGGTGATGAATGATCACAGACTCTGTAGATAACGTTGACTTGGTTTACTATTGGCAAATGTGCAACAGGTAATACAAAGGTGCTTAGGTATACATTAGGCATAAAACCACCAGATCTGCTCGAGAAGTGCTGAGTAGGATGTAGTAGAGTTGATAAGGTTGCACTGAGGTAGCGTGCTAGAGAGGAGGGAGCTGTGTATTGACCTTTCCTATAGTCTTCACACCACCTTATGCCCACTAGCGTTGGCTGAACCGTACTAATGGGTGACACAGGCCCCAGACCTTGTTACCTGAGATGAGCAGAGTGCTGAGGGTTTCCTGCTGACACTCGCGTTGCAAGATGGAGTCTCAGACATTCCAGTAACTTTCCTCCACCCAGATCAGTTCCTAGCTCTTTGCCTCTTTAGTGGATACTGTCCTGCACTGCAGTTACTCCTAGTCCTCTGTGTGGGTTGAGGTCATCTGTTGGCTAGTCCTCTGCTGAAGGGTTTAGCACTGCATCACGCAGTGTATAGGTACTTCAAGAAAGAAGCTTGTAAGAATGCACTGTCCTGCGTCCTACCCATGCGGGGTACTGCAACTTTTCTGTAGAGGGGATCTGGCAGAGGGCCAGGGCCAAGGTAGAACAACTGTTGAGAGCTATCTGAGCTGCTTCCTTTCCCCACCGAAGCTCAGCTAAGACTCCTTCTTCACCCAAGGGACTAACTTCCTATCCAGAGGGTAAGGTGCGCTGTGGTTGGGTGAAAAGAGTGCAACAGAAGAGTAGAAAGGGAAGAGGTGATAGCACAGAAGAAAGTAAAGATCCTACTGGTTCCCAGAATCTGGTACACATAAACACAATAACCCTTTGAGACACTTCATCTGTGCAGCTTCCATACTTCAATAGACAATACAGCAACATCTAGTGGTCATCTTTACATACTACTTTGGCTGCAATAAGACCACAAAAAGTACAGACTTTTACGAAGGTTGAGAACAGCAGTAACATCTCTAGTGGGACACCACACTCACGACCCTCCTTTGCTCTCACCTTCCCCCACAACAACCTAACCTCCCTCCTGTGTCCTCACCTCTCTCCTGCGCTGTGACCTCCCCCCCCCCACACCCTCACTTTCCTCCTGTGCCATCACCTCCCTCCCGTGACTTTACCTCCCCCCGTGCCCCCACCTCCCTCCTGTGCCCCCACCTCCCTCCTCTGCCCTCACCTCCCTCCTGCAGCTGAAATTAAGTTAAAAGAAAACAAAAAATGATGTCATGGTGATCGTGCAAATCAGTGTATTTTTTTTTTCTCCTTCTATGACATTAATGGTTTACATGGAAAAAATCCAAAAAGAACAAAATGTAAGTAAAAGGTCTTGTAATTGAATTGGCTGTCCAGGCCATCCAATAACCGGTGGTGGGGAGAGGATGAGGAGGCGCGAGGTTAGTGGAATCAGCGAGAGGGTAAGGAGCAGGAATTCACTTAATGAATAGAGCTGCTTACAGAGACAAGTAAAGCCGCCAAAACAAAGATATAAGCGAAAACGTAAGCCACAGACTTCATTAGTGAGATAGACAAGAGTCACAATGGCGACTTTTTACATGCTGAAAGTATATTACAGAGAAAATTCACCTAAAAAAAAATTGGTTTTGAATTAGGGGTTGCCAAGATCTTTTTCCATCACACCAACCCCCTATATACAAGACCGGGTTAGTTCACTTGATATGTACTACTACTGGAAAATGTGGTAGTATCTTTTTAAGGGGAGCAGAGTGCAGAAGGTTGTAGACTATGAAGGCGACTGGGAATCTATCAGAGAGGACAAAATAGGGTAAGTGAGTGTTATAGAAAGCTCACCACCATCCCTGAACCATGAGGACTCCGCCAAAAGGGCAGAGCCTGCATTAGGGGCCGTAGATGCGGTTAAGCAGATGACGGTGATGGAGAAGGTGCCACGGAATTCACAGTATGTTATGCACAGAGAGGTCCAGTCCATTGTCTTCTTGGAAATAACAATAGTAGCCTGTTATCCCACTACAGGGAACATATACAATCTTAGATGGACATATAGTCATACTATAAACTGGACACCTCAGGGCTTCTTTTAAGGTCTAGGTTTGTCTTATCATATATCCCACTATATCTTATGGTGGGGAAGATGGTTATTGGATTGGTGTGGTTGACCTGTAGAATCTGGTTGTACTGGGGAAGTCCACACAACACTGGGTGGTCCTCCATGGTAAAAATATCTTAGATGTTTTGACCAGTCACTGACTAAATTGCATTGGTTCTTCCTGTATAGTATTTCACTTGGTGACATCTCAGGACATTGTGGATGATCTGACCTAAGGATCATCCAGTGAGCGGCTGACACAGGTTGTAGACCAAATATCAGCAACTAAGGAGACAGCTGAGGATCAGTGCTAATATAAGGTACCCCATGTGCAGGACCCCAATGTGAGAGTATGAAGAGACGTCCAGCTTCCCGCCCTGGATCTGATGTGTTGGATCTGGTTGTGGAGTCTCCATTACTCCTCGATGTTCCTGTACTGCGGATCTCATGTTTACTTACAGAGAAATGAACCTTATTACTTTACACCAGGACATTACTCACTCAAACGACCTTCTTAAGAACATGCAAATGAAGATGTATGAAAGACGGAAGATTTATCAAGAAATATGATCACGAAGCTGTGGAATAATCAGCCGTGATTTAATCTGATGCCGAGATTTATGACCTTCCCCGTCCCCCCAAAATACACTGGGATAATGTGTGTATAATAATAATAACCAGCAGGAGCCTACCCCCAAACACTGGACCCCTATACTGTGTGGTCATCACCCTGCACCCCATTGTCATTACCCTGCACCCCAAATGTCAGTGTCTCAATATCCTGAACCCCAAGTGTAATTATCCTGTACCACAAGTGTCACTATCCTGTACCCCAAGTGTCATTATCCTGTACCCCAAGTGTCATTATCCTGTACCCCAAGTGTCATTATCCTGTACCCCAAGTGTCACTATCCTGTACCCCAAGTGTCATTATCCTGTACCTCGTGTCATTATCCTGTACCCCAAGTGTCAGTGTGTCACTACTCTGTACCCCAAGTGTCATTATCCTGTACCCTAAGTGTCAAAGTGTCATTATCCTGTACCCTTAGTGTCACTATCCTGAACCCCAAGTGTCAGTGTGTCATTATCCTGTACCTGAAATATCAATGTGTCTTTGTTCTGTACCCCAAGTGTCACTATCCTGTACCCCTAGTGTCACTATCCTGTACCCCAAGTGTCACTATCCTGTACCCCTAGTGTCACTATCCTGTACCCCAAATATTGGTGTGTCTTTATTCTGTACCCCAAGTGTCACTATCCTGTACCCCAAGTATCAGTGTGTCACTATCCTGTACCCCATGTGGGACCGCTTACTTGACTCCTAAGCCCAAAATGAGCAAAGATATAGAAAAAAAACACAAGTTATAAGAAAAGTTCTTCCACAGCAATATCCACCATTCTGCTCAGCCCCTCCGGCCCTACAATACGACGCTGACAGATCAACCTGCTTGTTCAACCTGACAAGTTCCCTTTAAAGCGCAGTTTATGTCCCATAGAAAAACAGCAACTTCATGATTTTCAGTCTTTTACTTCTTTTCTTGTAAATCTTGTGTTTGTCACTCAAACTCGCTAACGCCAAAAAGACCCATTGATCCACATATAGAGCACGTAGGGAACATCTCCAAGAGGGATGACAAGGCTGAGCTAAGACGCTGGCTCCGGCCATGCAGAACGTTCTTCTGTAGATAGAAGCCACAATGATAATAGAAGAAAAGCAAAACTCCTTCTCTTTTCATGTTTGTGATGGCTTTTAGGTTCGGTGTTGCCGGCAGCTTCTCCTGCTGCACACACACAAAAAAACACCTTTCAGATTGATGACCCGCGAGGATGTGACCCGGCATCTCGTGTCCTACCGCAAAGAATCACGAACAAGCTCCCATAGGTGCGGAGAAAGTGGGTGAGCCGAGGACAGAGCGGCCCTTCCCTCCCCCGACCACAGCTTCTCTGCAGTTTGACACAATGTTATATTTTCAAAACAAACTATAACAATATAACAATAACTGACAAAATATTCCATTGTTTCCATTAGTTTCCTATACATTTACCTGGGGGAAAGATCTCCAGATTCACTTCATTTAAAGGGACAGTGTCATTAAAAAATCACCCATCTTACATGGCAATAATGGTTCTAATTTTCTATTTAAACATAGAAACATGTCGGCAGAGAAATACCCCGCGCCGCTCTATCCAGTCGGCCCTATCAGTACTTCCCTTCTTATTATCTTAGGATAGATATATGTACATTGTAGATTTACCAACCACATCTGCTGGAAGTTTGTGTATGTTTTCTATGGGGATTTGCTGCTACTCAGACAGTTCCTGATATGGACAGAGGTGGCAGCAGAGAGCACTGTGTCAGACTGGAAAGAATACGACACTTCCTGCAGGACATACAGCAGCTGATAAGTACTGGAAGACTGGAGATTTTTAAATAAAATTTACAAATCTATCTGTTTTAAAAGAAAACTATTTTGTCTGGAGTGCCCCTTTAATTAGTGAGGAGATACAATGAATAGTGTCAGTCGCCCCTAGAGGAGCCTCCATCTAGTGCATTCTGCCCCTGACCCGTTTATATCACTGTAGCTGTCGGGGGACCACCCCTCTGTTGTTGTTTTCTAGCCGATCCCCTTTAATGTAATGCACCTTAACAGCAGACAGAGGAATGAGTGACGGGCAGAGCTGGAAGGCTTTGATGTTCTGTGCACCTTCTTACCATCTGACGGCTTTGTATACAAGAACAAAGAGCAGAATAATTCCTCCTTGTTTGCTGCTCGGCACATCACCGCCTTAATACAGGAAAGTCACCGCCGACGCTTTCTCTCCAAATTAGCATTTTTCTTTCGCAATAAAAATTTTGGGTCATTTTTTAATATTAGCCGGAGATGCTGACTTCAGCGATTTGTCCCGCGCCGCCGTCCCCCACCCGGTCACACGCTGGGAATGGATCATCTGCATATCAAATCTGCTCAGAGAAGGAGTATACATTATATCCCGGCGGTGCGGAGGATATAAGGGGGGACTTGTGTATTATAACAGCCACTCGCTACATTAATATACATTTGCTTAGGTTGAGTAACTTTTTGCCGCTGTTTTATAGCTCATTGATGTGCGGTGGGTGGAAGAGAGGATCATGGGAGAGCCGGACAGGAGTGTGCTGCGAATATATATATATATATATCCTGGGATGAGGGGAGAGCTGTGTGTGATACAGGAAGGGTCCTAATGTGATGGGGAATAAGGACAGGTGAAAGGTTACTAACTGAGAGATATAATCTGAAGAACAGGGTTCTAGCAGCACAGAGAATTTCAGGAGATTTGTGTCCAATTATGTGTCACACATTTTTTTCAGGGCTGAGATCAGTGGGGGCTTTGCATAAAGTGATGTGACCTCCCCCTAAAACTACAACTTATGAGTGCGCCATTTAAAGGGGTACTCCAAAGAAAACAATTGTTTTCAAATCAACTGGTTTCAGAAAGTTATAAAGATTTGTTATTTACTTCTATTTAAAAAAATGTTCAGTTTTCCAGTACTTATGAGCTGCTGTATGTCTTGCAGGAAGTGGTGTATTCTCATCTAACACAGTTCTCTCTGCTGCCTCCTTTGTCCATGTCAGGAACTGATCAAAGCAGGAGAGGTTTCCTATGGGGATTTTCTGCTGCTCAATACAGTTCCTGACATGGACAGAGGTGGCAGCAGAGAACACTGTCTCAGACTGGATAGAATATACCAGTTTCTCCAGGACATACAGCAGCTGATGAGTACTGTAAGACTGGAGAGAATACACCACTTCCTGCAGGACATATGCTGTTTGCCAGGGTAGCTTATGTGGTGTTGTGGCATCTGCGTGGGTGTAGGGTCACTTATCATGCGGTGTTGTAACCCTTCCCCGGACAGAGGGTTTGCAGATAGCCCAAGTGTAACCTGGTGTATGGGTGTGGGGGCAGAATGATAGACCAGGGTCCAATAGCTTAAACAGGATAACATCTATTTACTGAGAATCTTCAGTGCAATACAAGGCAATAAAAACACTTTGGGATGCTGGTGCTGGCAAGAGGCAACTGTATAGACTTTGTAGGTAAGAGTAGAGTGGAGTAGAGGAACGTCTTGAGGACCCTGTCCAAGGTAGCTGTGTACTCTGCCAGAAGAGCGTAGTAGAGAAGAGAAGAAGAAAATACTCATACTCACATTTAGATATCTTCGATCTAACATTATGGCCTATAGTGTCAGGGTACCCATTCTGCTAGAATAGTACGAGGTCTCAGGTCCCTGCACTGGGTTGAGCAGACTTCCCAGGGTTTCCCAGAAAAGCCGTATGTTACAGTAGGATACGTAGGCATTAACTGCAGCTTTGTCCTACTGGAGTCAGTACCTACTGTAGCCTCAGGTATACTGCCCTAGGTAGTATAGAGAGTATCCCTGGTGTGGACAAGGTGATCCTCAGAGGACGTCTTCTATATGCTAGTATTAGTTAACAGCACAAAAAATCTATCTCTGTCTTGCTCCCTCACTCCTGACTAGAAAAAGACCAAGACTAAGACCCTCCCACCAGGGACTAGCTCCTTTTTAAAGGAGTGTATGATTCATGGGGCTGTGTGTGCAGAAGAGAGAGGAGAGTTGATAGGCAGAAAGAATAGGGAAACAGACCTGCACCTGTGACAGGTGAAGAAAAATCATGTGACATAAAACAATTAACCCATTGCTTTCTTCAGCTGTGCTCAATATAATATACACAAAGAATACAACAGCGATACCTAGTGGGTCAAAACAAACAATACACTTCTCCTTCATCCCACTGTGAGAACCTGAGTCAGTTACTTTGCCAAGGTGCATAAAAAACTTAGTGGCATACCTGTGCTGGGACACTACACATACAGCAGCTGATAAGTACTGGAAGACCGGAGATTTTTAAATAGAATATTTTACAAACCTATATAACTTTCTGACACCAGTTAATTTGATTAGAAAGAGGTGTGCTAATGTGGTGCACAGCTGTGAGGCTCGACCGGTCACTTGCTAGGCGGTACTGTGTGATGTGTTGGTCGAAGTATAGCTCAGCCAGATGTACTGTCATGACGCCATGACCCTTTCCTCTGTGGTTAGGAACCTGCCAGGCTTTAAGGGGGTCCCTTGGGTGCTTGTCACGTGGTCCGGAGTGGAGTTGTGACCCACCTGGACTATTGGTACCGCCCACCCCCCCCCCCCCACACACACACACAGAAAGGGGAAATGTCCCAAGGAAGATGCAATGGCTGTATCGGTGCTTCAGTAATAATCACTGAGTCCTGCTACCATAAATAAGCTCTTCTTTACTTTAGGAATATTTGATACAGTACTGTACAGTGGACTTGTGACTTGACAATATACTTTGGAATTGACTAACAAGACTTGTGCTGAGAGCTTGAGAGGCAGTATAGCCGTGCTGGATTGGTTGCGTGCTGAGAAGTAGAGTAAGTATAGAGTAGTAGAGACAAGGATGTCGAGAGTCCCAACCCAAAGTAGTACTGTGCTCTGTCAGAACTTTAGAAGTAGAATAATTAGAATACTTGAGAGTAGAGAGAATACTTGTGCCCGTGTTTTGACTTCTTATCTTTGCACCACCTAATTGTGTCGACCCGTCCTATGAGGGTGACACAAGCCCCAGACCTTGTTCCCTGAGTTGAGCAGAGTGGTCAGAATTTTCTGGTTACACTCGCACTGCAAGATAGAGTACATAGGCTTCTAGCAACTTTGCTCTAGCCAGATCAGTTCTTTTGTTATAGGATACCGTCCTGCACCTTTAGACTTGTTCTCAGCGTGGGCTGGGATGACCTATGACTTTGTCCTCTCTGTGAATGTTTAGCACTGCATAGTGTGTAGAAGTGCTGCTTTCAAGAAAAAAGTGTCCATGCTTCCCATGTGTGTCTGTAGACTAGACTACACTGGATCTGTCCTCTAACAGGGGACCTGGCATAAGCCAGGGCCCAACATGACTGCTGTAGGGACTGTTCTGGCTTGTGTCCTCTCTGCATGGGAACCAGACTGAGACTGACAAAGTGTGTAACTACACTTCCTCTTCTCATGTGACAACTTTCTACAAGGTTTGTAATACCTGCTGTGAGTGGGTGAAAAACAGAGTGCAGAAAAAGAAGAATAGAGATTGGTGGAGAAGAGAAAAGAGCTCTCATTGGTGCAAAAATCACAGAGACAATAACCCCTTCAGTACTACAGCTGTGCAATACAAAGGTACATGATATAAATACTAGCGACATCTAGTGGCAAAACTTAGGTACTATTTCATTACCACTTTTACTTAGCGTACAGGCTTTTGCGAGGGGTGTATAAACTAGTAACATCCGTGGTGGGATGCCACACTGATCTTAGAGATAAGCAACATGAGAGAAGCATCACAGCAGCACAGAGTATGTCAGGAAAGGAATTTGCAGACAACTCATGTAATCAGCACAGGAGAGGAATCTACCAGTCTCTGTGCTACTCTGTGGCAAACATTAAAGGGGTACTCCAGAGATAAATGTTAGCTCCATGTATATGTATTTCCATACCCATACCGCCATCTCCTACCCAGTAAAGAAGTGTGACCCTTGTTATAAAGGAGAGATGACTGGTGTGAGCGGCTGACACACTGTAACGCTGCAGCACCCCACTGCTTCTGTGTCTCTGAGGAGACGGATTTAGTCCGGGCGACACGTGAGCCTCAGTTCTGATGTGACTGATGTGTGTCACTGCCGGGAGCCCTGGGGGGACGCCCGAGGTTAATAGAAGCTTATCCGGGGACCTGCCAAGACTCCATCACCAGCGGCGGCTCAGGCCTCTGACTCATCGCAGACTCTGCGGACGGGGACATTTACATAATTCCATCAGGGTGATTGGGAACGACTGGTGACACAGAGTCAGGTGACATGTTTTCTCCTCATCCTTGTAAGAATACGGAGCGATGGACAAAGGGAAAAAGAAGAGAAATCATCAGAAATACACGACAAGTGTCCGTCCAGAACCCGAACCAGAGGGAAAGAAGGGGCTGAAGAGAAGGGGTTAAATGAGTGAAAGAGACAATAGATGAATAAAAATTCACAAAACTTCTCTTCAACAAACTTTGTGATCAGACAAAAAAACTCACAGAGCATTGTCTACACAGGATACAGCTGAGAGGAGGATTAGTTATGTACAATGTATCAGTCTGGAGCTCACAGAGCATTGTCTACACTGGATACAGCTGAGAGCAGGACTAGCTATGTACAATGTATCAGTCTGGAGCTCACAGAGCATTGTCTACACTGGATACAGCTGAGAGCAGGACTAGCTATGTACAATGTATCAGTCTGGAGCTCACAGAGCATTGTCTACACTGGATACAGCTGAGAGCAGGAGTAGCTATGTACAATGTATCAGCCTGGAGCTCACAGAGCATTGTCTACACTGGATACACTGGCCTATTTATCCAATTACTGTCCATTCATCCAATCACTGGCCCACTCATCCAATCACTGACCAACTCATCCAGTCACTGGCCCATTCATCCCATCACTGGCCTATTTATCCAATCACTGGCCCACTCATCCAATCACTGGCCCATTCATCCAGTCACTGGCCCATTCATCCAGTCACTGGCCCACTCATCTTATCACTGGCCCATTCATCCAATCACTGACCAACTCATCCAGTCACTGGCCCATTCATCCAATCACTGGCCCATTCATCCAATCACTAGCTCTGGCAGCTTAATGCTGTAGCCAATGATTGAGCAGCAAGCACCTCATTATGGCAAGAGTGGTGAGGACCGAGCACCATTGATATCACAGCTGTGGGAGATTTAAAAAAAAAAAAAAAAAAGTCGCTGGACAATCCCTTTACGGGTCTGTTCACACATACAGACTCACTGCGTATTTATCGCTGCGAGTTTCTCGCACATAAATCCACAGTGATACTGATTGCTATCAAGTCAATGTATGCGTATTCTCGCTGCGTGTTTGGTGCGATTTTTACATACGAGTTTTGATTTTCACATGATTTTCACAGGCGAGTTCAACACCACCAAAACGCAGCTACTTTCATGTGAGTTTGATGCGAGTTCTGTGCGAGTTTTACGCAGCGAGTCTGTACATGTGAACAGACCCTAAGGATGTGAGCCCCAAGTCCTACTATAGGCTGGCCCTTAATCCCTTCACCTGGGATTTCAGGTCTGGCTTTTACTCACTACATGTATAGATGTTATACCTCCATTCTATAAGGGAAGAGGACAGGGAGGCCTGAACCAACAGGGGGCGCCATGCACATTCTTCATACAGGGCCCTTGTAATCTGGTGACCTTTCCGGTAAGTTCTTTCCTTCTGAGATCAGATCCCTCCGTGTTCTGGTTCTTATTGTTTGTCTTGGATTTTGTCATTGATTTTACGTAGTTTTATATATAAAGCCGGACAGTATGTTCTCTCCTCCTCTATGTTGTCTATACTGCGCCTGTCAGGAACACCCAATCTCCTGTATACATCACCCAGACTCAGATCCTTCCTTCATCCTCACTGATTCGGAACGATATGGCGGCAGTATATCAGGAGGATCAGCGCCGTTCCTACACAGACATTACTTTCTGATGTGTTTCAAGAATTACATTTCTTTTTTTATATTTTGTGGTTTTTCTGATTTATAAACTTTCATAATATTTCTATGAACTTGTAAATGTCCCGATTCCATTATACAGAATTGTACTTGTTACATCAGCAGTGTGTGCTCCAGAGCTGTTGCTCCTACTGTAACTATAGTGAGGTACAGATGTGTCCATCTCACCTTTCTTTGAAGCACGACACCATCACTGGTCCTACAGTGCCATCTGTTCTATTCCAGCACAGCTGCATCCATCTAGGTCATGTGATCACAGCCTGGCCCACAGAAAATACCAGTGTTTCATGTGTGATCTGTCCTGTGAGACATGTTAGAGACATGTGAGACATGTTAGAGAAAGTCTCACGAGGCTGCAGTTAACATTACAACCACTAGGAGACCACACAAAGGCAAGTATAGGATACACACCTCCTGACAGAGTATTGTAAAATCATTTCCTGCTCTCCAACTCTCCAGATCTTGTCTCCCTCAAACCACCACTAGGGTGCGCTCATCTTATTCAGAATACATTATACAACTAACAGGGAAGTCAATACTAAACTCTTAAGATTCCTACAGTGGTGGCTCTAGGGCAACTAAAATGTTTTACTTAATTTTATACATTGTTATGTCCTTCCTTACATTTTCTTTAACATATTCCATGTATGTTAAAAAAAAAAAAAGACTATCCTAGAGGAAAGCATGACTTTGTGATACTCTGTAGGGAGTTGTTTATGCTATATGTGTCTATATGTGGCCACCTGGTGGTTGTGATGTGAATTGCAGCCTGTTAAAGGTTTGTTACAATTATGATTAGAATTAGAATCCTAAATGGAGAACAAAATATCCCAGGCAGGCAGGGGGTGGGGTAACATAATAAAGAATCTATACTTACCCTTCCCATTTCCCCTGCAGCACTGCCTCACCGCTCATGGACCCCTGTTGGCCAGTGGCGGATTAAATGTACCCTGGGCCCCGGGCTGTCCACCCAACCTGGGCCCCCCCCCCCCAGTCAATTCGCCCACATTATAATCTGCTACTGCGTCCCCCTCCCTGCTGGCCCCAATAAACATAATATTTGGTCCCTTGCTGCTACCCCCAGTAAGCATTGCCCACCCCACCTCCACTGCCCCCAATAAACATATCGCCACCTCACCTGGTCCCCTGATGTTGCCCCCCCCAAGGTCACAGCAGCACAGAGGATGTCAGGAGAGGAGGGTGCTGATCTTATAGGAGAGGTCCAAGCAGCACAGAGGATGTCAGGAGAAGAGGGTGCTGATCTTATAGGAGAGGTCCGAGCAGCACAGAGGATGTCAGGAGAAGAGGGTGCTGATCTTATAGGAGAGGTCCGAGCAGCACAGAGGATGTCAGGAGAGGAGGGTGCTAATCCTATAGGAGATAGTCCCCCTTTATAGATGGTCTCCCTCTTTCCCCCTCTATAGATGGTCCCCCTCTTCCCCCCTTATAGCTGGTCCCCCTCTTTCCCTCTTTATAGCTGGTCCCCCTCTTTCCCCCCTTATAGCTGGTCCCCCTCTTTTCCCCTTATAGCTGGTCCCCCTCTTTCCCCCCTTATAGCTGGTCCTCCTTTCCCCCCTTATAGCTGGTCCCCCTCTTCCCTCTCCCCCCTTATAGCTGGTCCTCCTTTCCCCCCTTATAGATGGTCCCCCTCTCCCCCCTCCCTCATAGATGGTCCCCCTCTCCCCCCTCCCTTATAGATGGTCCCCCTCTCCCCCCTCCCTTATAGATGGTCCCACTCTCCCCCCCCCTTTATAGATGGTCCCCCTCTTTCCCCCGTTTATAGATGGTCCCCCTCTTTCCCCCCTTTATAGATGGTCCCCCTCTCCCCCCTCCCTTATAGATGGTCCCCCTCTCCCCCCTCCCTTTATAGATGGTCCCCCTCTCCCCCCTCCCTTTATAGATGGTCCCCCTCTCCCCCCCCTTTATAGATGGTCCCCCTCTTTCCCCCCTTTATAGATGGTCCCCCTCTTTCCCCCGTTTATAGATGGTCCCCCTCTTTCCCCCCTTTATAGATGGTCCCCCTCTCCCCCCTCCCTTATAGATGGTCCCCCTCTCCCCCCTCCCTTTATAGATGGTCCCCCTCTCCCCCCTCCCTTTATAGATGGTCCCCCTCTTTCCCCCCTTATAGCTGGTCCTCCTTTCCCCCCTTATAGATGGTCCCCCTCCCCCCCTCCCTTACAGATAGTCCCCCTCCCTTATAGATAGTCCCCCTCTCCCCCCTTATAGATAGTCCCCCTCTCCCCCCTCCCTTATAGATGGTCCCCCTCTCCCCCCTCCCTTATAGATGGTCCCCCTCTCCCCCCTCCCTTATAGATGGTCCCCCTCTCCCCCCTCCCTTATAGATGGTCCCCCTCTCCCCCCTCCCTTATAGATGGTCCCCCTCTCCCCCCTCCCTTATAGATGATCCCCCTCTCCCCCCTCCCTCTATAGATGGTCCCCCTCTCCCCCCTCCCTCTATAGATGGTCCCCCTCTCCCCCCTCCCTTATAGATGGTCCCCCTCTCCCCCCTCCCTTTATAGATGATCCCCTCTCCCCCCTCCCTTTATAGATGATCCCCCTCTCCCCCCTCCCTTTATAGATGATCCCCCTCTTCCCTCTCCCTTATAGATGGTCCCCCTCCCCCCCCTCCCTTTAAAGATGGTCCCCCTCTTTCCCCCCCTTATAGCTGGTCCTCCTCTCCCCCCTCCCTTATAGATGGTCCCCCTCTCCCCCCTCCCTCTATAGATGGTCCCCCTCTCCCCCCTCCCTTATAGATGGTCCCCCTCCCCCCCTCCCTCTATAGATGGTCCCCCTCTTTCCCCCCCTTATAGATGGTCCCCCTTTCCCCCCTTATAGATGGTCCCCCCCTTTCCCCCCCTTTCCAGATGCCCCCCCAGTGAGTAAATAACACAAAAATAACAAAATATAACTCACCTACCCTGCGTTCCCCCGTCGATCCTCTCTCCGTCTGATGCGCGGCTGCCGGGGGTGTCCCGTCCTCTCCCCGGCAGCGCGCACATCACACAGCTCCTAGTGCCACCTGGGCCCTGACTTCCGGTACGTGCGCTCCCAGTACCGGAAGTCAGGGCCCCAGGCGGCACTAGGAGCTGTGTGATGCGCGCGCTGCCGGGGAGAGGACCGGACACCCCCCCCGCAGCCGCGCATCAGACGGAGGCAGCCGGAGACTCTTGTGACCGCAAGCGAAACAATGCTTGCGGTCACAAGAGTGCAGTGGCGGGGGGAAGGGGGCCTCCCGGGCGGCATTATAATGTGGGCGGCAAGGCATGGGCCCCCCCGGAGCCTCGGGCCCCGGGCGGCCGCCCAGACCGCCTACATTATAATCCGCCATTGCTGTTGGCCTCCGGCAACTCCTGCTCCTACAATGTCACATCCCGGCTGAGAAATGCCCGCCCAGCCAGTGAGTGCATGGGGCGGGACACCTCCGCAGTCACTCACTGGCTAAGCAGGTACTTCCTGAGAGACTACTAAAGAGACGACTGATGGTCAGGGGCTTGTTTGGCTGGCAGCTATGGTGTATGTATATGTATGGGCACTAGTGATGAGCGAGTAGTAGTCGATCAAATAGCTATTCAATGGAATACTACACTATTCCAACTATTTGTTTTCAATTGACTATTCGAGAAGAGGGACAGGCACTAGGAATAGGCAGGACTTTAAAAAAAAAAACCTCTTACTGTGGTTGTCATGGGCAACTTGATTTAAAGGGGTGCATGATAAAGTTTTGCTTAATATTTGGCTCTCTGTCCAGGCTAATGTAGAGGAAAGACGTTTTCCAAGTATTTTTCCATTATACATAGCGGTTATATTGTGTTTGAAGTGTATTGTAGACAGGCTGTGATAATGTGGCTGTGGCGTAATACTGCGACTTTGGCGTGTTAGCTGCAGCCATGCATGCTTCCCCTGCTGTCCCAGATGCATCCAGAGCTGTTGGCATCATTTCCTGAGGTTTCATTGTGGACTTGGTGACCTCCAAGGGGTCAAATATTGATATCCAAGTCCCGAGTATTTTTCTCCCATAGACTATAATGTGATTTGATATTCGATCGAATAGTCGAATATCGGGGGCTATTTGAATTGAATTTTGAATTTTCAAATATTTCACTATTCGCTCATCTCTAAAGGGCACCTTTCTGGGTGAGAGGTGGTAGTGTGGATAGGAACATAAGGCAGCAGGAAGGCACGGTCTCTAGACAGACTCACTCTGCTGCACGGGCACTGCGCTGGGCTGACACTGCTGTGCTGGCTTTCTGGACTCCCTACAGTCCACATCAAAAATCTCCATCTCATTACATATAGAGACACAGCATGGCAGTGCCAGGAAGGAAAGGAGAACAAAGGAGGTGGCAGTACTAGCCGAGAGGAGGGAGAGGCAGCGCCGATGCTCTGTAACCATATTGTTTTACTTCAGATCAGCTCGGCTTTATTATAAGGGGTTGTATCCTTACTCGGTGCCATCTGTACTGCCCTGATAGTCACAGACAAACATAAAAGATTAGTATTTCCCTTCTTATTATCTTAGGATAGATATATGTATACACCAGGCAGGTTACATTCACTTATTGTAGATTTACCAACCACATCTGCTGGAAGTTGGTTCCAAGCATCTACTACTCTTTCAGTAGAGTAATATTTTCTCACATTGCTTCTGATCTTTCCTCCAATCCAAGGTACAATTCCAGGGTACAAATCTCATTCACTAACTCCTTACTCCAGGGGTCTGACCAAACCCTCCTGTGATTGGTCGGGTTGTGTGTGCAGAAAGAGAGAGGACAGATGATAGGACAGAAACTGGAGGGAAAAGCACCCGCACCCGCACCTGTGGGGACAAAACATCACATGTGACATAAAAAACAGGTAACCCATGGTTCTCTTTCAGCCGTAGTTCACATAGAGCATAGAATACAGAGCACCTACTGGGGAAAACACTAACTATAGTCAATACTAGACTAGACCCCCCCTAACCAGGAAGCTGCTGACTTATATAGGTCGGTGTGACAGGAGGTGTGTGTGTGTACGTAAACTGGCTAAATCTTCCTACATAAGGCTGGGTTCACACTGCGTTTTTGCTATCCGTTTTTTTCATCCGTTTTTTACAAAAAACAGATGAAAAAAACGGATGCATTTGTGTGCATCCGTTTTGATCCTTTTTTCCATTGATTTCCATTATAAAGAAAACGGATCCGTTTTTTTTTTTACGGACACAAAAACATAGCCGACACTACTTTTGTGTCCGTTAAAAAAAAACGGCACTCAGTGGAAGAGATATCGGTGCACTAGGGGTGCTGGGCCCGCCTCCAGTGCACCAAACTGATTCATTAACATATATAGAAACCAGATCAGATCTCAGGAACTGAATAGCGCATTAAAAATGGACGGCACCAACCCAATTTGCGTGGCAGGACCAACCAGGTAGTGGCACATTTGCTTTAAAAGTAAGGTAGAAAGTTCTGTGTGAAAGTATGTAATGGTGCACCTGATCCGTGTCAGCTCCAGCAACTCACTCCACTGTCTCCAGTCAAACACTCCATCTCAGGGCCAAGAGATTAGAGAAAGCTGGGTAACTACTGGCTTAAAGTGACTCTCTTCCCACAATCTGCCCTCCCTATACCACTTGTACCTTCGGGCTGCAAGTGTAAAAGTTGTTTTTTAGGACAATAACTGCATCACCTGCCGAACGGACCCCAGGACAGATATTGGATTAAAAGCAGTTATCTGAAGGTACATGTGGTTAGGTGGGAGCAGATTGTGGGTACAGAGTCGCTTTAACTAAAGTATTAACCTGCGCCCGGTGTACTAAATCTACACCTGCTTCCAGCGGGTATAGATTTGGATCATGATTTACTTCTGAGAGCAGGTGTAAATCATGATAAAATGCACAAGCCTGTAGGGACAGAAATGGCTGCACATCGCACCCATGGTTGATACGAAAGCTTGTTCAGCTACATTAAAAACCAACATCAGAAGTAAGTATATAATTAGATTTGCGGGGTTGGCGGTCGCTGACCGACACGGTGTGGAGTTAGCGTAGGGACCCGTGTGGACCAGAGGACCTGCGCGGTGGTACACGGGGCAATATGGCTTGATCAATTCATATACAGACACTCTGGTGTTGATTTTTAATATAGGCCTAGCGGCATTAGGATCAGCCATAGATGGGATGTGCAGCCGTTCCACTCTCTCCAGTTCGTATATAATTAGATCAAACCATATTGCCTCATGTACCACATGCAGATCTTCTGATACACATGAGTCCCTAACCAAACAACACTGTGCCCGTCAGCAACCGCCAACCTTGCAAAGCATGCGCCTAAATGATGATAAATGCTGCGCGGAAGGAGGCCACACCTCCTCTCCACCTTGACAACCCCTGCCCACTCATTGTGCGAGTGGGGATATGGCAGGTGTACGGCAGGGAGAAGGGGCAAATCAGCGCCGTCTCCCTGCCATCGGCCTCGGGCGCACCTTTCATAAATGTCCCCCTAGGTCTTCATCGTCAGTGATGGATATCGTGTTCCGGAACCCCAAGTTGTCAATATGACTGGTGGATAGTGTGTGCTGCACCCCAGGTCATCATTATCAGTGTTGGATGTTGTGTGCCAGACCCTGGGTCCTCCTGGTCAGTGTTGGATACTGTGTGCCGGACCCCGTGTCCTCATGGTTAGTGTTGGATACTGTGTGCCGGACTCCGGGTCGTCATCATGAGAGTGGGATATTGTGTGCCAGACCTTGTGTCCTCATGGTCAGTGTTAGATACAGTGTGCGAGACCCCGTTTCCTTATCGTCAGGGTTGGATATTGTGTGCCGGACCCTGTGTCCTCATGGTCAGTGTTGGATATTGTGTGCCTGACCCCGTTTCCTCATCGTCAGTGTTGGATATTGTGTGCCGGACCCAGTTTCCTTATCATTAGTGTTGGATATTGTGTGCCAGACCCAGTTTCCTCATGGTCAGTGTTGGATATTGTGTGCCAGACCCCGTTTCCTCATGGTCAGTGTTGGATATTGTGTGCCAGACCCCGTTTCCTCATGGTCAGTGTTGGATATTGTGTGCCGGACCCCGTTTCCTCATGGTCAGTGTTGGATATTGTGTGCCGGACCCCGTTTCCTCATGGTCAGTGTTGGATATTGTGTGCCGGACCTTGTGTCCTCATGGTCAGTGTTGGATATTGTGTGCCGGACCCCGTTTCCTCATGGTCAGTGTTGGATATTGTGTGCCGGACCTTGTGTCCTCATGGTCAGTGTTGGATATTGTGTGCCGGACCCCGTTTCCTCATGGTCAGTGTTGGATATTGTGTGCCTGACCCCGTTTCCTCATCGTCAGTGTTGGATATTGTGTGCCGGACCCCAGTGTCCTCATCGTCAATGTTGGATATTTTGTGCCGCCTCCGTGTCCTCATCGTCACTGTTGGACACAGGGGCGGATTAAACTTACCATAGGCCCCGGGCTGTTCACCAAGCCTGGGCCACCCAACCCCACTGTTAATGTGGAAGCACTAGCACGGTGTTCATAGTACAGGATAGATAATGTCATGATGCCCTGATTTGTGCTCAATCACTGAAAAAAAAGCAGCAATTTTTTGCAAATCATGTCAGAACTATAGCCAGGAGACACTACACCACTGAAGGTACAAGTGTGTTTGAGTGGTCATGGACCCCCTAGGAGCTACGGGCCCTGGGCTACCGCCCGAATGTGACCTATTATAATCCGCTACTGGTTGGACATACCGTACCTGTGCTGACCTCAGCAATCCCCTCTGCTTTACAGCTCAATGGGTGGGATTTTATGTACAGACACTAAGTGAAAAGGATAATGTTCTGTGTATATCCAGTAATTCCGCTCGGAGAGGAGGAGGCGCTGCCAGGCTAATACCTCCATCAGCCGCCGGGCATAGAGGAGGGGCGGGGGGAGGGGGACAGCATTGGGTTTAGAGGCATTTGCTTCTTTCCTGGCTTTCATTAGCGCCGGAGTCGTGTGACTGAGCAGCAGCCAGTTCTGTTTTGCTTTGATATCATTTTGTTGTTTAATCGTGTCATCACTTTCTTTCATCCGTTTTCCGCCGCACCCCCCGGTTTTTGTTCTGCTGTGAATTTCGTTTGACCCTCTCAGCCAGACACGGGACATTTTACCTACTCGCCGCTTTTCAGATCCCATCCGTTCTCCATCTATTGTAGTAAGATTAACCCCTTTACTACCAGAGGCTTTTTATCCCAAATGCAGCTAACTTTTTCGTGCTACTTTGGACCTTTTATTTGTCAAAAAATGAAAGAATAATTTTTGTGCTTTTTTGTGACGTAAAGATAATAGGGGTTTTTTTTTTTTTACTTTGGCTATGATTTATGCCTATATTTTATGTCAATCCTAGTGAATCTGTGGGGCTTTAGTAGACTCCAAAATGAGCACTAAGCACTGGGTAAAGCCCCTATTACACGGGGCGACTGTGAGGAGCTGTCAGTGCTCATTTCCTCCTTGCTCCCTGCATGCTACCGCCCCCATTACTCGTGGCGGCAGCCAGCGGGTGAAAGCCGGGGGAGGGGCGCAGACAGGTGCGAGGGCTGCCCGGGTGATCCGGTCTTGTCAGTGTCAGTTGGTAGTCTGGCATTGCCAGAGTCACATCTAACCTCCCTACGTCACCTCAGTATTCCTGTCAGACTTGATACCCAACCCCCTAACCTGTTTCCAGTCAGCCATAAGAATACGTGTCTTCAAAGTCTCAGCAGGACGTCCTCTGTATTTATTAGTGCCTGCTGTCGGATTGGTGAAGTGATAGAGGGTCTCCCATTCACCATCCACATCTTCCTGGCTCCCAAGTCAGTGCGTCGATGCGTCTTCCTCCTGCTTGCCAGCGAGCGTTGACAGCGTCAAGTCTCTTCAGTAACTTCAAGTACCTATTCACATGTACCTTATAAAGACGGAAAGCTATAAAGTCTCTGGAACAGGTCTGTCTACTTGAAATCCTATCTATCTATCTATCTATCTATCTATCTATCTATCTATCTATCTATCTATCTATCTATCTATCTATCTATCTTATCTATCTATCTACCAAGTCTTAGTTATAGTAACCAAGGTACTCTGTTCAAGCCAGTTAGTTATCCTTCAAGTAAAGTTTCTATATACTTTCACAGCTATTGTGTTAAGACTTTTATTAAAAATATTCCCTCGTGTGTATGCTGAGAGGAGAAGGGCCCCGGCACCCTCGGACCCCACCGTGACAGGAAGGTCACAGAAGGTGAGCCCTAAGGTTGCACTACACCAGCCAGCAACAACTCCTCAGTATATTACAGTACATCGCATATGTACTGCAGGAAGTGGTGTATTCTCTTCAGTCTGACACAGTGCTCTCTGCTGCCACCTCTGTGCATGTCAGGAAGTGTCTAGAGCACTGACCGGAGGAAGTTTCCTGATTTCACTTTGTGTTGATATAACGTTCTTAGCAGTTTTGTTCACTCTTCTTTCAGCATTTTTTTGGCATTCAGTTTTTGTGATATGTAAGCGCGGTCTTCAGTTTTTTTCCTGCTTTCATGTTTAACACCTTAGAGATGAATATTGTTATCACTTTTGTTCCTGTAAATCTATTCCTGAATCCGTCCTGATTGCATGAATATTAGAAATGTTATTTCAGGTTATGTTTTTAGACCAGGGTAGGATCGGGATTTTACCTTTACAGGGGTTCTGCCGCTATCGTAAAGCTGAACAACTTACCTGTCTCCCCATAAAGGAGGAGCTACCTATGTGAGGATGAATTGTTACGGGTTTCGCCCCTTCGTACGGTCCTGGGAGGCTGAAGAGTCGACTATGTGAGGACGTATTGTTGGGGGTCTTGCCCCTTCGTACGTTGCTGGGAGGCTGGAGACGTGACTATGTGAGGACGGATTGTGGATTGTTGGGGGTCTTGCCCCTTCATATGGTGCCAGGAGGCTGGAGATGTGACTATGTGAGGACGGATTGTCGAGGGTCTTGCCCCTCGGTACGGTCCTGGGAGGCTGGAGAGGTGACTTTGTGAGGCGGGATTGTTGGGGGTCTTGCCCCTTAGTACGGTGCTGGGAGGCTGGAGAGGTGACTTTGCGAGGACAGATTGTTGGGGGTCTTGCCCCTCGGTACGGTCGTGGGAGGCTGGAGAGGTGGCTTTGTGATGAGGGGTTGTCCCCTCGTACGGTGCGGGGAGGCTGGAGAGGTGACTTTGTGACGAGGGATTGTTGGGGGTCTTGCCCCTCGGTACGGTGCCGGGAGGCTGGAGAGGTGACTTTGTGACGAGGGATTGTTGGGGGTCTTGCCCTTTCGTATGGTGCTGGGAGGCTGGAGCGGCGACTTTGTGAGGATGGATTGTTGGGGGTCTTGCCCTTTCGTATGGTGCTGGGAGGCTGGAGCGGCGACTTTGTGAGGATGGATTGTTGGGGGTCTTGCCCCTTTGTACTGTGCCGGGAGGCTGGAGAGGTGGCTTTGTGACGAGGGATTGTTGGGGGTCTTGCCCCTTCGTACGGTGCCTGGAGGCTGGAGAGGTGACTTTGTGAGGACGGATTGTTGGGGGTCTTGCCCTTTTGTATGGTGCTGGGAGGCTGGAGCAGTGACTTTGTGGGGACGGATTGTTGGGGGTCTTGCCCCTCGGTACGGTCCTGGGAGGCTGGAGAGATGACTTTGTGAGAAGGGATTGTTGGGGGTCTTGCCCCTTCATACTGTGCCGGGAGGCTGGAGATATGACTTTTTGAGGACGGATTGTTGGGGGTCTTGCCCCTCGGTACGGTCCTGGGAGGCTGTAGAGATGACTTTGTGAGGATGGATTGTTGGGGGTCTTGCCCTTTCGTATGGTGCTGGGAGGCTGGAGCGGCGACTTTGTGAGGATGGATTGTTGGGGGTCTTGCCCCTTCGTACTGTGCCGGGAGGCTGGAGAGGTGACTTTGTGACGAGGGATTTTTGGGGGTCTTGCCCCTTCGTACGGTGCCTGGAGGCTGGAGAGGTGACTTTGTGAGGACAGATTGTTGGGGGTCTTGCCCTTTTGTATGGTGCCGGGAGGCTGGAGCGGTGACTTTGTGAGGATGGATTGTTGGGGGTCTTGCCCCTTCGTACTGTGTCGGGAAGCTGGAGGGGTGACTTTGTGGGGACGGATTGTTAGGGGTCTTGCCCCTCGGTACGGTCCTGGTAGGCTGGAGAGAAGACTTTGTGAGAAGGGATTGTTGGGGGTCTTGCCCCTTCATACTGTGCCGGGAGGCTGGAGATATGACTTTTTGAGGACGGATTGTTGGGGGTCTTGCCCCTCGGTACGGTGCCGGGAGGCTGGAGAGGTGACTTTGTGACGAGGGATTGTTGGGGGTCTTGCCCTTTCGTATGGTGCTGGGAGGCTGGAGCGGCGACTTTGTGAGGATGGATTGTTGGGGGTCTTGCCCTTTCGTATGGTGCTGGGAGGCTGGAGCGGCGACTTTGTGAGGATGGATTGTTGGGGGTCTTGCCCCTTTGTACTGTGCCGGGAGGCTGGAGAGGTGACTTTGTGACGAGGGATTTTCGGGGGTCTTGCCCCTTCGTACGGTGCCTGGAGGCTGGAGAGGTGACTTTGTGAGGACGGATTGTTGGGGGTCTTGCCCTTTTGTATGGTGCTGGGAGGCTGGAGCAGTGACTTTGTGAGGATGGATTGTTGGGGGTCTTGCCCCTTCGTACTGTGTCGGGAAGCTGGAGAGGTGACTTTGTGGGGACGGATTGTTGGGGGTCTTGCCCCTCGGTATGGTCCTGGGAGGCTGGAGAGATGACTTTGTGAGAAGGGATTGTTGGGGGTCTTGCCCCTTCATACTGTGCCGGGAGGCTGGAGATATGACTTTTTGAGGACGGATTGTTGGGGGTCTTGCCCCTCGGTACGGTCCTGGGAGGCTGTAGAGATGACTTTGTGAGGATGGATTGTTGGGGGTCTTGCCCTTTCGTATGGTGCTGGGAGGCTGGAGCGGCGACTTTGTGAGGATGGATTGTTGGGGGTCTTGCCCCTTCGTACTGTGCCGGGAGGCTGGAGAGGTGACTTTGTGACGAGGGATTTTTGGGGGTCTTGCCCCTTCATACGGTGCCTGGAGGCTGGAGAGGTGACTTTGTGAGGACAGATTGTTGGGGGTCTTGCCCTTTTGTATGGTGCTGGGAGGCTGGAGCGGTGACTTTGTGAGGATGGATTGTTGGGGGTCTTGCCCCTTCGTACTGTGTCGGGAAGCTGGAGGGGTGACTTTGTGGGGACGGATTGTTAGGGGTCTTGCCCCTCGGTACGGTCCTGGGAGGCTGGAGAGAAGACTTTGTGAGAAGGGATTGTTGGGGGTCTTGCCCCTTCATACTGTGCCGGGAGGCTGGAGATATGACTTTTTGAGGACGGATTGTTGGGGGTCTTGCCCCTCGGTACGGTCCTGGGAGGCTGGAGAGATGACTTTGTGAGGAGGGATTGTTGGGGGTCTTGCCCCTTCATACTGTGCCGGGAGGCTGGAGATATGACTTTTTGAGGACGGATTGTTGGGGGTCTTGCCCCTTGGTATGGTGTCAGGAGGCTGGAGAGGTGCCTATGTGAGGACAGATGTTGGGGATCTTGTCCCTTGGTACGGTGCCGGGAGGCTGGAGAGGTGACTTTGATGCTGCACAGGCAGAGTGTGGACTCTCATTAATGAGATCACTGGTAAGGAGATTTATTCTTCAGG
Organism: Dendropsophus ebraccatus; assembly: GCF_027789765.1. Classification (NCBI taxonomy): domain Eukaryota; kingdom Metazoa; phylum Chordata; class Amphibia; order Anura; family Hylidae; genus Dendropsophus; species Dendropsophus ebraccatus. The sequence goes on from NC_091464.1 coordinate 93,571,639, forward strand.
CAATGCTCCATGGGAAATAAATATGCAAATTTGTTATCCTGCAGAAAGAAGAAAGTTTCACCTGTACAATGTGCAAAGAAGTTACTGAGAAGCAAGGGACTCACATATACGGATTGTTGCGGGATGTCTGGCCCCTTCCTAGGGGTGTAACTGTAAAGGCAAAAGAGGAAGCCGTCACCCCAGCCCCAAGGCACCTTGGTAGTACTCCAGTATTATACATGACACATGGCAGCTGCACTGGTGAGGAGGACTCGAAGCATTAATAGAGTACACCTACAGCATGCTTCAGAAGCATATAGATATAGCAATGACTTCTCCAGTTCTGAATCCACCAAAAAGTTAAAGCGCAGAGACAAAATGCAACCAGGAGTCAGGAGCTGGAGACAATACACATTGAGTACTTCTTCTCTCTTCCACTTCCTGTCAGTGCTGAAGAAAGGAACACCAAACTGAGCCTGCTACTATTAGTGATCACACTATGTATCACTAGGTATTACACTATGTATCCCTCCGGCACCAGGTATTACACTATGTATCCCTCCTGCACCAGGTATTACACTATGTATCCCTCCTGCACCAGGTATTACACTATGTATGCCTCCTGCACCAGGTATTACACTATGTATCCCTCCGGCACCAGGTATTACACTATGTATCACTGCTGCACCAGGTATTACACTGTGTATCCCTCCTGCACCAGGTATTACACTATGTAGCCCTCCGGCACCAGGTATTACACTATGTATCCCTCCGGCACCAGGTATTACACTATGTATGCCTCCTGCACCAGGTATTACACTATGTATCCCTCCGGCACCAGGTATTACACTATGTATCCCTCCTGCACCAGGTATTACACTATGTATCACCAGGTATTACACTGTGTATCCCTCCTGCACCAGGTATTACACTATGTATCACTGCTGCATCAGGTAATACACTGTGTATCCCTCCTACACCAGGTATTACACTGTGTATCCCTCCTGCACCAGGTATTACACTATATATCACTGCTGCATCAGGTAATACACTATGTATCACCAGGTATTACACTATATATACCTCCTGCACCAGGTATTACACTATGTATCCCTCCGGCACCAGGTACTACACTATGTATCCCTCCGGCACCAGGTATTACACTATGTATCCCTCCTGGATCAGGTATTACACTATGTATCCCTCCGGCACCAGGTACTACACTATGTATCCCTCCGGCACCAGGTATTACACTATGTATCCCTCCTGGATCAGGTATTACACTATGTATCCCTCCTGCACCAGGTATTACACTATGTATCCCTCCTGCACCAGGTATTACACTATGTATCCCTCCTGCACCAGGTATTACACTATGTATCCCTCCTGGATCAGGTATTACACTATGTATCCCTCCTGCACCAGGTATTACACTATGTAGCCCTCCGGCACCAGGTATTACACTATGTATCCCTCCGGCACCAGGTATTACACTATGTGTCCCTCCTGCACCAGGTATTACACTATGTATCCCTCCTGCACCAGGTATTACACTATGTATCCCTCCGGCACCAGGTATTACACTATGTATCCCTCCTGCACCAGGTATTACACTATGTATCCCTCCGGCACCAGGTATTACACTATGTATCACCAGGTATTACACTATGTATCCCTCTTGCACCAGGTATTACACTATGTATCCCTCCTGCACCAGGTATTACACTATGTATCACTGCTGCATCAGGTAATACACTATGTATGCCTCCTGCACCAGGTATTAAACTATGTATCCCTCCGGCACCAGGTATTACACTATGTATCCCTCCTGCACCAGGTATTACACTATGTATCCCTCCTGCACCAGGTATTACACTATGTATCCCTCCTGCACCAGGTATTACACTATGTATCCCTCCGGCACCAGGTATTACACTATGTATCCCTCCGGCACCAGGTATTACACTATGTATCCCTCCGACACCAGGTATTACACTATGTATCCCTCCGGCACCAGGTATTACACTATGTATCCCTCTTGCACCAGGTATTACACTGTATCAGTCTTTTCTGGTGTCGTTCTCGCTGTGCCGCTGCCGTCTCCTCTCGGTGCCCTCTGCTAGAATTACACCGATGTCTCGGGGTCTGACTGCAATCATATCAGTGATGATAAATACAACTAATACTTTAAATCTTCTCTATAAATAAATGTGCAATATAACCAGGCTATTAAGGCGGTGATGGAACAGTGACAGCCGCGGCGGCGGCGGCGGCTGGAGATGAAGCTACCGTCTTCTCGTCATGGTAACGTAGTAACATACCTTTTAGCAATCTAAGATAACAGAGCCGCACAATACAATTATCCTGCGCAAATGAAATTAGAAGATGCAAATCAAGTGTAAATAAGTATTTATATGCTGGACCCCATCCAGCCCGAAGTTCTACCCGCGCCGCGCTCCATCTCCCGAGATGTTTTATTGGAACTAATTCTGCATTTATTATTTTTGAGACTTGTGGAAATCCCAACCCTGGTGTCGTAATTCACTCTAATAATTTATCTCCAAACTTTTGCAAACGCGGCTCGTCCTATGAGACGACTTGTAGACTCATCCGACTCTCCAAAGTTATTCTCCGAGCGTCAGGTGAGTCTAATAAGATTTCATCAAATGACGCATTGGGGAGGGTGTGCGCCAGACAGATGCAGCAGAGCCGAGTTTGTTCATGTTGCACAGAAAAGTTTTTCAATGTTGTAAAGCAGAGACTGTGATACCATGATGTTTTTATTAGATTAATTATATTATTTTTAATTTTATTTATTTGTTAGAATAATTATATGAGATATGTACCAGAGCTGTGTCTGCCGTCACTGCATTGTTCTTCATTGACCTTCTTCAGCATCGTCATTTTATCAATGATGATTGATTTCATTTAACCTTAGCAAGTGTGGTGAGCCCCCGTATGATGTTGTAGCGGTGGGATGGCTGGTCACTTGCTAGATGGAAGTGTGACGCCACTACTGTGGTGGATGGCTGAGATACAGCTGGACCTTTGGGTTTTGTCACGTGATGCCAGTGCCCATGGGAAAGGGGAGATGTCCCAAGGTTGCGGTGCAAGTGCTGTGCAGGTGGAGGTGAATAATCACAGACTCACAGTTGATATCACAGTTGATAACGTTGACTTGTTTTACTACTTGTTAATGTGCAGCAGGGAATACAATGAATCTTGAAATACACTTGATACAGTTCCAATAAATACATGAAAATAGAACCACCAGATCTGTGGGATAAGTGCTGAATAGGATGTGGTAAAGTTGATAAGGTTGTACTGAGGTAGCGTAGTAGAGAGGAGGGTGCCGTGAGAGTCTCAACTCAAGAAGTATTGTGCTATCCCGGGATGTTGGAGTGAAGAGAAGAATACTTGTGGAAGAAGAAGAAGAAATAACCTGTGTCTATGTATTGACCTTTTCCTATAGTCTTCAAACAACCTTATGCACACTAGCTTTGGCTTAACCGTACTAATGGGTAACAAAGGCCCTAGACCATGTTACCTGCGATGAGCTAAATGGTCAGAATTTTCTGGTTACACCTGCGCTGCGAGATGGAGTTTATAGACTTTACGTAACTTTGCTCCACCCGGATCAGTTCCTAGCTCTTACGCTCTTTTGCGGATACTGTCCTGCACTGTAGTTACTCCTAGTCCACGGCGTGGGTTGAGATGACCTATTGGCTAGTCCTCTCCTGAAAGGTTTAGCACTACATTATGTAGGGTTTAGGTACTTCAAGAAAGAAGTTTGTAAGAGGTGACTGTCCTGCGCCCTACCCATGCGGGGCACTGGCTAAGACTGCGACTAACAACGCCTCCCCTTCCTGTCCAGCGTGTGTGGTGCGCTGTGGCTGGGTGGAAAGATTGCAATAGAAGGACAGAAAGGGAAGAGGTGAGAGGATAGAAGAAAGTAGAGATCCTACTGGTTCACAGAATCTGGTATACACAATAACCCTTTAAGACACTTCAGCTGTGCAGCTTCCATACTTCAGTTATACAGCGACATATAGTGGTCATCTCTAGTAACACTTCAGCTGCAATAGGACTACAAAAAGTACAGACTTTTACGAAGGATGTGGATAATAGTAACACCCCTAGTGGGATACCACATACTCCCCCACTTGAGAAAATCCGTCGACGGCATAAAACCTTGAGGAAAAGGCTGGACTTTAAGGCACAGCATGGGTTATTAAACACATTATAGCAACAAATACTTTTAACATCAACCATAACATCAATAATGGAAACAGTGCAGAAAGCATTAATGCCATAAAAAATAAATCGAGGGGCAAAACTAAACAAACACCAGGTCATGAAAACGAGATAGAGGATGACCTTTAGTGGGTCTGAAAGAGCTTCTTGGTGGCGGATGGTCTTCCTGAGAGGTCCCAGAGTCAACTTGGTGGCTATCAGACAGACTTTTGAAGTAAGGGTGATCTAGGCTCCTGGATTGTAAACAGGAAACTTTTGCAAGAACAGGGCTTGAAGTTGGGCTGCATGGCAAGTAGATAGGCTCTGCATTTAAAAGGACTTCCCCAATTGAGGGTAGACGAGCAGGGACCAGTGGTTCTTTGAAGACTTCAACAGCCACAGTCTTTCGTAGTAGGTCTCTGGCACTACAAAAGCTTTAACCTTTTCCGGTAAACACAGACACTTACTGACACACACAACTGACATACACACTAACACAGACACTACTGACACACACATTACTGACACTGACTGACTCACACACAGTACAGACGCACTGACACACATTACTGACAAAGACACTGACTGACACACACATTACAGATACACACACTTACCAACGTAGACACTGACACACACACATATATTACTGACACACACACTTACTAATACACACACACACACACATTAAGCCTTAGGCGACCCTGGACGTACCTACGTGTGTTCATAGCAGGGCCGCTCTGAACCGACGCGGCCCCGGGTGCCGCATGACGTTGTCCCGGAGGAGCGATTCACACATCCTCCTCCGTCCGGGCTCAGCGCCGTAATGACGCTGATCCCGACTCGGCACTCGATTGCTTCCGGCTGCAGCAATGCCCGCTGGGTCGCCAGGATCACCAATCCGTGAGCCGCCAGTCCTGCTGCATAATTGAACCGGCGGCCCTTTGCAGCGAGCGTGAACAGCGCGTTCACTCAGCCACTCTGCCAGCCCCCTAGTCAGTCCCCTCAGCTCCCGCAGAGGGGCCCCTTTAAAATTCTGTGTAGTAGACGTGCCGTGCGCAGGCATGTCTACTACAGCCAATCCCTGGCGGCTGACGTCACTTCCTGGATGCGCCGCAGAGGAACCTAGAGGGCAGACAAGATGAAGCTGTCGGGAGCCGGAACAGGAGGAGTAAGAAGACGTCGCTGCTGCTGGGGAGCGTTGTGACAGGTGAATATGCTTTTGTTTTTGTTTCACACGGGGGCTGGACAACAAATATGAGAAACTAAAAAAGGGTGTGCCAAATGGGGATGTTATTTATTTTTTATATGGCGATGATGCAAGGGGGGGGGGCTATTACTAAAGGAGGGGCTAATTTTCTATATTGGGACATTACAAAGGGAGGGGAATTATTTTTTATGGGAATATTATAGAGTAGGGGGGACTTATTTTGGAGGGGGATGTTACAAAGGGGGTGAGGTGGTATTCTATATGCGGAGGTTACAAAAGAGGGGCCTATTTATGGGGATGTTACAAAGGTGTGGGGGGATATTCTATATGAGGATTTTACAAAGGGGGCAGCTGATGTTATAAAGAGGGGGGGCTGATTCTTTATGGGGATGATACAAAGGGGGGGGACTATTCTATATGACTGTTACGGGGGGGGGCTGATTCTTTATGGGAATGCTGCAAGGGGGCTTAATACGGGGATGTTACAAGGGGGGGGCTATTTTATAAGGATGTTACAATGGGAGGAGGCTGATTCTATATGGGGATGTTACAGGGCAGGGCTATTTTATATGGGGGTGTTACAAAGGGGTGGACTACTATTTGGAGGCACAAACTGGGATTAACTGGTACAGAGGAAGCAAAGGTTACAGTGTAAAGCAATACTCTTGGGGAGTTTTAATATAGATGTGGATGACGCCGGAGTAAGGAACCCAAAATGTTTGTCTGGTAGATTCTGCAGAAAGAAGTCACGGCCAGACAAGTCTTAATGATAGCTAAGCAAGAAAAAGCCAACAACTTCAGCAAAAATGCCACTTGCAATTCATGCAGAGAAGGAGCCTCCGGTGAGTCACTGGATGAAATTGCACTATAGTCACTCCATTTATAATAATTTTTTTCATTACCAGCTGAAGTGTCACAGCAACAGCCGCAGCACCACCATGTATGACAATCAGTTAGAGTAGGTAGGGGCAGGGGCAGGGGCAGGAGGTGCAGCTCTGGCTCGGCTCCTCCTCTGACACTTCAGCTGGCAATGAAAAGGAGGATTATAAAAGTTTACACTGGACTAAAGGTCCTGTATCTCCCCCACACCTGGTATAGACTTCACAGATTCCCTTTAAGGGCACGTACATACCTAATCCACTGTGGATTTGATGCTGCTGTAATACATAAATATGCAACATCAAATCCACAGCAGACTATGTTGTATCTTAATTTTTATGCGTTGATGAAGGGGTTCACATATTTAAGGAAGTTGTGAGGAACATGGCAAAATGAAGCAGAATTCATTATAGCGTATAAAGTACACTGCTATCTATAATATATCAGGGAGGGTACACTACGTGGGCTGCTAGGGTTTGAGTGCCAGGGCTGAATTTTAGTCCCAGTCCGGCCCTGAAAGTGCCTATCCTATCGATCTATCCTTTATTAGTATACAGGATAGATCTCAATGAGAGATCAGTGCACTTATACTAGAAGTCCCCCAGGGGGAATAACCCTAACCCCAGGGGGGATAAAAGTTTGAATTACCCCCCTTTTCCCCATGTTATAAATAATAAATAAATAAACAAACAAACATGTTTGGTATCGCCGCGTGCGTAATCGCCCGAACTATTAATTAATCACATTCCTGATCTCGAACGTTAACGGCGTAAGCGCAAAAAAAATCCCAAAGTGCAAAATTGCGCATTTTTGGTCGCATCAAATCCAGAAAATTTGTAATAAGCGATCAAAAAGTCGTATATGCGCAATCAAGGTATCGATAGAACGCATCATGGCGCAAAAAATGACACCTCACACAGCCCCATAGACCAAAGGATAAAAGCGCTATAAGCCTGGGAATGGAGCAATTTTAAGGAACATATATTTGTTAACAATGGTTTGAATTTTTTACAGGCCATCAAATAAAATAAAAGTTATACATGTTACATATCGTTGTAATCGTAACGACTTGACGAACATATATAACAAGTCAGTTTTACCCCAGGGCAAGCAGCGTTTTTTTTTTTTCAATTTCACCACACATAAAATTTTTTCCTGGTTTTGCAGTGTACTTTATGAAAAAAATTCAGCCTGTCATTGCAAAGTAAAATTAGTGTCGCAAAAAATAAGGGCTTGTGTGGGTTTCTAGGTGGAAAAATGCAAGTGCTATGGCCTTTTAAGCACAAGGAGGAAAAAACGAACATGCAAAAATTGAAATTGGCTCAGTCCTCTAAGTGTTAAAGGAGAAGACTGGCAAAATTGTTTATTAAAGTATTGTATTGCCCCCCAAAAGTGATACAAATCCTCAATATACACTTATTACGGGAAATGCTTAGAAAGTGGTGATGTCACACAGAGCTGTGCGGGCTGTGGCTGCTGGACAGGATGATGGCAGGGGGATGCTCAGTGTCCCTCCAGTGCCCTGTGTCCCTCTGTCATTATCCTCTACAGCAGCCACAGCCCGCACAGCTCTAGGAGTCGAGTCGTGACATCACCATGTTGTCCAGGAAGTGACATCACCATGTTGTCCAGGAAGTGACATCACCATGTTATCCAGGAAGTGAAATCACCATGTTATCCAGGAAGTGACATCACCATGTTATCCAAGAAGTGAAGCCTTGATGCAGTAGTAAGGGCACTTCCTGTAATGAGTGTATATTGGGGATTTGTATAACTTTTGTGGGGCTATACAATACTTTAATAAAAATTTTCCCCGGACTTCTCCTTTAATGAAAAACACATTACTGACACAGACACTTACTGAAACACACATTACTGATCGACACACAAAAAGCAACTACAGCTCAGTCTTCTCTCTCTTGGCCAATCTCCTCATTACCCTGGTCACCCCCTAAGGAGAGGAAGAGGGATTGATCCCCAGTAAAGCAAAAGTGGACTAAGCTAAAATACTTTACAAACACTAGGCACGACTATGTGGGGAAACCTTCACTAGTTTACAGTGAACTGGGACTCGTACTACCACACAAGGTGGTCACTGATATTGTTTGGGAGGGGGGAAAGGGGTCAAATATCCAGAACATATCTAAACATAAATATGAGGATTCTCTCCCCCAGTCCACTATCTTCAACACATCCCAGCAGAGTACTGTTGCTACTTACACAGCCTCTACACTACCCTTGCACACAAGCCATCTTCTTCTACCGACTTCTATTTTAAGAGTCTGTCTGAAGAGTGTTGTTATACTTTTGCACTAGCACCTGTGAGCAATAGTGTTCTTATATTGTGTATCACACTGAAGCTGTGTCAAGGAACGTTACACCCCTGGTTAAGTCGGGACTCTCATCTCTCTCACGCCACACCTGCACCTTACACCTCACACCAGTTCCATCAATGGTCCTGTGCGCGTCCGTCCTGGGGGGGGGGGTGTTACCACTCCTGGCCACTGTGACAAGTCACTCACAGAACGCCAGAGCCCACTGGATAGTACAAAACAACCAGCATCCAGCACCCTGGGCCACGGCAAGTATATATAGGTATATTACAATGATATGTTAGATCAGCGCTCGCTCTGGCGGTACAGCATGCTGCAGGCAGAATATACTAGCAGATCAGGCGCTGCAGGCATCAGCAAAGGTCACGGGTTGCTGTGACAACTGGGTAACATCCTGGACATTTAAGGGTTGACTGGGTCACTGAACCATTGATAACCACTGATGTCAGTCATTACCAACAAGTCCATGTATGTCACAGGTCAGGAAGAGGATAAAGAGACCAGATACAGTAGGATACACTCTTAGGTGCTCTGAATTGATTCCAGCAGCGCCATCACATGATTTGGAGCCCAAATGAGTTTTGGAGAGTTTTCTCCTTTCTATATTAGACCCATATAAACTACAGTAGGTCTTACGTTTCCCCTCTCTTTATATATACACTATGGGAGGCATTTATTAAGTCCGGCGTTTTTTACGCCGGACTTAAAAATGCCCCCGCAGCTCCGGCGGTACGGGGATTTATGTAGAGGCAGACTGCCTGTACATAAATCCTGTGCGCGCCGGTGCGCACCGCCAAAAACCTACGCCAGCTGAGGACTGGAGTAGGTTTTCGGCGTACATTTGGGCGGAACGGATGATAAATCGCGCGGACTCTGAGTCCGCGCCCTCCGTTCCGCCCACTTCCCGCCTACTTTCCGCCCCCTTTCCGCCCCCTGGCGTACTCGGCGGAAAGTGCCGATTTGCGATTATTTTATTCGCAAATCGGCCATTTGCGTATAAAATAATACGCAAATCGGCACTTTCCGCCAAAAATCATCCGTCCGCCGGATGATAAATGTGGCCCTATGTGTGTGTATATATATATATATATATATATATATATATATATATAGTGGGAATTAGTTGTGGTATATGCAGGATTGACTCACTTGGCAAGCAGAGACAGGGACACACAGGCATAAAGTCCAATAATAAAAGTCCAGTTTATTGTGGTGCCGGCAACAGAAAATAAACAGCCTTTTCACATCAGGCAGGTTCAATGGCAAAACACAAAACAAAACCCTGCTCGTCTGAGCACTAACCAAACAGTTCACCTCTAACTAACTCCAGCACCTTCCTACCAGGCACTGGTACAGCTACTCATATAGTAACTTGGCACCTTCAGGCATGACACAGGACTGAGGAGGAGCCTGATCACCCTGCCTGGCTTCTCTATATGCAGCGGCTGCAGGTGCAGCTGATTAGGCCTCAGCCTCCTCCACTACCAGAAGTGGACTATGGATTGGGGAACCCGCCCAACTCTTCCCCAATCCAGAAAACTCCAGGCCCTATTTTGTCTTCCTTACGAAGCCAGACAAGGTTTTTCTTAAACACACTGGGCACTCCCTGGAGCTATAACACGTATGACAGAAATCTGGGAGAAACATACCTGCCATCTATTATTTCCCCAGTCACTATCTCACATACCCTCCTCCTCTGTTCGAACCTGTGGGGTCGGACAACTTTAGCTACAAGACAGTGGGATCTGGACAGAGCATCTGCATTTCCTTGTAGCTTCCCTCCTCTATGTTCCACAGAAAAATAAAAATTTTGTAAAGTGAGGAACCACCTTGTGGGCATTTCTTTCTTTTGCTTGGCACATCCACGTAAGAGGAGAGTGGTCTGTGATAAGTTTGAAGTGACGACCCAATAAGTAGTATCTAAGTGATTCTAGGGCCCACTTGATTGCCAAGCACTCCCGCTCTACAATACTGTCATTTCTTTCAGCGGGAGTAAGCTTCCTGCTTAGATACATCACAGCATGTTCCTCACCCCTAACCTCTTGTGATAGAACTGCACCTAGTCCCACATCAGACACATCTGTCTGGACTAGGGATGAGCGAACTTTTGAAAAGTTCGGTTCGGTTCGATTCGGCGAACTTTCGTGAAGTTCGGATTCGTACAAACCGAACCTAAAACGAACCTTGCTAAGTGAAATATTCGAATACTCGATAAGCGTACGCATATCTCCTAATATTCGAATATTCGATAAGCGTACGCATATCTCCTGATATTCGAATATTCGATAAGCTTACGCATATCTCCTGATATTCGAATATTCGATCCCATTAAAGTCTATGGGAACAAGTATTCGATCATTGAAAAACATCTATTACACCACTTGGAGGTCACCAAGTCCACAATGACACCTCAGGAGATGATGCCAACACCACTGGAATGCAACTAGGAAAGCAGAGGAAGCATCTAGCACCCCAAAATCGCAGTATAAACTAGCTATTAACAGTCAGTTACGTGTGCCTATATACGTACGATATGCGTACGTCTAGCGATGCGTACGAAATTTGTGCGACGCATACATGACATTCATGCGACCATTGCAGTGTGCACAGCAGAAGACAGGAAACATGGCAGAGAGAGCTGCTCCATTCACCAGGCCCGAATTAAAGATCATGGTCCAGTTCTTTGATGACAGGGACTATGATTTAAGACAGGGATGTGTGAAAAACCCTAACCAACATAAGTTACACATTATACAGAAAGTTCTGCGTGCCCTTCGGAGACAGCGAAATGTCCAGAAGACCAGAGGGCAAATCCAGCGAAAATGGTCGGATTTAAAAGCCCTGATATCCTGACCGAGCTTCGAATAAAGAGATACGTCGCGGTGAGTAATATGACTGCATGCCTCACAACTTTCTGCATGGTCAAAGAGGGACATTTCGGCTAAGTTCACACCTAGTGATGAGCGAGTGACAGCAAACTAGGTTACTGGGTGTTTGCATTCAGTGACAGCAAACTAGGTTACTGGGTGTTTGCATTCAGTGACAGCAAACAAGGTTACTGGGTGTTTCCATTCAGTGACAGCAAACTAGGTTACTGGGTGTTTGCATTCAGTGACAGCAAACTAGGTTACTGGGTGTTTGCATTCAGTGACAGCAAACAAGAGAACTGGGTTTTTCCATTCATTGACAGCAAACAAGGTTACTGGGTGTTTGCATTCAGTGACAGCAAACTAAGTTACTGTGTGTTTGCATTCAGTGACAGCAAACAAGGTTACTGGGTGTTTCCATTCAGTGACAGCAAACTAGGTTACTGGGTCTTTGCATTCAGTGACAGCAAACTAGGTTACTGGGTGTTTGCATTCAGTGACAGCAAACTAGGTTACTGGGTGTTTGCATTCAGTGACAGCAAACTAGGTTACTGGGTGTTTGCATTCAGTGACAGCAAACTAGGTTACTGGGTGTTTGCATTCAGTAACAGCAAACTAGGTTACTGGGTGTTTCCATTTATTGACAGTAAACAAGAGTACTGGGTGTTTCCATTCATTGCAGCAAACAAGGACACTGGGTGTTTCCATTCATTGACAGCAAACAAGAGTACTGGCTGTTCCCATTCTTTGATAGCAAAAAGGTTACTGGGTGTTTCCATTCAGTGACAGCAAACAAGGCCACTGGTTGTTTCCATTCAAATATGTAGTAGCAAATCTACAAATGGTAGTGCAAGCACTCTGCTGACCAAGTGCTTTGTGCTGCTGATACGTGCTAGACGTCTCCATCTAAAAAAAAAAAGAGTAGTACAGTATGTGTGTTCATCCAGTGCTACATGCTGCTACCTCATACATAAATACACAGGGTGGTACAAGCAGGCGGCTGTGCTACTATAAGGCACTCTGTTTACCAAGTGCTACATAATACAGCCGACCAGCTGGACCTATAAAATATTCATACACCCTTTAATAACCAGGTAATTCACCTGTATAACATCGACTTGTGACTTTATTACCTGCAATTGTGTGGTGCTTATCGAATATTTGAATATCAGGAGATATGTGTACGAATATCGAATATTCCAGATTTGTTACGAACTTTTTGCGAAGTTCGTAACGAATCTGCTTAGTTACGGTTCGGTTCGCTCATCCCTAGTCTGGACTATAAATAGTTTTTTGAAGTCTGGTGTGACTAGGACCGGCTGGTGGAAAAATATCTAGCATGTCCAAGTGTCTCAATAAGCTCATCCACCCTTGGCATCGGATAGGCATCAAATTTTGACACCTCATTCAACTTCTGGAAGTCATTACAGAAGCGTAATGTGCCATCAGGTTTAGGGAATAACACTATGGGACTGGCCCACTCACTTTTTGACTCCTCAATGACTCCCAGGTCTAGCATTTTCTTCACTTCCCCTGATATTTAGTATCGACGCGTGCGTAATCGCCCGAACTATTAATTAATCACATTCCTGATCTCGCACGGTAAACGGCGTCAGCGCAAAAAAACTCCAAAGTACAAAATTGCGCATTTTTGGTCGCATCAAATCCAGAAAAAAATTAATAAAAAGTGATCAAAAAGTCGTATATGCACAATCAAGGTACCGATAAAAAAAACATGTCATGGCACAAAAACTGACACCTCATACAGCCCCATAGACCAAAGGATAAAAGCGCTATAAGCCTGGGAATGGAGCGATTTTAAGGACCATATATTTGTTAACAATGGTTTGAATTTTTTACAGGCCATCAGATACAATATAAGTTATACATGTTACATATCGTTTTAATCATAACGACTTGAGGAACATATATAACAAGTCAGTTTTAACATAGGTCAAACGGCATAAATGCAAAACTCCCCGAAATCAAAACAAATTCCTTTTTTTTTTCCATTTGACAGCGCAAATTATTTTTTTCCAGTTTCGCAGCATATGTTATGGAAAAATAATGCCTGTCATTGCAAAGTACAATTGGTTTTGCAAAAAATAAGGGTTCATGTGGGTCTCTAGGTGAAAAAATGCAAGCGCTATGGACTTTTAAACGTAAAGTGGAAAAAGCAAAAGTGCAAAAACGAAAATTGGCTTTGACCTTAAGGGGTTAAAGGCCAGTTTATTGGACTCGAGCAGCAAGGAATTGGTTTCTGCCTGGGCACGCATGGCTTTCTCGTGTACCCGCTGCTGGGTAGTGCTGGCTTCTTGTAGGGCTGCACTGACATGCATCTGGTTGGCCTGTTGGAGACTTGCATTAGCCTGCAGCAATTGCTTCAGTATCTCCTCCATTTTTAGCATACTGCAACAAAGTCTCTTAATGCTGTGTATGTCTCTTTAAGAGTCTGCCCGCATCTGAAGCACCATACGTGGGAATTAGCTGTGGTATACGCAGGATTGACTCATTTGGCAGACAGAGACAGGGACACACAGGCATAAAGTCCAATAATAAAAGTCCAGTTTATTGTGGTGCCAGCAACAGAAAATAAACAGCCTTTTTACACCAGGCAGGTTCAATGGCAAAACACAAAACAAAAGCCTGCTCGTCTGAGCACTAACCAAACAGTTCACCTCTAAATAATGGTGTGTTTACACAGACAGATTTATCTGACAGATTTTTGAAGCCAAAGCCTGGAATGGATTTGAAAGGAGTAATCTCAGTCTTTCCTTTATGACCTGTTCCCTGTTTATAGTCTGTTCCTGGCTTTAGCTTCAAAGATCTGTCAGATAAATCTGCCTGTGTAAACGCACCCTAACTCCAGCACCTTCCTACCAGGCACTGGTGCAGCTACTCACATAGTAACTTGGCACCTCCAGGCAGTAGTTGATTATAATAGGGGCATTTCGGGCGGCAGCCCGGGGCCCTGAGCTCCTGGGGGGCCCATGACCACCCAAAAAGACTTATACTTTCAGTGGTGTACTGTCTCCTGGCTACACTTCTGCCATGATTAGCAAAAAAATCAGTTTTTTTATGGCAATTTTGCACAAATCAGGACATCATGACATTATCTATACTGTACTATGAACGCCAGGCTAGTGCTGCCATAGTTACAGTGGGGTGGGGGGGCCCAGGCTAGTGCTGCCATAGTTACAGTGGGGTGGGGGGCCCAGGCCTGGTGAACAGCCCAGGGCCTATGGTAAAGTTAATCCCCTGCCTCCAAGCATGACACAGGACTGAGGAGGAGCCTGATCACTCAGCCTGGCTTCTTTATATGCAGCGGCTACAGGTGGAGCTGATTAGGCCTCAGCCTCGTCCACTACCAGAAGTGGACTATGGATTGGGGAACCCGCCCAACTCTTCCCCATCCAGAAAACTCCAGGCCCTATTTTGGCTTCCTTATAAAGCCAGATAAGGTTGTTTCCAAACACACTGGGCGCTCCCTGGAGCTATAACACGTATGACAGGAATCTGGGAGAAACATACCTGCCACATATATATATATATATATATATATATATATATATATATATATATATATATATCACAAATGATAGGGAAACCTAAGATGTGTCCAGATCGTCTACAGTAGTTACATCCGGGTCGCCCAATCGGCCATATTTTCCAGGTCGAGATCTAATTTGCAAAACTGGAATAAAGCCAGACCTAATTATCAGGGAGAAGCGATGAGCGTGAGCGGAGTCGTCAGGCTTGCCGGCCGGGGAGGGCGCATCTATCCAAATCTTTCTTATATTTAAGGAAAGTAGGTTATATGTATTAAATATAAGGCTGATTCCTCCATTAACCAAACAGTTCTTCCTTTACTTTTTTTCCCCTCCCAGTAATTTAAAAAATGAGAATTATTCAAATGACCCTTAACATCAAAACACATAAAAGTCCCCCCCCCCCCGTCACCTCCCCCGTCAGTATATTATAGGAAGTAACATAGAGCGGCGAGCAAGGGAATAAATCACTCATTAATGGATAGAGGGACGTAAGAGGATGCGGATACAGTAATACACAGGACCTTCCCGAACTTATCTATACTATCTACTCTTCTTCCCATATCACATCAACACATCCCGCCATAACAAATCTACACATCCCCCCCATACACATCTACACATCCCCCGTAACACATCTACACATCCCCCCATATACATCTACACATCCCCCCCGTAACACATCAACACATCCCGCCATAACAAATCTACACATCCCCCCCATACACATCTACACATCCCCCCATACACATCTACACCCCCCCATAACACATCTACACATCCCCCCATATCACATCTACACATCCCCCCCCGTAACAAATCTACACATCCCCCCATATACATCTACACATCCCCCCCGTAATACATCTACACATCCCCCCATAACAAATCTACACATCCCCCCCGTAACACATCTACACATCCCCCCATAACACATCTACACATCCCCCGTAACACATCTACACATCCCCCCCATATCACATCTACACATCCCCCGTAACACATCTACACATCCCCCCCATATCACATCTACACATCCCCCCCCCCCGTAACAAATCTACATGCGATGCCCTGGCCCCTGGGGGCCACTTCCGCAGTGCTGGTGTTATGAGCGGGCAATGACCGGGGCAGCTGCAGGGGTTATACTTGTCACGGTATAGGCCTGAGGGCGGCACAGCTGTAGGGACGGTCTGTGGAATCTGCGGGTGACGATGGGCACGCGATTCTTCGCTGCACCTAGTCAGGGCACCAGTTAGTGGACACCAATGCCAGGGTTCAGTAACAGCGGTTTTATTATAGAAAAGGTAACTAGTAGCAACAGTTCTGTCCGGATGCAACCGGGTATATAGCAGGCTTTGACAAATAAAGCAGGAGTGATGCTGCATAGGCTGTGAGAATACGTGCCGGATGATGGGAGTAGGAGTATGAGAGAAATAGCGTTGCTGGGTGGAGTAGCTTGAGAGTAATACTTGCTGTGAATCCTTGTAGCGATGAGGAGAGATAACGGAATGACACCCAGATGAGAGAGAAGACTCCGGACACTTGAGCAGGCAGATACAGCCGAAGACTTGAATATAGCAGAGCATCTGATCCACACTTCTAGTGGTGAAGTGGGAGCTGCAGAGAAGAAGCCCAACTCCTCTGAGGCAGGAGAGGGACGACACACAACCTCCTTGCTTGGAAGCAGGGGGAAGACTAACTTGTTAGGAGGAAGTGGGAGGTCACATGGTTGCTCCTGGCCAGAACTAGTCGGCCATTGGAGGAACCATGGTTACAGGTCACGTGATCAACAGCCTTGCATACCACTGTACACTGTAATAATACACAGGAATACATGACAATACACATGAAAATGCACATTACCAGAGAATACTAGGGGAAAACCAGCAGCAGTTGCAGTGCAAACACTTACCAGAACAGGCACTGACACAGCAATAGAAATGGGCATAATAGGAGTAGTAGTCTGCATGTTCTGGGACACTGCATACCTCCCTAGCAAGTTTGAGCCGACCTCGGCGAATCTAGAAGGCAGCAAACATGAATAGACTGGACAATCAAACAACAGGAATGAATGATGAGAGTGAGTGTGATGAGGTGTGTGTTTCCCACGCCCAAGGCACAGGTGAGAAGAGAGAGAATGAGAAACCCTAGTGGCAGGACTTCACCTAGGGGTGCCTAACGTACTCTGGCGACCAGGTAGCTAGTGCGTGAACCATCTGACGTGTAAGCCAGGACAACTTAACTGGTGGCGGGGGACCCTCAATATTCCAGCCAGTTAGACAGTAGGTTTTCTGTTAAATGTGTTACCCTACTGGAGGAGAACGTGAAGACCTGTGTACTACCTTGGCGTGTCTGAGTAGTGTCTTGGATACCTGGAAGAGAAAAGAACAAAATAATAAAAGCAAACATACATGGGGAGCTCCCTTTCATACCACTCAATCACACACACAAGCACTCCACAGGCCAAACACACGAAAAGGTATCCAAGGTGCGGTATGTATGGACAAGTGTGAAGGTTAGGTATGACTATGTGTGATAACTACTGTGTTGGGACAAGACGGAGGCGAACAAATACTGGAAACAAAAAGGAAGGGAAACACAAAAGACAACAAATACTGCGAGGTCTTGAGGAGAACTGGCTCACATAAATCTGAATGAAAATCTGAGAGAAATCTGAATGAAAATCTGAGAAAAAATCTGAATGAAAATCTGAGAAAAATCCGAATGAAAATCTGAGAAAAAATCTGAATACAAACTGGCTCAACTAAATCTTTCCAGCTATAGATATGATAATAATACACAATACTGAGACTGGATGAGAAAATACACTCCTACATAAACTGGACTTTCTCTGAGGTATATGTAAACTGACTTCTCTTACTCAGGGGAGGAGCTATCTGACTTAGACACTGGAAAATATACTGTTTTACAAAAGAGGCGCTCTACTCTGAGGCAATCTATGTAACCTTGTGCTTACTCAGAGGAGGAAATACAAAGACTTTGATAACACTGGAATACAATAGTAGAAAAAGTGCAATAATGAAATAAGTGCAATAATACCCTGTGTGGAACACACAATCACAGGAAAGTGCATTAGGAAGGAATGGGTTAAGTGTCTCTGTTAGGTAGAGTCTCTTTTAGGCAATTAGACATCGTCCATGTAAAAGGCTCTGGGACAGGCACTAGAGAACTTTTTGTTATTGTAAGTGTCCATCAGCTCATGGCTGGTTAGTACAGGGAACTTGGTCAGGAGGACCAGGCACGAACCTTGAACGTTGCATGAACTAAATGGTGAAACAGCACACAAAAAAAACACAGTCATAGAACTCAGCCCTAGGGAGGACATTTAACAGAAATGTCCTGGAGGACCCCAAGTGGCACCCCTCTTTTTCTCCCAGGGATAATACCGGGAGGAAGCCGGAGCAGGAGCATCATCTGCTGCGGTGGTGACCACGAGGCTAGGGGTCACGGTGGTCACAGGAGAGACAGTAGGGGCCACATGGTAGGTAGTGGTGGTGATCGCAGCTTTAGCCACGGCAGTGGTAGGGGAAGTCACCGTAGTAGCCATGGTGAGGGGGGCTTTAGCCACCGGAGGTAGCAAGGTTAGGGCCTGCTTGATCTCATCCGCCAACTTCTTGATAACCGGGTCGTCCCCAAACACCCACTGAGGCAGGGATGGTGACTCGGGCCCGGGGAGCCTCCAGGGACTGGCGTAGCAGGTGGCCTTAAAGTTATCCCCCTGGCTAGAGGCAGGAAGAGGGGCGCCCGGAACCCCGGTACTCACGGATCCATCGTTTTCTGGCGAGGTCGATCCTCCGGTGGAGAAGGCAACCTCGGGAGTGCTGGAGCAACGAGATCCCGGTGAGACGCTGGCGATGGAGACAGGCTCTTCCTCCGGACCGTTGGAGACTGGTGTAGAGCCCCAACTGATATCGCTGTCGGAGGGTGGCGGCATTAGCAGGCACGCAGGATTGAGCAGAGGCAGACTCTCAGGCAGTGTAGGCATCACGAGCGCTGGGGCTGCAGGCAGGTGCTCTTCATAGGCCGCCATCTTGCGTTCCACTGGCCGGAACTTGTAGCAGGAAGGGGAGGAGCGCCAGGCTGGAGGATCAGGCTCCAAAGTCTGCCCAGCAACAATGACGTCAGTGGAAGCGGCCGGCCAATCAGGAGAGACACAGTCATTATCAATGGCGCCAAGCAATTCCCGCTTCTCGGCCGCATGGCAGTTAACCCCCTCGTCACCGGGGGATGGCGCAGGTAGAAATAACAGCAAGAAGCGGCCATTTTGTGTACAGTCTAAGCCGTGCAGCGACTCAGTAATCAAAACTCCCATGGCAATTTTAGCAAAGTCTCTGGAGACGATAATAAACTATAGATCTTGTACACCGCGTGGCGTGTGTATCCTGTTCGTGACGCCAAAAATGCGATGCCCTGGCCCCTGGGGGCCACTTCCGCAGTGCTGGTGTTATGAGCGGGCAATGACCGGGGCAGCTGCAGGGGTTATACTTGTCACGGTATAGGCCTGAGGGCGGCACAGCTGTAGGGACGGTCTGTGGAATCTGCGGGTGACGATGGGCACGCGATTCTTCGCTGCACCTAGTCAGGGCACCAGTTAGTGGACACCAATGCCAGGGTTCAGTAACAGCGGTTTTATTATAGAAAAGGTAACTAGTAGCAACAGTTCTGTCCGGATGCAACCGGGTATATAGCAGGCTTTGACAAATAAAGCAGGAGTGGTGCTGCATAGGCTGTGAGAATACGTGCCGGATGATGGGAGTAGGAGTATGAGAGAAATAGCGTTGCTGGGTGGAGTAGCTTGAGAGTAATACTTGCTGTGAATCCTTGTAGCGATGAGGAGAGATAACGGAATGACACCCAGATGAGAGAGAAGACTCCGGACACTTGAGCAGGCAGATACAGCCGAAGACTTGAATATAGCAGAGCATCTGATCCACACTTCTAGTGGTGAAGTGGGAGCTGCAGAGAAGAAGCCCAACTCCTCTGAGGCAGGAGAGGGACGACACACATCCTCCTTGCTTGGAAGCAGGGGGAAGACTAACTTGTTAGGAGGAAGTGGGAGGTCACATGGTTGCTCCTGGCCAGAACTAGTCGGCCATTGGAGGAACCATGGTTACAGGTCACGTGATCAACAGCCTTGCATACCACTGTACACTGTAATAATACACAGGAATACATGACAATACACATGAAAATGCACATTACCAGAGAATACTAGGGGAAAACCAGCAGCAGTTGCAGTGCAAACACTTACCAGAACAGGCATTGACACAGAAATAGAAATGGGCATAATAGGAGTAGTAGTCTGCATGTTCTGGGACACTGCATACACATCCCCCCCGTAACACATTCACACATCCCCCCATAACACATCTACACATCCCCCGTAACACATCTACACATCCCCCCCATATCACATCTACACATCCCCCCCCGTAACAAATCTACACATCCCCCCATAACACATCTACACATCCCCCCATAACACATCTACACATCCCCCGTAACACATCTACACATCCCCCCATAACACATCTACACATCCCCCCATAACACATCTACACATCCCCCCATAACACATCTACACATCCCCCCATAACACATCTACACATCCCCCATAACACATCTACACATCCCCCCCGTAACACATCTACACATCCCCCCATATACATCTACACATCCCCCATATACATCTACACATCCCCCGTAACACATCTACACATCCCCCCATAACACATCTACACATCCCCCATAACACATCTACACATCCCCCCCGTAACACATCTACACATCCCCCCCATATCACATCTACACATCCCCCCCCCCCGTAACAAATCTACACATCCCCCCATATACATCTACACATCCCCCCCGTAACACATCTACACATCCCCCCCGTAACACATCTACACATCCCCCCATATCACATCTACACATCCCCCCATATACATCTACACATCCCCCCATATCACATCTACACATCCCCCCATATCACATCTACACATCCCCCCCCATATCACATCTACACATCCCCCCCATATACATCTACACATCCCCCCCATATCACATCTACACCCCCCCCCCATATACATCTACACATCCCCCCCCATATCACATCTACACATCCCCCCCATATACATCTACACATCCCCATATCACATCTACACATCCCCCCCCATATCACATCTACACATCCCCCCCCATATCACATCTACACATCCCCCCATATACATCTACACATCCCCCCATATCACATCTACACATCCCCCATAACACATCTACACATCCCCCCATACACATCTACACCCCCCATAACACATCTACACATCCCCCCAAAACACTTCTACAAATCCCCCTATAAAACGTCTACACATCCCCCCATAACACATCTACACATCCCCCCCATATCACAACTACACATCCCCCCATAACACATCTACACATCCCCCCCATATCACATCTACACATCCCCCCCATATCACATCTACACATCCCCCGTAACACATCTACACATCCCCCCATATCAAATCTACACATCCCCCCCATATCACATCTACACATCCCCCTATAACACATCTACACATCCCCCCATATCACATCTACACATCCCCCCCATATCACATCTACACATCCCCCTATAACACATCTACACATCCCCCCATAACACATCTACACATCCCCCCATATACATCTACACATTCCCCCCATATCACATCTACACATCCCCCCCATATCACATCTACACATCCCCCTATAACACATCTACACATCCCCCCATAACACATCTACACATCCCCCCATATACATCTACACATTCCCCCCATAACACATCTACACATCCCCCCATAACACATCTACACATCCCCCCATAACACATCTACACATCCCCCATAACACATCTACACATCCCCCCATAACACATCTACACATCCCCCATAACACATCTACACATCCCCCCCGTAACACATCTACACATCCCCCCATATACATCTACACATCCCCCATATACATCTACACATCCCCCGTAACACATCTACACATCCCCCCATAACACATCTACACATCCCCCATAACACATCTACACATCCCCCCCGTAACACATCTACACATCCCCCCCATATCACATCTACACATCCCCCCCCCCGTAACAAATCTACACATCCCCCCATATACATCTACACATCCCCCCCGTAACACATCTACACATCCCCCCCGTAACACATCTACACATCCCCCCATATCACATCTACACATCCCCCCATATACATCTACACATCCCCCCATATCACATCTACACATCCCCCCATATCACATCTACACATCCCCCCCATATCACATCTACACATCCCCCCCATATACATCTACACATCCCCCCCATATCACATCTACACCCCCCCCCATATACATCTACACATCCCCCCCCATATCACATCTACACATCCCCCCCATATACATCTACACATCCCCCATATCACATCTACACCCCCCCCCATATCAAATCTACACATCCCCCCATATCACATCCCCCCATATCACATCTACACATCCCCCCCCATATCACATCTACACATCCCCCCATATACATCTACACATCCCCCCATATCACATCTACACATCCCCCCATATCACATCTACACATCCCCCATAACACATCTACACATCCCCCCATACACATCTACACCCCCCATAACACATCTACACATCCCCCCAAAACACTTCTACAAATCCCCCTATAAAACGTCTACACATCCCCCCCATATCACATCTACACATCCCCCCATAACACATCTACACATCCCCCCCATATCACATCTACACATCCCCCCATAACACATCTACACACACCCCCATATACATCTACACATCCCCCCATATCACATCTACCCATCCTCCATAACACATCTACACATCCCCCCCCATATCACATCTACACATCCCCCCCATATCACATCTACACATCCCCCCCATACCACATCTACACATCCCCCCATATCAAATCTACACATCCCCCCCATATCACATCTACACATCCCCCTATAACACATCTACACATCCCCCCATATCACATCTACACATCCCCCCCATATCACATCTACACATCCCCCTATAACACATCTACACATCCCCCCATAACACATCTACACATCCCCCCATATACATCTACACATTCCCCCCATATCACATCTACACATCCCCCCCATATCACATCTACACATCCCCCTATAAAACATCTACACATTCCCCCATATACATCTACACATCCCCCCCATATCACATCTACACATCCCCCATATACATCTACACCCCCCCCATATCACATCTACACATCCCCCCATATCACATCTACACATCCCCCCATATCAAATCTACACATCCCCCCCATATCACATCTACACATCCCCCTATAACACATCTACACATCCCCCCATATCACATCTACACATCCCCCCCATATCACATCTACACATCCCCCTATAACACATCTACACATCCCCCCATAACACATCTACACATCCCCCCATATACATCTACACATTCCCCCCATATCACATCTACACATCCCCCCCATATCACATCTACACATCCCCCTATAAAACATCTACACATTCCCCCATATACATCTACACATCCCCCCCATATCACATCTACACATCCCCCATATACATCTACACCCCCCCATATCACATCTACACATCCCCCATATACATCTACACATCCGCCCATAACACATCTACACATCCCCCATATCACATCTACACATCCCCCCCATATCACATCTACACATCCCCCATATCACATCTACACATCCCCCCATATCACATCTACACATCCCCCCCATAACACATCTACACATCCCCCCATAACACATCTACACATCCCCCCATATCACATCTACACATCCCCCCATATCAAATCTACACATCCCCCCCATATCACATCTACACATCCCCCCATATCACATCTACACATCCCCATATCACATCTACACATCCCCCCATACACTTCTACACATCCCCCCATATCACATCTACACATCCCCCCATACACTTCTACACATCCCCCCATATCACATCTACACATCCCCCCCATATACACATCTACACATCCCCCCATATCACATCTACACCCCCCCCCATATCACATCTACACCCCCCATATCACATCTACACCCCCCCATATCACATCTACACATCCCCCCATACACTTCTACACATCCCCCCATACACTTCTACACATCCCCCCATATCACATCTACACATTTCCCCCCATATCACATCTACACATCCCCCCATATCACATCTACACATCCCCCCATACACATCTACACATCCCCCCCATAACACATCTACATGTGGTGACTCCGGTGTGGTGGTAGGGCCGTTCATTTGCCAGATGGTATAGCGCGATGGCACTTCTATGGTGGTTAGCCAAGATACAGCCGGACCCAGTGATGTTATGTGGTGACGCCAGTGGCGGTTGGGCACACAGGTATGGTGGCACACCTGCTTTTAGTTTAAAGGTCTGATTGTACCTTGTCCCCCTGTGGACAATGCCCTGCTGTGCTTCTTGGGTTGATATCACAGTGGGTTGGAGTGGTGTAGTGTAGTTACCCTCCTGGACTATTGGTACTGCCACCCACAGAAAGGGGAAACGTCCCAAGGATGTGATGTACACGGTGTTGGTGTTGGGTGAAGAATAACAGAGTCTCTTTACCATAAATAATCTTGTTTTTATTTTTGAAAGTACTTGTGTGCAGAAGGTCATACAACTTTCCCTTGACAGGGTACGTTACACTTTAAAGATCTCTTGATAATACACTTGACAATACGGGATCCGCATCTGCAGTGGGAGCACAGTAGAGAGTACAGTCCGACAGCGCCCAGCCACCCGGACCCACGGCATCATCGGCACCCCAACCACCCCCCCACCCCCCGCTGCAGCCCCCCCCCTTCCCTGAGGGCGGTACTGCTAACAAGCAACAGGCTCCCCTCCTGGTCACGAGCATCGGGGATCCGCGGTGTCCGGAGAAGGAGGAGAAAGCCGCTGCATAGACAGCTGGGTTCGGGTGACTGGGGCAGAGGTGGCCAACTGCATCAACACTATCACCTCTGCCCCAGTCACCTGAACGCAGCTGTCTATGAAGCGGCTGTCTCCTCCTCCTCCGGACAACGCGGACCTCCAGTGCTCGAGACCAGGAGGGGAACCTGTGTTCTCAGAGTGAGGAGATAAGAAATGAATTGTAGCTTGAAGAAATCATCATGGAGGTCTGGGCAAGATGGAAAGGAAACGGAGAGCGATCGCCTCAGATCAAAGAAGACGTCACCTGTGAGTTACTGAATTACATTTTTTTTTTTTGGTATTTTGTCAAGTGCTGGGTTCTCACATTGCGTTATTAACACAATGTGAGAACACACCCTAACAGTCAGCCCTCCCTACTCCTGTCTCTAGGCCTGGCATCTTCCTCTGCACTGCAGCCTCTAGTGACCATCACGTGCATAACAGAGGAGGATGCTGAGCCATACAGCCAGAAACGAGGAGGGGTCTGTGCTAAGTCGCCTACAGTAAGCTGCCATATGTATAGATCGCGGTATAGTTTAATTATTATTATTATTTTTTTTTTTTTTTTTTTTTTTTGGGGGGGGGGGTGGGGGCCTCAAACAAAATTGTCGACCGGGGCTTCCACCAACCTTTCCCTTGACAGGGTACGTTACACTTGTAAGATCTCTTGATAATACACTTGACAATACAGGATCCGCATCTGCAGTAGAAGCACAGTAGAGAGTACAGTCCGACAGCGCCCAGCCACCCAAACCCACGGCATCATCGGCACCACCAACCACCCCCCGCTGCAGCCCCCCCCTTCCCTGAGGGCAGTACTGCTAACAAGCAACAGGCTCCCCTCCTGGTCACGAGCATCGGGGATCCGCGGTGTCCGGAGAAGGAGGAGACAGCCGCTGCATAGACAGCTGCGTTCGGGTGACTGGGGCAGAGGTGGGCAACTGCACCAACACTATCACCTCTGCCCCAGTCACCTGAACGCAGCTGTCTATGCAGCAGCTGTCTCCTCCTTCTCCGGACACCGTGGATCTCCAGTGCTCGAGATCGGGAGGGGAACCTGTGTTCTCAGAGTGAGGAGATACCAGGTGTGTGCCCGGCCGATCCCTCTGCCCCAGCCTGCTCCAGTCCCGTCCCCACCACCAGCTCTCCCTCTGCTCCAGCCCGCCACCAGCTCTCCCTCTGCTCCAGCCCCCCCCCCACCAGCTCTCCCTCTGCTCCAGTCCCCACCACCAGCTCTCCCTCTGCTCCAGCCCCCCACCACCAGCTCTCCCTCTGCTCCAGCCCCCCACCACCAGCTCTCCCTCTGCTCCAGCCCCCCCCCCCCCCAGCTCTTCCTCTGCTCCAGCCCCCCACCACCAGCTCTCCCTCTGCTCCAGCCCCCCCCCCACCAACTCTCCCTCTGCTCCAGTCCCCCCCACCAACTCTCCCTCTGCTCCAGCCCCCCCACCAACTCTCCCTCTGCTCCAGTCCCCCGCCCACCAGCTCTCCCTCTGCTCCATTCCCCCCCACCAGCTCTCCCTCTGCTCCAGCCCCCCTCCCCCCACACCAGCTCTCCCTGTGCTCCAGTCCCCCCATCAGCTCTCTCTCTCTCTCTGCTTCATTCCCGTTCTCACCACCAGCTCTCCCTCTGCTCCAGCCCCCACCACCAGCTCTCCCTCTGCTCCAGTCCCCACCACCAACTCTCCCTCTGCTCCAGTCCCCACCACCAGCTCTCCCTCTGCTGCAGCCCCCCTCACCAGCTCTCCCACTGCTCCAGTCCCCCCCCCAGATCTCCCTCTGCTCCAGTCCCCCTCCCCAGCTCTCCCTCTTCCCTAGCCTGCTCCAGTCCCCCCCAGCTCTCTCTCTCTTCCCCAGCCTGCTCCAGTCACCCCCCCCAGCTCTCCCTCTGCCCCAGTCACCCCCAGCCTGCCCCAGTCACCCCTAGCCTTCCTCAGCTACCCCAGTCTGTCCAAGTCCCCCCCCCAGCCTGCACCACCCCCCCCCCCAGTCTAACCCAAGCCTGCCCCAATCACCCTCAACTGTCTCAGTTACCACAAGTTGTCCCAGTATGCCAGTAACCCCCAGCTGTCCCTCTGCCCCAGTCACCCCCAGCTGCCCCAGTTCTAATTGCACACCGCTCCATTCAAGGTTTCATTAGACCCCATGCAGTTTTTGTGCTATGGGGCCCCATGACTCCCTGCTACGCCCCTGCTCCGTTGGCTGACAGGCTGGATGAGAAAAGAGACCAGAAGAGAGGAAGGCCGGCTCCATGCCAGGATTAGGTGAGTATAATTTTTTTTACGTGTTAGGGCAATGCAGTTGGACATACGGGGGAGTGCAGGGGGACATTATTACTATATGGGGGCAATGCAGGGGGGGCATTATTACTATATGGTAAATGCAGGGGACATTATTTCTATAGGGGCAATGCAGGGGGACATTATATAGGGGTAATGCAGGGGGCATTATTACTATAGGGGAAATGCAGGGGGGCATATGGAGGCAATGCAGGAGAACATTATTAATATGGGAGAAATGCAGGGGGACATATGGGGGAATGCAGGAGGACATTATTACTATATGGGAAATGCAGGGGGACATACGGGGGGAATGCAGGGGGACATTATTACTATATGGGAAATGCAGGGGGACATACGGGGGGAATGCAGGGGGACATTATTACTATATGGGAAATGCAGGGGGACATACGGGGGGAATGCAGGGGGACATTATTACTATATGGGAAATGCAGGATGACATTATTACTCTATGGGAAATGCAGAGGAACATTATTACTATGGGGAAACAGCAGGGGGCATTTTTATTATATGTGACTTTATTGCACTAAAAAGCAAAATTATTACATTTTGGGAGCCTATAGGTGGGAAAAGGGAAGGAAGTTGCTGAAAAAGTGCGGAGCCTAAGATGTTTGTCTGGCAGGTTCTGAAGAGATAAATAGTAGCTACAAGAGATCTTCCTGGTGGCCTTGGCCAGATGGAGAGGAAAAAGAAAGTGAAGCCTCAGATAAAAGAAGACGTCACCTGTGAGTCGCTGAATGATGTTTTTGTATTCAGTAGAACATTATTTGGTACGAGGGATGTACTGCTCTATTCCGTAATACACACATTGCTTCTTCCTAATAACCAGAATTTTGGTAATAGCCCCCCAACCTTCCCCAGGGCTTTTATGAAGATTTGCCCTGTTGCCAAAAAGACCTAGAAACTGCCCTGTACAGTATAGAGTAAACAGCCCCTCCGCAATATGCTAAGCATTTCCCTAATCTCTTGATTACTGATATTTCCTCATTACACCTCCTGGCAGTGAGGGGGTTAACCCCTTCTTCCATGCCGCAGTTCATGCTGCGTCCATCATTGCCTCGTGGCAAATAAAAATAGGGATTATCTATAAATACGTATTCTTACCGAGGAGACGCTGTCAGGATTTATTGGAAAAAAGGAGAACAGTACAAGAAGCGTGGCGCTTACTCACCGCTATTTGTTTTCTATAAAGCCTTTGATTGACTGGTATAGAACGTTCCGCGGTACAGAACACCTATTACCATCCACAGGCGGCTACCTGGACGGCCGCTGAGAGGTTAATGAGGTTCCTGTGCAAGTCTCTCCTATTCCTTGTTGTTTCCTGTTTTACTTTATTAGAGCAGAGAGGTAACACAGTGTATATACAGTATGGGGATAGATGGATGGATGGATAGATAGATAGATAGATAGATAGATAGATAGATAGATAGATAGATAGATAGATAGATAGATAGATAGATAGGAGATAGATAGATAGGAGATAGATAAATAGATAGATAGGAGATAGATAGATAGATAGATAGATAGATAGATAGATAGATAGATAGATAGATAGATAGATAGGAGACAGATAGATAGATAGGAGATAGATAGATAGATAGATAGATAGATAGATAGATAGATAGGAGATAGATAGGAGATAGATAGATAGATAGATAGATAGGAGATAGATAGATAGATAGATAGATAGATAGATAGATAGATAGATAGGAGATAGATAGATAGATAGATAGATAGATAGATAGATAGAGATAGATAGATAGATAGATAGATAGATAGATAGATAGATAGATAGATAGATAGGAGATAGAAGATAGATAGATAGATAGATAGATAGATAGATAGATAGATAGATAGATAGATAGAGATAGATAGGAGATAGATAGATAGGAGATAGATAGATAGATAGATAGATAGATAGATAGGAGATAGATAGATAGATAGATAGATAGATAGATAGATAGATAGATAGATAGATAGATAGATAGATGTTCAAAGATGCGGCAGCACTCCGGTAACTCCAAGTCAAAGTGAATTTATTAACACTCCATGCAAATACAGCGACGGTTCTGACTGCACACCGCAGTCTTTTTTCAAGCATAAGTGAACACACTACCATTGCTGGTCTAAATACGTAATGCAAATCATGTGACCACACTTAATTAATTGTGAACAGGTGATACGATTGACATAACAGCATATATGTCAAAATAATATAGGAAGGATATTCTCCTAAAAAGAGTAGCATCAAGTACTATCATATGTAAAAAGTGTAATCTGTGCATGCTGGAGGTGTGTGAATTGTAAATACATGTTCAAATGTGTCAAGTTCACACATCCCAGAACGGGTAAAACATATGACATCAGGAAATATTTTACATGTGATTCTGACTGGGTTGCATATCTTCTTATGTGCCCCTGTCAACTACTTTACGTCGGTGAAACAACGTATGATGTCCGAACAAGAATCACTCAACACAGGTATACGATTAGGAAAGGGAAAATGGACCTTCCAGTATCTAAACATTTTGCGGAGGCTGGCCACACTGAAAGGGAATTGAGATTTTTGGTTTTGGACCAGGTAGCACCTCTCCCACTAGGTGGTGACAGACATTCGAAACTCAAATGTAAGGAATTGGAGTGGATCTTTAGGTTGGGTACATTGAGACCTAACGGCCTCAATGCTGATTATAAGATCCTTCCGAAATATTGCTATTAAATGGGGCAACAGGATTTACAAGGGAGAACATGTGTATGTCCACTCGGACAGTCCAATGATATGGTGGCCTGGACATCTATGACACAGGAGGTGAACACATGTAATTTACATTATAACATTTGATTTCAGTTCAGTATGTTCATCTTATGTATTCTTTTATTTTAGATCTTATGTCAAGCTACAAGTGGAAATCAAGGATGCACGCTAGCCGGCGCGGTATAAAGACAGCCAACAGAATTACATCTCAACTCTACTTTATTGCTAATTGACAGACCGGAGTTTTGCACATATTTTTGCTATTTTTGTTCAGGTGACCAACAAAGGGTGTGCGCAGTGTGTCCAGACAAGTGGTCCCCACGGGTTTATCCGATGCCCCACCTAACAAATGACATTGGAGTCTATGGCTACGGTGGAATTCAGTCGGGTGGGTGGCGGAAGATAGTGGAGAGATTGAGCCGATGGTTCCTTTGCCTTGGTATCTCACCCCACCCCCGTGAATTTGGGAATTAACCACTTTTGTCTTCTGGAGGGTACACTGTATATACATGCCGTATGCTCATGGTTATACCTGTTCTAATAATAATGTACTTTGTATTCATTCTCTAAGGGGCGTTCCCATATACCGGCCTTTGTCAGAATAGGGGTGGGCGCAATACAATGCTTAATGCGCATGCGCAGCCTACACGTACACTCATCATGATGGCGTTCCATCTAGGCGTGCGCTCCACATCTTATGAACATATGGCTGTTGTCCAGTAATGGTGAGCGAGCAATCCTGATTTCTTTATGTATGTAATACTTAATTACGTTTTTAATTTCGCACATGTATGCACATGTATACACTGACTACACATATGATAGTACTTGATGCTACTCTTTTTAGGAGAATATCCTTCCTATATTATTTAGACATATATGCTGTTATGTCAATCGTATCACCTGTTCACAATTAATTAAGTGTGGTCACATGATTTGTATCACGTATTAAGACCAGCAATGGTAGTGTGTTCACTTATGCTTGAAAAAAGACTGCGGTGTGCAGTCAGAACCGTCGCTGTATTTGCAGGGAGTGTTAATAAATTCACTTTGACTTGGAGTTATCGGAGTGCTGCCACATCTTTGAACTTATATTGGAGTACACCAGGATCGGTGTACGCGCTGTCAGGGCCATTTCTAGTGGCGGGCATGCCGGGCGACCGTACGGGGCTCCGACAGCTAGGGGGCGCTGGTGGCACCGTCCCAGACCGCGCCTAGCTGCGCACGCCCCCGCCAGCCACCAGCCCTTCCGCCGGCCACATTATCTGCCTCCGCGCCCTACCGCAGCTCCTGCCTCCGCGCCCGCCGGCCACATTATCAGCCTCCCCCGCCCGACCGCAGCTCCTGCTGCCCCGCGCGCTGGCCACATGATCTGCGCAGATCGCCGGACTTCAGCTCCTCCCCGGCCCATCACCTGACAGCAGGCCGCCGCCCCCGAACACATCTTCTCTATCCTCCAGCAGGCGCCGTGATATGACGTCATTCGCCTGCTTGAGGATAGAGAAGATGTGTTCGGGGGCAGCGGCCTGCTGTCAGGTGATGGGCCGGGGAGGAGCTGCAGTCCGGCGATCTGCGCAGATCATGTGGCCGGCACGCGGAGAGGCAGGAGCTGCGGTCAGGCAGGGGAGGCAGATAATATGGCCAGCGGGTGGGGAGGCAGGAGCTGCGGTCGGGGGAGGCAGATCATGCGGCCGCTGGGCGGGGAGGCATGAGCGGCTCCTCGCAGGCCAGAAGAGAAGATCTGATGAGAGAGAGGGACCCGCTGTGTGCAAGAAGGTGAGTATAATGTTTTGTTTTGTTTTTTTGTGTTGTGTTGCGGCAAAGAAGGGTATCACTAAGGAGCAGAACATGGGGGGAGGGGGGGGATTATTATTATAGAGCAAAACATGGGAGGGGGATTATTATTATATGGCAGAACATGAGAGGGAGGATTATTACTATATGGCAGATCATGGGAGGGGGGATTATTATTATATGGCAGAACATGGGAGGGGGGATTATTTATTATATGGCAGAACATGGGAGGGGGATTATTACTATACGGCAGAACATGGGAGGGGGAATTAGTACTATGGGGCAGAACATGGGGGGGTTTACTATGGGGCAGAACATGGGAGGGGGAATTAATACTATGGGCAGAACATGGGGGGGTTTACTATGGGGCAGAACATTGTAGGGGGATTATTACTATGGGGCAGAACATGGAAGGTGTGATTATTAATATGGGGCAGAACATGGGGGGGTTACTATTGGGCAAAGCACAGGGGGTATATTACTATGGGGATAGAGCACAGTGGAGATTATTACTATGAGGGCAGCACAGGGGGGATTATTACTATGGGGACAGAGCACAGGGGGGATTATTACTATGAGAACAGCACCGGGGGGGGGGGGAATTATTACTATGGGGCAGACCACAGGGAAGATTATTTCTATAGAGACAGCACAGGGGATATTATTATTATAGGGACAGCACAGGAGGGGGGGGTTATTACTATGGGGCAGAGCACAGACGTCATAAAAAGGGGAAGTTGTTGTAAAAGTGTGGAGCCTAAGATGTTTGTCTGGCAGGTTCAGAAGAGACGAATTGTAGCTGCAAGAAATCATCATGGAGGCCTGGGCCAGATGGAGAGGGAAAGGAAAATGACGCCTCAGATCAAAGAAGACGTCACCTGTGAGTCACTGACTTTTTTTTTTGTTTCAGTTGAAAATGGTTAAATAACACTGCTCAATGCCATAATACACACACTGCTTCTTCATAGCAACAACTCCCTCCTCCCCTCCCTGACATCACTTGAGAGGGGATGGGGGGGGGGCGCTTTTAGCAAGATTCGCCCTGTAGTCAAAACTACCTAGAAACGGCCCTGCGCAGTGTGCACCCACCTTACATTGATCTTTCACGAGTGCTGCGGATTTTTTGCTATTATCTAGATAGATAGATAGATAGATAGATAGATAGGAGATAGATAGATAGATAGATAGATAGATAGATAGATAGATAGGAGATAGATAGATAGATAGATAGGAGATAGATAGGAGATAGATAGATAGATAGGAGATAGATAGGAGATAGATAGATAGATAGATAGATAGATAGATAGATAGATAGATAGAAGATAGATAGATAGATAGATAGATAGATAGATAGATAGATAGGAGATAGATAGAATAGATAGATACAGTCCAAAAAAAGTCCGCAGCACTCCAACATAAAGTAAGGTGGTTTATTCCATCAACACAGGTACAAAAGAATTAGCAACGTTTCGACTCCCTCACAGAGTCATTCTCAAGGCTTGAGAATGACTCTGTGAGGGAGTCGAAACGTTGCTAATTCTTTTGTACCTGTGTTGATGGAATAAACCACCTTACTTTATGTTGGAGTGCTGCAGACTTTTTTTGGACTGTGTCTGGGATCCCCGGCCAAGGGATTTTCTCTGCAAGCACCCACTCCTTTTCCTTGGAAGTGCGGCTTTTCTCTGTAGAATAGATAGATAGATAGATAGATAGATAGATAGATAGATAGATAGATAGATAGATAGATAGATAGATAGATAGGAGATAGATAGATAGATAGATAGATAGGAGATAGGAGATAGATAGATAGATAGGAGATAGATAGATAGATAGGAGATAGATAGATAGATAGATAGATAGGAGATAGATAGATAGATAGATAGATAGATAGATAGATAGATAGATAGATAGATAGATAGATAGATAGATAGGAGATAGATAGAGATAGATAGATAGATAGATAGATAGATAGATAGATAGATAGACATCTATAATAATTAATAAATATAATATGAGATTAAGTGTATTAGTTTCTTTAATTTGTTAGTATAGTATTTTATATAATGTATAGTATAATATAATAGTACAGTATATACAGTATAGTATAATATAATATATAGTACAGTATATTATAATACATAGAACAGTATATATAGTATAGTGTATAATTAGAGATGAGCGAACCTGGAGCATGCCCGAGACCATCCGAACCCGATCGTTCGGCATTTGATTAGCGGTGGCTGCTGAAGTTGGATAAAGCCCTAAGGCTATGTGGAAATCAAAGATATAGTCATTGGCTGTATCCATGTTTTCCAGACAACCTTAGAGCTTTATCCAAGTTCAGCAGCCCCAGCTAATCAAATGCCGAACGTTCGGGTTCAGATGGTATCGAACCCGAACCCGATTTGCTCATCTCTAAGTATAATGTATAGTATAATATAATACATAGAACAGTATATACAGTATAGTGTATCATGTATAGTATGTAGTATAATATAATACATAGAACAGTATATACAGTATAGTGTATAATGTACAGTACATATATAAATGTGTGTGTATATATATATATATATATCTGTATTAGATGAGGATGATACTGTGATGTATCAGGAGCGGCACATTGATGGGAGCTTTCCCCACACATTACACCCTCAGTGATGAGCCGGGATCTGGCAGGGTTAGTCCTCTGGGTAAGCAGAGGTTAATACTGTGGCCGCCCATCGTCCTCGCGAGCTGCACCTCTGCTTGTTAGAATTCTTCATCATGGCAGCCGGACGCTGTGCTGACAGTCCAGAGGTGGCGTAGGATGGCTTTGAAGCCGGCGCAGGACAGGCAGTGAATGAGTATTCAGAGGAAATGTAATAGAGCAAAAATAAATAATAGATCACAATTGGTGCGAAACAAAGAGCGCGGCGCCGATACTTATTCATGGGGTCTGCGCTGCCGCAATGCTGAACCGCTGCCATTTTTCTTCTTGCCTTACTTTCTTTTCAAAATTACACTGAACTGTTACATAAAATAATTGTGCTTTAGAAAGTTCCGGATTGTTCTGCCCTCGGGACCGGTCTGCTGCATAAAGTTACACAAGTTTTTTTTTTTTTTTTATTCAAAAATGTATAATTACTCCATTAGTTTTTAGACTCTATATCCCTTCCCCCATTATGACAGGGAATCGGAAGCTGAGATATTGAGAGATGTGGGGTGATGGCTGTATTAATTTCCATTCTTAAAGGGGTTAAAGGGTATTCAAATAATAGGTTATGAGCAGGAACTAATAGAAGGGTGGGTTCCCCATAGAAAGGAATAACTGACAAACAGGTGGGGTCCTATGTGATGTAACTCAGACCACAGAGACCTGTGTGAAGTCAGCAGGATCTAACACCATATACCCGGTGCCTTCCTTGCTGCCATGGTGTCAGCTTCAGCACTTCTTCATCCAAGAGCAAAGGGGAATATCTAAATAAAAATCCGCAGCCGATTCATATGTGCAGTGTGGAGGGGTAAAAGAGAATGTGTGTGTGTGTGACCACTCCTCTACTTCTTTCCAGCTATGTTGCATGTAAGTTTATATATTTATTTCTGTGTGTGTGTTGTGTATATTTCATATTGTTACATTTTCCTGCATAGACACACAATCAATGTATATTAACCCTTGCACGCCTTTCCCTTGACCCTTGGCCCATTCGTTCGTCCTGTAATTATGTGTCCATCCTCACCTTTCCCTTAAATAAGTTAAGAAAATAAATTATTACTGTTATTCATTCACTATAATATTCTGACACGCTAGATAACAGTCTCTGTGTCTCTCATAGACTAACACAGGGGAGGTGAAGACGTAATGTCACATGTATCGCTAATTATAAGTTAAAAATATGAGTTAGAGATATGATTGGGTCCTGCACATGATTCAATAGCAAAGGACTGATCCCCTCTCTACATGATCCCTATGTCTGCCTGAACCCCTATTCCTTTGTCCTTTTCTATGGCAGCATCAGTTGTAACATTTACACGTGATATTGTCATGGAGTCCCCCCCTCCCTCCCCCGATCCCACTATAGGCTACAGAAATAATCTGGTATTTAGGACCCGCTGTAAAATCTAATTCCAGAAATGTTTCCTGTAAAGGTTATTATCTGTTCCCAACCATCACACATGACATTCTTTTCTCAACCAACATCATCAGCGACAAAGACAATTATCACTTATTACCGAGCTCTCAGCACTTTCCTTCTCTGACTTATTAAATGTTAATATTCTCAGAATTGATGGGAAATTACAAATCCGTGCATTTTTTTCCCTTTGCCCTTAACTGAATGTAATAGCAGCATTTAATCATGAGTGCGGCACCTTCCTTATGTGAGGATCGGGCAGGGGCTCATGTTATCTACAGTGTACTCCGGCCCAGGATCATTTCATAGAGAATTATTCACCTGTATGTGGTCTATCCATCTTTACCCCCATCTGTCCATCTTTCCCTCTCCATATTTACCCCCATCTGTCCATCTTTGCCTCTCCATCTTTACCCCATCTGTCCATCTTTCCCTCTCCATCTTTACCCCATCTGTCCATCTTTCCCTCTCCATATTTACCCCCATCTGTCCATCTTTCCCTCTCCATATTTACCCCTATCTGTCCATCTTCACCTCTCCATCTTTACCCCATCTGTCCATCTTTCCCTCTCCATCTTTACCCCCATCTGTCCATCTTTCCCTCTCCATATTTACCCCCATCTGTCCATCTTTCCCTCTCCATATTTACCCCTATCTGTCCATCTTCACCTCTCCATCTTTACCCCATCTGTCCATCTTTCCCTCTCCATCTTTACCCCCATCTGTCCTTCTTTCCCATTCCATCTTTACCCCCATCTGTCCATCTTTACCTCTCCATATTTACCCCCATCTGTCCATCTTTACCTCTCCATCTTTACTCCTATCTGTCCATCTTCACCTCTCCATCTTTTCCCCCATCTGTCCACCTTTCCCTCTCCATCTTTACCCCCATCTGTCCATCTTTCCCTCTCCATCTTTACCCCCATCTGTCCATCTTTCCCTCTCCATCTTTCCCCCCATCTGTCCATCTTTCCCTCTCCATCTTTCCCCCCATCTGTCCATCTTTCCCTCTCCATCTTTCCCCCTATCTGTCCATCTTTCCCATTCCATCTTTACCCCAATCTGTCCATCTTTCCCTCTCCATATTTACCCCCATCTGTCCATCTTTCCCTCTCCATCTTTCCCCCCATCTGTCCATCTTTCCCTCTCCATCTTTACCCCCATCTGTACATCTTTACCTCTCTATGAACTTTAAGGACGCCAATTTCTCAGAATACAAATATAATGACATTGTTTAAAGGGGTACTCCGGCCTGGGGGCTTTTTTTATATGACCGGGGAGGAGGTGGCTGAGGGCAACGACGGGCACTCACCTCCCCGGTTCCAGCGGCGGGTCCCGTATTGCGGTGCTCCGGTCCCCGCTGACCGGCCGCTTCCTGGTGTCTGACGCTGGGTTGAGATATGACGTTTCAAGTCCGCTCAGCCTGTCAGTAACAGAGGTGCAATCCTAGACAGGCTGTAATTACCACTACAACCACTGGTTGGCCACATATAGGTTCATAAAGCATAGACAACTACTGACAGAGCATTACGGAATAAAGCTGGGTTCACACTGTGCATTTGCAGTCTGCAAAAAAAAATGATGAAAAATAGATGAAAAACTTTTTTCTTTGACTTCCATTATAAATAAAAAAACACATCCTTTTTGTAGAGTACACAAGAAAAAAAGATGTGTTTGGGTCCATTTTTTGATCCTTTTTTTCATAATGGAAGTCAACGGAATATACGGATCAAAACGCATGCAATTTTTTTTTTTTACCCAAACAGATGAAAAAAATGAATAGCAAAAATGCAGTGTGAACCCAGCCATATTTTTTCTTCATCTCTGGGTTTGTCATCAGATACAGATGTTATGTAAACATGATAGTGGGACATCTCTGTACCTTGTACCCCAGCTTGTCCACCTGGTGCCTGGTGTAGAGTACTTAAGCAATGATGCATAATACTACTATAAATCACTGCTCATTAAATTAGTAAATTTGTACAGAATCCAGGAGTCAATGCTGCTCAGTGAACGGGAGCAGGGACGTCTTTCTCTGACAAGGATCCTTGCTACTGTATGTACAAGTGCAGCCCATATGAAACTTGCCGTGATGGTGTGATATGTTGTTGTTATAAAACACCAGCGCACCAAGTCCAATATATTACACAACTCTACACAGTACCTAAGAGCAGTGGACTGTGGATTCCCTGGACTGAGCTCATATACAGGAAGCTAGTAGTGCCTCATGCATTCCTGGTTTACTGTCAATGATTTTTGAGGCTCAATCACTTAATGTCTGATCCTGGGATTCAACCCTCTTCCTTGTAAAAACATTAGGAGCCCTATTACACAGGAGTGATAGTCTGCAGAACCGGGTTGCTTTGGAAGATCATGGCTTTGTGTAATAAAGACTAGGTTTAGACAATAACAACAATCATTGTGCCTTTTACTCCTGACCTAACATCATCAGCTGCTGGGCGCGAGTCACTACCTGTAATAGGGATGCACGACCAACAGCTGATGACTGTGTAAAAAATAATAAAGTTATACATACCTGTTTGCATTACTGACAGTAAACCAGGTATGTATGAAGCATCCCTAGCTTACTATCTCAACTATAGCTTCCATACGCTATGGAAACTATGGAGTCTATGGAAACTATGGAGTCTACGGAAACTATGGACATCTGATAAATGAACGGAAATCTATTCCTTGCAAACTAGGTTTGTCTAATAGTATAACAAGTTTTTTTCTGATATAACTTTAAAGTTGCTTCAAGCCTCATCTGTACTTTCTGTGGCACTCTATATAAACAGTGTGCCACAGAAAGTATATACAGAAGCAGGGACTCTACACTAAGCAGTGATGTATACAGTACAATATGCATCATCGCTCACCCACTATATATGATGGGTGGGTGCTGATGTATACGGTGACCCAGAGGTGAGCAGTGATGTATACAGTCACCCCCAGGTGGGCAGTGAAGTATACAGTGACCCCCAGGTAAGCAGTGATGCTGTATACAGTGACCCAAAGGTGAGCAGTGATGCTGTATACAGTTACCCCCAGGTGAGCAGTGATGTATACAGTGACCCCCAGGTGAGGTGAGCAGTGATGTATACAGTGACCCCCAGGTGAGCAGCCATGTATACAGTGACCCCCAGGTGAGCAGTCATGTATACACTGACTCCCAGGTGAGCAGTCATGTATACAGTGACCCCCAGGTGAGCAGTGATGCTGTATACAGTGACCCCCAGGTGAGCAGTGATGTATACAGTGACCCCCAGGTGAGCAGTGATGTATACATCGACCCCCAGGTGAGCAGTGATGCTGTATACAGTGTCCCCTAGAGGAGCAGTGATGCTGTATACAATGTCACTAGATGTAGAGATATGGACGTTATTGGTAGCACGGCCTTGTTACACATGTACACACAAAGCAGAGCCCCTGCACCATGTTGGTTTTACATGTAATAACTTTATCCATCAGAACCCGGTAAGATTGGTAGCGGGGAGGCTCAGAGCCGCCACATCCATCACCGGCCGCATGTGGGACCTCCATGTTCTTGGCTTCTTCGCCCGGTGATCTGCTCCGGTCTAGGCAGCTGCTCGTGATATTTTTAATCATTGTGATTCTTTCAAACAACAGGACATTTCAATAAATCAGTCAGAGCGCAGCCTGGCCGGCCGCAGATTTATCATTACCAAGGAAAGGGCCAAAAGATTGTTTACAGAAGGAAAAATATAATACCATTATAGATATATGGTATATAATACCATTATATATATATATATATATATATATATATATATATATATATATATATATATATGTCTTCTATCTATCTATCTATCTAATATAAAAGATAACTGTGGCACTCAGAGTAAAGTGAAAAATAAGTGGTTTATTCGCCCAAAAACCGCAACGTTTCAAACTCACAATGAGTTCTTTTTCAAGCAGTGTTAAAGCACATATGGCAGAGAGGGTGCATAAATACACAGCAAATAGTAATTAACAACAGTGGAAGCAAATCAGGAATCAGTGTCAAGCAAGATCAAAACAAAGAATCACACGTGTTACAATAGTGGCAAAAAATATTCCAGTGTACATATATACAGTGATAGTCACTTAGTGTATACATCAAGATCGGTGTTACTGGGGTGTCAAAGAAATGCAGTGAGACCCTCTATGTCACCCCCCCCCCACGCCAGGAACACATCGTCTATGTATCTCCACCAGCCCACAACATGTTGGGCATGATGGGACACATAGACGTGTGATTCCTCCAGTGAGGCCACATACAGATTAGCAAAAGTGGGCGCGACATTAGACCCCATCGCAGTCCCCTTCTTCTGTAAAAAAATCTGGTTGTCAAACATAAAGAAATTACATGACAGTACTATATCAAGCAACTGTATCAAAAAAGACTGACAGGATGAGGAGAATTCTGATGTGCAAAGTATGTCTTCAATGGCTTTGATACCTTTATCGTGTCCAATGGACGTATATAGGCTGGCGATGTCCATGGATGCTATGAAGTTAACCCTGGTGGCATCTAGGTCTTTGAGTTTAAGGAGAAATTGGGTAGTGTCTTGTATATATGATTTCATCTTGAACACATAGGGTTGTAAGACTTTATCTAAAAAAAATAGACGTTATTCAGAACTGACCCCACCCCCGACACTATAGGTCTACCCGGGGGATTATCCAGTGATTAATGAATTTTAGGTAAAAGGTAAAACAGCGGGATAACCGGATATTCCACCCATATAAATTCCCATACCTTCTTATCAATACAACCTTCCGCTAGAGCCATATCCAGGACACTTTTCAGGTTAGATTGTATTGCCCCCGTTGGATCTCTGTGGAGGATTTCATACACATTA
Organism: Dendropsophus ebraccatus; assembly: GCF_027789765.1. Lineage (NCBI taxonomy): Eukaryota > Metazoa > Chordata > Amphibia > Anura > Hylidae > Dendropsophus > Dendropsophus ebraccatus. The sequence continues at coordinate 93,612,591 of NC_091464.1, forward strand.
GCATCCATTAGTTGACGATAAACCTCCTCCATGTATTGTGTTTTGTTCATAACCCCGACACCACCACCCTTATCCGCAGGTTTGATGGTGATGTTGTGGTTATGCACAGGTTCTCCCAAAGCCTGTATTTCACTTTTACTCATGTTCGGGTTACTGATAAAGCCCACTGGTGTATTCATTTTAAGTCTGGAGATATCCCCCCTGACCCCTGATATGAATGTTTCAATAGGGTGAGATGTAAGTAGAGGGGTGAAATCACTTCGTGTAAATAGATCAAAGTCCTTAAGGCAAATTTCTGGGGGATCTACCTCTGGCGCAGTCACACAGGTAGTGTCTCCACGGGTGGTGCTCCAGACCTTAAGTTTGATACGCCTAAAAAATTTCCACAAGTCAAGCTCAAGTTCAAACCAATTGACCCCATTCCCCGGACAGAAAGATAAACCTCTATTCAATACATCAATTTGCATGTCATTCAATGTATATGATCAAATATTTACCATCAGTTGTTCTCTACTGTGACATTGTCCTTGCCCTTCTTTTTCTCTTTTGGTGGGCGCTCGGGTTGAACCCTCTGTGTCTTGGTAGTAGGATTTTTTGCGGTAGCGGTTGCGCCTCCTACCTCCCCTTCTTGTTTGTCCATGGTAGGGGTTGCTGGAAAATTGCGTGTGCCTAAAAAAACTTTTGCTGGTGAATGCAGATTAGAATTATCGCTGGTCATCCTATTCCTTTTTCCACGTCGTCCAACATTAACATTAGTGGCTTCAGTGTTCCATGTGTATACATTGCCGAGATCATAGTCTTTAGCGTCTCTTCTCCATTTTCTTTTCTTAACTTCCACAATGTCTTTCTCGTGTTTCTCCAATTAGTTTTTCACTCGATCCAGTAAAGCTACAAGGTCTTCTTCTGAATGCAATAGTTTAAGGTTCTCCTCTAGCTTATTAATCTTATTTTCCATAGCTGATAAATCTCTCTGAAGTTATTTCATATTTAATAACATAATGTCCCGTGCATATCTGTTGGAGATTTGTTCAAATTCTTGTTTAAATTCCTTGTTTGTGGTATACATGATGGGTTTGAGCCGAGAGCGCATACCACGTGGAATTATCCGATTTTTATAGTATTCCCCGATGGTAGTGAGGTGTAGATTAAGTCCTATTTCCCGTTTACGTTCCTGTTCAAGCTCACGTTTTAAATCTTTAATGGAAATCCAGTCTCTGTCTCCTGATAGTATACCGGTGATGATTAATCCGAGTTTTAAAATCGCATTTGGTTTCACCAACATACAGAAGCTGTCACGGGCACCAAAAAACATAGACAACGTATTCGGATGTACAGGTTAAGTAGTGAGAAAGTTGGTATTTTTTCTTTGTGTCTGGATGAGTAAATTCAGATCCCTTACTCATAAGGGGACAGTTCACACAGCTACAACATGGAAATGACCCTTTCTTTTGTGCCATCAAAAAAGTTTGTTTTTGTTTGTTACCCAGGGAAACATCACTCTTCACAATTCTGTCTTTCAAATTGCTATCTCTCTTGTAACTCATTAGAGGATAGCTCTGGAAGTCAGAGATGCTACCGAAGCCATCCCTGATGATATTCCAATGTTTCCGAATAGTTTGTGCTATGTGTCCTGATAAGTGATTGTACGTTGAAATGAATGGTTTTCTAGTAGGAGAGGAAACTTTGAGGAATCTCATATGCTAATAGCCTTATAAATTTGCACAACGGATGTTCCCACAATGCTTGAGAATGACTCTGAGAGAGAGTCGAAACGTCGCTAATTCTCTGTACCTGTTTTGATGGAATAAATTCTTTCACCATATGTTGGAGTGCTACGGATTTTTGCGGACTGTGTTTGGGATCCCCGGCCAAGGGACTTTCTCTGCTAGCACCCACTCCTTTGCCTTTGGATGTGCGGCTTTCTTCTGTGCTATCTATCTATCTCCTATCTATCTATCTATCAATCTATCTATCTATCTATCTATCTATCTATCTATCTATCTCCTATCTATCTATCTATCTATCATCTATCTATCTATCTATCTATCTCCCATCTATCTCCTATCTATCTCCTATCTATCTCCTATCTATCTCCTATCTATCTATCTATCTCCTATCTATCTATCTATCTATCTATCTATCTCCTATCTATCTATCTCCTATCTATCTATCTATTTCCTATCTATCTATCTATCTATCTATCTATCTATCTCCTATCTATCTATCTATCTATCTATCTATCTATCTATTTCCTATCTATCTATCTATCTATCTATCTATCTATCTATCTATCTCCTATCTATCTATCTATCTATCTCCTATCTATCTATCTATCTATCTATCTATCTATCTATCTATCTATCTCCTACCTATCTATCTATCTATCTATCTATCTATCTATCTATCTATCTATCTATCTCCTATCTATCTATCTATCTATCTATCTACAAAAAGGATCGCCCACAGCACTCCAGATAAGTTGAAAATTCAAAAAAAGTGTTTTATTCCATGATGGTGCAGCACAGCAAACAAGTCAAAAGTGCGACGTTTCGACGACCTACCGTCGTCTTTTTCAAGCATGACTAACAGAAAACAACAGACCTCTTTATACATGTGTGGTAATTAGTGCAGGGACGTGATTGGTGCACAGGTGTTGGATTAATCAGAGTTTGACAGGCAAACACAATGTGAATATATTCTGAGTGTGTGATACAAAAAAAGTGAAAAATTAGTGTGTAATAAAAGATTAAGCTTAAGCCGGACGGCGGATTACATAATAATAAAGTTATGAACATAGATGAAAAAACATTTTTCTTTATATCATCACACTGTGATCCGGCTCACCACTCTGGCTGTTTGGGATTCAGGAACCTCAGGCAAATATACGCAGGTGCACTAAAGTGGAATGCTTTGTCAGTGCATCTACTGCGTGTAGTAACATTTCCTTGAGCACTGTTCACATGCTGGTGTGGTCACATTTCCTTGAGCGTTGTTCACATACTGGTGTGGTCTCCGGTACTCGGAATGATTCTGTTGTGCGGACGCTTCACCCCGGGTCTAAGTTGTCTGGCCCGGTACCGCTGTCTCCACTATCCTTTCTCGGATTCCCAAAAAAATTTTTTTTAAAATTTTTTTTTTTAAAAAGTCACCAGTTTTTTTTGTGATCCCATACGTGTGTCTGGTAGCGTATGTTCCGATACTTAAGGAGCCCTTATATGGATATCGCATCACCCCGAAGTATTCGGTACCGCGTCATCCTGGGTTCCTATGGCCACTCCTGGCCTTTTCTCAGACTAACGCTCCAAAAAAAAAAAAAAACACCCGGTAAATCGCTCTTTGTGAACACACACAGATAAAATCAATAAGAAAAAAAGAAAGAAAAAGAAAGAAAAAAAGTTGCCTGGGTTCCAATAGGTGTCTTCGCAGGTGGTGAGTCTTCACACTGTGTTATTAGTATGATCTAAAAAAAGCGTCCGCACAACAGAATCATTCCGAGTACCGGAGACCACACCAGTATGTGAACAACGCTCAAGGAAATGTGACCACACCAGCATGTGAACAGCGCTCAAGGAAATGTTACTACACGCAGTAGATGCACTGACAAAGCATTCCACTTTAGTGCACCTGCGTATATTTGCCTGAGGTTCCTGAATCCCAAACAGCCAGAGTGGTGAGCCGGATCACAGTGTGATGATATAAAGAAAAATGTTTTTTCATCTATGTTCATAACTTTATTATTATGTAATCCGCCGTCCGGCTTAAGCTTAATCTTTTATTACACACTAATTTTTCACTTTTTTTATTATACACTCAGAATGTATTCACATTGTGTTTGCCTCTCAAACTCTGATTAATCCAACACCTGTGCACCAATCACGTCCCTGCACTAATTACCACACATGTATAAAGAGGTCTGTTGTTTTCTGTTAGTCATGCTTGAAAAAGACGACGGTAGGTCGTCGAAACGTCGCACTTTTGACTTGTTTGCTGTGCTGCACCATCATGGAATAAAACACTTTTTTTGAATTTTCAACTTATCTGGAGTGCTGTGGGCGATCCTTTTTGTATATATTTTGGAAGTCTTGGTCAAGACCACCTGCTGGCACCCTCCTGCAACAAGTTGTGCTGCTCTAGCTATACCTATACTATCTATCTATCTATCTATCTATCTATCTATCTATCTATCTATCTATCTAAACTATTTATTATCTATGTACTGTGAAAAATTGTTTATAATCATTTTGCTATGTGTTTAGAATCAGTGTACTCTGACATCCCTGTATTTATTATCAAGTTACTATAACATCACTGTTTGTTTGTTTCTTTGTTTGGGATGTAGACATTACCCCTATCGCTGCTCTAGACCACCAGGGGTGTAGACATTACCCCTATCACTGCTCTAGACCACCAGGGGTGTAGACATTACCCCTATCACTGCTCTAGACCACCAGGGGTGTAGACATTACCCCTATCACTGCTCTAGACCACCAGGGGTGTAGACATTACCCCTATCGCTGCTCTAGACCACCAGGGGTGTAGACATTACCCCTATCACTGCTCTAGACCACCAGGGGTGTAGACATTACCCCTATCACTGCTCTAGACCACCAGGGGTGTAGACATTACCCCTATCACTGCTCTAGACCACCAGGGGTGTAGACATTACCCCAATCACTGCTCTAGACCACCAGGGGTGTAGACATTACCCCTATCACTGCTCTAGACCACCAGGGGTGTAGACATTACCCCTATCGCTGCTCTAGACCACCAGGGGTGTAGACATTACCCCTATCACTGCTCTAGACCATCATGGACTCTTACATCATAGTATTTATTATCAAGTTGCTATGACGTCACTCTTTATTATCTCTGTATTGTGGCTTTTATAAATAAGTATAAAATAATCGCAATCCTGCTCTAGACCACCAGGTTGATTACATTTATCCCATTTGCGCCAGTTCAAACAGATTAAAATCGAAGAAATTCCACAGCGGAAAGTTCCTCTGCTTCCGTCGTCTCACATGTCAATTTTTTGAGCGGAGAACTGAGGCGTGTGAGCCATCTCATAGAGAAACAGTGTGACACTGAGGCAGGCGGGATTCCGTGGTAGAGAGTTCCGCCGCGCAATTCCGCCGATTTTACTCAATGTGAACTGGCCCTTACTGTCACTAGTCAGAAAGTATTAGGCTATGTTCACACAATGTAATACAGCAGCTGTCGTTTACTACGGTCGCTGTATTCAGTGGCAAACTACACGCACTGTATTACATGTTTCTGCGTCCGTCACTGCCATATCGGAACATTATCTTTTTCCCCTTCGGACTGCAGGCACCGTTGGGTACGACCCACAAACCAATAAAGCATTGAAAACAATGTAAAGTACAGCTGGCAGCCATACTATACATTCTGTGAACCATTATTTTCTACGGCCACTGTTCGCCAAACTGCAGCCGTAGATAATGCTCATTATTTTCTGTGGCTGCAGTTCAACAATGGCCGTAGTGTATACTGTGTATTGTGTATACACTACAGCTGTTGTTGTTGCAAATGTATTGATTTCATTACCAACGGACATGCTTTTCACTGAAAAGAACGTCCGTTGTCAATTAAATTAATACATTGTGTGAACATAGACTTAATCTGTTAAAAAACCTAGACCAATCGGAGTGATTAAATTGAGATCTTTAATGCCCTAGACCACCAGGACTTTAGATATTAATTCCCTTTACTATCCTAGAATGATAGTGATGATGTTGAATTCCTTTTCTCACCTAGCCCAACAGAAATAAGGTCTTAAACTACGGTGAGGCCCAGTAGAACAGTTTAATGGGAGTAACCATAGTGCAATACAAAGATTACTGGTGGCAAGAATACAGTCCAGTGCAGTCCAGTAGTTGCAATCTTGCGAGAACTCGGGTGCTTACAGCTGAGGTAGAGATCGGGTGCTGTCAGTACGAAGGTGCTTTGCAGTAGAGAGGAGAGTTGCCAGAGGGGCCCTGCCCAGTGTAGAAATGTACTGTGCTGGAATAGTAGAGGTAGATAGAAGAGAATAAAGAATACTCACAGAAGACTTTTCTATTCCTGACCGCCTTATGCCCCCTAGTTGCGAGCTACCCGTCCTAGGTGGGTAATACAGGCTCCAGGCCCTGTTATCTGGGTGGAGCAGACTCCCGAGACTTCCTAATTGTCCTGCACTGCACAGTAAAATAGGTCGACTTTTCCTAGTACCTTTGTTCCACGGGGTCAGTTCCTACCACTCTTGAGGTAACTGCCCTGCACGGTTTAGAGAGGTTCACGGCGTGGACAAGGTGATCCCTGTTCTCTCCCCTTGTGAAAGCTTAGCACTGCATAGCCGTTCTGCATTTCATCAGAAGAACAACTTACACTAATAATGCACTAACTAGAAGAACAATGCACTAGCTAGACTGAACTCCACCCAACAGGAACTAGGTCCTGACCTTAGAGAACTAACCCCGGCTGTGATTGGTGGGCTGCGCGTGTGCAGAGAAAGAGAGATAGGTTGAAGAAAGGAGGGAAAGCACCTGCACCTGTGAGTGGACAAAAGGCAACATGTGACATACAGCAGTTAACCCCTGGAAGACTTCAGCTGTGCCAAAAGAGAGGTTACATAAATCACAGTAGTGACAGCTAGTGTCAACACGCTAAGTACAGTGGACACCTCATCCCACCTGTGTGAGTCCGAGAAAGTTACCTTACTCAGGTGTAACTAAGCTTAGTGGCTGTATAGGGTCAATACAAAACTTCTTAAAGTTTCTCCTACCACTTCTTTAAACTACTAGGGATGTAGACATTACACTGCTCTAGACCACCAGGAATGTAGACATTACCCCTATCACTGATCTAGACCACCAGGAATGTACACATTACCTCTATCAGTGATCTAGACCACCAGGAATGTACACATTACCTCTATCACTGATCTAGACCACCAAGAATGTACACATTACCTCTATCACTGATCTAGACCACCAGGAATGTACACATTACCTCTATCAGTGATCTAGACCACCAGGGATGTACACATTACCTCTATCAGTGATCTAGACCACCAGGGATGTACACATTACCTCTATCACTGATCTAGACCACCAGGAATGTACACATTACCTCTATCAGTGATCTAGACCACCAGGGATGTACACATTACCTCTATCACTGATCTAGACCACCAGGAATGTACACATTACCTCTATCAGTGATCTAGACCACCAGGAATGTACACATTACCTCTATTATTGATCTAGACCACCAGGAATGTACACATTAAACCTATCACTGATTTAAACCACCAGGGATGTACACATTAAACCTATCACAGATTTAAACCCCCAGGATGTAGACATTACCTATATTGTTGCTCTGGACCAACAGAGATTAACACATTACTACTATCACTGCTCTGGACCACCAGGGTTGTACATATTACCCCTATCACTGCTATAGCCCACCAGGGATGAAGACATTGTGCCTATCACTGCTCCATACCACCGGGGATATATGCATTCAGGGCCGACACCAGCACAAGACTTACCTGGGAAAGGGCCGGGCCTACAGCGCCTCTAGGGGCCCAGGGAGAGGAGCCCAGTGTTCTAATGTTCAGCTGGCTCACAGAGAGAGGAGGGGGTGAAGGACCTGATCACTTGGCCTAAAGGTCCTGTACCTTACAGTGTGGGGAGCAGCTCGACAGAGAGCAAGAAGACTGAGCTGTAAATGTTGTGTGTTAGTCAGTCAGTGTCAGTCTGTCAGTGTCAGTCAATCAGTGTCAGTCAGTCTGTTAGTGTCAGTCTGTGAGTGTCAGTCAGTCAGTGTCTGAGTCAGTCTGTCAGTGTGTATTCAAGAAAAAAAAATCAGTACTGTTTGGAAACGCGTTGGTTCGCAATAAACACAGTTGCACCCGGTTATGCCCGTTTGGAGGTGTCGGTGTGCTTTTTCTATTGTTTATATCCCCTGTGGATATCGGAGTGGCTGCGGTCTGTTACTGCCTACACGAGAGTTGTGCCTCTGTTGTATACACAACTCACACAGGTCAGAGTTACCTGTCTGTGTCAGTCAGTGTCATTCAGTCAGTATCTGTGTCAATAATGTGTGTTTGTATATGTTAGTGGTGTCTCAAGTGATTGTGCACAGTGTGTGGATGATGGTTCATAGTGGAAGGATGAGGGGTCCGCTGAGGCACTATCGCCCAAGAACACGCAAAAAAACTGAGCCGGCCCTGTACGCATTACCTCTTTCATGGCTCTAGACCACCAGGGATGTATGTGGTGCACTACGGCCGACCGGTCACTTGTCAGATGGTGCTGTGACTCCACTACTGTGGTGATTGGTCGGGATACAGCTCAGCCAGATGTTAGGTTGTCGTGACGCCAGTGCCAGTTGGGCACACAGGTATGGTGGCACACCTGCCTTTATTTTATGGTGGTAAGCTATATCCTTTCCCCTGTGGTCAGTGACCGGCTGTGAGGGGGTCCCTTGGGTACTTATGACGGTGGTCCAGAGGGGAGTTGTGATCCACCCAGACTATCAGTACCGCCACCCACAGAAAGGGGAGATGACCCAAGGACAGTGTAACTACTGTGTAGGTGCCAGAACAATAACCACTGTTATCATAAATAAAATCTTCTTTACTTCAGGAATACTTTGTACAAGAGTAGACAATACACTTCTGGCTTGACTAGACAAAATCTGCGTTAAGAGCTTTAAGGGCAGAAGAGTTGTGCTGACTTGGTTGGACGCTGAGGAGTAGAGTATGTTCAGAACAGTAGCGAGGAATTTGTGTTGTGACTTCAGAGTAGTAGAGAGGACTTTGTGCTGAGAGTCTCAACCCAGGATAGAAGTGTGCTTTGCCGGAACTTTGGAAGTAGAATATTGAAAAATACTTGAATTATGGGACTACTTGTGCCTGTGTTTCGACCTTAGTTGTCACTGTACCACCTGTTGCCCTACAGTGTCAGGTGACACAAGCCCCCGACCTTGTTACCTGAGTTGAGCAGGGTGGTCAAATTACCTGGTTACACCCACGCTGCGAGATAGAGTACGTAGGCTTGAAGCAACTTTGCTCTATTCGGATCAGTTCCTCTTGGTTCAGGATACTGTCCTACACTGTTAGAAATGTTCACGCCGTGGGTTGGGGTGATCTTTGACTTTTTCTCTCCTTAGTAGCTTAGCACTGCATACTAGGAATAGGTGTAGCTTTGAAGAAAAGTGTCTCTGTGTCTCCCAACAGCAACATCTAGTGGTAGAAATGAGGTAGTCCTTCATTACCACTTTTACTTGAAGTACAGACTAGGGGTGTACAGAGTAGCAACACCCATGGTGGGACACCAAATGTAGACATTACTCCCATTGCTGCTTTAGGCCACCAGGGATATCTGCATTACCTCTATCACTGCCGTAGACCACCAGGGATATCTGCATTACCTCTATCACTGCTGTAGACCACCAGGGATATCTGCATTACCTCTATCACTGCTGTAGACCATCAGAGCAGCTGATTATTATTATGCAGAAAAATTACAGATTGTATGTCATAACCTGGTACCACAGAGAAGCATTTCTGCGTAGGATCAGTGGAGGCTACAGGACTCTTATTTAGAAGGAGGGGTCTGATGCTCCGCTCTGTGGGTGCCGGATAAGATGGCCGCCCACGGGAATCAATGTTCCATCTGACAAATATTAGATTCATTTGGGCAGCGCGGAAACATTTCTGTCTGGTCTGTTTTTGATTAGCAGTTTGCATCTGTAATATCTTGGCTTTGTTGGTTATTATTTCTCTAATTGTTGTTTGTTGGCTCGTTCCTTAGTGATTGCTGTGCGTCTGTGCGGCCACCACAATCCCTGTCCTTATTACGACTATACACAAGATATTCTACTGCCACTCAAAAGCTTTCTGCACTCAGAGATGTAGCAGAGAGGGGGTTGTTAGATGCAGCAGATAGGGGGTTGTTAGATGCAGCAGAGAGGGGTTTGTTAGATGCAGCAGAGAGGGGTTTGTTAGATGCAGTAGAGAGGGGGTTGTTAGATGCAGCAGAGAGGGGTTTGTTAGATGCAGCAGATAGGGGGTTGTTAGATGCAGCAGAGAGGGGTTTGTTAGATGCAGCAGAGAGGGGTCTGTTAGATGCAGCAGAGAGGGGGTTGTTAGATGCAGCAGAGAGGGGGTTGTTAGATGCAGCAGATAGGGGGTTGTTAGATGCAGCAGATAGGGGGTTGTTAGATGCAGCAGAGAGGGGGTTGTTAGATCTAGCAGATAGGGGGTTGTTAGATGCAGCAGAGAGGGGGTTGTTAGATGCAGCAGAGAGGGGGTTGTTAGATGCAGCAGAGAGGGGGTTGTTAGATCTAGCAGAGAGGGGGTTGTTAGATGCAGCAGATAGGGGGTTGTTAGATGCAGCAGATAGGGGGTTGTTAGATGCAGCAGAGAGGGGGTTGTTAGATGCAGCAGATAGGGGGTTGTTAGATGCAGCAGGGGTGAATCTGCCAGATGAAGCAGAGGGGATTTTGTTACATGTAGTAGTGTTGGCTCAATCTACTGTATGTGAAACTTCATTCTTTGTACCTTGTAATAATATTTGAAGTGATAACATGAGAGCTAGTTTCTGGCAGTAGAAACCTGGGCAATAGCCTGGAGTTCCCATTTTCAGTTTAAAAAAACAGGTATAATTTAGTAGCACTGTGCGGTATATTAGGATGAACTATTACAAATACTTATTGACCAGAGAACAGTTATCTATATAATTGTCCTGATCCAGATACAGCAACCGGAGAAGAACTTAGAAGCTGATGCTCTCGCACAGGCATCTGATGTTCTTGGGTGCGAGGACACTCCTTGTCACATCATTCCTCCTGAACCCTTAGTTCCTATAGCCACCTTAATTTTACAGAATGTCCCTCCTGGCGAGACCTATGTGCACCCAATGCTTAGGAGGAGAATACCAAAATAAGGTCATTAGAGATGAGCGAATACGACTCGATCAAGTACGTATTCGATCGAATATTGCGGTATTTGAAAGATTCAAGTAGTGTGTTAAATACGCGGCAAACATTCGAAAGCCCTCCCATCGCACTTGGCGCCTTTTTTAATCCAATCACCATGCAGGGAGGCCGTGAGGAACCCTGGGAGTACGCACACAGCGTGAAAATAGCGTCTACCCTCATTGGATGGCTAAACCACATGACCTTGAATATTTAATAATTGACTTCCGCCTCTCGAACGCAGATGAGCTTTCAACCTAGACAGGGAGAGATCTTGGAGCAGGGAGAGATATGTTTTAGTAGCGTTTTGGTTAGGCAGGATTACTACAGAACCCAAAAGTTCTTTTCAGGGCTAATATCCAGCGAAAAAGTCATCTCTGCATCCAAAGCTCTTCTCAGTGCTAAGAAATAGATGATAGCAGCAGCATCAGGTGTATTCATTCCAGTACCCTGTGTGTACAAGTGACTTATAGTGTCCGTGGTTTAGCCCACATAAACGTTATACATATTGTGCCAGTAGCCCAGTAAAAGGCACATGATACATATTGTTCCAGTAGCCCAGAAAAAGGCACATCATACATACTGTTCCAGTAACGTTCGTACAGCATGATGCGTGATACGCGTTAATAACATGACGACTCTCCACAAGCACATTGGAATCATGTATGTAACGCTGCGCAAGAAATACGAACAAAATGTGTGAACATTGCCGTAATGTGTTCGAAATATTTTTCCTTCGCAACTGCAGAGAGTGGCATTATACAGTACTTCAATTTTGAGGTGTTGGGTGCACCCAGGCATGCTCCCCCTAATGTCCCAGTGTCATTCTGGAGGTGTTCGCATCATTTAGGGAGGTTTCATGGGGGACTTGGTGACCTCTAAGGGGGACATGTATCATCCGGCGTACGGATGATTTTCGGCGGAAAGTGACGATTTGCGCATTATTTTATTCGCAAATGGCCGATTTACGAATAAAATATTTGCAAATCGGCACTTTCCGCCAAGTACGCTGGGGGGCGGAGAGGGGGTGTGAAGGGGGCGGAACGGAGGGCGCGGACTCAGAGTCCGCGCGATTCACCAATCCGTTCCGACAAAAGATACGCCGTAAACCTACTCCAGTAATCAGCTGGCGTAGGTTTTCAGCCGAGCGCACGGGATTTATGTAGAGGCAGTCTCAGTTCTTTATTGTCTATGGACAACATCCTGGTCCTCTGCTGACTCTGTCTACATCCTCCGAGGAACCAACCATGGGAGAACTGGCCAAGGACTTTGGGGGAGATTTATCAAACTGGTGTAAAGTAGAATTGTCTTAGTTGCCCCTAGCAACCAATCAGATTCCATCTTTCATTTTCCAAATAATCTGTAAGGTATGAAAAGTGGAATCTGATTGGTTGCTCGGGGCAACTAAGGCAATTCTACTTCACACCTGTTTGATAAATCTCACCCTTTGTGTCTATTTGGTAATAGACACGCCAATCCCTGTATGCATCCAGTCTGATGAAGTTCAAGGCAGAAAAGAAGAGGAGACCGGCCATAAACTTTGCTCCCGGTGAGTCTGGTTATCTGCCAAATATGTTTGAAAATTCCAAGCTACAAGTTCGGTCCATGGTTTCTTGGACCATTTACAGTAGAGATGAGCAAATTTATATTACAAACACAGCAAAGTAATTTGTTGGCTTGGCAGTCGGTTTATGCCCCGGCTGCCTTTAATCTCCATGCTGCTCCCTGCCGCTTTACCCTGGGAGCCTGGAAAAGCTGGATCTAGTCTGGAAGAAGTTTCCCAGGGCTTGATCGAGCTTTTCCAGGCACCCGGAGTGGGTGAAATGTAAATTCGCTCATCTCTAATAAAAGTGCTGCAAAGCTTCAACCTTACAAACTCCACCTGCCTCCCACCATGCATATTCCCGAAGCCAGGGGTAGCAACTTGGGGGTTACCTGCCACAGTGAAGACCAGTGGCCCCTTAGACTCCGCTCCCTGTTGCGGCTTACATCACTAGCAGCGGTCCAGTGGATCCACAACTCCAAGCATTACAGCATTGCCCTGGACACTAACATTGTAGAGAACTACAACTACCAGCTGTCATGATCACTCTCGGCAGCAGAGAACATGCCGGATCTTTTGCATTCAGTATGGTCGCCTCCTTCATAAATACTTTTGGTTCTCCTTACAGATTGTTAAAACAAACGCAGAGAACCCATCTCCCTCCTGTAATCGCTCATTCGCTTTTAGCCGCTGAATCCCAGAATTTTAAGTGTTCTTCGGCTGAGATTTACCTCCTTAACTACCTCTCCGGGGATTCTTAAGTTTAGAGAGTCATGTTGTCTGCGTTTTATTTGCTCCTTTACATTTGGATGCAGCTGTCTCTTTCGTTTTTGTCGCTCAGAATTGTTTCTATGACTTCACATTCAGTAGATTTTTTTTTTCAGGCGACGTCCACATTGGCTTTTACAGTATTTCATTTCTTCACTCTCTGAAAAACATTTTTCGCATCCTGATATCATAGATTTTCTTTAACATCTTGAAGAAGCATCGACAATCCTTAAGTAAACAGGAGAATATTGAGTGCTCGGCTGGTGCATTAGTCTGTAATGGGCTGCGAAATGCTGTATAAGAGAAAATGTGACAATGAAAGAATATTCGCTGGAAAATTAGATGCATCTTATGGCGTCCCCGCCGGCTTCTGAGGAACATCTTTAAGGAGAACGTAAGTGCCCCACCCAAACATACTGGCACCATCTGATAATGATAGCCTTAGGGACCCTCGTACCGATGTCACCCACCATAGCCAAAGTGCTCCCCATACCAGGGGCCCCGTGACAGCTCTGTTACCCCATTATAGCCACAGCTTTCCCATCACAGCATAAGGGATCCCTATATGACAACAATGGTGGCCGGTCACTACTGCACGCCCCCCAACACAGTCACTGTACCCTCCATAAAAAGCCACAGTGGTCACATTATAAAAAGTTACCTTTACAATTGTAACTTTAACATTGAAGTTACATTGTTTCCATCACTGCCATGGTATCTCCTATTACCTGTTACTGTGTCCCCACAAAGGTGCAAGCTCTCCCAGTCTCCACCACAGTCGCCCCTTCAAAAGGTGCTGCCCATCACCGCCACTGCATATGGTGACATAGATGCACTACTCCACTAACACAATACAGTGCTCCCTTTACTCCCTTAGTGCCCCCATCACTGCCACAGTACTCTCTTTACTCCCTTAGTGCCCCCATCACTGCCACAGTACTCTCTTTACCCCCTTAGTGCCCCCATCACTGCCACAGTACTCTTTACCCCCTTAGTGCCCCCATCACTGCCACAGTACTCTCTTTACCCCCTTAGTGCCCCCATCACTGCCACAGTACTCTTTACCCCCTTGGTGCCCCCATCGCTGCCACAGTACTCTCTTTACTCCCTTAGTGCCCCCATCACTGCCACAGTACTCTCTTTACCCCCTTAGTGCCCCCATCACTGCCACAGTACTCTTTACCCCCTTAGTGCCCCCATCACTGCCACAGTACTCTCTTTACCCCCTTAGTGCCCCCATCACTGCCAAAGTACTCTCTTTACCCCCTTAGTGCCCCCATCACTGCCACAGTACTCTTATGGTGTGTACTCTTATGCTGTGTAAGACCCATGTGATCCAAATTAGCAGGAAGCACCTGTGTACATAAGGGGAGGATCTCCTAGTATTCTCCCATTCTACCTGCAGAGGAATGGAGAGAGGTAAGAGCTTGTTCACACATGTGTTGCTTGGCGTCCACTTTTTCCGCCGGTGGCGCCTGCGGGGTTTGGGGTGCCCTTTTGGGTCTGGTCCTGTGACAATGGGGTTGCAGGGCCATTCCGTGGCCCCTCTTCTCTGCTTGCGCACGTTTTGCGGGGATTGTGGTCGCTGACCGGCACAGTGATGAGGTTTGGTTAGGGACTCATGTGTATCAGAAGACCTGCATGTGGTACATGAGGCAATATGGTTTGGCCAAATTATATACTAACTTCTGATGTTGGTTTTAAATGTAGCTGAACAAGCTTTCGTGTCAGCCATGGGTGCGATGTGCAGCCATTTCTGTCCTTTTGGCTTGTGCATACAGTACTCTTATGGTACAGCTTAGCACGAGCTGGTTGGTATATGTGCTTAGTTGTTCTGTACAGCTAAGCCAAAGATGGTATTGTCGTGACGCCAGTGCTAGTCCAGCAAACAGCTGTGATGTTGATACCCGCTTCGTCTTGTGGCTGGCTGTAATCCCCAAAATGATCTGTGACCTGCCCGGTTGTGATGGGTCCTTTGGGATCTTGTCACAGTAGTCCTGAGTGGCCATTGACTTACCCGGACTATCTGTACAGCCACCCACAGAAAGGGGAAAAATAACCCAAGGTGTGCGGCTAGTGTGTATAGATGCTGGTGGGTATAAAATATATAAAATATAGTCCCAGTGATATAAAAAATAGAACAGCTTTACTGTGCAGTCTCTCAGTAGTACAATACTCCTCAGTAAAATAGATACATCTCCACATAGACTTTAGTGTTTTACTTGGTTGTCCTTGAGGAGGGGCTTAGAGAAGTAGCGTAGAGAGGTAGTTGCAGCAGTGCTTGAAGAGTTGAAAGTAGAGGAGAAGAGTTTGTTGAGGGAGTCCTAACCCAATGTAGCAATGTACTCTGCCGAAACTTGGAAGAAATATACTGTAGTGAGAAGTTTACTTGTACCCGTGCATAGACTTTAGTCTGACCACCTTGTGCCCTACAGTACCGAGTGTCCCGTCCTAATAGGGTGATACAAGCCCCAGATGTGGTTATCTGGGTGAAACTAAGCTCCCAGGGGTGTCCCAGTTACCTGCACTGCAAGATAGGATACATAGACCTTCCTTTGTAGCTTTGTCCTATCCAGGCTAGTTCCTCTTCTGTAGCAGGATATTGCCCTGCACCTTTTAGACTGGTTCACGGCGTGGGCTAGGATGTTCCTAGACTCTTCTCCCTTAAAGATCTTAGCACTGCATAGTAGATATAGTAGGAATACTGAAACTGGACTGAACTTGGTGTCTCTAGCTGCATCTTTAGACACTCGTGTCTTAGAGTAGACTGCACTGAACTGAACTTCGGTCTCGGACAAGGGTCCTGGCACAAGCCAGGCCCTGGCTTGGCTACAGTTTGCTCTGTGTGTCCTTCTCCCCCGAGAATCTGAGTAAGAACTGATGCTTCACCCTCCCCCAACTGAGCAACTACTTCCTACAGGGGCTAAGTAATCTACCTGTTGAGTGGTGGAAAGTAGTGTGTGCAAGAGAAAGAAGAATGGTAATCGGTTAGGAAAGAGCACCTCCTATAGGTTAGCACTGAACACATGGTACATAAAAAACATTAACCCATTAGGACCCTCAGCTGTGCTTGCATAGGAATACTTATACATATAAAAGATACTGACATCTAGTGGTGATGCGCTGGGCCACTCCGCTGAGAGTAGTAGTAGGTGGTAGTACTGGGTAGGGACCCGGTTAGCCACTTGCCTGATGGTATGTCACGGTATGGGCATGAGGGATAGCAGCTGTACATCGGGAACCTGACCAAGCGGAGGCCGAGCAATTCTTCGTTGTGCTTAGTCAGGGCGCCAATCATCACACCAATGCCAAGGTTCAGAAGGTTCGGTAGTTGTGTATTTATTATAACGCTGGTAACTAGTAGCAACAGTCTCTCCGGATGCAACTGGGAATAAGGCAGACTTGGATAAGGCAGAGTAATGGGTGATGCTGCAATAGGCTGTGAGAGTAACATACTGGATGATGGGAGTAGTAGTGATACTGAAGTTGAGATGCTGGGCGGAATGAAACTGAGATGAATACTTGCTGTTGATGATTAGAGATAATGATGAGAGTAATAACTGAAGACAGCACCCAGATCTTGTGGTTAGGATGAGAATCTTGAGAACTTGAGAATAGAACACAGCCAGGTCTCGACTGAACCGGAACACTTCTAGTCAGTGCAGCAGCAGGTACTGCAAGGTTGCGGCCTTGTAAAACAGGAGCAGCAACAACACACACCCTTCTCCCCTAAAGGTGGAGAGAAGACTGAGGTAGGACAGGAAGTCACATGGTATTCCCAGCCAAAGCTCGGTGGCTATTGGGGTTACCATGGAAGCAGGGGACAGTCCCGTGACACCAAGCCATTGCATCATCACACCATTAGGACATATAGGACCAAATATACATGAAAATGAGTGAAACAGCAGACCTTAATACTGAGAGGGGTGACACATCATACAGTTTGCAGTGGACCATAGTTTTCCAGAACAGAGGCAATAACATATTGACTGACTCAGATATAAAGATACACTTTGAAGTAAACAACAAGAGAAGGAACTCTGTTCTGGGACACTGCAGTGAAACTACAGAATACTACCTTCATCACTACTTAACCTGGAGAAAAAAGATTTTAAGAGGTGCAAAGGAGAGACACAAAACACTCATAGTAGGACACCACACTCTCTTTACTCCCTTAGTGCCCCCTTCACTGCTACAGTACTTCCTTTACTCCCTTAGTATCCCATCACTGCTACAGTACTCTCTTTACTCCCTTAGTGCCCCCAGAGCTACCTTAGAGCCTATAGGTGGTGGTGGAGACAACCAATTGCAGTCCAGCTCAATAGCAGAGTGCAGTGTAGGTTTTCTTTCCACAAGTTCCTGCCAGCCAGTTTTTGGCCTGCTAAACCACTACAGAGGTAACTACCACTTAATAGGGGACTCAATATGTCTCAGTTATGGGGGATTGGTGCTATTTCAAGTCTGAACAGAGACATATATGCAGTGGTTTGGAGAAGTGTGATTAGGTCTCCTCAGGTAATCTTCAGGGACTAACTCCACCCCGTTGTGCAACCCCGGAGCCCGTACTACTGGATCTGGCATGCTGTGATCTTTTCTAGGATTAGATGGAACTTCATAGCTGTGAGCACAGAATATTCTTCTATATTCAAGTCACGCAACACAAGCCAAAAACTCCACCCCCCCACCCCACCCCCGCTCTACCATAATAATGCAGACACATCACATAAGATCTCCATCCCTTCTAAATTAGGGGCTCCATAGAGAATGAATAGATCTACAGGTTACATGCCAATATAAAGATTGCCAGGGAGTATGAAGGTCGGACCCTACACAAGCTCCTAATTGTCCCCCATCCTGTAGAGTTAGTTTTTTGATGGACTACCCCTTTAAATGAAAAATTATTGGTTTTATAGGACTATCTTTGCGCACACCTGCACCTATACACACCTATACTTGGGTTAAATCCAGGGACTACACTGGGAACTCCAGGGACAACACCAGGGACACCATGGACAACACCAGGGAAATCAGGGACTGCACCAGGAACTACATCTTGCCCGCTGGGTCATCACAATATTACTTTTAAAATTTCTTAATCTGGCGACCAGGACAAAAATAATCCAGATGGAGAAGCAGCCTGATGTATAATTATGAGGATGATGATGTATAACAATCACAGCTCCGTCTCTCTAGATGTGTCTGCCTGTGTGTAGCAGGTGGTCACCCAGAGGGAAGGGTCCGTGGGGGTGGGGAGGGGGGATCAGCGGAGACTTTAGTCCCCTCAGAGTCGGCACTTCATACATCTCTGCTCACCCGGTTCTCGTGGAATCGGCTTATGGAGGGTGTAGTAGGAGGGGAGACATCATTATTTTTGGAATTGCAGAATTTCTTGGCTTTTATACTTTACATTATGAATCACAGGACCATGAAAGTATATGCATTACATTTCAAAAGAAGCGAAAGAGGCGGAAAATTAACTATTGTAGATTCAGAGAAGCTCGGCAGCTGTCATGGAGTGGAGCTCATGTGCTGGGCCGCCCACAACTCTCAGGAGTCTGGGAATAATACAGAATTACTGATGAGACCCCTGAATGGGAGAGGTCCCTATGGTGTAGTATATATGGTGTTCCCCCCGGAGGTGGTATAGGTGTTGTGGTTTGATGCCACTCCTGTGGGGCATGGCCGAGATACAGCCGGACCTTATTATGTTGTCGCGTGAAGCCAGTGCCTGGTGGGCACACAGGTGTGATGGCACGTCTGGATTGTCACGTGACGCCAGTGCCAGGTGGGCACACAGGTGTGTTGGTGCTTTTAAGATGTAAGGCCGGTTGTACCCTTTTCCCCTGTGGTCAGTGTCCTGCCGGGTTGCTACCGGGTCCCTTGGGAAAATGTCAGAGATGATATAGTCACAGGTGGCCAGAATGGTGTAGAGTAGGGTCGCCACCCACAGAAAGGGGAAATGTCCCAAGGTTGCGGTGTGTGTGCTGTGTAGGTGGTGATGAATGACCACAGACTCTTGAGATAACGTTGAGTTGGTTTACTACTTGTAAGTGTGCAACAGGTAATACAGAAGATCTCTGATATACAGTACACTTAACAAAGTTCCAATAAATACTTGAACATAGGACAACCAGATCTGTAGGTCGCGGTCTAGTGCGGTCTGTAAGTGCGGTTTAGGATATATTCGTGTCGGTAAAGTTGTGTTGAGGTAAAGTAGCAGAGAGGAGGATGCTGTGAGAGTCTCAACCCATGTAGTAATGTGCTCTGCCAGGATGTTGGAGGATGAAATAAAATACTTGTAGAAGAAGAAGAACACCTGTGCCTGTGTATTGACCTTTGCTTTCAGTTTTCACACCACCTTATGCCCACTGGCGTTGGCCGAACCGTACTAATAGGTGACACAGGTCCCAGACCTTGTTACCTGGGTCTAGTGAGAAAAAAATAGGAAAAACATATCAAGGTTAAAAATAGAAGAAGAAAGAAACAACAACAACAACAAAACAAGCATTAAGAACTGGAAAATAATTTATAATATTAACAATAAAAACTGAAAATAATCGACATAATCAGTAAACTGTGTCAATAGTGGTCCTAGCTGTCAAAAGAGTCATATAATACAAATTATGCTAAAAGGTAAAAACTATTTTAAAAAAGAATGCGAGAATTGCTGGTCACCTCAGTATCCTAAAAAACAGTGGTTAAGTGGTGTGCACACTGTAATGGTTAAGCCTGCAAATAAGAATTCTCTCACGGCTCCATTATCTAACTAGAGAAGCTATGGGTCTCAGAATAAGCTCTCTGCCTCCACCTTTGTCCATGTCAGGAACTGTCCTGAGCAGGAGCAGACTGGAAAGAATACACCACTTCCTGCAGGACATGCAGCAGCTGATAAGTACTGGAAGACTGGAGATTTCTAAATAGAAGTAATTTATAATCTGTATATTTTTCTGACACCAGTTAATTTATCTCCAGAGTGTCCATTTAATCTGATTTTTGCTACATTTTTATACATTGCACTTGAGACTCTGGCGCATCACGTAGACCCTGCTCCCACAGTCATCGCTGACACATGATTGCTGCCCGTGATACATGCTGAGGTCTGTGTGTCCATCCTTCCTAGGAATTCATTTTCAGGAAAGCAGAGATCATTACCTTGTGGTTTATGCAGCCGGCTATCGATAGCTGCACTGCGGACAGTATTGTATTCTCTGGACCATTAGGCCTGACACAGATGAGCTGACACTGTCCTTAAAGGAGAATGAGACTCCGGACGGCCGTCATTTCACTCCATCTCATTCTGTTGGTGCAAATACTGGGCCAGGCTTTGGATCATTCATTTTTATAGCCTCGAAGATCCAAGTTAATGGATGTTCATCATTGATGTTCCTCCAAGATGTGTTCATCCATCCAAGTCTTCACCGGACCATGTGCCGTACAGCGGCCGGACCATCACTGCCGCCCTCACACCCCCACTCTGGCTGATCCCAGGGATTCCCTAGGTCTGATCCGATCTGATTGACGATGCATGAAAACTTGTATTAGATTTATAACTCATTAAGACTCCTTTTCACCGACCCACCAAGATTTCTTCTAGATCTATCCAAGAAATCCCTCTTTTTTAGGGTCACATTCACTTTTGGCAAAATCAGCAAAGTTCTCCTTAAATTGGAACCATTGATTGTTTGGGGTTACCGAACCAATATGAGTTCAAGGGTTTTGTCCACTATAGACACTACCTTTCTGATAAGGATGAGCTGATCCTGTCACTGAGACCCCAATGATCAGCTGAGGAGAGCAAATGTCCAATATCACCGCAGCACCAGCTTCTTTAGAGTAAGAGGAGATTGTTTGCTTTCTACTCTATTAGATGTGTCTCCTGGACAAGGGACCCCTTGTCTATTAAAGCTAATGTAACATCAGGTACATGACTTTACATTACACATTACATTACCCGGTTGGCTCCAGCACGGGATTCCCGGTGGTCTGGTCCTCTTTTCAAAACGCCGCCTGGTGATGTACCCAATGATACAGTTAGGGCCAGAAATATTTGGACAGTGACACAAGTTTTGTTATTTTAGCTGTTTACAAAAACATGTTCAGAAATACAATTATATATATATTATGGTCTGAAAGTGCACACTCCCAGCTGCAATATGAGAGTTTCCACATCCAAATCGGAGAAAGGGTTTAGGAATCATAGCTCTGTAATGCATAGTCTCCTCTTTTTCAAGGGACCAAAAGTAATTGGACAATGGACTCTAAGGGCTGCAATTAACTCTGAAGGCGTCTCCCTCGTTAACCTGTAATCAATGAAGTAGTTAAAAGGTCGGGGGTTGATTCCAGGTGTGGGGTTTTGCATTTGGAAGCTGTTGCTGTGACCAGACAACATGCGGTCAAAGGAACTCTCAATTGAGGTGAAGCAGAACATCCTGAGGCTGAAAAAAAAGAAAAAAATCATCAGAGAGATAGCAGACATGCTTGGAGGAGCGAAATCAACAGTCGGGTACATTCTGAGAAAAAAGGAATTGACTGGTGAGCTTGGGAACTCAAAAAGGCCTGGGCGTCCACAGAAGACAACAGTGGTGGATGATCACCGCATACTATCTTTGGTGAAGAAGAACCCGTTCACAACATCAACTGAAGTCCAGAAGACTCTCAGGGAAGTAGGTGTATCTGTCTCTAAGTCAACAGTAAAGAGAAGACTCCATGAAAGTAAATACAAAGGGTTCACATCTAGATGCAAACCATTCATCAATTACAAAAATAGACAGGCCTGAGTTACATTTGCCGAAAAACACCTCAAGAAGCCAGCTCAGTTCTGGAAAAGTATTCTATGGACAGATGAGACAAAGATCAACCTGTACCAGAATGATGGGAAGAAAAAAGTTTGGAGAAGAAAGGGAACGGCACATGATCCAAGGCACACCACATCCTCTGTAAAACATGGTGGAGACAACGTGATGGCATGGGCATGCATGGCTTTCAATGGCACTGGGTCACTTGTGTTTATTGATGACATAACAGCAGACAAGAGTAGCCGGATGAATTCTGAAGTGCACCGGGATATACTTTCACCCCAGATTCAGCCAAATGCTGCAAAGTTGATCGGACGGCGCTTCATAGTACAGATGTGCAAAAGAACACTGCAGAGACACCATCACATGTCTCGACGTCAGTGAACTAGCCAGACCTTCCCTCCGGGAAGGAACAACCAAGCCAAAGCGTTCTCCAGTCAAGGAAACCACCTCAGCAAGGTATCCATCCACAGACAGCTGTTTCGGGGTTTTTGCCCCTCATCAGTGTGGAGTAGGTTTCTGGCTAGTGGGAGCAATGACTAGTAAGTGCATGCAAAAGGACGCTGGTTGACCTCAGGGAGATCAACCAAAACACCGCAGAGACACCATCACGTGTCTCAACGTCAGTGTATTCTAGAACATTGCCCCCTGGGAAATCGAATATGCAAAAGAACACTGCAGAGACACCATCACATGTCTCGACGTCAGTGAACTAGCCAGACCTTCCCTCCGGGAAGGAACAACCAAGCCAAAGCGTTCTCCAGTCAAGGAAACTACCTCAGCAAGGTATCCATCCACAGACAGCTGTTTCGGGGTTTTTGCCCCTCATCAGTGTGGAGTAGGTTTCTGGCTAGTGGGAGCAATGACTAGTAAGTGCATGCAAAAGGACGCTGGTTGACCTCAGGGAGATCAACCAAAACACCGCAGAGACACCATCACGTGTCTCAACGTCAGTGTATTCTAGAACATTGCCCCCTGGGAAATCGAATATGCAGGGGGCAATGTTCTAGAATACACTGACTTTTTTTTGCTGACTATGTTTCTCGGCACTCTTGGACCCTCTGAACTGTCCTGTGCTGGGCCCTCCCCCCCCTTAGGAAGGTTTGGATACTGGACGATCATTAACTATGCCTGCTGGGGCTGTGGGGGGGGAGCGGCTAGAAGATCAGTGGGGAGACCCGGTGGCAGAGGGTACTCCCCCAGACTCCCTGAGGTGGTGACCTCACTTTTTGTGCCAGGGGGGGCGGCAGTGGCAGTGCTGCCCTATTGGTATTGGGGCTATTGGCTACTGGCTATCAGGTGGTGTATGGAGGAGCGGTCAGTAGCAGCTCCTCGTAGGTAGGGGGAGAGTATTATGGCCGGTTTTAAAATGGATGATTATATGGTCTGTGGAATCTGAACAAGGTATAATAGCTGATATTTACCACTTGCTGGACACCACTGTATCATAATCAGTAACATTGCTTCACAGACACGAGTAAAGTGGACTGACCCGCTCTGTTGGAGATGTGAAGCGATCAACTGATCTTTGCATGTTGGGTACAGTACCGGTCTTCAGCTTGAACTAACCCCTCCGCCTGGTTACGTCTGACCGGTAACTGGGTCTAACTTCTCTTAAACTGCATCGGCGGGAAGGAGCTTATTACTGTACTAACGCTTATACTTTCCTTCTCGATTATAACAGCGACTGGCAACCCTCATTCCTTAGTGGGTGGAAGAAAGACAGCAAGCTCCTAAACCTTCTCCCTCCATGAGGTGGAGGGATGGAACGAGTGACTTTGGCGGAAGCTGTTTTCCCTTGATGACCTTGGCTAACTACTATTAACTCTGTTAATTACTCTACCTGCGGAAATAATTTATATGCCCTGTTGTTCCCTTCTACGCTGGTTCCCCTTGATTTCTGGTTTATTGGACAAAATCTATTCCTTGCTGTGGGTTTTTTTTTTTTTTTTTTTAGTGCTCTTCTCCTGTCCTTCTAACTGGGATTGAGAGTGTTGGGGGGGACTCTCCCTTAGTGGGATGGAATTACTGTGCGCATACTTCTGCTTATACTTTTATATGAATGTTTTCCTGAACCAAATGTCTTTTGTGACTCACTGTTTGGGGAGGGTCTGCTAGATTCGAAGAGTGAAGTTGATTGTTACATCAGAGAGACTGCGGGTCTGCGGGTGGGCTGATAGCTAGCTGGGCCTTGCCCCTGTCATTTTTTGTGTCCTGTACATTGGCTTCTAGAAAAGCTCACAAAAATAACAGCCCTAAACAAGAGGCCAGGAAAAGTCTTGGCAAGATTGACAAACTATTCAACTCCCCTACGGCCGGTAAATCTAAGGACCTGATTAAGAATGGAGGGGATGGCGCCGGGGAGAGGGAGGGGGGAGGTGATGGGAGGGGAGATGACCCGCCTTTGTGGTTGGCGGATATCCTTAAAGCCATAAGTAAATGTGATAGCTCCATCTCAGCAGTGGCAGAGCAAGTTGGTGCTATTGGAAGTGATATCAATCTGCTACGGCAGGACCTAAGTAACATAAGAGAAAGATTTAGCGAAGCTGAGAATAGGATCAGTACTCTGGAAGAGAATATGGTCAAAATTCAGGGGGAGGTGGAGAGCTTGGTAAAGGACAATGTAGCGCTTAAAAGGAAAGTGGTGGATCTTGAGGACCGCTCGAGGAGGAATAATGTTAGATTGGTTGGGCTTCCTGAAGGAGTAGAAGGTAGAGGTGCTGTGGAATTTGTTCAAGGTTGGCTGGAGTCAGTACTGAGCTCAAAAGAACATCAGATAAAATATAACATAGAAAGAGCACATAGGGTCCCTGCCAAGCCCCCACCTCCTGGAGGGCATCCACGCACGCTCCTGATTAAGTTTCTTTCCTTTCAGGTTAAGGAACTGGTGTTAAGGAGGGTTAGGGAGGCAGGAGAGATTAAGTTTAACGGGAATAGGGTGCTTTTTTTTCCCGACTATGCATATGATACACAAAAAAAGAGGGCAGAATTTATTCAAGTTAAAAAAAGACTACAACAAAACAACATTAAGTATTCGCTCATCTTTCCAGCTAAACTGAGAATTCAGTATGAGGATAGGGCTTGGTTTTTCTCTTCCCCCGCTGATGCTTCCGCATGGTTGACTCATAAGGGACTATGATGTGATAGTTTGTAGTCAGAGGTAACCCGGATTCTGCTCAGGTAGAGAGGCCCTAGGTTATTCCTCGGGCTACCGGGGGGGTGTGGAGGTGGGGGGGGGGGAGGAGGGAGGGGTTGGGGGGGGGGAGGAGGGAGGGGTTGGGGGGGGGGGGTGGGGGGGGGGGGTTGAGGGGGGTGGGGGGTAGGTCAATAGTTGGACTGGTGATTGGGGGATTGGGGGGGGTGGGCGTGGGAGGACATGCAGCTGGTTTTTTTTTTTTTTTTTTTTTTTCTTTCTCTCTCGATCTCTTTCTTCTTTCTTCCATCTCTCTCCCCCTCTCTTTTCCTCTGTCTTCTTCTTTGGGTAAAAAACTATGGTTCGTATATTGACCTGGAATATTAGAGGATTAGGGGAAAAGTGTAAAAGATTGGCGATTATGAATGTTATCAAGAACTACCAACCTTGCATAGTCGGCCTTCTTGAAACACATTTAGTTGGAGAAACAGTGGCCAAAGTGCATAAACCCTGCTGGGGGGCACAATATCATGCGACTTTCTCCAACTATGCCAGAGGGGTAACGGTCTTAGTCCATAGGCGAATTAAATGGGTGTTGTTGGATCAGTTGGTGGATAGAGAGGGGAGATTCATCTGCCTGCACTGTCAGGTCGAGGGGCTGGAGTGCACCCTGGCGTTTGTATATATCCCTCCTCCCTTTAGATCAGAGGTCCTTGAACTAGTCTCCGCGTTTGCCAATAGATTTGGTGGTTGCCCGCTGCTGGTCTCTGGTGACCTTAATGTAGTCGCCTGTGAGGAGGCTGACCGCTTCCGTGCCTCTGTCCCTGTCCGGGGCGTTGGTCGGTCCCCTCTCCCTAATTTGCTCCGGGAGCTGGGCCTGACCGACGTCTGGCGGGCAAGATATCCGGACGCGCGGGCCTTTTCTTGTTGGAACAGATCAAGTAACACGCAGTCCAGGATTGATATGGCCTTGATTAACACTGAAATGTTTAAATGGGTTCACGATATAAAATATCTGCCTCGCTGCCTATCAGATCATGGTCCGATTTTGGTGGATCTTGATGGGCAGAGACGCAGTCTTAGTCGCACATTTAAAAT
Organism: Dendropsophus ebraccatus; assembly: GCF_027789765.1. Classification (NCBI taxonomy): domain Eukaryota; kingdom Metazoa; phylum Chordata; class Amphibia; order Anura; family Hylidae; genus Dendropsophus; species Dendropsophus ebraccatus. The sequence continues at coordinate 93,638,914 of NC_091464.1, forward strand.
TAATGCACATTGGTTACAACTAATAGAGGTATCACCTGATTTGGATGTTGAGTTAGAGGAAATTTGGAGGGTTAATATTGGTAGTGCCCCCTTAAATATTGTTTGGGAAGCTTTTAAAGCTATTATCAGGGGAAAATATTTTAGTTTAATTCACGGGAAAAAGGCACAATTTAGGAAAGAAGAAATAGAACTTAAAGATAATGTTAAATCTCTGGAAGAGATATTTAGAGGGGACCCGTCACCGGTGACACAATATAATTTATCTCAGGGCCAGGAAAGGTTGGATAACTATTTGTTGGAGAAGGCACGGTCTCAAATGGGGTTCGTGGCCAGGAGAAATTATCTTGAGTCTGGAACCCTTAATAGAGGACTCATGGGGGTCATTAGGAATCAGAGAGACAGTGGGGAAGTTCATGCCCTACGACTGCTTGATAAGTCTGTTGTGAACTCCTCGGGGGATATCTTGAAGGCATTCGAGAGCTACTTCCAGGACATATATAGTTCCAGTGGTAAAGAGCAGGATGAGCACCTGGAGGAATTACTTGAGTCTGCTCTCCTGCCTAGTTTAACACAAGATCAAGGTGAAATATTAGGGGCCCCTATTTCACTGGAAGAGTTGGAGGGTGTCTTGGAGAGGGCTCCGAATAGATCCTCTCCAGGTCAGGATGGCATCCCATTTGAAGTTTATAAAAGGCATAGGAAGGTCCTCCTCCCGGCGCTCCTTCAGGTTTTGGGGGGTTCGATCTCCGGGGGGTCACTCCCCAGGTCCATGAGTGAGGCTGAAATTATATTGATTTTAAAGGAGGGGAAGGACCCCCTGGAGAGAGAATCCTACAGGCCGATATCTCTACTCAATGTAGATGTGAAGCTTTTTGCTGGAGTGTTGGCCGCGCGGCTTAACAAAGTAGTGGGGGGCCTGATTGGGGAAGACCAGACTGGCTTCATACCAGGGCGCCAGATTAAGTCTAACTTGAGGAGATTATTTGTAAACATGCAGTTAGCGGGCGGGGAGGGTCCCCACTCCATCTTGTCATTGGATGCGGTTAAAGCCTTTGATAGGGTGGAGTGGGGATACCTCTGGGTAGTGATGGAGAGGTTCGGTCTGGGGAGGGGGTTTATAGAGTTGGTTAAACTGTTATATAGGGATGCGAGGGCGACGGTCGCGGTTAATGGATTGCACTCTGCTGCTTTTGAGCTGGGTAGGGCGACTAGGCAAGGTTGCCCTCTCTCCCCCTCACTCTTTGCCCTTAGTATAGAGCCAGTAGCCAACTTAATTAGACTAGATCAGGGTATAGATGACTTTGGGGCGAGGGGTGAGGGGGACAGGGTGTCCCTTTACGCAGATGATATGCTTTTGTTTCTACGGGACCCCGTAACGGCTGTCCCAAGGGTTATCGAGTTGATACAGCAGGTGGGGAAGTATTCGGGCCTTGGGATTAATTGGAAAAAATCGGTTTTAATGCAACTGGCCTTGGAGGGCGATCTGTCCTTTCCACAGCTGCAGGTCTTGGGAAAGGGTGAATCCTTTAGATATCTGGGGATTCGGATCTGCCAGAACTTGGCGGCCTTCAGTGATCTTAATCTAGTTCCGCTGATTAGAGAGACAGAGGATAAGGTGAAGGTATGGCATAATTTGCCCCTCTCTAGGGCGGACCGGTTGGTGTTACTGAAGGCGGTCTTGCTGCCCAAATTTTTGTATATCTTTGGGGCTGCCCCGGTTTGGGTAGGCCAGAAGGTCTTTAAGAGGATAAGGAATATTTGGAATTTCCTGATTTGGGGGCGCAAACGTGTCCGTATTAAACTAGAACTATTGACAGCGCCTAAGAATAAGGGAGGGCTTGGCCTTCCGTCTATGGAGATGTATTTACTGGCTTCCCAGGCCTTCTGGCTTTTGAACTGGAAGGATAACCCCTTCTTTTCCCGATTAGGAGAGGGGGCAAGAGATGTCTCTTTAGATATCTTTCAGATCCTTGACGCCGGAATATTGGAAAAGGGAGTAAAAGCTGACTGGCCGATGGTGGTCGCCCTGGTTAGAACTTGGCGGGAAGTAAAAAAATGTCTGGGGCTGGAGGGTTTCTTGAACTTCTCTCCTCTCTGGGATCATCGGGAGTTGGTGGAGGTTAAGAAGCTAGAGGATCTTTATGGAGTATTTGGGCGCGACCTGAGGTTGATAACTGATTTAGTGGTTATGGGGAAGATTAAATCTTGGGAGCAGGTTAGGGAAGAGTATGGGTTTGCGGGCTCCCGCTGGTTTGACTATTTGCGTCTTTCCAGGGCACTAAAGATGGACCTCAGAAAGACGGAGTATAGGCTCGGAGCAAATATAACACTGAATAAGTTAAGAGGGCTGGGTGGTAGATCTAATGGGGTCTCAATATTGTACAAATGTTTTATGCTAGAAAAAGAATGGGTTTTTGGGAGCCAGAGCGCCTGGGAAAGGGATGCTGGGATGAAGGTGAACTGGCCAGTAGTGTATAGTAACATAAAAAAAGTTGCGCCCTCGGTGAATCATCAACTTATCCAGTTTAATATCGTCCATAGATTATATTATACTCCCTCCTTCCTTAGTAAAATTAAAAAAAGAACTAATAATCTCTGTCCTAGATGTAAAAAGGAGGTGGGAGATTTGGTGCATATGCTCTGGTCGTGTGAGCAGTTGGGTCAGCTTTGGTCCGGAGTTTCTCGGGAGATAACTAAGGTTGTGGGTCTGTCCATAGGGGAGGACCTTCGTCTGTTTGTTCTGGGGGATACATCGGGATTACCTGTGGGGACAAGTAGGAAGCAGAGGACATGTGTGTTGAAAATGCTGTTTTGTGCAAAATTACTGATCATGAGAAGGTGGATATCCCCTCAGTCACCCAGTCTAGTGGAATGGGATCAATGTGTGAAGCGTTATGAGTGTGTGAAGTGAGAGGATGAGGTTGGGGTTTTTTTTTTTTTTTTTTTTTTTTTCTTTCTCTCTTTCTTTCTCTGTGCATGTTCTCGGGTGGGAGGGGGTGGGGCTGGGGAGGGAAGGAAGGGATTATATAGGGAGTACATAAACAAATTTGTCCTTTTGAGGATGTGCAAGGAATGTAATCTGTGAGGTACCTTCAGGGCGCCCGGTGGACATAGTATTATAGCGGATGTTTGGTGCGTGAATGGGGCTGTGGGGTGGCTGCGCGCTGGCCGGGCTGGGGGGGGGGGGGGGGGGCGGGCGTCCTGGGGCGCACCGGTCCGCCGGCATGGTGTTTGGGGGCAGACCGGCCAGGGTGGTCGGCCGTGAGAGGGTCGAGTGAACTGGCTGGAATTTGTTCGGTTCATTGACCACTGTTAAGTTACTATTTAAAGCTTGAATGGAAAGTATATGAAATGAACCCGGTCGTTTGATGGGGACCGCAGTCCATAATAGATGGACTATGGAAGCCGTTGGATTGGACAGGGCAGTTGTCCATAGGACCCGGCGCGCAGGGCCCGTGGATAGCCGATTTGAACGGAGTTTGAGAGTTTCAGGCTTCGGGTTTTCCTCCTTCCTCTCTTCCGTCTGTGGCCAGTGTAGGCCTTACCGGGGCTGGGCTGGCAGGATAGGGAGTTGAGGTTGGTTGTGATTACCTGAGCAGGTTGTTGTCTCCGGACGGCACTGTGCAGAGGTGGAGGGGGTTGGCTCTGGGCTTGTCTGCCCGTCTCCCCTGGCCTCGGCTCGGCGGGGGCGTGGCTACTCAGCAGCCTGGTGGGATGAGTGTGTTAAAATAAGGGTAGGACGGGTGTTGGGTTAGGTAGGATAGGAGTAGAGAATAAAGGGGCGCCCTGCAGGTTTTACCTCATGGAGGAAAGGGTTACATTTGTATTTAATGAGGAGTGTTTTGTGACTGTACTCCCAGATTGGGACTGTTGTTCTTCAGTGTTTTTATGTGACTGTGGGGCTGGGATGGGAGGGGGGGGCTTGGGTTTGTTTGTGTTTAATAATATTAAAATATTATAAATAAAAAAAAAATAGAATACACTGACGTTGAGACACGTGATGGTGTCTCTGCGGTGTTTTGGTTGATCTCCCTGAGGTCAACCAGCGTCCTTTTTCATAGTACAGATGGACAATGACCCCAAGCACACAGCCAAAGCTACCCAGGAGTTCATGAGTGCAAAAAAGTGGAACATTCTGCAATGGCCAAGTCAATCACCAGATCTTAACCCAATTGAGCATGCATTTCACTTGCCCAAATCCAGACATAAGACGGAAAGACCCACAAACAAGCAAGACCTGAAGGCTGCGGCTGTAAAGGCCTGGCAAAGCATTAAGAAGGAGGAAACTCAGCGTTTGGTGATGTCCATGGGTTCCAGACTTAAGGCAGTGATTGCCTACAAAGGATTCGCAACAAAATATTGAAAAAAAATATATTTTGTTTGGGTTATGTTTATTTGTCCAATTACTTTTGAGCTCCTAAAATGTGGAGTGCACAATTCCTACATTTTCTATCAGATATTTTTGTTCAACCCTTCAAATTAAACGTTACAATCTGCACTTCATTTCAAATCCAATGTGGTGGCATGCAGAGCCCAACTCGCGAAAATTGTGTCACTGTCCAAATATTTCTGGCCCTAACTGTATATTTGCTTTAAAGGGTTTATCCAGGATCATAAAAAAACACAGCCACTTTCTCCCAGAGACAGCTCTCCAGGTCAGGTGTGGTTTGCAGTGAGGCCCCATTCACTTCAATGGAACTGAGTGGCAAAACCTGCACCCAAACTGAAGACAAGAGTGGTGCTGTCTCTGGAAGAGAGTTGCCATGTTTCTTCTTAAGGATAACCCCTATAACCATAAGACATCTAATCTTAGATAATGTTATCACTAGTAGCACTGGCTTCAGCGGCTTCAGCACTTCCTTCACCCCTGACAGGAAATGGAAAATAGAAGGACTACAAAATGTGTATTTACCCTGACTCCTCCCCCTTTCCTCTGACAACGCATCACCCTCTGATGTCATAGGAGGCGTGGCTGGATCTTGTCTCTGAGTGATGACATCATCTATGACCAGCTCCTTCACCCTAAATCACCATCTTCCTGAGCAGACAGGGAATTGATACAACAGGTGCTGCAACTTCACTGACACAATGGACTGCAGTGAAATGAGATATTCTGTAGCAGCTTTGAGCAGGGAACTGGCAGAAGTGCTGGGGGAGGGGAGTAGGCAGGGTGGGAGGGCTGTGATGGAGAACTGAGGGAAAGCAATGCATTCTGGGAATTGTAGTAACAAGCAGTTGCTCAAAATCCAGAAAGCAAAACCACAAAATACAGAACTAAGACCCCAAAACAAATAGATTTTTGGTAACTTCAGAACTGGGACAGAAGGTTTATTGTTTACCTCTTTAAAAAGCAAGTTAGATTTTCTAAACCAGTAAACTACTTTAACCCTTTCCTGACCCCAAAATATAAACTTTTTGCTTTATTTTTTTGTTCCTTCTCATCTTCTAGGACCCATTACATTTCATTTTCTCCCCACTGGCAGAGCCTTATGAACCATTATTTTATTGTAAAATAAAATGGGAAAAGTACTTAAGGTTATAAAAAGTTATAATAATAACAATGTATTACAAAAATTGTAGCGCAAAACTGAAAAAAAAAAAAAAAAATAATGTAATTATGCTATATTATGCTGGATGGTAAAGCTGAAAAAATGGTAGTGATTTAAATGTAAAACAATTTTTTTTAATGGTTTACTTAACAATTCCCCAGATTCAGGTCAGCCAACCACCTCTCTATTTGCAGCTAAAATTGTACCACACTAGATAATAAATTTGGGCAAACTTGCTAAAATTTTGCTTTCCAAATTTTTGCTGTTTTGATTGTCCTTTACAGATAGTAGTCACTGAGCAGCATGTAGCCAAGGACAATAGACACCATAGAGTCAGATCATGGGGCTACTATGTGGAGAGTTGGCTTCAGGTTTACCTTAGTCGTATCCTCCATGCAACTACATGGTGATAAATGGTGTAGGAGAAAACACCCTTCTGTCCTTAGTGTGCCCAGACCCTGACAACACCATTTTGGGCTCCATTGGGCATCTTTACCTTTCTTTTCTATGAATGTAGCTATTTGATCATAGACTTCTTACCGACATGCCAACAGAAATCCCTAATGTCAACTACAGAACCTGGTTGAGGTTTGCTTTTTGCATCAATTTTCAAGAAGAGATTCATAAAGAAGACCACAACCAGGATGGTGGATTTACTACCCACCACCATCACCACAATTTTCTCTAATTTGTCCCTTCAATTCTACAAAATTGAGAAAGAAAAAACATTTACCAAAGAAATTCAAGGTAAAGGCTATCCAATAGCATAGCTCCTGTCTTTTTAAAAGTTCAGTTTGGCAGATTCACTGAAGTTTTACCTAAATTTCGGGTTCATCTGAACCTTGAACAAACTGCCCTAAAATGGCTAAAAGATTGCAGTTTGGAACAAATATCAGTTCAGAAGATTCAGTTCACCCATCTCTACTTCTTCATGTTCCCTCATGTAAAGTCTGCATTGGAATCCCAACCGACTGGTTTCTTATAGATCCTAAAGGCTTCCTCAGATACCAGAATCCAGTTGCAATTTCTTCTCCTCCTTCTTCATTCTTCTTCTTCTTTTTCCCCTATGTAGTAGATAAACCCAAAAACTGTGTAAAACCTATTATCTAAAAAAAGTTAGATTTCCTCTTAAATAATAATACTAAATAAAAATAAAACTGTATGAGCCGCATCAATTAAAATCAATATATTTGTCAGTTTATGGAGCACTTCCTGAAGCGTTGATGTCTTCCATGTAAAGATGCTTACGTTGGCCACTTCCACCAAGAGTGAGCATAAAGCATGGACACTTATCTTGTCATCCTGACAAACTCAGTTGCTGAACCATTTATCATGATTTTTGTAACAATTAAAGGAGCTCAGTGGTCGCCGCCCCCCTAATTCATTTTACTCCTTCTTAGGAGATTGGCGGATTCAGCATTTGTTTTCAGCTGTTGGGGAGTTTGAGTAGAGTGATGGAGATGGGTGATGTAACATGACGGGTAGATAAAACGCACAAGTGAAGTTACAGGGGGTCAAGCGCCTGTTCTGTACAGATGAGAACACTGACTTTGAACAAATACAATTTTTTTCAAAATTTTACAAAAAATTTACAACTGCATTTTTAACACTTTCCATTTTTTTTTCTATTTAGCAAAAGCAATGCACCAATAGATTTGTTTTCACTATAATAAAAGCTGGCCAGGGTGTGTGTCTCGTGCTATAGGGGTCCAGGGTGTGTGTCTAGACTTGTGCTATAGGGGTCACTCATTGTTTTTGGGCCTTATTTTGAAGCCTAAGGGGGAGATTTATCAAAGGGTGTAAAATTTAGACTGGTGCAAACTGCCCACAGCAACCAATCACAGCTCAGCTTTAGGCAGTGCTGAAAGGAAAGCTGAGCTGTGATTGGTTGCTGTGGGCAGTTTGCACCAGTCTAAATTTTACACCCTTTGATAAATCTCCCCCTAAATGTCCATAAAATAGGTCTATTTGATGTCAGCCCCCTCCCCCACCCACATTTAATTGATTTTCTTGACACTGGAAAATATAAGTTTTGTTGTGCCACGTATTATTGTAAAACAATCGTAGCTGTAGACTCGGAGCATTTTAACGCATGTTTTATGGAGTGTTTTTTGGAGCTTTTTTTTAACGCACATTTTATGGGTGTTTTATACATGTTTTATGCATACCGGTGCTTCGCTTGCAATTTTCAAGTGTTTAGAAGTGTTTGCAAACATAAACAAGCCTAAAAAAGATAAAATTGAGTAAAAAATTCTTTTTGCATGGAAAACAACCACAATACCTGCAAAATAAGTACTGCTCATTTTTTGATATGGTCAAATTATGGCTGTTTTTTTGTAAAGCGCCAAGAATTTCAATGTACAGTAATTCACTGGGAAAAACGAACATTCAATGTGTGATCATTGCATTGGGAACAGCTGTCATCAGACATCTTGAGACCACTAGCAGTATACCAAGTGGTGGTCATGTCACAGTCGGCTCTTAGATAATGGGCGAGACTTATCAAGACCAGTTTATCTGTATGTCGCCCTTAACTGAATCCCTTCCCCTGTGTCCTGCCCAGATTTATTGAGAGCACACGCAACAGACATATGGGGTGTGCAACCCCCAAAAATGAACAAATTGGCTGATTTGAGCAAAAATTTGGGTAATCATGGGTAAACATGGTACCTGGAGTTTCTTTTATGGGAGGAAGATGCGGTCCAAAGATGTAGTGCCAAGATTTCTAAACAGATTTCTGAAATAGCCATGCTGTACCTGAACCATGGTATCAAGAGTGTACCAAACTATGTACAGACATCTGGCCGAGGATTACACAGAAACAGGCCACATGTAGTGGATTTAAGAGAGGAGAGTTTGGTGGTACATTTGGTATCTCAGCAATGACCTACCACAATAGACTCTCTTCAATACAACAAAAGGCAAGCAACACAAATTACAAGACTACCGTGCAGCGTACTTTGTATTGATTGGGGTTCAATATAGGGATGGTCCGAACCTGGTTCGGACGGGGATCGTACGAACCCGAACCATCCGCAATAATTACCGCTGTCTGCCCACTCCGTGCAGCAGGCGGATCCAGCGGGAGGAACGCCTGGAAAACTGGGATACAGCCATAGCCATAGGCTGTATACTAGGTTCCCAGGCGTTCCTCCCGCTGTATCCTTCCGCTGCACAGAGCGGGCAGACAGCGGGAATCCGATGGGTTCGGACCATCCCTAGTTCAATAGCTAAAGACCTACAAGAGTGCCCCTGATGAAGCCACAATGACTGTAAGCAATGCCTTCCATATCACATTAATGGAAGAAGGTCATCTGGAGTAGCAAGTCCCATTTTCTGCTCAGCCATATGGATGTAGATCCAAATCTGGCATAAACAGTAGAGATGAATGAATCTTGAGCATGCTTAGGTTCATCTGAACCCAAACGTTCTGCATTTGATTACGGGTGGCTGAAGAAGTTGGACGCAGCCCAAGGGCTGCCTATGGCTGCCTATGACCTATATCTGTATCCATGTCTTCCCGGACTCCCTAGGGCTCTAACCAAATCAATTGCCAACCACTCGGGTTTGGATGAACCTATGGGCACTAAAGGTTAGCTCATTCCTAAAAAACAGCATAAAGCCATTAAACATCTTACGATACCTTTGAATGATGGATGCTATAGGGACTAGTGATGTGTGAGCATGCTCGTCCGAGCTTGGTACTCGATCGAGCATTAGGGTACTCGATGGTACTCGTTACTCGGACAAGCATCTCGCGATATTTGAGAAAATCTCATCAGCCGTTTCCTGTAAGTTTGGGCGCAATTTCTCAGCCAATAAACATGCAGGAGACTCTTTGTTACATCCTGCGATCACGTGGGACCCATACATGTCGAGAGCAGCGATTAGTTGGCCAGATCAGATGACCCTGCCATATAAAACTCGGCGCCGGCAGTGCTCGCTTCAGACGTGTGTTGGAAGAGATTAGGGACAGAGCTGCTGCTGGTCAGGGAGAGCGTTAGGGAGGGAATTAGCGTTTCAGTAGGCAGGGAATATTAGAGAAATAACCAAACAGCCCTTGTAAGGGCTTCAAATTGTTTTTAAATTATATTACTACAGACTGCTGGCTGGGAGTTGCAGTGCAGCTACCACGATTCCAGCAGCATACTGTGGTGACCGGCTTCTGGCAGAAAGGGGACATTAGGTGTTGCATACACACCCCTAAGAAGTGCTCAGTGTACTCCTTTTTGATTTTGGGGCTGGTGGTCCTGGTGTACTGCACTGTATAGCTGGGAATTGCAGTACACCTGAATAGAACTTCACTGCTCATTGTAAGGGTGTGTCACAGCGTGTGTATAGGTGCAGCCACTAGCGGATTGTATCCCATAGACCCCCAAAACTAGTGGGACCACAAGTATTTTTCCTGATTTCGGTATTTCATACACATGGTCTATCTAAGTTCCCAACTGCTTGCACAGAGTGTGAATACGTGCAGCCACTAGCGGATTGTATCCAGTGGCGGATTATAATATGGGCAGTTTGAGCGGCCGCCCGGGGCCGAGGCTCCGGGGGGGCCCATGGCACGCCGCCCACATTATAATCCGCCACTGCACTGCCACGGCTGATGTGCGGCTGCCGGGGCTCCCTGTGCGCCTGTGGCTGTGACTTCCGACTGAGCTCTCTAATGCGCGCGCTGCCGGGGATAGGACGGGACACCCTCGGCAGCCGCACATCAGCCGGGGACAGACCAGGAGGCGAGAGGCTCGACGGGGGAGCGGATGGCAGGTGAGTTGTGAGTTTTTCTGTGTGTTATCTGCATGGGGGGGGGGGGGATGGCAAAGGGGGACTATCTATAAGGGGGGGAGAGGGAAGAGGGGGACCATCTCTGGGGGGGGCAGAGGGGGACTATGTATAAGGGGGGGCAGAGGGGGACCATCTATAAGGGGGGGCAGAGGGAAGAGGGAGACCATCTATGGGGGGGGGGGGGCAAAGGGGGACTATGTATAAGGGGGGCCAGAGGGGGACCATCTATAAGGGGGGCAGAGGAAGACCATCTATAAGGGGGGCAGAGGGGGACCATCTATAAGGGGGGGCAGAGGGGGACCATCTATAAGGGGGGAATAGGAAAGAGGGGGGCCATCTATAAGGGGGGAGGGGGAAGAGGGGGACCATCTATAAGGGGGGGCAGAGGGGGACCATCTATAAGGGGGGAATAGGAAAGAGGGGGGCCATCTATAAGGGGGGAGGGGGAAGAGGGGGACCATCTATAAGGGGGGGCAGAGGGGGACCATCTATAAGGGGGGAATAGGGAAGAGGGGGGCCATCTATAAGGGGGGGCAGAGGGGGACCATCTATGAGGGGGGGCAGAGGGAAAATGGGGACCATCTATAAGGGGGGAATAGGGAAAAGGGGGACCATCTATAAGGGGGGAATAGGGAAGAGGGGGCCATCTATAAGGGGGGAATAGGGAAGAGGGGGACCATCTATAAGGGGGGGGGCAGAGGGAAGAGGGGGACCATCTATAAGGGGGGAATAGGGAAGAGGGGGACCATCTATAAGGGGGGAATAGGGAAGAGGGGGACCATCTATATAGATCAGCACCCTCCTCTCCTGACATCCTCTGTGCTGCTGTGACCTCCCCTATAGATCAGCACCCTCCTCTCCTGACATCCTCTGTGCTGCTGTGACCCTGTGACCTCCCCTATAAGATCAGCCCCCTCCTCTCTTGACAACCTCTGTGCAGCTGTGAGGGGGCAGTGGAGGTGGGGTGGACATGGCTTACTGGGGGTAGCAGCAAGGGACCAAACATTATGTTTATTGGGGCCAGCAGGGAGGGGAGGAAGGCAGTTTATTGGGGACAGCATGGGGGGGGGGCAGTAGCGGTTTATAATGTGGGTGATTTGGGAGGACTGAACGGGGGGGGGGGGGTCAAGGTTGGGTGGACAGCCCGGGGCCCAGGGTACATTTAATATGCCACTGATTGTATCCCATAGCCCCCCAAAACTAGTGGGACCATTAGTATTTTTTCTGATTTCTGTATAACTGCTTGCACAGAGTAAAGGGTGGTCACACAGTGTGTATAGGTGCAGCCACTAGCGGATTGTGTCCCACAGCCCCCCAAAACTAGTGGGACCACTAGTATTTTTTCTGACTTCTGTATTTCTTACGCAAGGCATATCTAAGTTCCATACTGTACAGTGTCCATAAAAGGGTGAACCCCAGGGGTAAGGGTTGAGGACGAGGGCATAGGCGTGGGGTTCCAAGCGATGCAGTTGGCAGAGGGCGTGGTTCAGGGCAGGGTGACACAGCAGCACCTGTTGAGGAGGTAGCAGTGGCACACCGCAGACGTCCACTCCCTAGCTTCTTTGCCCAACTCACGGGGTCTCAAGGGAGACCGATTTTGAAACCGCAGCAGTGGGAACAGGTGATCATGTGGATAGCGGATAATGTGTCCAGTAACTTATCCACCACCCAGTCTTTCACGCAGTCCGCCCAAGCTACCCAAGGGAGTGGAACCCTTGCCCCAGCAGCTCAGCCTCCTTCCCCACAGCCTGGCCCCTCCAGGGAAAGAAGGGATTCAGATTCACCACCATGCTCCCAGGAACTGTTTTCTGGACCCTTCCCTGAGTCAGAGCAATTGGAGCTGTCAATCTGTCCTGATGCCCAAACTATGCAAATCACGCAGTCAGTGGGTGATGAGAGTGGGGACTTGCAAGCGGGGTTAGAAGTGGTGTCTGATGATGACGAAGAGACACGGTTGTTAGACAGTGAGGTTGTTGTCATAGATGTAAGGAGAGTGAGGAATTGGAGGAAGAGCTGGTGGATGAGGACGAGGTGACTGACCCGAGCTGGGTGGATAAGCCTAGTGAAGACCGTGCTTCTGAGGGGGAGACAAGTTCACCCGCAGGACAAGTTGGAAGAGTAAGAGGGGTGGGCAGAGGGAGAAGCAGGGGCGAGTAGATCAGCAGGAGCGAGTAGATCAACAACTATTTCACAGAGTCAAACTCCCATGGCCAGGGCTAGATGTTCCCAAGTCTAGAGGTTTTTTTAAAGAAAGTGCGGATGACCAACGGACTGTAGTGTGCAACGTGTGCCACGCCAGGATCAGCAGGGGAGCCACCACTACCAGCCTAACCACTACCAGCATGTGCAGGCATATAAGTTCTAAACACCCCACTCAGTGGAACCAAGGCCGTTCAGTGACTGTAAGTCGCATCCCTGCTCCTTCCCCTGTGTCACATGCTGGCTCTGTCAGTCCCCCCGCCCAGGCCCCAGGCACGAGTGCCTCCCGCCCTACACGCACCCCTTCACCTCCACTATGCTCCACACCCTCTAGCAAGGTGTCCAAGCACAGCGTTCAACTGTCCCTGCAGCAGACCTTTGAATGGAAGCTCAAATACACTGCCACTTACCCACATGCACAAGCCCTAAATGTGCACATAGGCAAACTGCTGAGCCTGAAGATGCTGCCCTATCAGCTGGTAGAGACAGAGGCTTTTAGGAATCTCATGGCAGTGGCTGTCCCTCTGTAATCTGTCCCCAGCCACCACTACTTTTCACGGTGTGCCATCCCAGCCCTACACCAGCACGTGTCGGATAATATCATCCGTGCCCTGACACATGAACAAGTGCTGGCGGGCAGGGACACTTTATCTCCCTGATGGCACATTGGGTAAACTTTGTGAAGGCTGGGACAGAGTCTGACCCTGGTTCCGCTCATGTGCTGCCCACACCGAGGATTGCGGGGCCTACCTCGGTTGCGGTCTCTCATGAGTAATACACCTATTTCTCCTACTCTTCTTCCTCCTCCACTCTATTACCATCCACAAGCACGTCGCCTCCATAGCGCTAGCTGCATCAGCAGTGTGGTGGGTAAATGCCAACAGGCGGTGTTGAAACTGCTGAGCTTAGGGGACAAGAGGCACACGGCCCAGGAGCTGTTGCAGGGCATCACAGCGCAGTCAGATTTTTGGCTCGCGCCACGGAGCCTCAAACCAGGCATGGTTGTGTGTGACAACGGGCGGAACCTGGTGGCGGCTCTGCAACTCGGTAGCCTCACACATTTACCATGCCTGTCCCATGTGTTCAACCTAGTGGTGCAGCGGTTCCTTAAAGGGAACCTGTCACACCCCGTGCCGGGGTGACAGGTTCCCGACCCCCCGTTAGAGACCCCTATACTTACCTCATCGCGCCGGGTCCCGCTTCTGAAGATGGTCGGGTCCCGGAGATCTCAGCCGCCGCAGCCCGGCGAGCGCGCTGAGAGATGAGTCCAACACCCATAGAGAATGACGGGAGAGTACAGCGCTCCGTCATTCTCTATGAGCGTTGGACTCATCTCTCAGCGCGCGCGCCGGGCTGCGGCGGCTGAGATCTCCGGGACCCGACCATCTTCAGAAGCGGGACCCGGCGCGATGAGGTAAGTATAGGGGTCTCTAACGGGGGGTCGGGAACCTGTCACCCCGGCACGGGGGGTGACAGGTTCCCTTTAAGACCTACCCCAATTTGGCTGACATGCTCACCAAGGTGCGCCGCATCTGTGCGCATTTCCGTAAGTCAACCACGGATGCTGCCACCCTTAGGGCAGTGCAAAGACGCTTGCAACTGCCGGCTCACAGACTGCTGTGCCACGTGGCCACGAGGTGGAATTACACCTTCCAGATGGTAGCCAGGGTTTTCCAGCAACGCAGAGCCATTGTGGAATGCCAGATGTCAACCTCTGTAAGAAGCGGTAGTCAGGTCAGTCAGCTACCTCAAATCTACAATGAGGAGTGGATGTCTACTATCTGTCAGGTACTGGGCCCCTTTGAGGAGTCAACACAGATGATCAGCAGCAATGCCGCCATCATCAGCCTCACCATCCCGCTGCTGTGTCTGCTTCAATCCTCTCTGCTCAGCCTAAAGTCTGACACTTTGCTTCGTCTTAGGAGATGGGTGAAGAACAGCTGCCGCTAGATAGCCAGCCCACCCTGACGTCAATTTCTTACCACGGAGTAGAGGATGAGAAGGACGAAGAAGAGGAGAAAGAGGAGCAGACTGCTGCCGCCACTGAAGAGGGGACCCATGCTCAATCCTTAGTTGTTGAGCTAGTATGGCCTGAAGAGGAGGAATTGGTGGAGGAGGAGGAGGAGGAAATTGAGGCTTGTGAGGAGAGGGAGTTCTTGCGTGTTGGGACCCTGGTGCACATGGCTGACTTTATGTTAGGCTGTCTTTCCCGTGACCCTCGGGTTAAAATATTTTTTGACAACACAGATTACTGGGTGTTCACCCTCCTGGACCCTCAGTACAAACAGAACTTTTCCACTCTCATTCCTGCCGAGGAACGCAGTATGAGAGTGAATCAATATCAACAGGCCCTGGTGCAGAAGCTGCAAATGTACTTCCCATCTGACACCACTAGCGCCAGAGGACGTAGTTCTGTGGCCAAAGAGCGGGGTAGAGGAGCGGTGGAGCAGGCAGCTTGTCAAGGGGCAGGGGAACACTCTCCAAGGCCTTTCACAGTTTCATGGCACCCCAGCAGGACTATGTCAACCGTCCCCAGTCTAGACAGAGTAGGGGGGGAAGCCTTCAGGAAGATGGTGAGGGAGTACCTTGCTGACCATACCAATGTCCTTCCCGATCAATTTTCTACCTACAACTACTGGGTTGCAAAGCTGGATACGTGGCCCGAACTGGCGCTTTACGCCTTGGAGGTTCTGTGCTGCCCTGCCGCTAGCGTGTTGTCAGAGCGGGTCTTCAGTGCAGCTAGTGCCATCATCACTGATAAGTGCACCCGCCTGTCAACTGACAGCGCCGACAGGCTGACATTTATAAAAATGAACAAAGCCTGGATTTCACCTGAATTCAACTGTCCACCCAGGGAAGGCAGCTCAACATGAAGATTCTTGGTATCTTCTCTCCTTCTCCTCTTCCTTCAATTCTCAGCCAACCTGCCAAGTCTTCTTCCGCCATGCTGTGTCTGGCCTAATTATTGGGATGCTCAATTGCTTCCTCACTCACTTCTAATGGTTCTCTGTGTCCTCACTGCCATGCTCTGATGTCACACTACGTCTGCGGAGGAGCGGGACTGGTTGCCGGGGGCCCACCGATCGTGCCCCTGCCAACCAGCCAGTTGTTTTAGGTTTTTTTTGGGGGGGTGGGGCTAGCCGTGGCCCGGGCCTCACCACCCCCGGTCAAGAGGCATCAGGTGTGACAGCATCAGCTGTCAGCACCTAGGTTCGTGTCCACTAAAAATCCCAGCCCCTGGACTCACTTCAATTTTTGGGTGGGCTCACTTGCTTCCTCACTCACTTTTAATGGTTCTCTGTGTGCTCAATGCCATGCAGTGTCTGGCCTAATTTTTAGGAGCCTCACTTGCTTCCACACTCACTTTTAATGGTTCTCTGTGTGCTCAATGCCATGCTGTGTCTGGCCTAATTTTTGGGAGGCTCACTTGCTTCCACACTCACTTTTAATGGTTCTCTGTGTGCTCAATGCCATGCAATGTCTGGCCTAATTTTTAGAAGGCTCACTGGCTACCGCTTCTACCTTGTTCACAGATAAAGCTGCTGCAGCGGGCATGGGTGCAGATAGGTATAGAGAATGTTCAAGACCTTGTGGATTTTGTTCCTCGATATATCTGCAAACCATGATCACCCAAGAAGGAGGACTAACCCATTATAGAATAGTGCTCCTAATGCAATGATCATCCAGTGCACATGTGGTATCCTACCACGGGTGTTATTATTATATACACCCTTCGTAAAAGTCTGTACTTATGTGGTGATGAAAGTAGTGTTGAAATTTCACCACTAGATGTTGCTGTATTAGATATGTGTGTTCAGAAGCTGCACAGCTGAAGTGTATAAAGGGTTATTGTTTCTTTGTGTGTCACACGGATCTGCAGACCAATAGGAATCTGTTCTTCTCTCCTATCAGCTCTCTGTTTACTCTTTACGCACTCACAGCGCACATTAGTCACGCTGGGGAAGGAAGTCACATGGGTGGAGGAAGTACATGGGTCTTTCGTGTTGGACATTGTAGAGGAAAGACACAAGCTAGATAGCTCTCTACAGTGATCCTCTCTGGGCCCTGGCCCTCTGCCAGGTCCCCTACTCTGGTCAGTCTTAATCAGAATCCCGTATTGGTAGGACATCAGACAGGTCACGCCTAACAGTTTTCTTCTCAGTAACGTTACACAACAGTATGCAGTGCTAAACCCCTTCTAAGAGAGGACAAGTTGGAGATAACCTCAACCCACGCCGTGGACTAGGAGTATCACAGAGCAGGACAGTATCCACAGATAGCAGTAAGCTAGGAACTGATTCGGATAAAGCAAAGTTGCGCAAAGCCTAGGTACAGTACTCTATCTCGCAGTGTGGTTGTCAGCAGGAAATCCTCAGCATTCTGCTTATCCCAGGTAACAAGGTATGGGGCTTGTGTCACCCCCTAGGATGGTTCAGCCAAATCTAGTGGGCATGAGGTGGTGTGAAGACTAACAAAAGGTCAATACACTAGCACAAGTGTTCTTTTTATTCTTCTAAGTATTCTTCTACCTCATCCTCCAACATCCCGGCAGAGTACAGTACTACTTGGGTTGAGACTCTCACAACATCTTCCTCTCTGCTACTCTGCTTTCTTGTATCACTCAACATGACTGTGCTCCTCACTCTGTTCCTGTCGCAGATCTGGGTGTCGTATTGTCAAGTATATTATCTAGTGCTTTATCAAGGGATCAATGAAGTGTAACTTATCTTATGCATGCACAGATGTATGTCTTGCTGCACACAAGTACCTGCCAAGTGAAGTCAAGCTCATTTATGGTAAAGAGACTCTGTGATTCTTCGCCTTACACCGACACAGCCAACACTTCAACCTTGGGACATTTCCCCTTTCTGTGGGTGGCAGATCCAATAGTCCAGGAGGGTCACTTCACCGCTCTGGCCATCCGTGATATCCCACTATCCCAAAGGATCCCGTAGCAACCCAGCAGGACAATGACCACAGGGGGAAAAGGTACAACCATCCTTATAAAATAAAAGCAGGCATGCCATCACACCTGTGTGCCCAACCGGCACTGGCGTCACAAAGTAACATCCTGAGGTCCGGCTGTATCTCGACCAACCACCACCGGAGTGGAGTCACACCTGACCACCTAGCAAGTGACTGGCCAATCCTCGGACACAACACCACCGGGGGCTCACACCACACACTGAATATTGAAGTGGCCATTCCATGCCTCAAAATCAATCCAAAAACTAGGTGTGAACATGACCTTTGGGTAAAAATTGTGCTAGGTTTAACTCTCTACTATTGAAGTTACATCCCACCTGCATTAGCCCAGGGGTGCTAGGAGTTACAGTACCTGCAAGGACTGATGTTGCAGTACCACTATGGCACTTGTCACAGGGCTCAGTGTGGTATATGCCCTCCTTGGGTCCCAACACACATCCTTTAAAGGTAAAGTCCCTGTGTCCCTGTAGTGTGATGGTGTAAACCAAGGAATACACACAGCCCAAGTGTGTACAAGACCTAGTGAAGGGTGAGCCAGCCCTTGAGGTTCTCTGTTAGGTCCTGGCGAGTTGAAGCAGGGTAAGTCGGTGTAGTTGATCTTTTCCAGATCGCTGTCTACACTGAATCTCCTGTTGCAGGGCTTGGAGAGAAGTAGTTCAAGATAGCCCCTCAGCGTAGATAGGTTTTACAGTCCCCTTTATAGCCTCACCCAAGCAGTACTAGAATAACATGATGAGCATGCAGGAACAGTCAAAGAAACAGGATCGGCATACCCTACACTCATTAATCCCTGGCTAGTTTGAGCACATGGCTCACTCCACCTCTACTTATAGGCTTCCTAGAAGTTGCTGATTGGTGGAGGGGACATAGGGAGACAGAGAAAGTATCAGTTTTTAGTGACCTTTGCAGAGATTGGACAGCAAGGCAGCTGGTGGCAGACAGCAGATACATGTGCCTAAGCACGTACACCATTTATACCTTTAGTTGTGCTTTTACAGTGGATAGAAAATACAGACAGACATCTAGTGACCAAAATGCAGTACTACCTTTACCATCCACAGAATACCCAAATACATATCTACCTTCAGTGCCAACCTACACATACACAGAATAGGCAGTGGCACATGGGTCCTGGGACACTGCAGCACCTACTAGTAATTCTAAGGGCGGAGGGGATACTGCTCATTTGTTAGATCAGGCAAATCTGGGACAGTTTGTATTTGATTTGCTTTTTTCAAAAATAAAAAATAATTTGTTGACATTGGTTCTCTACAGAATCCGACAATCTTCAGTGATACAATGTATGAAGACGTTTTGGCTGGAGGTAAATTTTCATCTCCCTGGTGTCATGTGACAAAAACTCCCCTGTACACCCGGTGGGAAATTACAACTATTAATAAGTACAATGTTATCAATATTTTCTTTGCCCAATACAACAGATTGCTTTCAGGGACATTAATTTTGCTTCTTTGCCTGTCAGGGAATGTGAGCGGATGCATTTGTCAGGAGCCGTAATAGTTCAGTTTAGCGAGCAGCTGATAGTCTTTGTTTTCCCTGCAGAACTGTAAGAACAAAAAAAAAAGAAAAGAAAAAAAAAACTGATTTCATAATGCATACAGATTGCAGAAGGTTAACCGGGGCATGGAGGAGTGGAAGAGTGTTTATTGCTAGAAGGAGACGACGGAAAATGCTGACACCTCGGCTCAGATGAATGGAACGCGGTGAGAGACATCGATGGCGGCGGGGACGGCTTATATTTTATTAAAGAGCATTTCCGCTTAAAGGGGTTTTCTGATTGCAGCGGAGAAAGCTCATTCATTGTAGACCGAAAAGTTCTGAGATTTTCTAATAGACTTTGTGCATTAATTTTACATTGTTTCTGCTCACAGTCATGGAATAGCAATGTGTATTGTTTACCGCATTGATCATGTGATGCTCACAAAGTTATTATATATACTGTAGCACTGATAACTAACCTGAAAACTGATCATATCCTCCAAATAGGACATTGGGCTGGTGGTGGTGTGTGTGTGTGTGTGTGTGTGTGTGTGGGGGGGGGGGGGGTCTGTTTATTGTTCACTTGTACTTTTCCCCAGTATTAGTGGTGGCAGTGCCAGGTAGGTCAACACTGTCCAAGTCAAGTAAGTGGAACCACTGAGGTTGGTCACATGATTGGAAATTAAAGGCTCTTAAGAAGGTATTTGGAAAGTATTATTTTTGGATCATTGTGCTTAAAAAGATGCTATATCTACCTAGCAATCACAGAGCTCCAGTCCCTCTGCGCAGAACCTCCAGGGTTGGGGTCAGCGTGTGGAATCATCAATTCTGCTCATCAGTGGCCAGAGGTGAGATGCCACCCAGGGCAGATAGTAAGCAGGTGGGGGCATGGAACTGTCAGATGTCCCTGAGATAAATAGCAGCAACCTGGTCTTTGATAAAAAGTTGGATCCAACCACCAGGTATCGATCCAGAGATCCTGTGGAGTGGTTAACCACCATTGTAGTAACCTGTTCTGGACTGAGACTGGTTTTGGGACCTCTGGAGCTGAAGACCTGTGATAACCCAGGGGTGCTAAAGATGATGGTATGGTACCACTGCGGCACTTGGCACAGGGCTCAGAGTGGTAGAAGCTCTCCCTAGGTCCCAAGAAAGGTTGTCCCTGGTGTTCCCTTTGCAGTGTAGTGGTGCAATATAGTAAGGCACAGAGTCCAGAAACCTAAAGAGTAGGAAACGTTTCCTTGGTAAGTTTCTTAATGGGGTGTCCCACCACAGGTGTTTCTGTTTTGAACACTCCTCGCAAAAGCCTGGTACTTCAAAAGTAAAGTGGTGATGAAGTTTTGTATAAATTTTTTTCACTAGATGTCACTATGTCTATTTATGTATATATGTTGCACAGCTGTAGTCACTTAAGGGTTACTGTATTGTATGTTGTGATTCTGTTCACCAATGAGAGATGCTGTTCTTTCTCTACCTATCTTTACACTCTTTTCTTCTTACACTCTCTTCTCCACCACTCACAGAGGTTGTTACAGACACGTTCTCTGATTCTCTGAGGAGTAGCACACACAGATCAGGCATCCCTGCTGAGCTTGATTCCCTGCTGTAGTGTACAGACACGTATGGAGAACACAGAGACTCTTCTTCTTAAAGCAACTCTTCCACTAACTATGCAGTGCAAAACCCTACAGAGAGGACAAGTCAGGGATTACCCCAACCCACGCCGTGAACATCTCTAAAAGTGCAGGATAGTATCCTTAAGCAGAGGAACTGATCTAGATAGAGCAAGGCTACCACAAAGGTCTACGTACTCTATCTCGCAGCGCAGGTGACACCAGAAAACCTCGAATACTTAGCTCAACTCAGGTAGCTAGGACTGGGGCTTGTGTCACCCTGGCAGGACGGGTAACTCAACACTACAGGGCAAAAGGTGGTATAGCGACAAAGGTCGAAACACAAGTATTCTTCTTCTCTCAAGTATTCTTCTCAAGTATTTTTCTTTTAAAGTTCTGGCAGAGCACAGTATTACATTAGGTTGGGACTCTCAAGACAAACTCCTCTCCACTTCTCTGAACTCTCTACTCTTCTCATCACGCAACAAAGCCAGCACCACTATCTTACTTTATACCTCAGTATCTCTCAGTACAGATCTAGTGCGAGCAAGTCTGTACCGGCCAAGTATTATTCACCTGTATTACCAGAGACTTGCCAGTAAGACAGTTTTGGGGAACAATCACAACCCGGCAGGTCACCAACCATTGGGAAAAAGTAATGCCAGCCACAAAGAACTTAAAGCAGGTATAGCATCACACCTGTGTGCTGAGTTATCACTGGCATCACAACAACCTCATAGCCGGCTGAGCTATATTCCAACTACCAACCACCCTAGAAGTGGCGTCACCCAGAACAACTTAACAGGTGACCAGTCGAAAGGCGACCACATTAATTTCACCATACAATGTACTGTACTGTACTGTATGATATACACAGTGGGTTTTTGCACTTGAGAGTAGTGGTTGTTATCAAGTTCCCTTTATGTCATATAGGTGATACCTTAGAGTTTTGGAAAGTCTCTGATAGCTATCAAACCATATAAACAGTATGGCTACCATTACCGCTCCTTTTCAACACTATAAACAGTATAGCTACCATTACCGCTCCTATCGAACCCTATAACAGTATAGCTACCATTACCGCTATTATCAAACCCTAAAAACAGTATGGCTACCATAACCGCTCCTATTGAACCCTATAAACAGTATGGCAATCATTACCGCTCCTATTGAACCTTATAAACAGTATGGCTACTATTACCGCTCCTATCGATCCCTATAAACAGTATGGCAACCATTAACTCTCCTATCAAACCCTATAAACAGTATAGCTACCATTACCGCTCCTATCGAACCCTATAAACAGTATGGCTACCATTACTGTGCCTATCGAACCCTATAAACAGTATAGCTACCATTACCGCTCCTATCGAACCCTATAAACAGTATGGCTACCATTACCGCGCCTATCGAACCCTATAAACAGTATAGCTACCATTACCGCTCCTATCAAACCCTATAAACAGTATGGCTACCATTACCGCTCCTGTAGAACCCTATAAACAGTATAGCTACCATTACCGCTCCCATGAAACCCTATAAACAGTATGGCTACCATTACCGCTCCCATGGAACCCTCTAAACAGTATGGATACCATTACCGCTCCGATGGAACCCTGTAAACAGTATGGCTACCATCACCATTCCAACTGAACTCTATATACATGAGAATTGGGCCCCAACACTACATGGTACACCACATTGGGCCCCAACACTACATGGTACACCACATTGGGCCCCAACACTACATGTTACACCACATGGGGCCCAACACTACATGGTAGACTGCATTGGGCCCCAACACTACATGATACACCTCATGGGGCCCCAACACTACATGGTAGACTGCATTGGTCCCCAACACTACACTGTACACCACATTGTGCCCCAACACTACATGTTACACCGCATGGGGCCCCAACACTACACAGTACACCGCACCCCTAACTCCAGTGGGGACCTCCCGCCACATCCTCTGACATTACTCTGTACAGTCTCACACATGATAAACTCACAGTCTCACATTTAGATATACTCTTTCAGTAGTATGTATCCAATATGATTTTTTGAGACATGATAGATACATCAATTCAACAGACAGCATCACTAATGGTAGACTTAGATACATCAATTTAGCAAACAGCATTATTTGTGTTAAACTTAGATACATCAATTCAACAGACAGCATCACCAATAGTAGACTTAGATACATTGGCTCCGCAGGTGTGGTGCACTGTTTTGAGGCTCGACTGGTCACTTGCCAGGTACCAAATGACGCCACTACTTTGGTGGGTGTTTGAGATATAGCTCAACCAGATGGTATACTGTCATGACGCCAGTGCCAGGTGGGCACACAGGTATGGAGGCACACCTGCTTTTATTTTAGAGTTACGAGCTATACCCTTTCCCCTGTGGTCGGTGACTTCCGGGATGCAAAGGGCTCCCTTGGGTACTTATCACGGTGGTCTGGAGTGGAGTTGCGACACACCCGGACTATGGGTACCACCACCAAACAGAGAGGGGAGATGACCCAAGGATGTGGTATCTGTGGGATGGAGGTGTCTGAGCAATAATCACTGAGTCTAGTAAGCATAAATAGATCTTCTTTAATGAGAGAATACTTTGTAAAATAGCTAAAAGCAGGCTGTAGACGTGACAAGACAGAAGCTGTACTGGGGACCTTAAGAGTAGTAGAGCTGTGAATAGTTGAGAGGAGTTTGTACTGAGAGTCTCGAGTTGTACAGAGAAGTTACTACAGGTTCAGAGTAGTAGAGAGGTGTAGGTTGTTAGAGTCCAAACCCAAGTAGTAATGTGCTCTGCCAGAACTTTAGAAGAAGAAGTAGTAGTAGAATACTGAAGACTTGAAAATGGAAGTTTACTTGTGCTGTGTTTCGACCTTTGTCGCTATACCACCTTTTGCCCACCAGTGTTGGCTGACCCATCCTATGAGGGTGACACAAGCTCCAGACCTCGCTACCTGGGTTGAGAAAAGTGGCCAAGGTTTTCTGGTTACACCCGCGCTGTGAGATAGAGTACGTAGGCTTCTAGCAACTTTGCTTTATACAGATCAGTTTCTCTTGTTATCAGGATACTGTCCTGCACTTGTTCTCGGTGTGAATTGGGGTTTCTCTGACTTGTCCCCTCCTTGGAGTAACTTAAGGGGGACTTCACGCGTAACGAATACGCAGCGGATTTCACTCTGCGAATTTGCAGCGATATCTGCTGCGGATCCAGTGCATTTAATTCTTATAAGAACACATACTTGCAGTGGGATAGACATTCCGCTGTGAGTATGTGAGTTAACCCCCCGTCGCCGAGAGCCCACATTACCTGTTCAGAGCCGCGGCTGTATGTGAGGCTCCTGGCTCCAGTCCCGCTCAGCCAATCAGTGCTGCCGCATAGAAAGCATAGAAAGAAAGAAGCTTAGAGATAGGTGGAGAAGAAGAGAAGGTCCACGTTGGTGTACAGATTACAACAATAACCCTTTAGTTACCTGCAGCTGTGCAAAACACAAGTACAGTTACATACAATAGCAGCATCTTGTGGCTAAACTTAGGTACTACTTTATTACCACAGTTACTTGAAGTAAAGGCTTTTGCGAGGGGTGTAACACTAGTTACACCCGTGGTGGGACATCACACTGGCAGTATCACTCATGGTAGACTTAGATACATTGGCTCATCAGGCAGTATCACTCATGGTAGACTTAGATACATTGGCTCAGCAGACAGTATCACTCATGGTAGACTTAGATACATTGGCTCAGCAGACAGTATCACTCATGGTTAATGTGCTCCAGTATAGAGCTATAGCTGGGGCAGTACCAGGCAATCCTTACTGAATGTTGGCATACATCTCCCATATACAGGACTCGTGCACTGGATGTGGCGGCACTTTAAGCATTAGAATGTAAAATGTCTCCTCTGTATTCGGATTTTAACATTTCAAATATTATCTTTCCACGGTCATAGTTGAGCGGAGTGCGGTGTAATATATCATCTCAGATAGACGAAAGGTTAAGTCAACCTTGCCAAAATTGTATTACACCGCACTTTCCCTGGCTTCAGTGGATAGCGGCTGCGTTGTACACCGGTGTCTGGGGCGGCTGCTGCTCTTCCTCAGCTCATGCTCTTATTGAAAAGTTTTAACGCCTTTCAGCTTTCCGCTCTTCACATACAAATGGGGGGGGGGGGGGTTCTGCTTTTACAGCAGCTTCTAAGCTCACAGTACAGGGGGTGGAGAAGAGAATGGGCATTGAATCATTGAGGATCATGAGAAGGGGACAGGTGTCCATGTAAAAGTGATTAAAGGGGTTATCCAGTGCTACAAAAACATGGCCACGTTCCCCCTACGGTTGCTTCCAGCTTGGGTGGGGTTTTGAAACTCAGTTCCATTGAAGTAAATGGAGCTTAATTGCAAACTGCACCTGAACTGTAGACAACAGTAGGGGGAAAAGTGGCCATGTTTTTGTAGTGCTGGATAACCCCTTTAATGCAATCCTTTATATCAGGTTGAAAGATTGTGTTGCCCCATTTAATTTTCAACTTAAAGGGGTACTTTTTTGTTTCTATTCAACTGGTTAAGAAAGTTATATAGAGTGTAATTTGATTCTATTTAAAAATATCAAGTTTTCCCATACTTATCAGCTGCTATATGTCCTGAAGGAAGTAGTGTATTCTTTCCAGTCTGACACAGTGCTCTCTGCCGCCACCTCTGTCCATGTCAGGAACTGTCCAGAGGAGGAGAGGTTTTCTCTGGGGATTTGCTGCTGCTCTGGACAGTTCCTGAAATGGACAGAGGTGGCAGCAGAGAGCACTGTCATAGACTGGAAAGAACTAGTGATGAGCGAACATGCTTGTCTGAGCTTGGTATTCGTTCGAGTATTAGGGTACTCGAAGGTACTCGTTAGTCGGACGAGCATCTCGCGATACTCGAGAAAATCTCATCATCCGTTTCCTGTAAGTTTGGGCGCAATTTCTCAGTCAATAAACATGCAGGAGACTCTTTGGTACATCCTGCGATCATGTGGGACCCATACATATCGATAGCAGCGATTGGTTGGCCAGATCAGATGACCCTGCCATATAAAAATCTCGGCCGCCGAGGCTCGGCTCACATGCATGCTGGAAGAGATTAGGGACAGAGCTGCTGCTGGTTAGGGAGAGCGTTAGGGAGGGAATTAGCGTTCCAGTAGGCAGGGAATACTAGAGAAATAACCAAACAGCCCTTGTAAGGGCTTCAAATAGTTTTTAATTTGTATTACTACAGACTGCTGGCTGGGTCTTGCAGTGCAGCTACCACGATTTCACCAGCACACTGTGGTGACCGGCTGCTGGCAGAAAGGGGACATTAGGTGTTGCATACAGACCCCTAAGAAGTGCTCAGCGTACTCTCTTATGATTTTGTGGCTGGTGGTGCTGCTGTCGTAGATTGTATTGCTGTGATTTGTGGTACACCTGCATAGAACTTCACTGCTCATTGTACTGTGTAACAGGTGCCATAGACCATATGCCACCACTTACATACAGTCTCTATACGACAGCCTCCAAATACTAGTGTGACACTGACCACCAGTAGATTTTATGATTTCCAGCAGATTGCATACCACCCCCCCCCCCCCCAAAACTAGTGGGATCACTAGTATATTTCCTGATTTCTGTATTTCTTACTCAAGGCATATCTAAGCTTTCTACTGACTGCTCAGTGTAAGGGGGTGTCACACAGTGTATAGCTGTGGCCACCAACAGATTGTATACCACAGCCTAAAAATAGTGGAACCACCAGTAAATTTTCTTATTTCTGTATTTCTTACTGTGGGTATATCCAAGCTCACTGCTAATGGCCCTGTGTAAGTGCTGCTATACACCATATAGCAGCACTTACACACAGACTCTATACGACTACCTCCAAAAGTAGTCTGAGTAATATATTTTCTTGGCTTGCTGTGATCTGTAGTGCAGCTATCTCAGTCTTGACTGTGCAGTGTCCATAAAATGGTGAACCCCCGGGGTAAGGGTCGAGGACGAGGGCGTGGTTCAGGGCAGGGTGACACTGCAGCACCCGTTGAGGAGGGATCAGTGGCACACCGCAGACATTTACTCTCTACCTTCTTGTCGCAACTTACGGGGTCTCAGGGTACACCACTATTGAAATCGCAGCAATGTGAACAGGTGCTGACCTGGATAGCGGATAATGTGTCTAGTAACTTATCCACCACCCAGTCTTCCACACAGTCCACCCACGCTAGCAAACGGACTTGAATCCTTGCTCCAGCAGCTCAGCTGGATAAGGACGAGGTGACTGACACAAGCTGGGTGGATAAGCTTAGTGAAGAAAGTGCTTCCGAAGTTCAGCCACAGGACAGGTTGGAAGAGGAAGAGGAGTGGGCAGAGAGAGAAGCAGGGGCAGAGCGAGAAGATCAGCAACTGTTTCACGGAGTCAAACTCCCTTGGCCAGACCTAGATGTTCGTGTTTCATACAGACCCCTAAGAAGTCCTCAATACCAGGCCCGGACTGGTAATCTGGCAAGCCGGGCAAATGCCTGCTGGGCTGGCCGGATTACCAGTCCGTGGGCCGCCCGGGCTGCATAATAATAAAAAAAAAAACATTATTAAAAAAAAAAAATCACTGCTGCGGCCCGCCCGTCCTGCTCTTGCCACTTCCGCCCGGCCCGCTCTGCTCGCTCCTGACGTTCTCCTCCAATCCAATTAACATGGAGGAGGAGCGTGGGGCCGCTGCGGCCGGCCGTGGCACACGCGTTGTACGTACACTACAGCCGGCCGCAGCGGCCCCACGCTCCTCCTCCACGTTAATTGGATTGGAGGAGAACGTCAGGAGCGGGCAGAGCGGGCCGGGCGGAAGTGGCAGAAGCCGCAGAAGTGGGCCGGGCTGAGGTGGCAGGAGCGGGACGGGCGGTCTGCGACATGGGGGTGGGGGGAGATATGTCAGGTGGGTTAGGTCGTGTGTGTGTGTGGGGGGGGGACTTGGCAGGTGGCGTAGTATGTGGGGGGGGGGATTTGGCAGGTGGCATAGTATGTGGGGGGGGATTTGGCAGGTGGCATAGTATTTGGGGGGGGGATTTGGCAGGTGGCGTAGTATGTGGGGGAGGGGGTTATTTGGCAGGTGGCGTAGTATGTGGGGGGGGATTTGGCAGGTGGCATAGTATGTGGGGGGGATTTGGCAGGTGGCATAGTATGTGTGTGTGTGTGGGGGGGGGGGGATTTGGCAGGTGGCGTAGTATGTGTGTGGGGGGGGATTTGGCAGGTGGCGTAGTATGTGTGTGTGGGGATTTGGCAGGTGGCGTAGTATGTGTGTGTGTGGGGGGGATTTGGCAGGTGGTGTAGTATGTGTGTGTGTGGGGGGGGGTTTGGCAGGTGGCGTAGTATGTGTGTGTGTGGGGGGGGATTTGTCAGGTGGGGTAGTTTGTGTGCATGTGGCGGGGATTTGTCAGGTGGGGTAGTGTGTGTGTGTGGGGAATTTGTCAGGTGGGATATTGTGTGTGTGTGTGTGTGGGGGGGGGGTATTTGTCAGGTGGGGTAGTGTGTGTGTCTGCCAATAGTGCTGCCCGCCAACAGCCCCCTGGGACCGTGCTCATCACCTGCCAGGACGGCTTCTCCCTCCAGCAGGCGCAGTGATATGACGCCTACAAGGAGAGGATCAGAAGAGAGAAGGACCCGCTGTATTCCCGGATAATTGTTTGTTTGTATTTGGCAAAGCAGGGGGGGGGCTGTATTATGGGGCAGAGCACAGGGGGGTATACTATGGGGGTGCAGCACGGGGGATTATTATGGGGTGCAGCACATAAGAGATTACTATTGGAGTGCAGCACATAAGGGATTACTATGGGGACAGCACGGGGCGACTACTATGGGGGTGCAGCACATAAGGGATTACTATGGGGACAGCACAGGGGGATTACTATGGGGGAGCAGCACAGGGGGATTATTACTATGGGGACAGCACAGGGGGATAATTACTTTGGGACAGAGCACGGGGGGATTATTACTATTGGGGCACTGTATGGGGGGATTATTACTATGGGGACAGCACAGGGGTCCTTATTATTATATGTGGGTACAGCAGGGGATCCTACATACAGGGGGCAACCCACATACCTACTGACTTTACTGCACATGACACAAAAATGTGGAAGTTGTTGTAAATGTGCCTAAGATGTTTGTCTGGCAGGTTCAGAAGAGATGAATCGTAGCTGCAAGAAATCATCATGGTGAAGAAAGAAGAAAAAAAAGTGAGCGACTCAGATTAGAGAAGACGTCACCTGTGAGTACCTGGGTGTAACTACAGTGTAATCACTTATGCAGGGGGGAGAGTGGGGGCACAATTAGGTTATGGGGGGCTCAGGCACGTTCTTTGCACAGGGGTCCTCTGCTGTCTGCGCCTGTCCCTTCTGAGGGCTAATTTTGCATCTTCTGAGGTCAGTCCTGCTCACATACCATATAGTGGTACTAATACTGTGTGACATAGTAATAATATCACTAAGGCCCAGATTTATCAAAAGCAGTAGTGGATTATAATAGGGGCATTCTGGGCGGCAGCCCGGGGCCCTGAGCTCCTGGGCCCCCCAGGAAGACCACCCAAAAAGACTTATACTTTCAGTGGTGTACTGTCTCCTGGCTACACTTCCGCCATGATTTGCAAAAAATCACAGTTTTTTTATGGCAATTTTGCAAAAATCAGGACATCATGACATTATCTATCCTGTACTATGAACGCCAGGCTAGTGCTGCTATAGTTACAGTGGGGTGGGGGGGCCCAGGCTTGGTGAACAGCCCGGTGCCTATGGTAAAGTTAATCCGCCCCAAAGGTGTAAAATTTAGACTGGTGCAAACTTCTCACAGCAACCAATCACAGCTCAGCTTTCAGCTCTGATAAAATGAATGATTGGTTGCTGTGGGCAGTTTGCGCCAGTCTAAATTTTACACCTTTTGATAAATTTCCCCCTAAGTGTTTACTGTGTGAGAGAGGGGCAGATCAGTGAGGACAGGGGTGTGTGTGAGAGCCGTGTCACTATGGTTGTGCCCCCTCTGTGTTACCTGGAGATGGTGCACACTATAGAGAAAGGAGGAGTACAGAGGGGGTGCACACTATAGAGAATGGTGGAGTACAGAGGGGGTGCACACTATAGAGAATGGTGGAGTACAGAGGGGGTACACACTATAGAGAATGGTGGAGTACAGAGGGGGTGCACACTACAGAGCAGTGCTTCTCAAACTGTGAGGTGCCCCCTGGTTATTAGTGAGGCCCAGCTGGGGAGGCAGTTTTCTCAAAGAAACTATGATCTGCACAGTCCTTTTGCTGTTTGCAGAAATCTCCATTTCAGCAACAATATTAATTTACTTTGTACTTAATTTATTAGTATATAGAGCTTGGGAGACGGGTGAAAGGTAGCCCTAGTATTATTTTCAGCTTTTAAATGGATTTTCACCACAGATGGTGAGGCCCAGACACCCTCTTGGTCAGTCTGGTGAGGCCCAGGCACCCTCTTGGTCAGTCTAGTGAGGCCCAGACACCCTCTTGGTCAGTCTGGTGAGGCCCAGGCACCCTCTTGGTCAGTCTGGTGAGGCCCAGGCACCCTCTTGGTCAGTCTGGTGAGGCCCAGGCACCCTCTTGGTCAGTCTGGTGAGGCCCAGGCACCCTCTTGGTCAGTCTGGTGAGGCCCAGGCACCCTCTTGGTCAGTCTGGTGAGGCCCAGGCACCCTCTTGGTCAGTCTGGTGAGGCCCAGGCACCCTCTTGGTCAGTCTAGTGAGGCCCAGGCATTGCCTTGGTCTGTTGGGGTAGGCTCCAGTAGAAAAAGTTTGAGAAGCCCTGCTATAGAGAATGGTGGAGTATGGAGGGGATGCACTCAAGAGAATGGAGGTTGAGGGGATTGAGCTGTGTGGGGAGAGGCAGTCTTGGATCTGTGTTTCTTTTGGTGTTTGGAGTATAAGTTAATGTGGCCCGGGGTCTGAAGTTACATGCTGGGGTATGCATTTTAGGCCTGTGGCATACATTTTTTGGGGATCCAGGTTAATGAATTTATTTCAGGGTCTGTGGATTCCATTTAATCAGGAGTCTGGGATAATTTATTTAGGAGTCTGATAGGGGAACAGCACAATGACAGGAGTGGGGACATATCGTCTGTAATGGTTCTGTATTCTACCTGTGACTGGCTGACCACTGCTGTATTCTCCTCTATAGTCTGCGTGGTGTAATACTCTGCAGCATCTGTGTACGCCTGCTATCTGATATCACTGCTGTATACTCTTCTATAGTCTGCGTGGTGTAATACTTTGCAGCATCTGTGTACGCCTGCTATCTGATATCACTGCTCTATACTCTTCTATAGTCTGTGGGGAGTAATACTTCACATATGTAAGAAAATGATGTAACAGTAGGAAAGCTAAAAAAATTTCTGCTCAACATAGTTGGTGCAATGGGTGTGTGTGCGGGGGGAGATATATGTGGGCTGGTGGGGTTTGTGTGCCAGGGCTGCTTTTCAGCCCCAGTCCGGCCCTGCTCAATACTATTATATTATTACTACTATTATATTGTATATGGCACTATCTTTCACAGGGCAATTCGTAGAGATGAGCGAACTTTTCAAAAGTTCGTTCCGACCGGACTTCGGATTTTTTCGGAAATTCCGGTTCGACAGTATGTCGGATTTCTTCGGATTTCATAGTTTAAAGCATCTATATGATACGGGGGTAGTGTATTTGGTTGAATTTAGGGCTCTACATGTCAGTCACATCATTATTTTTTCAATATCTCAAAGTTATTTTTTTCAATATTCACCATTACAGGGTCCATGCAGGAAACTCACCATTACAGGGTCTATGCAGGAAACTCACCATTACAGGTTCTATGCAGGAAACTCACCATTACAGGGTCTATGCAGGAAACTCACCATTACAGGGTCTATGCGGGAAACTCACCATTACAGGGTCTATGCAGGAAATTCACCATTACAGGGTCTATGCAGGAAACTCACCATTACAGGGACTATGCAGGAAACTCACCATTACAGGGTCTATGCAGGAAACTCACCATTACAGGGTCTATGCAGGAAACTCCCCATTACAGGATCTATGCAGGAAACTCACCATTATAGGGTCTATGCAGGAAACTCACCATTACAGGGTCTATGCAGGAAACTCACCATTACAGGATCTATGCAGGAAACTCACCATTACAGGATCTATGCAGGAAACTCACCATTACAGGGTCTATGCAGGAAACTCACCATTACAGGGTCTATGCAGGAAACTCACCATTAGAGGGTCTATGCAGGAAACTCACCATTACAGGGTCTATGCAGGAAACTCACCATTACAGGGTCTATGCAGGAAACTCACCATTACAGGGTCTATGCAGGAAATTCACCATTACAGGGTCTATGCGGGAAACTCACCATTACAGGGTCTATGCAGGAAACTCACAATTACAGGGTCTATGCAGGAAACTCACCATTACAGGATCTATGCAGGAAACTCATCATTACAGGGTCTATGCAGGAAACTCACCATTACAGGGTCTATGCAGGTAATTCACCATTACAGGGTCTATGCAGGAAATTCACCATTACAGGGTCTATGCAGGAAATTCACCATTACAGGGTCTATGTGGGAGATCCACCATTACAGGGTCTATGCAGGAAATTCACCATTACAGGGTCTATGCAGGAAACTCCCCATTACAGGGTCTATGCAGGAAACTCACCATTACAGGGTCTATGCAGGAAAAAGGTCACAAATGCAGTGAAGGAGCAGCAGTAGTCATTGGAGGCCAGTGGAGGTCCAACAATAGTCATTTGAGGCCAGTACAAGAGCAGCAGTAGTCAACATGGAGGCCAGGCAGGATCAGCAGTAGCCAACATGGAGGCCAGGCAGGATCAGCAGTAGCCAACATGAAGGGTCCAAGTATAGAAATTGTCCATATGTATAGCACTTTTTTAAAGACTTTTATGCTATACACCTGCACCAGATATTTTTGTCTCTCAGGATAAGACGGATGTGATATACACACTATCAGAAGGGTCCAAGTATAGAAATTGTCTATATATATATATATATATATATATATATATATATAGATATATATGGAAGTATAGGACTTGTATATCTGAACAGCACTTTTTTGTTCCGTGCACCCTTTGCTGTCCTATGCCTAATCTATCTATCTTTCGCCCTCTCTATATTTCTCTCTCAATCACTAGATGTTTCTCCTCTCCGCTTTCCTAATCTTTCCTTTCCTTTCCTACAATATCTTCTTAGTAGTCTGTAGTACACAACAGCAGTAGCAGCAGCAGCACCAGCAGCACCAGCAGCAGCGTTTTGATAATCACGAGCTGTGTGCACTGCAGCCAGTAACAACCTTCCTCTCTCTCTGTGCTGACTGTGTGGTGCGGTCATGTGACTGCTCCTCTTAAAGCAATACCAACGTCACACAGGGGGTGGGAAAGTACAAGATCCCTGCTGATTGGATGTGTTCCGGGAATCATGGGAAAGCGCTTTTCCCGCCCGGAACACTTCCTGCTTTCTAGAATGGTGGCTGCCATTTTAGAAAGCAAGGGGGGAAAAATGGAGCGGATTTCCAAAAATCTGAATCTGATCGGACTCGGATTTTTGGAAAAATCTGAACCAGATCCCATACCGGCCGAACCGGTTTGCTCATCTCTAGCAATTAGCAGTGAGCTTGTATTCTGTTCTGTATACAGCTCTGTATTCTGTTCTGTATACAGAATCACAACTGGCTACCCTGTTATTTTGGTATCATGGTTACTATGTGGACATAGGATATATACTGTAGGTACTGCTGCACTGATTTTTATATGCTATACTGTACCATATTAGAATATACGGATTGCTACTATGTGCTGTACAGTATGTGATGCCTATAATACTTTATAACATTCTTTTCTGTTTCTGGTTAGTTTGGTTATACGATTGGGGGGGGGGGGGGAACATACCACCATCATGGATCTTATTCTTTATTCAACCTCTCTTTATTAAGAAACCAAACACCACCCCCCACTCTCCTTCATTCTCTTAACACATAAAAAGTGAAACTTTATTTGACCAAGTGTGTCAGGGAATTTTAATTCTATAAGAGTGGACTGTAATGTCATGGCCAGAGCTATAAGTGGCCACAAAGAGCACGTCTCACCCTGGAGGACTTGCATCACATTGTAAATTATGCTATACTCTATTTTTCCTTTGGGGGCACTATAAATTATGCTGTGCCCTATTTCTCCATTGGGGGCACTGTAAATTATGCTATACCCTATTTCCCCTTTGGGGTGCTGTAAATTATGCTATAACCTATTTTTCCTTTGGGGGAGCTGTAAATTAGGTTATACCCTATTTCCCCTTTGGGGGTGCTGTAAATTATGCTATACCCTATTTCTCCTTTGGGGGAGCTGCAGGGAAGCTTAACACTTGCTACCATGTTCCCAAAGAGGTCGCAGATGATCTCTAGGATCAGATTATCGTAGGACGACCCGTCTAGTAAAAAGATGGTCTAAAATGAGCAGCTCACTGGTCTCCAGTATAGAACAATAACTTCACTGAATGCAGATTGTGCCTCTTACTTGCCCGGACCCTATAGCAGCCATGCCCGGACCCCATAGCAGCCATGCCCGAACCCCATAGCAGCCATGCCCGGACCCCATAGCAGCCATTCCCGGACCCCATAGCAGCCATGCCCGGACCCCATAGCAGCCATTCCCGGACCCCATAGCAGCCATGCCCGGACCCTATAGCAGCCATGCCTGGACCCCATAGTAGTCATGCCTGGACCCCATAGTAGTCATGTCCAGACCCCATAGCAGCCATTAACCCTCCAGGCTTCCTGGTTTATATTCCTATGCAATACAAAATATTGGGAAAAAAATCAAGTTCAGAAAGAAAAATCACCAAATCTGCCGGGGCTATTGAGAAGTCAGCATTCAATAAGTGTTAAATCTATAGCGCCAAGGATTTAGTGGCTCTAAGATTACAGCAATGAGATAGGATAGCCGCTCGGTTACCTTATCTTCCACCAGTACATTTTTATACCGATGACGGATGATGAAGAGCATGACCTGCTGAGTGAGTGTCCAAGAAGTGGAGGGAGTTACAAGAAATCTCCCGAGCAAGTGCAATGCATCAGGACTGCCATGCCGTAACACATAAAATCTCCGGCAGATTGCATGGCCGAAATTTAAGACTTCGATCATTGGTTATTGTTGTAGTGATCTGATAGCATGAGGTTCAACTGGAAAGACTATACAGAAGGAAGGCATAATGCAAAAAAAAAAAATCCATAAAGCAACAATAAAAGGCACGCATAACATACAGGCAACTTATATGGTCAGAAATAAATGGGGGAGGGGGATCTGATGGGACCCGATCACCTGAAATCTCCCTGGGCTCCTCTGTGTACAGGCTTGGTAGTCTTTCTGGATTTATTTTATATGGAGGTGTGAGGTGAGCCCGCTCTGACAAGGTTATATGAGGTCGGGAGCCCCCTTTACTCTTTGCTCTTAACTTTTATTGTATTTCATCAGTATTAGTAATGAGGTAGCATTTGGATGCCCTTCAATAAGCTTTAGGCATAAACCCAAGGTGGGGGGAGGGGAGGGTAATACTTACCATTCCAGTCTTCTATCCTTACTATCACCGCTCAGCCAATCAGCAACTGCAGCTGTTTCTCACCTTAGACGCTGACTGGCTGAGGGACAATAGTGAGGATATAAGATCGGAGCCGTAACTATAACCCTCCCACCCAACAGAACTTAGTCTGGCCCCCAGGGGGGTAATTTAACTTTTACTTACCCTTTTTTTAGGAGGAAAAATACAATTTATTATTCTTTTTTATTTGCATAAAAAAATACACTATTCAGCGTGCAGTTATAAAAACAAACAAAAAACAAAATAATAAATATATTCTCTGGTCACTACAATTACAGTGCTACCAAACTCATATACTGTACAGTGGTGCCTTGGATTACGAGCAAAATACGTTCCGGGATGGTGCTTGTAATCCAAATCCACTCTAAAACCAAAGTAAATTTTCCCATAAGAAATCACTGATCTGCAGACAATTGGTTCCACAACCCAAAAATAATGATTTTTTATTCTGAACAACATGTAGAACAGATGAAACAAACAATGAAAAGCAGCTGAATATGTGAGATATAAGTTACTGTACAGTATAGCAGCATGTGGTGTATAATGTATAGTAACTGTATAACCCTGATAACACAGCAGCAGCTGGATATGTGATATATAAGTTACTGTACAGTATAGCAGCCTGTGGTGTATAATGTATAGTAACTGTATAACCCTGATAACACAGCAGCAGCTGGATATGTGATATATAAGTTACTGTACAGTATAGCAATCAGCATGTGGTGTATAATGTATAGTAACTGTATAACCCTGGTAACACAGCAGCAGCTGGATATGTGATATATAAGTTACTGTACAGTATAGCAGCATGTGGTGTATAATGTATAGTAACTGTATAACCCTGATAACACAGCAGCTGGATATGTGATATATAAGTTACTGTACAGTATAGCAGCATGTGGTATATAATGTATAGTAACTGTATAACCCTGATAACACAGCAGCTGGATATGTGATATATAAGTTACTGTACAGTATAGCAGCATGTGGTATATAATGTATAATAACTGTATAACCCTGATAACACAGCAGCTCAATATGTGATATATAAGTTACTGTACAGTATAGCAGCATGTGGTGTATAATGTATAGTAACTGTATAACCCTGATAACACAGCAGCTGGATATGTGATATATAAGTTACTGTACAGTATAGCAGCATGTGGTGTATAATGTATAGTAACTGCATAACCCTGATAACACAGCAGCTGGATATGTGATATATAAGTTACTGTACAATATAGCAATCAGCATGGTGTATATAATGTATAGTAACTGTATAACCCTGATAACACAGCAGTTGGATATGTGGTATATAAGTTACTGTACAGTATAGCAATCAGCATGTGGTGTATAATGTATGGTCAATGTATAACCCTGATAACACAGCAGCTGGATATGTGATATTATAAGTTACTGTACAGTATAGCACCATGTGGTATATAATGTATAGTAACTGGATAACCCTGATAACACAGCAGCTGAATATGTGATATATAAGTTACTGTACAGTATAGCCATCAGCATGTGGTGTATAATGTATAGTGACTGTATAACCCTGATAACACAGCAGCTGGATATGGGATATATAAGTTACTGTACAGTATAGCAGCATGTGGTATATAATGTATAGTAACTGTATAACCCTGATAACACAGCAGCTGGATATGTGATATATAAGTTACTGTACAGTATAGCAGCATGTGGTGTATAATGTATAGTAACTGTATAACCCTGATAACACAGCAGCTGGATATGTGATATATAAGTTACTGTACAGTATAGCAATCAGCATGTGGTGTATAATGTATAGTAACTGTATAACCCTGATAACACAGCAGCTGGATATGTGATATATAAGTTACTGTACAGTATACCAGCATGTGGTATATAATGTATAGTAACTGTATAACCCTGATAACACAGCAGCTGGATATGTGATATATAAGTTACTGTACAGTATAGCAATCAGCATGTGGTATATATACAGCGATAACAGGGAGGGGGTTATATACAGTCAGAACAGGTGTGTGTGTTTGTGGGGGGGGGGGGGGGGGTATATACAGTCAGAACAGGGGGGTATATACAGCCAGGACAGGGAGGGGGTTATATACAGTCAGCACAGTGTGTGTGTGTGTGTGTGGGGGGGGGGGGTATATACAGTCAGAACAGGGGGGTATATACAGCCAGGACAGGGAGGGGGTTATATACAGTCAGAACAGTGTGTGTGGGGGGCGGTATATACAGCCAGGACAGGGGCGGGGGGGTTATATACAGTCAGGACCTGTGTGTGTTTCCTTCCCCTCCTGTCTGACCCGACAGACAACACTGCAGCTCTAGTAAGTCACAGATCTCAGGAAGGAGCTTTTTCTTCCCAGGCTGCACAGGGCTCCGCAGCCTTGATACTCCCGTCCCTGCTGCCCCCCCCCCCCCCCCCCCCCCCCCATCCTCCATAGCAGGCTGATCTCTGTGAGCAGAGGAGACTGGGTCCAGAGAGGGAGACTGCCTCCCTGCTGCCCGGCTACTGACACACACAGTAAGTAGGGATCACTGTGTGTCAGCTATTATATACAATATGGAAGAGCAGCAGGGATCCGGAGCAGGGGGCATAGCCCAGCACTGGGCACACAGTCGGGTATGTAGTCTCCTCACAGCTCCCGGTGCTCCTCTGCTAACACCCCCCACCCCCCCTGCCTAGTACAGCAGAGTGAAGACAGCGGGACAGATAAGAGGCCAGGCTCCAGCACATAACTCCTTACATTGTTAGGGGCATCCCGTCCATCAATCTCGCCATCTGCCTGCTGCCCCGCTGTCTGGCTGCACATACAGAGCCCGGCACTCGTCCCTCCCGCACAGCACTTCCGGACGGCCGCACACAGGACTTTTCACAGGACTTTCTAAAAGTTTCGGACTTCTGTAAAATGGCGCCCCCACCTTCCCATAGCTGTGTACTGCGCATGTCTTTGGACATGTGAAGCACACAGCTTCTGAAACACAGTGTAAGTGAATTTTTAGTGATTTTTAATTTATTTATTTTTTTGCTAATTTTCGTTTTTGCATTTTCATTTTTTCCTTATTAATGTTTAAAAGGCCACAGCACTCGCTTTTTTTTTTCACCTACAGACCCACATGAGGCCTTATTTTTTGCGTCACTAATTTTAATTTGCAATGACAGACTTAATTTTTCGATTAAGTAAACTGCGAAACCAGAAAGAAATTATATGCGCAGTGAAATTGAAAATAAAACGCAATATTTTTTTATTTTGGGTGGTTTTGTATTTACGTCATTCGCCCTATGGTAAAACTGACATGTTATATATGTTCATCAAGTTGATACGATTAAAATGAATGTAACTTATATAACTTTTACTTAATTTGACGGCTTTTAAAAAATTTAAACCTTTCAAAAAAATAAATAAATAAACGTTACTTAAAATTGCTCTATTCCCATGCTTGTAGCGCTTTTATCCTTTGCTCTATGAGGCTGTGGGAGGTGTCATTTTTTGCGCCATGACCTATACTTTCTATTGGTACCTTGAGTGTGCGTATGCAACTTTTGGATCACTTTTGTCACAATCTTTCTGGATTTGATGCAATTTTTTTGCGCTTATACAGTTTACCTTGCGAGATCAGGAATGTGATGATTTTATAGATCAGGTTATTACGCAAGTGGTGATACCGAATATTCTTTTTATTTATTTTATTTTTAAAATGGAAAAGGGGGATGATTCAAACTTTTATTAGGGAAGAGGATTTTTTTATCAATATATATTTTTTTCACATACATTAATTAGAAGTGCCCTGGGGGACTTCTATATACACAGCACTGATCCCCCTTGGGGACTTCTATGTACATAGCAATGATCTCCCTTGGGGACTTCTATGTACACAGCACTGATCTTCTATAGAGATCAATGCTGTTTATATAATAGAGCACTGATCCATTAGATCAGTGCTCTATTACTCAGGTCTGCTGCAGACCAGATACATAGAATACCAAGGCGGGGTCAGCGACATTCCCTTAATCCTGTCCCGGCTGAGTCCCGTCCGGGCCAGTTCAACGTAGTATTCCTCCCCCCTTACCCCTGCGCGATCTTGGGGGGAAAGGGGATCTGGCCACTAGACACCAGAGAGAGGGATGCCACAGATCATATAAATGCAGCTGTCATGTTTGACAGCTGCATTTAACTGTCCTAATTAGCGGGTGCGGCTTTCGGCCGCACTCGCTAATAGCTGCGGTTCCGGACTGCAGAAAGCAGCTGGGATCACGATCACGTAGCGTCCCCCCTCTGAACCTCCCCACCCGCAGCCAGATGTATCAGTACATCCTTCTGCAAAAAGGGGTTAATATTCTCTCGACAAAACTGGGTGGACTTGTGTTTATAATCTTTATTTACCAAAAGATTTTCATAATTTTATACACATACCAATACAACAAAACAACTAATCACATGAAACATAAAACATTCTACACGAATAAAGGGAGAGGGCATCAATTGGTCCTATATTAAAGAAGATATATTAGTCCTATGATTAACCCTCATTTTATGCAAAGTAAGCTTGTAATTCATCTCTACTCGGGCTTATTCCACAGTCCACAGTATCTAATCCCTTCCCCCTACTCCTGCAGACACCCGTCTTACAAACATTTTACCCCCCACCCCAAAAAAAACCCCAAAAACATTGTACACAAAGACCTAAAAGACCTATCCACTCCCCATCTTATCCCCTGCTACCCTCCAACCTTTACCCAATCAGTGTCTGAAAAACTGGAGAATTCACAAACTCCTCCCACTTGATCCCTGGTCTGAGGGCCTCCCCTA
The DNA here is from genome assembly GCF_027789765.1 of Dendropsophus ebraccatus. NCBI lineage: Eukaryota > Metazoa > Chordata > Amphibia > Anura > Hylidae > Dendropsophus > Dendropsophus ebraccatus. Next base: position 93,679,036 of record NC_091464.1, read on the forward strand.
ACTCACCCCTTCCTTCAACTGCTAGATCTTCCATTCTCCGAATGTAGTTGACCTCATGTGCCCATTCTAGTATAGAAGGGGGATTTTGGCCCTTCCATTTCCTGGAAATAACTACTCTTGCAGCCACCAATAAGTGTCTCAAAATCCCTCTCTTTATAGTTGAGATAGCTCCTGGAATGATAGACAACAAGGCAACCTTCGGGCATGGCGCTACAGAGATATTTGACACAGACCAGGAAAACCGCCTGGCAGAACGATTGGATCACTGGGCACTCCCACCAAATATGGAGCATAGTGCCCCTCCCGGAGCTGCAACGCCAACAAACGTCTGGAATAGATGGATAAATACTATGTAGCAATGTCGGACATCTGTACCATCTTGAAACAACTTTATAGTTCTTTTCTTGGGCTGCACTTGCTACTGACAATTTATGGGAAAAAAGAAAGGCCTTAGACTACTCTTCCTCCAGGACACTCTCCTGAAGTTCTTCCTCCCATTTCTTTGTAAAAGATGGGAGTCCCAGTGTCACTCTATCTAATAGAAGATTGTACAACACCGACAGTACATGAGCTGGCGGAGAGGAAGGGAGAAACAAGCTCTCCAGTTTAGTAGGTGGGGCAAGGACTTGTATTTGTATGTAGGTGGGTGGGTGTAGGTAGTAGGTGGGTGGACTTGTATTTGTATGTTGTATATGTACGAATGTTTATTTGTATGGGGAATATATATATATATATATATATATATATATATATATATATATGGGTAGGGAGCATTTTTTTTTAGAGCTGACAGATGAGCTCCAGGGATCCCAGGGAGGTGGCTTTGTGTTACCGTATTCCGACCCTGCAGTAAAAAGGCATATGGTTTGGAATAAAGACCCTTAGTGATCGCTATAAAAAGATATATTGGTGGTCACTAAGGGGTTTACTTATCTAGGAGGAAGGTGAGGCTGGACACATCTGTATATATATATATATATATATATATATAATTTTTATTTTTCAATTCAAATTGAAGAGGTCTACTTGTTGTGAAGGACCCCACGTTCTTTGACCATGTGCGGATATAGTGGAGTTTTTTCCCGGAAAATTCCTTTCCTTTACTTATCAAAGGGAAAGGTGACACTGGACACATCTGTTCATTACAGATAGTTGTACAGTATAAACCAGACATGAGTATAAAGTATGTATATAAAAAGAAATGCATTTTTTGTTTATCTGTTTACTCAAAAATCCAAAACATTAACCATAAACTTGACAGGTTTTTGGCCGATTCATCTGATAACAACAGCTGGTAGCGTGTCAGAACAGGAGCAGGTAATATAAATGTTCCTCATTGTTTACTCTACACATTATTATGCCTTATGCTTCATATCATCTCCGAGTGCCTGCTCATGGATTAAATGTAAGATAAGGGGGATAACAGTGACAGAGAAGGATTGGATACACTGCTTTCTAGTAAACTAAGCAGCCCTCAATGCCAAGCAGCAGCTGCAAAAGCAATCATGATTTATGGGTTGAACAACATCATATTTGGAGAAAAAAATGTTTTCAAATAAACTGCTGACAGAAAGTTATGCAGATTAGTAAATAACTTCTATTTAAAAATCTTATTAGCTGCTGTATGTCCTGCAGGGAGTGGTGTATTCTCTCCAGTCTGACACAGTGCTCTCTGCTGCCACCTCTGTCCATGTCAGTAACTGTCCAGAGCAGGAGAGGTTTTCTATGGGGATTTGCTGCTGCTCTGAACAGTTCCTGCCATGGACAGAGGTGGCAGCAGAGAGCACTGTGTCAGACTGGAGAGAATATGCCACTTCCTGCAGGACATACAGCAGCTGACAAGTACTGGAAGACTGGAGATTTTTAAATAGATGTAAATTACAAATTTATATTTCTGAAACCAGTTGTTTTGAGAGAAAAGGATTTTATGCAGGATAACACCTTCATGCTTGATTAAGTTGTTTGGGGAGGAGTAATAAGAGGTGCATTATAATAAGAGGACTAAGCATCATATTTTCTTACTGAGGAAGTTGTGGAAATACAATGAAACACGTTGGAGAGGCACTAAGCTTTTATTAGCGATCCTGCATGCCCAATGTCAATGTTATACTGCAGACTCCACTGGCTGAGATACAAAAAACAAAGAGGGGTCCCCTTATTCATGACAGAATGACTGGAAAGAATACACCACTTGCTGCAGAACATACAGCAGCTCATAAGTACTGGAAGACTAGAGATTTTAACCCCTTAAGGACGGAGCGACTTTTCATTTTTGCGTTTTCGTTTTTGCACTTGCATTTTCACTTGCATTTTTGCACTTGCATTTTCCCACCTAGAAACCCACATGAGCCCTTATTTTTTGCGTCACTAATTGTACTTTGCAATGACAGACTGAATTTTTGCATAAAATACACTGCAAAGCCAGAAAAAAATTCAATGTGTGGTGAAATTGAACAAAAAAACTATTTTTTTTTTATTTAGGGGTTTTTTGCTTTTTTGCCATTCGCCTTGGGGTAAAACTGACTTGTTATATATGTTTCTCAAGTTCTTACGATTACAACGATATGTAACATGTATAACTTTTATATTATCTGATGACCTGTAAAAAATTAAAACCATTGTTAACAAATATATGTTCCTTAAAATTGCTCCATTCCCAGGCTTATAGCGCTTTTATCCTTTGGTCTATGGGGCTGTATGAGGTGTCATTTTTTGCGCCATGATGTTTACTTTCTATCGGTACCTTGATTGCGCATATACGAGTTTTTGATCACTTTTTATTACATTTTTTTCTGGATTTGATGTGACCAAAAATGCACAATTTTGCACTTTGGGATTTTTTTGCGCTGACGCCGTTTACCGTGCGAGATCAGGAATGTGATAAATTAATAGTTCAGGCGATTACGCACGCGGCGATATCAAACGTGTTTGTTTATTTATTTATTTTTATTTAAAACCTGGGAAAAGGGGGGTGATTCAGACTTTTATTAGGGGAGGGGGATTTTTACTACTAACAGGGTTTTTTTTTTTTTTACACTTATACTAGAAGCCCCCCTGGGGTTAGGGTTATTTTTCCCCTGGGGTTAGGGTTATTCCCCCTGGGGTTAGGGTTATTCCCCCCCTGGGGTTAGGGTTATTCCCCCTGGGGTTAGGGTAATTCCTCCTTGGGTTAGGGTTATTCTCCCTGGGGTTAGGGTTATTCCCTATGGGGTTAGGGTTATTCCCTATGGGGTTAGGGTTATTCCCCCCCCTGGGGTTAGGGTTCTTCCCCCAGGGGAACTTCTAGTATCACTACTCTGATCTCTCATTGAGATCTATGCAGTATAGATATATAGATATAGTATAGATATACTGCATAGATCAATGAGATCTATGTTCTATTGCTCTTGGCTACTGCAACCCAGAGCAATAGATTACCAAGGTGGGATCAGTGCCATTACGGCGCAGACCCCGGGCCACACCAGATGCTGGAATTGCTCCTCCGTGATTGTGTCGCAGGGGGTGTGGGGGGTGTTAGGGGGCAATCCCCCCACTAGACCGCCAGGAATGGGGAAAATATGTCTTTTAAATGCAGCTGTCAAAATGTTTGGTTTTGTGATCACAGAAGAAATGCGGCGACTTCCGGGCAGAACATAATGGTCGCCACTTCTTTAAGTCTTTTCTAGATGTATTTGTTGCGGATGGAAGCTGACAGCGTGCGACTCCCTGCAAACGCTGATAAATTCTCCTGTACATCTATATCCGACCATAATAGCGACAATAAGAAAGTGTGCGCCACCACCGCTCTGTCACTGCAAACCATTAGCCTTAAAATACTGGAGCAGGATGTCTGTATTTTCTGTCAGCGGCGGAAGGAAGGCGCCATTCTGGGCAGGATCTGCCGCTTAGATTAACATTGCTTATAGACGGGATCACCAGTAGTTACCCGGACCCCAGCAAATAACTGACTGCAGGCGTGATGGACCATCAGAAGCTGACAAGTGCTTATCGGCCGTCACTTGGAAAGAAAATTGGAGGTTTGGCGCCTCCGGGCACGGCCCATTCTCCTATGAAATATTCTGCTACCTGCTCATAAAAATGGAACTTTATTATAATGAGATGGAAGATTGTGGAGAGAATATCCTCACCGCCAGACACCGTCTATGGCTGCAGCCGCCCACTGTGCCTCTGGTCAGTCGGGCAGGACGAATATATATATATATATATATATATATATATATATATATATATATATATATATATATATTACACTTTTAATAAGATCTGGTCTAGGGGTGAAGCTTTACAACATGACCTGGTATAATAACAGTAAGTAGGATTTTTAAAAGGTACTCTGGCATTTTTTTTTCCTTTTCAAAGCAACTGGTTGAAATGATCTGTAATTTACTTCTGTTAAAAATTCTCCATTCTTCCAGCACTTCTCAGCTGCTGTATGTCCTGCAGGAAGTGGTGTATTCTCTCCAGTCTAACACAGTGCTCTTTGCTGCCACCTCTGTCCATGTCAGGAACTGTCCAGAGCAGCAGCAAATCCCCATAGAAAACCTCTACTGCTCTGGACAGTTCCTGACATGGACAGAGGTGGCAGCAAAGAGCACTGTGTCAGACTGGAAAGAATACACCACTTCCTGTAGGGCATACAGCAGCTGATAAGTATTGGAAGACTGAAGATTTTTTTAAATAAAAGTAAGTAACAAATCAGTATAATTTTTTGAAAGCTTTTTTTCCCCTCTGGTTTGAAAGAAAAGAATTTCTGCAGAGTTCTCCTTTAGGGTAGCTTCACACACACTGTATCGCAGCAGATTTTCTGCTGCGGATCCGCAACAGATTAGATCTAAATAACTGAACACAGCTTTAAATCTGCTGCTGATCTGCTGGGGATCCTGTATGTGTGAATGCACCCTTAACAATAAACAGTTTGTACTTATCTAATTACAAATCTTTGGGACTTTCTGACACTAGAGGATTTGAAAGAAAACATTTTTAGCTGGAGTATCCCATTAAATGTACTGAAAAAGTTACAATGAAACGGATGCAAAAACGCAGTGTGAACCCAGCCTTACTAGTACATACCGGTAGCACTCACTGTCAGGTAGCAGCTACACAAATTGATGTGATTTTTAGGGCCCATTCTATGAATTTTAAAGCACAATTTGACCCCCCCCCCCCCTTCAAACCACTTGTACCTCCGGATAGCTGCTTTTAATCCAAGATCTGTCCTGGGGTCCCTCCTCCCCACCCTCCTCATCATTAGGAATGCTACTGGAACATTTTCTCCATGCTGAACAAACATTGCACAGGTGCCTTAACGATCCAGCCCATGTTCCGGGCTGCCACAGGTGGGGAATAGAAGGCAATCTGCCTGGAGCATACCTAATGATGATGAGGGTGGGGAGGAGGGATGGGGAGGGGGGTGCAAAGTTAGGGCACAGATACTCCCGTAGGGCACAGGCTTCAAATTTAAAAGTATTTTTTTAGGTACAATAACTGCATCACCTGCCGAGAACAGATCTTGGATTAAAAGCAGCTATCCGAAGGTACAAGTGGTTTGGGGGGGGGGGGGGGGGTCAGATTGGGGGTACAGAGTCACTTTAAGTGATTTCTGATTATTAACACATAATGTAGCTGGGGACAACAGAATAAGAGAATGGCCGGGCTATACTGGATACTAGTAAACACTAGAAACTCTTAAAGGGATTATCCAGCGCTACAAAAACATGGACACTTTCTTCTAGAGACAGCACCACTCTTGTCTTCAGGTTGGGTGCAGGTTTTATAACAGTTCCATTGAAGTGAATGGAGCATCACTGCAAACCACACCTGACCTGGAGACAGGAGTCATGGAGAGAGTGTCCATGATTCTTTCAGCACCGGAGAACCCCTTTAATGTCTGGCAAATCTGATTTTTACAGCAAAGGTGATGTCTAAGGCTGGGTTCACACTATGTATATTTGAGGCTGTATTTGGTCCTCATGTCAGGTCCTAGCAACCAAAACCAGGAGTGGATTGAAAACACAGAAAGGATCTGTTCACACAATGTTGAAATTGAGTGGATGGCCGCCATATAACAGTAAATAACGGCCATTATTTCAATACCACAGCCGTTGTTTTAAAATAACAGCAAATATTTGCCATTAAATGACGGCCATCCACTCAATTACAACATTATGTGAACATAGCCTTTATGTGTTTTCAATCCACTCCTGGTTTTGGTTGCTATACAGCCTCACAAATACAGCCTCAAATATACATAGTGTGAACCCAGCCTAAAGGTGAAGCCAAATTCTGCCATCTAGTGGCCAGCTGCTGTCATCACAACACTACTTCTTTATCTATTTTGTCCTTTTTGTTCTTGCTTATTTTTATGCATTTTTATGCAAATTAGCTTTTCTTTTGCAGATTTCGAGTATTTTGAAGCATTTATGTGCAAAATTCTCACAAAATGGATATATAAAAGAAACAGGCACTTCTTCTATGAAGAAGTTATGTAAAATGGCAAATTTAGCCTTTAAAGTAGACTCTAAAACACTTAGTGTGATAACCTGAGAGTAAAGAACTTTCCTTTCCTCCTTGTTAGTTAACACATCAGCTTAGTCGGCAATCTCGGTAATAAGGATCCGAAAAGCTGCATTAGCAGGAAACCTCTCTGTAATGAAGAAGGGTGGCTGGTGCTGGGACTGAGCGCTAATGGCCGGGATCCATCTGTGTTAAGCTAATAAGTAGGAGACAACAGCAGGGGTGGGCACACACATGGTGATCAATCACCTTCTACTTCCTTCTCTTTTGAGCTCTCCATCTGAGGCGATGGCAAATTTTGCTTAATCAGCATATTTGGATCTATTAGATTTACCTGCGTTGAAGTTTCCTTCTTTAAGCTTTTTAAGAAGTCTGAAGTATCGGAAGAGCGACCGGTGTTTATTTTTTTCCTTCCTTTGGTCTGGTCAGGGAAAACTCCCCATTATAAGTTATAATGAAATTCATCAGGGTTATTATTAGTAAGCGGGTAAAAAAAATCTTTTTAAAGGGGTATTCCACTCAAACATTACTTTTGATATGTTGCTATCCATGGTAATACTAACAATTCCTTCACTCCTTCAGTCTCCTTCCCCCAGTTCTCAGCTGCTGATTTCTGCTGAAGACACAATAATTTGTGTGTGAGCTTTTCTCTCTGTCTCCTCCTCCCCCCTCCCTTCTGAGACAGTTGATGTAAACAAGTCCCTGGCAGGCTGTATGTGCAACATTGTAGCTTCTTTGTAATGCTGGGAGGGTTTAATCTGAGATCAAGTTGCCAATGAACTCACTGTGATTAATTCTTTCCCAGCATTACAAAGAAGCTACAATGTTGCAGATGGGGTGACTTTTGGGGTCAAGTGTAGAGATGAGCGAACCTGGAGCATGCTCGAGTCCATCTGAACCTGAACTTTCGGCATGTGATTAGCGGTGGCTGCTGAAGTTGGATAAAGCCCTCAGGCTATGTGGAAAACATGGATATAGTCATTGGCTGTATCCATGTTTTCCAGACAACCTTAGAGCTTTATCTAAGTTCAGCAGCCCCCGCTAATCAAATACGGATGGATCGGATGGACTCGAACCCGAACTGGTTCGCTCATCTCTACTCAAGTGTTAACCTGAATGGATCTGCAGCTATTCAATTATTATGATGCTGAAGACAATCTCTTTAGGGCCCTGTAATATGAGGCAATTATCAGCCACACAAACCAACCTAACCCTGTATACCTAAGCCAAAGATCATCCACGCAACAAGCAAACAAGCTTGTTCTTATTCTGATCGACCGTTTTCGTTTTGCCTCTCGTCAGTACAGAACAAGGTGCTGGTTGGAAAAATAAAAACATACCTATGAGGGGAAGACAACAGGGATGCGTCTGGAACTGAGCAGCCAAATGGGTTGTGATAAATGTCTGCATCATATGAGGAGTCAAGTACCCTGTTTCCCTAAAAATAAGACATCCTCTGGTAGAGGTTTTGCCGAATTGCTAAATATAAGGCTTCCCTGAAAATGAGATCTAGAAAAGTTTTTGTTTGGAAGCATCCCTCCCGAACAGAACACCAGGACATGCAGCTGGGATTTTTTTTAGCCTACAACAGAACAGCTGCTTGCAGGACAAGCAGACCGTCACCTGCCGCCAACTCCAATATTCCTTTCCACAGTATCCTGATAACAAGAGGAACTGATCCAGATAGAGCAAAGTTGCTACAAGCCTACGTACTCTATCTCGCAGTGCAGGTGTAACCAGAAAACTGTTACCACTCTGCTTAACTCAGGTAACAAGGTCTGGGGCTTGTGTCACCCTCATAGGACGGGTCACCTGACACTGGTGGGGAAAAAGGTGGAATAGCGACAAAGGTCGGCACAAGTAAACGTCTACTCTCAAGTCTTTAGTATTCTACTTCTTCTAAAGTTCTGGTAGATCACACTTCTATCCTGGGTTGGGACTCTCACAACACACTTCTCGCTACTACTGTGAACCTGCAGTACAAACTCCTCTCCACTGTTCTGTACTCTCAGCACAAACTCCTCTCAACTCCTCTCAGCTCTACTACTCTAAGGGACCTCAGTACAGCTCCTGTCTTGTCAAGTCTACAGTCTGCTATCAGCTATTGTACAAAGTGTTTCTATAGTAAAGAAGATCTATTTATGCTAAGGGAACTCAGTGGTTATTGTTCAAGCACCTACACAGTAGAGACCACATCCTTGGGTCATCTCCCCTTTCTGTGGGTGGCGGTACCAATAGTTCAGGTGGGTCACGACTCCACTCTGGACCACCGTGATAAGTACCCAAGGGACCCCCTCACAGCCCAGCAGGTCACCGACCACAGGGGAAAGGGTATAGCTCGCCACTCTTAAATAAAAGCAGGTATGCCTCCATACCTGTGTGCCCTCCAGGAAATGGCATCACAACACTTCACCATCTGGCTGAGCTATATCTTGACCACCCAGTACAGTAGTGGTGTCACACATTACCACCTAGCAAGTGACTGGTCGTCCGCACATCACTGTATGGCTCACCACTTTTGTAACTGTGTCGGCAGGTATCAAGAGGCCCCTCGCCTGCCGCCATCCTGTTGTCCCCTACTGCTAGAAGTAGAACTGCACACAGTCTGCTGTTATCCCATCGCCCATCGCCTGCATGTCCATGCTGTGCTGTACAAGTGTGCTGTCATGAGTTCCCCCTGGTGGCTGTAAGCTGCCATACTGTATGCTGTCCCTGCTGTGCTGTACGAGTGTGCTGTGAGTGTTGCTATGGTTGTGGCATGTAGGTGTCAAGGACAAGGCCCTCAGGGTTGATGGACTTAGGTGATCATACAAGCTCACACTCTAGATGTTGCCAACATAGTAAAGTACAGTGGGTATCGGTGCTCAGGCAACTCTTTTCCTGGAAAATTCAAGTCAATTGCAAGGATAACATTATAAAACTAATTGCAATGTTTGAAGAACCTTTTGTCAAAAAATATCACTTTTCTTCCCAAGATCAAATGAAAATATCACAATGGGAAAGAAACGGCAGAAAGTTGGATTTACACAATGGCCGTCTGTTGCATATACTGTTTTTCTTTCTCTCTTTGTCAACCCGTCCATTATCATCTCTTCTGCGAGCGGAAAATTGTATGCTGTGCTACTTTTATTTCTACCTCCTGTTTTCTAATAGCCTTCTTTATTGAGTCAGTACATAAAGTATTTTTCTCTAAGCAGAAATGTCAAGGATATCGTGAACATGGGTGAAGCGGTGACATTTGCTGGCAGTGAATGTATCAACTCAAGTCGGAAACTTGTAAGGTTTGTATTGTAAATACCCAAACATTGTCTGAGAATAATGTGTTTTTCTCCGAGAAGTTTGATCATTGAATTATGTCGCCGGGAACGAACCTGCCAAGTGGAATCATTACAAGAGCAGACGATGTTCGGTTTGCATTTTTTTATTTTGACCTTTTCGTTGAATTACCTCCGAAAAAGATCATTGGGGTTCACAGAAACAATGTATTTATACAAACAATGGTCTGAGAGGGTATTCCTGTTTCTAAAGTAATGGTCCCCAACCTGTGGCTCTTCAGCTGCTGCAGAACTCGAACACGCCACATGCCCGGACAGCCGGCGGCTCTAGTATCAATGGCACAAAGACTGTTACAACATCAATCTCAACTCCAAGCTATATGTGTGAAATTTTACCTTTTTATTTGTCAACCAGCTGAAACATTAGGGCCTCTTCTTCTTGTCCCTATATGAGACAGAAATCTTGGATCCATCCATGACTCTCCTCCCCACCATGGACTGCTCTGCTATGTGACTTACAATATTTCCACAACTGGGCAGCATGGTGGTCCATTGGATAGCACCGGGGTCCTCCAGAATATACAGATAGATGATAGGGACAGGGGCTGATATGACCCTTGTTTTTTCAGTCCTGAAAGAACCTGATCTTGACCACAGCCTTGTTTCTGGAAAATCACACCTACCTTGTCCCTTGGATTGTTTGGTACCTTTTGTTTTTCTTCTGCTTGCCCTGACCCGTGACTCTATTCCTAGATATGCTTTTGTCTTGTCCTCAGGTCTGTTATATCCTGGCCTCTCTCCCAGCGAGGACCCGTGGCTCCATAGCTGGCTGTGTTATCGGTGTTAAGGACACGAATCTATGACTATTCTAAGGACCATAATCTTTTCTAGCAGCAATGTCCAAACCTTATTGTGAATCTGAACAGTTTTGTCCATTTTCATTGGTGGGTCAGTGGCCCAATGAAAACGCAAGTAGAGTTATGCAAATTTTTTAGAAACTTGTTTTGGAAGGTTTGAGCTTGAGTTTATCTAAACCTAACCTTAAATAAATCACACTAAAACAGCTAATCAATTGCTGGCGTTTAAGTGTGGTTAAAAAAAATAGCTTTACTTACCTGTCCATTTAAAGGGGTATTCCAGCAGGGGAAAAATATTCTTTTCATATTTCTTTAATAAAGTTTTATAACTTAACTTAGGGGAAATGTATACTTTTCATTACATTTCTACAATGATTTGTATGAGGGCTGTCATGGCCCCTCTGCTGCCACCAATGGCCATGTTGGGATCTGCAGGGCCGCACAAGCTAGTTGCATATCACTAATGTGGTTATGGTTGCCATGCAGTACTTAACCCTTAGAGGACGGGGCCAATTAAAATTTTTGCGTTTTCGTTTTTTCCTCCTTGTGCTTAAAAGGCCATAGCACTTGCATTTTTTCACCTAGAAACCCACATAAGCCCTTATTTTTTGCGACCCTAATTTTACTTTGCAATGACAGGCTGAATTTGTTTATAAAGTACACTGCAAAACCAGAAAAAAAAATTCAATGTGTGGTGAAATTGAAAAAAAAAAAGCATTTCTTTTATTTGAAGGTGTTTCGTTTTTACGCCGTTCGCCCTGGGGTAAAACTGACTTGTTATATATGTTCCTCAAGTTGTTACAATTACAACGATTTGTAACATGTATAACTTTTATATTATCTGATGGCTTGTAAAAAATTCAAACCATTGTTAATAAATATATGTTCCTTAAAATTGCTCTATTCCCAGGCTTATAGCACTTTTATCCTTTGGTCTATGGGGCTGTGTGAGGTGTCATTTTTTGTGCCATGAAATTGCCCATATGCAACATTTTGATCGCTTTCTATTACAATTTTTCTTGATTTGATGCAACCAAAAATGCACAATTTTGCACTTTGGTATTTTTTTTGCGCTTATGTCGTTTACCGTGCGAGATCAGGAATGTGATTAATAGTTCGGGTGATTATGCACGCGGCGATACCAAACATGTTTATTTATTTATTTTTATTTATAACATGGGAAAAGGGGAGTTAGGTTTATTCCTCCCTGGGGTTAGGGTTATTCCCTCTGGGGTTAGGGTTATTCCTCCCTGGGGTTAGGGTTATTCCCTCTGGGGTTAGGGTTATTCCTCCCTAGGGTTAGGGTTATTCCCTCTGGGGTTAGGGTTATTCCCCCCTGGGATTAGGGTTATTCCCTCTGGGGTTAGGGTTATTCCCCCCTGGGGTAAGGGTTATTCCCCCCTGCGGTTAGGGTTATTCCCTCTGGGGTTAGGGTTATTCCTCCCTGGGGTTAGGGTTATTCCCTCTGGGGTTAGGGTTATTCCTCCCTAGGGTTAGGGTTATTCCCTCTGGGGTTAGGGTTATTCCTCCCTAGGTTTAGGGTTATTCCCTCTGGGGTAAGTGTTATTCCCCCTGGGGTAAGGGTTATTCCCTTTAGGGTTTAGGGTTATTCCTCCCCGGGGTTAGGGCTATTCCCCCTGGGGTTAGGTTTATTCCCCCCTGGGGGTTAGGGTTATTCCCCCCCCCAGGGGTTAGGGTTATCCCCCCCCCCCAGGGGTTAGGGTTATTCCCCCCCCAGGGGTTAGGGTTATCCCCCCCCCAGGGGTTAGGGTTATTCCCCCTGGGGATAGGGTTATTTCCCCTTGGGGGCTTCTAGTATAAGCACACTGATCTCTCATTGAGATCTATGCTGTATATTTATACAGCATAGATCAATGAGATAGGCACTGGATTGCTTCCGAATACTGCAGCCAGAAGCAATCGAGTGCCAAGCCGGGATCAGCGCCATTACGGTGCAGACCCCGTCCGGTGCCGGATGTGTGGATCGCTCCTCCAGGACAACGTCCCGGGGGGGAGGACGATCCACCCAACTAGACACCAGGGATGGCTGTATACAAGTAATCAGATGCAGCTGTCAACTTTCACAGCTGCATCTGATTACTTAATTAGCGGTTCTGCGCTACATGCGACACCCGGGACCGCGGCGGTTCAGAGCGTGGACGCCGTGCAACCCCGCTCTGAACACCCGTAGGCGGACCTGGACATACAGGTGAGGTTCACAAATTTCAATAAAACAGCCAAACTATAGTATCTACAATACTGAGACTATAACAGAATGACAGAAATGTGTTAACTATATCTTGTAAAAGTGTAAAAAATTAAAAAGTCACAATTTGAAAAAAGTCAATCAGCCAATTTCCGCCATGGACAGCAATGGACCTTGGGGGAACAGCAGCATGAAATAAATAAACTTTCTAATAAACGATTTAACACATTCCATTCCCACTCCAAGTACCCTTTCACCTGCCCGTGTGATGTACTTTTTGTGTCCCCATTTAGTTTAAGTGGCACCAATATAAGTGACAATTTCATTTTGATTACAATGTATTTTTATTTTATTTTAATGTAGACTTAGAGTGACCCTTTACTAATGATATTGAATTTTTGTAACACAGTAGGAGTGGGATGCAAGCACTGATTATGTAAGGCGCACACTCTATTCATTGGTCCCAGTAACTTGGTATAACTCAATAGGAGTGTAAAGTGCCCAGTGCCCAGTGAGTGAATAACTGTGAGTGCCCAGTGCACAGTGAGTGAATAAAGTGGACTTTGTCTTCACTGGTACCAGTGACTTCCTATCAGGGCCGTCTTAACCATTGGGCATGGTAGGCGGCTGCCCGGGGGCCCTTGCGTCCTAGGGGGCCCCTGCCCTGTGTCATATTCCCTGGCCCTTTAACTTTGAGTGCTCCTGATCAGCGCTGGTAGATAGGGGCTGTGCACAGCTCGCTCTTGTGACCGGAAGCTGCATTCTGCTTCCGGTCATTAGAGGCCTCTCTCACCCCCTGCATTCCCATGCGGAGCAGGAGAGTGACGTCACCAGCAGAGCCCTGAGAGGAAGGAGAAGCTGGAGGCCTGAAGCACAAAGCCTGAGTGAGTATGTGCTGATACCAGAGGGGGAGGCTAGCTGGCAGGGAAGGTGTTAATCATGGGAGTGCTCTCTGCAGGGATGCAGACAGGGCTGTGGGTGAACTGGTAAACAGGGAGGGAGGGAGGAGGGGGGGGTGGAATCGGGGGTGTAACTCCTCTGAGTGTGTATATATATCTCCATTCAGTGTATACAGCAGTGTACTATATACTTATCCTCCTCCTGAGTGTGTATATATCTCCATTCAGTGTATACAGCAGTGTATTATATACTTATCCTCCTTCTGAGTGTGTATATATCTCCATTTAGTGTATACAGCAGTGTATTATATACTTATCTTCCTCCTGAGTGTATATATATCTCCATTCAGTGTATACAGCAGTGTATTATATACTTATCGTCCTCTTGAGTGTGTATATATCTCCATTCAGTGTATACAGCAGTGTATTATATACTTATCCTCCTCCTGAGTGTGTATATATCTCCATTCAGTGTATACAGCAGTGTATTGTATACTTATCCTCCTCCTGAGTGTATATATATCTCCATTCAGTGTATACAGTAGTGTATTACATACTTATCCTCCTCCTGAGTGTGTATATATCTCCATTCAGTGTATACAGCACTGTATTATATACTTATCTTCCTCCTGAGTGTGTATATATCTCTCCATTCATTGTATACAGCAGTGTATTATATACTTATCTTCCTCCTGAGTGTGTATATATCTCTCCATTCAGTGTATACAGCAGTGTATTATATACTTATCCTCCTCCTGAGTGTGTATATATCTCCATTCAGTGTATACAGCAGTGTATTATATACTTATCTTCCTCCTGAGTGTGTATATATCTCCATTCAGTGTATACAGCACTGTATTATATACTTATCTTCCTCCTGAGTGTGTATATATCTCTCCATTCAGTGCATACAGCAGTGTATTATATACTTATCTTCCTCCTGAGTGTGTATATATCTCTCCATTCAGTGTATACAGCAGTGTATTATATACTTATCCTCCTCCTGAGTGTGTATATATCTCCATTCAGTGTATACAGCAGTGTATTATATACTTATCTTCCTCCTGAGTGTGTATATATCTCCATTCAGTGTATACAGCAGTGTATTATATACTTATCTTCCTCCTGAGTGTGTATATATCGCTCCGTTGTTGTCTCCCTGTATACTGTATAATACAATATACAGGCAAACAACATGGCTTATATGTAGAGACGGGCAAAACAACATGTCTCATATATACAGAGGGGCAACAACATGACTATTATATTATATATGAACCATGTTGTTTCCCTGTATACAGTATACAGGGAAACAACATGGTTCTCATATATATGGGGGGGTGGGGGGGCAATTCGCACCTCTGCCCAGGGGCCCATAATGCTGTTAAGACGGCCCTGCTTCCTATAGGCTCCCCCACAGTCAGCCCTCATATCCTATCCTCTCCTCTCTTTCCCTATATCACTCTGTTAGTATCTCCTTGCTCTGTTCTAACTGCCTGCTGCCATCCTGCTCTCTCCTCCACACACAGCCAACTGGCCGTCTCCGTTATCGAGCTGCTTTATATAGAGGGGGAGGTGCTTATATCACAGAGGGGCCTGCAGCTAGTTGGATGGGCGCTTGGGATTATGGTTAATCTCTTTCTTCCATCCAGTGATGCTCCAGACAGCATTTGCAGCCTCCATTTGTTTTTTTTTTTGCAAATTTCCTTAACGAATGGGCGGAAATTGGCGACACAGAATAAAGCCAACTGACAGCCCTATTTGCAGCGAATGATGCTTGGCTCATCTCTAGTTATTATCTTTCCAGTCTCCTTCCCCAAGTTCTGAGCTGCTGTTGTCTGCAGAAGACACAGACAACTGTGTTAGAGCTGTTCATGCCGCCTCCACTCTGAATTCCCTCCTACCCACTCTGCGGTATACCATCCCTGCGTTAGTATGTAGGTGGTACAGCCGGTCACTTGCTAGGTGGTGAAGTGTGACGGCAGCTCTATGGTGGTTGGCTGATGTATCCGGACCCTAGGGTGTTAAGTCGTGATGCCTGTGCAGGTTGGGCACACAGGTATGGTGGCACACCTGCTTTTATTTTAGAGGGCCGATTTTACCTTGTTCCCCTGCGGTCAGTGACCTGCCGGGCTGCTACAGGGTCCCTTGGGTTGTTATCACGGTAGTTCGGAGTGGAGTAGTGACCCACCCGGACTATTGGCACTGCCACCCACAGAAAGGGGAAATGTCCCAAGGAGTGTGTGTATACTGTGTTGGTGCGGGACGAAGAATCACAGAGTCTCTTTACCATAAATAATCTTTTGTTTACTCTGAAGGTTCTTAAGTGCAGCAGAACATACAACTTTGCATTGACAGGGTACTTTATACTTGATAGGACACTTAACAGTTCAGGATCCAGATGTGTGACAAGAGTATAGCGAGAGGTACAGTCGTGCTGACTGGTTGTGTGTTGAGAGGTAAAAGAATCAGAGAACCAGAGAGGAGGATGTTGTGAGAGTCCCAAACAAAGTAGAACTGTGCTCTACCGAGATGTTGGAGGATGAGGTGGAGATATAAGAATACTTTAAAGAGAACACTTGCACCCATGCATCGACTCTTGTTTGAATAAATATCCCTACTAGGGATGAGCGAACTTTTGAAAAGATCGGTTTGGTTTGATCCGGCGAACTTTTGTGAAGTTCGGCTTCGTCCGAACCGAACCGAAATCGAACCTTGCTCTAACGGCTGAATAATTGCAGCTACAATAGTGGGAGTCTGATAGGGTGTAGTTTTAGTTGCAGTTGCTATTACAATGAAAAAAAATCAAAGTGCAAAAATAGTAAAAAAAAATTGCCAGCAATAATACTCCACTAGTGATGAGTGAATAGTGAAATAGAGGTAGCATATGAACCATCCCAAAATTTGTGACAGCAAGCAAGGTTACTGTGTATTTCCATTCAGTGACAGAAACAAGGTTACTGTGTGTTTCCATTCAGTGACAACAAACAAGGACACTAGGTGTTGCCATTCAGTGACAGAAAACAAGGTTACTGTGTATTTCCATTCAGTGATAGCAAACAAGGTTACTGTGCGTTTCCATTCAGTGACAGCAAACAAGGTTACTGGGTGTTTCCATTCAGTGACAGCAAACAAGGAGGCAGTAGCACTTGATTGCAAACAGCCCAGTATGGTTAAAAAGAGACTATTTGAGAAGGAGGAGGCAGCACCTGATTGCACTCAGGCCAGTATTATTGAGAACAGACTAGTCATGGAGGAGGAGGATGGTCAGCCTTGCAGTGGTGACCTGGGATTCCTCGCTGATGATGTTGATTACTGCACTTTCCAGAATACGCACGAGTGGGATGATGTCCTTGATGCTCACAGAGTCTCGTCCTCAAAAGGGATCAACAATTGGCAGGAAATGTTCTTAGAAACCTGAGCACTATGAGGTTTATCACATGTGCCATACAAGGTGTATGACTCCCTGCTGCACTGCAGAGAAAAGGTTCCTCCCTTTGTCGGCTACGACACTTCCCACCATTAGTTGACCTGGGCTCAGCCATTTATATATTTCCTACCTGATGGTCCGGAGGAGCTCCTGCCCACTATGGCTCCGTTCACACAGCCTTACAAGATGGAGGACAGCCTGAGAGCGCCGGGCCTGACATCGTTGGTAAGACACCGGGGCAGGTTGAACTGCAGTCATAGTGATGGATGGTTGCAAGTTGGTGGAGGCAGAACTCGTGCAGAACTGGCCCCCTAAAGCACCGGGAGGTGACAGTGGCAAGAATGGGCTAACTTTCTGGTGGGAATGTTGACCTAATGGGCAGTAACAGACATGTACTGCCCTTGGCCATAATTAAAGAACCAGACATCAGCACTGGGGGGCACGGTCTTGGACACCAAGAATCCCAATGAGTCGCCAACATTTGTCTACACAACTGTGCAGTGGATGGGGGAGCCGATGGGACTTTTTTTTTCTCCGACTGTGATGGGACTTTTTATGGACTTTTTTTTAGTTTCTGAGAAAGTGATGGGACTTTTTTTTGGGCTTTTTTTTTTTTTTTACTTTTTGTTGCTGCAGCTAAACGGGGTTCTTCTATTTTTTAACCTGATTTTAAAGCTATGAACTGAGAATTTCCCTTAATAAATTCGATAAGCTTGAACACTGAAGTTGCTTTCATGTGTCTTGGTTAATACTCACAGACAGCTGTCACATTACATTTTTGATTAGGCAGCACCCAGGTAAATCTGAAGAGACTAATTTAAGGTCTCACCCTAACAGGGGTGACGTCACACATCTTGATATTCACAGAAAACCTGGATACAAGGGATTAAAGGAGTAATAATCCTTTGTATCCTGGTCTATTCTGTGAAAAAAGTACAATTTTGAAAAGTTCGTAACAATTCCGGTTTGTACCGGTTCAGTTCGCTCATCCCTAATCCCTACCAGTGTTGGGGGACCCGTCCTAGTGGGTGACACAAGCCCCAGACCCTGTTACCTGGGATGAGCGGAATGCTGAGGATTTCCTGCTGACAACCATGCTGCGAAATAGAGTTTATAGGGTTCTAGCAACTTTGTTCTATCCGGATCAGTTCCTAGTTTTTTGCTTTTGTGGATACTGTCCTGCACTGTGACTCTCCTAGTCCACAGCATGAGTTAAGATGATCTCTGACTTGTCCTGTCCTATAAGGGTTTTAACACTGCATAGTGCTGAGTAATGTTACTTGAAGAGAAACTGTTAGGTGCATCTGGTCTCTACGGAGTCTCATGACCCAACCACACATACGAAGAATGGGGACTTGGCAGACGGTCAGGGCCCAAAGGAACCACTGTAGGGAGTGTTCTAGCTTGCATCCTTCTCCTACAACGTCCAATACCTAAAGACCTCTACATCCCCGTGATTTCTTATCTACAGCTCCCTGTAAGGTGCGATGTGAATGGGTGAAGAGTGCATAAAGGAGAAGTAAAGAAAGAGATGAAGAGAAGATACTCTCATTGGTTCACAGATCCATGTGACATATAAGCAAACAATAACCCTTTACATATTTCAGCTGTGCAGCAACTAAGTACATTTACTCACAACAGTGACATCTTGTGGTGAAACGTTGTCACTACTACATCTCCATTTACTTCGAATAAGTACATACTTTTGCGAAGGGTGTAACTAATAGCAACACCCGTGGTGGGATACCACACCCTCCCTTTCTGAGACAGCTCATGTAAACAGTGTCACTGCCCGGTTGTCTCTCAACTCTGTAATGCCTGGAGGATAAATCTAAGGTCAAGTTGCTGTGACTTTGATTAACTCTTCTGACATTACAGTTTGCAGATACAGCCTGCCAGGGACGCTGCTTACATGTGCCTTCTCAGAAGGGAGGGGGTTCAGAGCGGAGACGGAGGGAGCAGCTCACACACAGTTTTCTTTGTCTTCAGCAGAAAGCAGCAGCTCAAAACTGTGAGAAAGAGACTGAAAACATGAAACATGTTAGTCTACAGGAGGGGGGGTGATTAAACATGTATTTTACCTGAGCGGAATACCCCTTTAATTTGGATGATGAATGGGCATGAACTCAGGGTCCAAAATTGTGCAAAATTTTCTGGCACGAATAGGACCTAATTGTTGTAGTCCTAGATAGGGTCTCAAAGAAAACAGGACCAGGAAGCTCAATCTATCAGGATCTGGAAGATGTTCTCCAGTCCTGAGCTTTGTTAGCAGGATGTGTGCTCAAAAGAATGGAAACTAGAGAAGAACATGGCGGCAATGTGTATAATAGAAGATATAATGCAACCTCAGCCTAGGAGTAACAGCTGCCCTCTCGATCCACACATCCTCCGGAGACCGTATATACACAGCAGGTAGAGGTTGTCTAACCTTGATCCCTTTAAGAGCCTTTATACACCATCAATATTCTTTGTTTTTCCCCCCACTGAACACACTCAGCCGGATATTCCCAATGACCAAAGAAGAACGGTAAAGATTTACTGCCGCAATATTAAAATAAGCAGAGGCCATAACATCGCCGCCTCTGAGTTACTAGTTTCATCATGTGCCGAGTGAAGGTTGCCACTAAATCTATATGTGACAGTTCACGGCCGCGCGTTCCACGTCTATATGTAAAGCACTGCATGGAAATTGGCTCCAGGTGCTAAGCGCAGTTTTCTAGACGCTTTAACATCAAGGTTGGATATTTCTAGTTTAACTTTCCTTGACTGATCTGTTTCCCGGCTGCTGCATGGAAGAGGTTAAATGTAATGGAGCGTCTCCGAATCCATCAATCTAGCACCACGCGTGTGCCCCCATAGCATGGACCAGGCTCCAACTCTGTATAACAGGTGATATAAATATCCACATCATCCGTCCTGCTGAGGGTTCTGCTGGCTGACACATGGCGAGATGCCGAATCCTGGAGATCTGTCAGCCTCTGAAGTTCTTCTATAATAGAAGGGAGTCGGTAGACATGAGCAAAGCTTTCAAAAATTTTGTTGGCGACGTTCGCTAATTTTTACCACTTTCACTCTCTTGGGTGGGTTAGGAGTACCACCACAACAGTGACATTTATACCACATACCCTCAGGCACTTGGCCTGGGGTATAAAGATCCCTCCCCTCATATAGTAGCCCAACCTTTTTATGTGATGACCCCTAAATGCCCCAATAGGTAGGTATGAGTAAGGGGACTTCTCTTTGTTTTTTGTACCTCAGCCAGTGGAGTCTGCAGTATACCACTGACCTTGGGCATGCGGGATCGCTATTTAAAATCTTTGTGCCTCTCCAATGTGTTTTGTTGTTGTATCTACAAAACTTCCTCAGGAAGAAAATAGGCTATCAACTTCCTATCCTGCTTAGTCCTCCTATTATAATGCATCTCTCATTACTCCTTCCCAAACAACTCAATCAATCATAAAGGAGTACTCCGGCATAAAATCTCTTTCTCTCAAAAAACTGGTTTCAGAAAGATAAATTTGTAATTTACGTCTACTTAAAAATCTCTAGTCGTCCAGTACTTATCAGCTGCTGTATGTCCTGCAGGAAGTGATGTATTCTCTCCAGTCTGATAGAGTGATCTCTGCTGCCACCTCTGTCCATGTCAGGAACTGTCCAGAGCAGCAGCAAATCCCCATAAAAAACCTCTCCTGCTCTGGACAGTTCCTGACTAGAGATGAAAATCTTAGGTTCAATAGAACTCGAACCTTCTGCATTTGATTCCCGATGCCTTCCCGGTCTGTGAGGAAGAAGGAGACAGCCCGGGTACCTAGGTAATAGGCTGAATACCGGAATTCCAGACGGTACCTGGACTGTCTCCGGGCATCAGGAATCAAATGCAGAAGGTTCGACAAGGTTCGAGCTCTATAGACAGTCAGCATACAACGTGCGCATTCCCTCCCCCCCCTTGACATCTGCCATCAGGAAGGAGCTGGGAGGCTGCCATACATTAGATGCTCATCCGGTGCCACCAAAATGGCTGACGCTTAATGTCTATGGGCAGTATTCACGGGCTGTCCTACTAAAAATGGTTGTCTGGTTGAGATTTCCAAATACACATCTATTTTATGCCATTCAGAACTTCTACCTATTAACTATCTAGTTGAGAGGAGTCTTTCTCTCTGGAGGACTTAATCAATGTAATGCTCTTTTTCTCCTGCGGTGGCGCTGCAAGAAAAGTGATCACCAGTTTCCAGATTCCCTCACAGATTCCAGCAATGGGACGGCCATTGTAACATCACGTGACCGTCTACACTGACCGGACCCTTTAACGTTCCCTACAGCATGAAGAACTAATGCTAATTTCACGTCAACTTTTACCGAGTGAAACAAAAACAATCATTGTCACATCTTCTGTCCCAGATTCCTCCAAGGTTTGACACATTCATTAAGCTTCCGAGATCGGCATTAAATGTGTTTCTTTTAAGACGGCATTACTAAAGAACAGCGGGGGAGTTCTAGTTCAAAGCAGGAACCCTATAGATGTGGTGGGGTTCCCTCCTTACGTCTGTTCTGCAGTTTATCTCACTGTTCCAGTATGACAATAGAGCCAATGGGGTATATAACGTATACTTCTTTGATTATTCATCACAGCTCATCATTATCCACATCACACAATAGGCTGCTATGCGGATTTACATATCTAGCAGCAATTTGTTACCTCTATCGGAAATAAACTTAATGCACAATTATATTGTTTATTTAGCACATTAATGGGCATAGTTTCATCTGTTATTTTTCTGCATGCGATCATGGGGGCTACCATCTTGCCTAAATGATTCTCTCACAACCACTTTAGTAGGGCAGTCCATGAATTTTGGCCATACACATTAAGTGTTAGTCATTTGGTGGCACTGGATGAGCATCTAAGGTAAAGTGACCTCCCAGCTCTTTTATGGTGGTGCAGCATGGTAGCCAGCAGTGCCACCATGTTGGACCATAATGGGTACACAGACATTAAGGACCCAGGGTTGCCACTTTCTAGAAATGTTTCTAGTATGAACATAAGCCATAAGAGGTCCTCGACCACACAAGTATGCAATGTCCTAGAACCCATGTGCCAGAAGCACGTCTCCTATATACCACCTGCTGAGAGTTTGTCAAGCTAACCAGTCCCTTTAAAGGTCATGGACCAAGAGATAGATTACTCCGCCTAGCTAAGCCCTGCTGTCTCCCCAGGTTCCTCCCCATCAATAGAAAGTAACCCCAAAGTCAATAAGTAGGGGTGGAAAGGGCCATGTACTTAGACTTGTTCAGTGTAGTATGGAGGAGAGTAGCATATTTAGGAGAAGAGCTTGTTCATTGACGTACCCAGCTGAAAGACACCAGGTCCTATGGATTATACATACTGATGGCTTTTCGAGTAGTGAGGCTTGTACTACTGGACGTGCAAGTCCGTGTCTTCGGCCAGCATAAGACAGAACTTTATAGCCATGAGTACAGGTTATTTATTTAAAGTATTCACTACAGACTCCAAAGTGGTTAGAACCTCGACAGCAGAATACGGCACTAATTAGACAGGTTCCCTTCAGATAGTCCATCTTACACCAAAGTATCAACCTACTAAAAGTCACCCTCTAAAGAGACTTTGTACCCTAAACGTATCTAAACGTATCTAAACTCAGTCTACCTGCTAATGCAGTGATCTTTAACACCTCAAAAAGGGATAACATATTGTAGGTCCTTGCAGTCAGTAAATTTAGGTCTGATCAACCTAATTCTATCTAAGGGTACTGGAGGTAGGACCCACGTCTGTCTTAAAAACACATGGTTCCAAAGTACCAGATAAATCAATGACCACAAATATACACTAACAGGTATACCCTATGGTATACTCTTTGGTATACTTTGGTATACTCAGTATTAACAAATGTCCCCCCAAATGTGTTCACCCAAACACAATGCGAACATACAGAAGTGTCCATCCTTATCTTTCCCTATGCCACAACATGCCACAATGTGCATCATAAGATAAGTAGCTTCGAAAAAGATGATTTTATGGTATACTGTTGTTTATGATGTTGTTGTCTATATGAGGCCTGAAACGACTTGTGGATCCGCTGTACCACCACAAGCGATGATGTAAGCCACACCAGGGAGCGAAGTCACCAGTGCCCACCACCAGGTGGGAGAGACTTGCTGCGGCAGGCGACCCCCAGGTTGCTACCCCAGGCTTGGCTTGCTAGTGGTGGCAGGCGAGGTGCAGCCAGGGGCGTATTAACTTTACCATAGGCCCCGAGCTGTTCACCAAGCCTGGGCCCCCCCACCCCACTGTAACTATGGCAGCACTAGCCTGGCGTTCATAGTACAGGATAGATAATGTCATGATGTCCTGATTTGTGCAAAATTGCCATAAAAAACAGTGATTTTTTGCAAATCATGGCGGAAGTGTAGCCAGGAGACAGTACACCACTGAAAGTATAAGTCTTTTTGGGTGGTCATGGGCCCCCCAGGAGCTCAGGGCCCCGGGCTGCCGCCCAAAACGCCCCTATTATCATCCACTACTGGGTGCAGCTGGAGACAGGTAGGCAGGCTATAACACAGCTGGAATTGGGATAGCAGTCACAGGCAGGAACCACACATAGTTGGAACCAGGAATGGCTGGAAACAGAGATAAGAATCACGGTAGAGCTGGGGCCACACACTTATGGGAAGCATGCAGAGGCTTCAACAAGGATTGACGGGAGAGGTGCATATTTATAGGGGAAGTGATTGGGTGCAACAACCAATTAGGGATGTACTGTCCCTTTAAATCAAGAGCAGCTGGTGTGCGCACGATGGGCAGAGAAATGGACATGAGCGCGATCAGGTGAGGCACCCATGGGGGCCGAAGAGACGGGAATGCCGGGAAAGACAAAGGGACTGGGTGTGGTGGCGGGAAGCACAGGACGGTGTGGTGGCGGCAACAAGGCCACAAAGTGGTTGTGATGTAAGTTTCGGCCTGTGGAGAGTTCTGATAGAATATCGAACTTGTATTGTGAGAAATTGGGATCCTTAACTAAATCAAAGAGAAAGGTAAGGGTGGACACATCTGTAGCCTAAGTAGCACATGGCAGTATTACAGATTGTGACCCAATGACTCCCAGTTATGTCTCTAGCCAGGTGGGTTGTAGGATTTTTTGCCTTTGGTAATATGGGTCCAGAGGCAAACAAACCATGCGCCAAACCAAAAGATTGTCATCAGACTCTCTCATTACTGCAGCCCCCAAATTTAGACAAGTAACATCAATGATCTCAGTATAGAAATAAGATTATTAGAAAGTATTTGTCTTTTTGCTAATATTTACTTCCCACAATGGTGACACCTTTATACCGTTCTAATATTTATATTCATGTGTTTGTTTCCACAGTGACAAATCCGACAAGGCCAATCACTTCCTTAAAGGTTTTTTTTTTTTTTTCCTCTCGGTTTTGCAGGATCATCGGCATATTTTTCCGTACGGCGGTGATAATGGGATGAGCACTTAGAATGCAGATCGTACATAAAACTATACAGGTTTCAAGAAGCTTTTAAAAGTTTTCCACCCATTATAAGTTTGATGCACTTTTGATTCCTGTGTCGCCGGCAGGAATAAAAATAACATAATCTTAATGTAACAATAATTTTCTTCCTCTGTGCTTAAAATTATCAGAAACTGGAATTATCCGGAATTATTTTTATATAACTAAATGTTGAAGAAAATAGGCTTAAATATATCAGGTGAATTATCCCTTATATTCCCACCTTCTTACTCATGGTGTCTGATTAAGCTGATGACGAGTTCCAGGACTCCCCCGTCCTTCTTCTAGTCTTTCTTCATATCTCTGATCATCTTAAAGGGGTTATCCACAATTAGAAGAACATAGCTGCTTTCTTTCCAGAACAGCGCCCCTCTTGTCCTGAGTTTGTGTGTGGTATTGCAGCTCAGTTCCATTGAAGAGAATAGACTTGAGGGAAACAGCTATGGTTTTCTAATCAAGTCAAATGTTGCATTTTGCAAACTTGCCTGCTCCTGATATGCTATTCTTTCCCTCCCATTGTTGAAATCTCATTGTCTAGGTTACCGACCACCACTCTGCTCTAAAAGGAGTGGCCTCCCTGGTGTGTATATATAGCTAAAATGTAGATGCATAGTATAGATACAGTGTAAACAAACTATATACTACAGCTATATAAACACCAGCCAGACCACTGCTTTTAGAGCAGAGTGGTGGTTGGTAACCTAAACAATGAGCTCTCAACAGTGGGTGGGAAACCCCCAAAACAGCTGCTTTTCCCCAAATTGCTTTAAACAAAAAAAAAGTTTAATTTTCACGTTTTGCTTTGCTTTTGTCAAGGTCCCTTGACAAAGCAAAGCGAAACGTGCGTAGGGTAAGTACATAGGTGAGTGGGACTTTCAGTACGTGCATTCACTGCTGTTATATTAAATGTCTGTACATATTTTTTTACTATTTGGGGCAATTTGGTTAGTTGTTTTAGACCTTTGGTCATTATACTCCACATATATCTTTTTATCCTGCCTCCCCAGCCAAATTTTCATATTAATTATTTATTTATGGATATTTGGTGCCATTTTGTGGTGGATGCATGTATTGCTATACATTTATATTCATTTAGCATGGGCAATATATAAACATATAAATTGTTTACATCTGTCCCCTCACTGATTTTGTGTGTACAGTTCTGTTTCATGCCTCCTTTCTTTTTATGTGAATTTTTTATGAATTTCATTAATAAAGTATAATTGATTTGTATTTTTTTGGACTGCCCTGCATTTCTTTAGGGATCCCTTCGTGGATCTTTTTTTTTTTTCTGTTCTCCAATGATCAATAAAGGGTTCTATTCTTTGCTGGTTGGTTCTCCGATGGGTGTCTTCTCCGATGATCGGTAAAGAGTTGACTTCTCCAATGATCAGTAAAGGGTTGTCTTCTCTAATGATTGGTAAAGTAGTAAATAGTTGTCTTCTCTGCTGGTTGGTAAAGGGCTGTCTTCTCTGCTGGTTGGTAAAGGGCTGTCTTCTCTGCTGGTTGGTAAAGGGCTGTCTTCTCTGCTGGTTGGTAAAGGGCTGTCTTCTCTGCTGGTTGGTAAAGGGCTGTCTTCTCTGATAATTGGTAAAGGGTTGTCTTCTCTGCTGGTTGGTAAAGGGCTGTCTTCTCTGATGATTGGTAAAGGGTTGTCTTCTCTGCTGGTTGGTAAAGGGCTGTCTTCTCTGATGATTGGTAAAGTGTTGTCTTCTCTGATGATTGGTAAAGGGCTGTCTTCTCTGCTGGTTGGTAAAGGGTTGTCTTCTCTGATGATTGGTAAAGTGTTGTCTTCTCTGATGATTGGTAAAGGGCTGTCTTCTCTGCTGGTTAGTAAAGAGCTGTCTTCTCTGCTGGATAGTAAAGAGCTGTCTTCTCTGATGATTGGTAAAGTGTTGTCTTCTCTGATGATTGGTAAAGGGCTGTCTTCTCTGCTGGTTGGTAAAGGGTTGTCTTCTCTGATGATTGGTAAAGGGCTGTCTTCTCTGATGATTGGTAAAGGGCTGTCTTCTCTGATGATTGGTAAAGGGCTGTCTTCTCTGATGGTTGGTAAAGGGCTGTCTTCTCTGATGATTGGTAAAGGGTTGTCTTCTCTGATGATTGGTAAAGGGCTGTCTTCTCTGATGATTGGTAAAGGGCTGTCTTCTCTGCTGGTTGGTAAAGGGCTGTCTTCTCTGCTGGTTGGTAAAGGGCTGTCTTCTCTGCTGGTTGGTAAAGGGCTGTCTTCTCTGATAATTGGTAAAGGGTTGTCTTCTCTGCTGGTTGGTAAAGGGCTGTCTTCTCTGATGATTGGTAAAGGGTTGTCTTCTCTGCTGGTTGGTAAAGGGCTGTCTTCTCTGATGATTGGTAAAGTGTTGTCTTCTCTGATGGTTGGTAAAGGGCTGTCTTCTCTGCTGGTTGGTAAAGGGTTGTCTTCTCTGATGATTGGTAAAGTGTTGTCTTCTCTGATGATTGGTAAAGGGCTGTCTTCTCTGCTGGTTAGTAAAGAGCTGTCTTCTCTGCTGGATAGTAAAGAGCTGTCTTCTCTGATGATTGGTAAAGTGTTGTCTTCTCTGATGATTGGTAAAGGGCTGTCTTCTCTGCTGGTTGGTAAAGGGTTGTCTTCTCTGATGATTGGTAAAGGGCTGTCTTCTCTGATGATTGGTAAAGGGCTGTCTTCTCTGATGATTGGTAAAGGGCTGTCTTCTCTGATGGTTGGTAAAGGGCTGTCTTCTCTGATGATTGGTAAAGGGTTGTCTTCTCTGATGATTGGTAAAGGGCTGTCTTCTCTGATGATTGGTAAAGGTCTGTCTTCTCTGATGATTGGTAAAGGGCTGTCTTCTCTGTTGGTTGGTAAAGAGTTGTCTTCTCTGCTGGTTGGTAAAGTGTTGTCTTCTCTGATGATTGGTAAAGGGCTGTCTTCTCTGATGATTGGTAAAGTGTTGTCTTCTCTGATGATTGGTAAAGGGCTGTCTTCTCTGATGATTGGTAAAGTGTTGTCTTCTCTGATGATTGGTAAAGGGCTGTCTTCTCTGCTGGTTGGTAAAGGGCTGTCTTCTCTGCTGGTTGGTAAAGGGCTGTCTTCTCTGATGGTTGGTAAAGGGCTGTCTTCTCTGATGATTGGTAAAGGGTTGTCTTCTCTGATGATTGGTAAAGGGCTGTCTTCTCTGCTGGTTGGTAAAGGGTTGTCTTCTCTGATGATTGGTAAAGGGTTGTCTTCTCTGATGATTGGTAAAGTGTTGTCTTCTCTGATGATTGGTAAAGGGCTGTCTTCTCTGCTGGTTGGTAAAGGGCTGTCTTCTCTGCTGGTTGGTAAAGGGTTGTCTTCTCTGATGATTGGTAAAGGGCTGTCTTCTCTGATGATTGGTAAAGTGTTGTCTTCTCTGATGATTGGTAAAGGGCTGTCTTCTCTGCTGGTTGGTAAAGGGCTGTCTTCTCTGATGATTGGTAAAGGGTTGTCTTCTCTGATGATTGGTAAAGGGCTGTCTTCTCTGCTGGTTGGTAAAGTGTTGTCTTCTCTGATGATTGGTAAAGGGTTGTCTTTTCTGATGATTGGTAAAGGGCTGTCTTCTCTGCTTGTTGGTAAAGGGCTGTCTTCTCTGATGATTGGTAAAGGGCTGACTTCTCTGCTGGTTGGTAAAGGGCTGTCTTCTCCAATGATTGATAAAGGGTTGTCTTTTCTGACGATTGGTAAAGGGTCATCTTCTCCAATGATTGCTAAAGGGCTGTCTTCTCTGCTGGTTGGTAAAGTGTTGTCTTCTCTGATGATTGGTAAAGGGCTGTCTTCTCTGATGATTGGTAAAGGGCTGACTTCTCTGCTGGTTGGTAAAGGGCTGTCTTCTCTGATGGTTGGTAAAGGGCTGTCTTCTCTGATTATTGGTAAAGGGCTGTCTTCTCTGCTTGTTGGTAAAGGGCTGTCTTCTCTGATGGTTGGTAAAGGGCTGTCTTCTCTGATGATTGGTAAAGGGCTGTCTTCTCTGATTGTTGGTAAAGGGCTGTCTTCTCTGATGATTGGTAAAGGGTTGTCTTCTCTGATGATTGGTAAAGGGCTGTCTTCTCTGCTGGTTGGTAAAGTGTTGTCTTCTCTGATGATTGGTAAAGGGCTGTCTTCTCTGATGATTGGTAAAGGGCTGACTTCTCTGCTGGTTGGTAAAGGGCTGTCTTCTCCAATGATTGATAAAGGGTTGTCTTTTCTGACGATTGGTAAAGGGTCATCTTCTCCAATGATTGCTAAAGGGCTGTCTTCTCTGCTGGTTGGTAAAGTGTTGTCTTCTCTGATGATTGGTAAAGGGCTGTCTTCTCTGATGATTGGTAAAGGGCTGACTTCTCTGCTGGTTGGTAAAGGGCTGTCTTCTCTGATGGTTGGTAAAGGGCCGTCTTCTCTGATGATTGGTAAAGGGCTGTCTTCTCTGCTTGTTGGTAAAGGGCTGTCTTCTGTGATGGTTGGTAAAGGGTTGTCTTCTCTGATGATTGGTAAAGGGCTGTCTTCTCTGATGGTTGGTAAAGGGCTGTCTTCTCTGATGATTGGTAAAGGGTTGTCTTCTCTGATGATTGGTAAAGGGCTGTCTTCTCTGCTGGTTGGTAAAGGGCTGTCTTTTCTGATGATTGGTAAAGGGTTGTCTTCTCTGCTGGTTGGTAAAGGGTTGTCTTTTCTGATGATTGGTAAAGGGATGTCTTCTCTGCTGGTTGGTAAAGGGATGTCTTCTCTGCTGGTTGGTAAATGGTTGTCTTCTCTGATGATTGGTAAATGGTTGTCTTCTCTGCTGGTTGGTAAATAAATGTCTTCTCCAATGATCAGTAAAGAGCTGTCTTCTCTGCTGGTTGGTAAAGGGCTGTCTTCTCCAATGATTGATAAAGGGTTGTCTTTTCTGACGATTGGTAAAGGGTCATCTTCTCCAATGATTGCTAAAGGGTTGTTTTCTCTGCTGGTTGGTAAATAAATGTCTTCTCCAATGATCAGTAAAGAGCTGTCTTCTCTGCTGGTTGGTAAAGGGCTGTCTTCTCCGATGATTGATAAAGGGTTGTCTTCTCTGACGATTGGTAAAGGGCTGTCTTCTCTGCTGGTTGGTAAATAAATGTCTTCTCCAATGATC
Source organism: Dendropsophus ebraccatus (assembly GCF_027789765.1). Classification (NCBI taxonomy): domain Eukaryota; kingdom Metazoa; phylum Chordata; class Amphibia; order Anura; family Hylidae; genus Dendropsophus; species Dendropsophus ebraccatus. Next base: position 93,708,827 of record NC_091464.1, read on the forward strand.
AGTAAAGAGCTGTCTTCTCTGCTGGTTGGTAAAGGGCTGTCTTCTCCGATGATTGATAAAGGGTTGTCTTCTCTGACGATTGGTAAAGGGTCATCTTCTCCAATGATTGCTAAAGGGTTGTCTTCTCTGCTGATTGGTAAAGGGCTGTCTTCTCTGCTGGTTGGTAAAGAGTTATCTTCTCCAATGATCGGTAAAGAGCTGTCTTCTCTGCTGGTTTTTAAAGGGTTTTCTTCTCTGATGATAGGTAAAGAGTTGTCTTTGCTGATTGGTAAAGGTCTGTCTTCTCTGATGATTGGTAAAGAGTTGTTTTCTTTGCTGGTTGGTAAAGGGTTGTCTTCTCTAATGAGTTACATTTTCTGCTTCATGGGTCATATGGGTCATGTCATGTCAGGAGAGAAACATAAAATAAACACCCGGAAGAAGACAAGCTGGTGAGGGCAGCGTTATGCTGTGGGGGGTGTTCACTGGGCCACTCATCTGTATGGATGTGCTTTCAGTCAATCTGGGTAAGAATCATTACAGACACCCATACATGCTGATTGTCTCCCATGTCACGGATGGGATCTTCCAGCAAGAAAATGCAACATGTCACATGTCTAAAATGTCTGACATTGGCTGGAAGAGCATAACCAATACTTTCAAGTACTACCCTGCCCCTTAATTCCCAGACTTATTCCCAATTAAGCATTTGTGAGACCGCCTTGACAGTGGACCATCCAGCAGATGAAGAATGTAACACCTACCAGAACCTATAGAGTCACCCCTGACCCATCTAGCTGCTGTCCGTGCTCCAAATAGGGGTTACTCTCAAAATTAGCCGCTGGTGAAAATAATGGGACTGACTGTGTGCAACTCCCATGCAGCATGTATAGTATTGACATGTATCAGTTAAGAGAAGTCTGAAACTAGTAGCAGGTTTCAAACAATATCAGAGGTCTCAGAATAAATGAAGAAGAATACAGGTTTAGACTCTTAAACTGTGAGTAACTAATAACATGTGTAAAGATTCCTTGTAAAAGTTGTCCATACTGTCTGAGAAGCATAATTCACTTTCCTGACAATTTTTCACCAATCTGTTCCTTTGTACTCCGACCTATAAGATACGTTGCCAACCACAGACTGTTTGGCTGCTCGGCACCATCATGTGTACTTGCAGTGGGCTCCATGGCTTAAGAAACTGTTTCTTTTTCCAAACTTATATTGGCCATGACCATGGTGGACAGTAACAACCGCCATTAGTCATCCAGCTGGCACCCCCTCTGACTTTCCGGTACACCTCCCTCCTAGCCAGACTTTTCCCCGGTCCTTGCAGCTGCCTCATTGTCTTCAAAATAAGCAACAAAAGCAAAATATTATTTCCCCTTGTTTTTCAATCTGCGGTGAATGAATTTCCTTCCCTTAAATATGCCTTTTAGAGGTATGTGTGTTTTCCTGAGAAAATGACTTCTGGAAATGAGAATACAGGCTTACCGACCCTGCCCTTAACAGGGAGATGTAATTTACAGTGAGTTATGTTTCAATTACCTCGGCGCTGGAGCATTTTGGTTGAGGACAGGCATTATGTCACGGGACACATAGCAAAAAGGAAAAAAAAAAAAAACGTAAAAGAAAAAAATGGAAAAATCTCCCGTCTCCTTTCCTATTATGGGCTCAATTTTGAATCATTTAAATAAAATGGTGGAAAATGGAAATTGCTTTAATATTACGGCCAAGGTGAGGATTTCTCACAGACCCGCCGCCCGTTGTTCTTGATTATGCAGTTGAAATATAATACTAAGTTGGACGACTTTCCTTGCTCCGGTGCCGTCTGTCAGTCCCTCTCGCTGCTGCCAATGAGTCTCGGGGATGGCGGGCAATGCAGGCACAGTGGAAGAGTAAAATGCTGGATGTAAAACAGCAACGTGTCGGTCATGTTTTCCTCCTGTTGGATCCCAGGATGGCGGTGGAGTGACAGGCTGAGTGGGATGTGACGTGGATGGTCTGACGGTCTGATCGAGGTCTGGAACACTGTAGGGTTCACTGTTGTTATATTGGCTGGAAATCTCCCACTAGATTTAGCACTAAGATGCTGGTGATACTAGTTCTGTGGTTGGTGTGAATTGTGACATAGATAGGAGATTGATACCCTGTTTTCATGAAAATAAGATATCCCCTGAAAATAAGACCTAGTATTTGCTGAATTGCTAAATATAAGACCTTTCCCGAAGTTTTTGTTTGGAAGCATGCCCACTGCACAGAACACCAGGGTATGTAGCTGTCATTCTTTTTAGCTGCGGTTGTCCCACACCTTCCCTGTCCGTTGCAGACCAGCCGCATGCAAGATATGAAGACTGTCACCTGTGGCCGACCCCGATGTTCCCTTCCACAGACGTCACTTGTAAATATGCAGGCAAGGCATCCAGAGGCTTGTTGCCTGCAGCCATCCCCACTGTCCCCTACCACCAAATATTATTTGCAGGGGAAACACAATAGACGTTCCCTTTACTAGATACATGCACACAGACCAAGACAGACAAACACAATATCAGATAGTCAAACAGGCAAGGTCAGAACCAAACGGGCAGAGTAGTACAGAATCAAGTAACAATCAAATAGTCAAAATCAAGCTAGAGGTCAGGTAACGAAGTCCAGCAAGCAGAGGGAGTTAGGATGGCGATCGCAGGAATAGACAGGGGAATTGGGACCAGGGTATGAAACCTAATAGCCAGTGCTGGGAGACTGCCTCAACTTTCTTTCATGCTGACCACAAGCCCAGTCAGGATGCACATTGGACCGCCACTCTGATCTTCCAGGTTGCAGACAGGCAGAGAAACCAATCACACAGATTACTCAGCTGCATAATCAAGTCCAGCAGAACTCAGCTTAACTCCTGAATTGCCGGAAGCTGAGAAGCAATCGTGTGTGGCACACAGAAACAAACACCAGGACCAATTCACACCAGGCTACTGCACATTCCTGACAGATAGATAGATAGTAGATAGGAGATAGATAGATAGATAGATAGATAGATAGATAGATAGATAGGAGATAGATGATAGATAGATAGATAGATAGATAGATAGATAGATAGATAGATAGATAGGAGATAGATAGATAGATAGATAGATAGATAGATAATTTATAGATGATAGATAGATAGATAGGAGATAGATAGAGAGATAGATAGATAATTTATAGATAGATAGGTAATTTATAAATAGATAGATAGGAGATAGATAGATAGATAGATAGATAGATAGATAGATAGATAGATAGATAGGAGATAGATAGATAGATAGGAGATAGATAGATAGATAGATAGGAGATAGATAGATAGATAGATAGATAGATAGATAGATAGATAGATAGGAGATAGATAGATAGATAGATAGATAGATAGATAGATAGATAATTTATAGATGATAGATAGATAGATAGGAGATAGATAGAGAGATAGATAGATAATTTATAGATAGATAGGTAATTTATAAATAGATAGATAGGAGATAGATAGATAGATAGATAGATAGATAGGAGATAGATAGATAGATAGGAGATAGATAGATAGATAGATAGATAGATAGATAGATAGATAGATAGATAGATAGATAAATAGATGATAGGTAGATAGATAGGAGATAGATAGATAGGAGATAGATAGATAGATAGATAGATAGATAGATAGATAGAAGATAGATAGATAGATAGATAGATAGATAGGAGATAGATAGATAGATAGGAGAGAGATAGATAGATAGATAGATAGGAGATAGATAGATAGATAGATAGATAGATAGATAGATAGATAGGAGATAGATAGATAGATAGATAGATAGATAGATAGGAGATAGATAGATACAGTCCTCTATCACACAGTCTCTGTATCCTCATCCTGCTTGTTTTCCTGTCTCTCTGGCTCGGCTTCTCTCCCCCTGACATAAATAGCCTCCATCAGTCAGCGGCGTGCTCAGCGAGGCTGCTTGGTAATTCAAACCTTTTATTCAGGTTATCATTACGTACTAAAGAGGAAAATATGTGTTTGGTAAATTACCTCCCTGTGAATGTGTTGTGCTCAGTGGATTGAGGAGCGGGCTTTGGCTGATGGACTGTGCGGTCAGCTATATTTGCAACATTCACATGAACCCAGGACATAATGGCGGGGAACAGTCTATCAGCTGTAAATAAACCAATAAACATTGAGAGTCTGTACAAAGGGAAAATCAATGGACCAACCTTCTTAAGCAGAGCGGTCAGCTCTGCTGCTGGAGACCAAAATTATAACCTCTGTATATTGCAGGGAAATATTATGCATCAGACCAGAGACACAGATATATGTATATTTAGCCTGTAACAGAGGTGTATACTGGAGGAGGGCTGCAGATATATACTGTATATATCTACAACCTGTAACAGAGATGCATACAGGCAGAGGGGTGCAGATATATATATATATATATATATATATATATATATATATATATATATATATATATATCCTATAACAGACATGTATGCAGATATCTATCTATGTATCTATCTATCTAGCAACAGAAGTATGTACGAGCAGAGGGGGGTATACATATATATATATATATATATATATATATATATATATATATATATGTGTGTGTGTGTGTATATATATATATATATATATATATATATATATATATATTTATATATCCTGTAATAGAAGTGTATATGGGCAGAAGGGTGTAGGCAGCAGGATGGTGCTGTGGATGGTGTTGCTGCCTATTTACATTTTGCTTTGCCCTATGCTTTACATTGATATTATATACCCTCATACTGTCTCATACTCATCATCTTACCTTAATCTCTGACTTCTCAGTGGTGAATTTGTGATACTCTGTTCGGAGTGGTGTATGCTATATGCATCTATATGTGCCCCCCCAACCCCCGCCCCCCTGGGGTCATGATGTGAGTTGCATCCTGCTGCTCACATGATTATATTCACTTTGTATCATGATCAATTGGAATCCTAAACTTAATACATAGAAAGGTGAGGATGGACACATCTGTAGTTCTTCCTTCCCAGTATTGGCCGGGGAGCTGAAGTCTAAGCCTCTGACATTATTCATGGTGACCTGACAATATATGTTATTTGCAGTTTTATACAGAACAATGATGCAGTTATAAAAGTTAAGTGCCACAACCACCTCTGCTACATCTGTATCACACACATTTCCTGCAGCAATTTTTCCAGATAGTAAAATTCACAACTCAGAATCATTCTTTACTATCACTTTATGTTAATCCGACCGGAAGATTTCGGCATTCTCGACTGAACTGCAGCTATTTCAATCTATTTCTCTGCTTTTATAAACCATCAAAGGGCTGGGACTGGTAAGCAGCTCCTCGCTCTCGACCTCCCCTGTTTGTTTCCAGCCCAGTAGATTTATTTTATTAATGAGCAAAAAAAGAAAATTCTAGAATGGTGAATATCAGGGATGGGAACCTGGGCGTCCAATTCCAGGCTGTGAATCTTCGAGGGAGCGATCAGCCTGAAGGTTGCCAGAAAAAAAAATTACAGTCAAGACAAAGTGGTTATTTAATGGGACCAAGGGGAGAGAAGCTGTCTGTCAATTGGCAGCCTATGATCTGCTAACAACAGCAGCCTAGAGCCCAGGTCTAGTAAACCAGAGGAACTTTCATGTCTTGACATTGAAGCTTTTCCTGGTTAGTATACTGAAGAGCAAGGAAGAAAGAAAGTATTTCCTCACCTTGCTTTTCTGTAAAGAACATGATGGCACCTCATGCCTTATACATGGAGTCCCACAGAGTGCCAGGCAATGGTATTCCACACCGATCCGCGCCATCCAGCAATGGTAGAATATAATCACAAGATACTGTATGGGATCTTTATGGAGAGATTGAGGACTTGCTCCGACATATCAGATAGTCCTCTACTGGATATGGGCTCCTTAAAGGGAACCTGACATATCCGTTTCCAGTTATCTACTTAGCGGACATTTCGTTGGTACTTTTGTCTTGTCCATGGATTTGCCTTTAAAAATGTCTTCTTCTTTTGGGCTGACAGTGACATTGAGGCAGGACAATCATTCCCGGAGGAGGTGGGGGCAGCCTGAAGACACAGCGGTGGCCAAAGAGCAGGACAGGCACGGACAGAGTCATGGGCCTGCCTCTGTGACACTGTCAGCCCAAAATAAAAAAAGGGGATCCCAAGAATGAGCAACAGTATACATTGGATGTCCACAAAGTAGATGACTGGAGACTGTCAGTGCGTATATATAGTGTGCATATCCGTGCTGTCAGTTTCCCTTTAAGTCTGAACAATTTCCGGTATAGATCTGATAAAAAAAAATTTCATTTCAATTGTGTAATGGCGGCGGTCCACTCTACCCATCCAGGTGGCACAGCTGTCAGTTTATCTTAACTCCATGTCATGTTGCTCATGTTCCTTTTCTCCCTGGTTGCCTTTCACCAGCGACTCCTGGCCCACTGGACCAGCCATCTCCGGTATCGGGACCACCACCAGAGCAACCTGAGAGTCCTCTGCAGTAAACACCAAATCCTTATAGGAGAGCATTATACAATGTCATCAGGAATGGCCCAAAACCAAACTGGTTAGTTGGCATAGAGGAATTTTGGGGAAACATGAAAGAAAAGAATTTTACAGAGATAGTGAAGGAAGGGTGTGATATCTGGCCGTAAATCATCTTCGAAAAGTTCTGATAAGCAAGTGGTCACATGAGCTAACGTCTCAGTTACAGATGAGCACAACTCTAACATGCCCAAGTCTGAACGTTCGGCATTTGAGTAGCAGTGACTGAAGAGGTTGGACGTAGCACTAGAAAGTCCTAGAAGACATTGATACAACCTATTGCTCATGGCTGTATCCAAGTTTTTCTGGGCTTCTTTTCTGCATCCAACTTCTTCGGCTGCCGGTAATCAAATGCTGAACGTTCTGACTTGAGCATGTTAGAGTTGTGCTCATCTTGGCCCATTACCTAAAATTGTTCCCCACCTTCACCTTTGTCACTTCTCAACATGTTGACTCTACACACACTGCAAATAGTCCCCCTGATGGTTATTATTCCAGTCATCCCGGGAGAGATCACCATTCATTGTGCCTTGGGACAGGACACCCATACTGTAATTCTCTTCTTCTAGATCCAAGATCCAATCAACTTGATGAATCCGAGCCACCAGCATTAGCATAGACCCCATCATCTAGACGGACACCACCTTCAAAACATTCCCTGTCCCATCCCATCAGGTGATTGTTCCAATTATAATGGAGCTTTTGTGATATTTTGAGGAGAGAGATTTTAATTTCTTTTCACTCCGGGATGGTTGAATAGGAAAGAAAAACACAAATATCAAATGAGGTTTTTTTTCCGAGATTTCAGAGTCAAATACCAAGAAAACTCACATGAAATCATTCGGCCTCCTTGAAATTCATTCATGTACCTAACTGCTGGTAACAATCTCCTTTGTTGTTTGACGGTGCCGCTGTTTTCGGAGCTTAGAACAAAGGCCGCCGGTGCAGGAATGAATTTTTTTTTATGTGGCTTGTGGAATAATGTAGAAAACCTCAATGTTGTTCTCGTCCCTTTCTGTCTGTTGTAATGTTAAACAAATCAGTATTTTTCCAAGGACAATGGAGCCAATCCCGCTCATGTGATTTTCATTGCTCACACCGGGTCCTATGAAAGTTTAGGAAAGTAAATTTATTTGATGGCAGCTGCAATGATATAACTTGACATTACAAGATGTTGACCACTGATGTACGTGGCTGCTGGACCAATGGGACCCCCATGGGCATGGGGCGTTGGCTGCCTATGCTCCCCCTATTGCACAGAACAGTAAAATGAGAGAATCTAACACAGGAAAATGCATGTACGTAAGGATAACATGAATTAAATAAAACCCCAAAAATGGAGGAGGGGGGGTCCCATATCCACTAATATACTGTAGTCAGGATTTTAAAAATATATATTTATTAAACAAACTTGTCTCAGTGTCGCTTCTTCCCTCCCATTGTTGACAGCTTGTTGTCTAGGTTACCAACCACCACTGTGCTCTAAAAGCAGTGGTCTAGCTACTGTATATTGACAAAGGTTGCAGTGGTCAGGAGAACAGTATCCTGGGTCCAGCTATACCCTCCAGCTGCCGTGACACTAACATTTTTTTGCTTAAAGGGGTATTCCACTCAAATGTAACCTTTGATATGTTACTGCCCATGGTGAGACTAACAATTACTTCCATACTTATTATCTTTTCAGTCTCCTTCCCCTGTTCTCAGCTGCTGCTTTCTGCTGAAGACACAAAAATCTGTGTGTAGGCCTCATTGTCTTCTCCTCCCCCTCCCTTCTGAGACAGCTGATGTAAACAAGTCCATCTGCAACATTGTAACAACAAATTTTTGTGTCTTCAGCAGAAAGCAGCAGCTGAGAACTGAGGGAAGGACACTGAATACATAAGGAGAAGGAGATACTGGATACCACTCCATTATTCCTAAGGTAGTTTTTGGATGAGTTATGCCACCAGTGGCAGACAAGAGTTCAACACGACCAAAAGGGAAAACCTGGGTCTAATCGGAAGGGTTCAAGTGATTGATCTCAAAGTTACCTCCAAATGGAGTCAGTTTCTTTTCCACCTTTGGATAAAGGGGTACTCCAGAGAAAAAAATCTTTCAAATCAACTGGTTTGAGATTTGTAATGTACTTATATTAAAAAGAAAAACTCAATTTTTCCAGTACTTATCAGCTGCTGAATGCCCTGCAGGAAGTGGTGTATTCTTTCCAGTCTGACACAGTGCTCTCTGCTGCCACCTCTGTCCATGTCAGGAACTGTCCAGAGCAGCAGCAAATCCCCATAGAAAATCTCTCCTGCTCTGGACAGTTCCTGACATCAGAGCAGCAGAGAGCGCTGTGTCAGACTGAGGAGAATAGACCACTTCCTGCCGGATGTACAGCAGCTAATAAGTACTGGAAGACTGTAGATTTTAAAATAGAAGTAAATTATAGATCTGTATAACTTTCTGACACCAGTTTATTTGAAAGGAAAAAACAATCACTATGTAAATTATGTTTTTGTCAGCATCTTGATGTATACCGGACACATGATGTGAATGGGACCTTATAGTATCAGAGTATGGGCTGCCACCACACGCTCCTCTTGCACTGGGATGGATCAGACTAACACTGAGGTTATATTTACACGGTTCCATGCTGGTATATTTTCGGCATATCACTTTACCGCTAAGCTGTGTTTGTTGTTTCCACTTTCCAATATTTGCGGCTTTAGAAAAAGTGACATGTGAAGGAGCTGTAAGTGATATGTAAGTCCTAGCACTCTCTTCTCCTGCTGATGTTAGTCTATGGGGGGTACAGACTTGTACTGGTACTCTCCACCTATATTGCTGTTAATGACCCGGCTCATTGATCGGGACTGGCGGCCATATCCATATATCCGTAATGTATATTCGCGGCAGAAATAAAGACTGTTGATTTTTTATTTTGACGTGGAATGATTACTTCCAAATAACAGGTTTGATAATCCGCCAGCAGTCGTTCTCCAGGAAATAACTACGTCCCCCATTGTGTTTATTGGTTATTGTGATGGTTAAAAAGCTCTTCCCGCTGTAGTGTGGGGCCTCGCAGTCAGCTGGAAAATATAACAAATTATTACACCTGAAAGCTTTTCACTTGTCAACCTGTCCTCATTCTCCGCTGACATCATCCATAATGTGAGAATGAAGGGAACTTACCGGAATAGAAACAAGCCTCTGTACTGCTGATTCTACTGGGGATAAAAGAAGAACATTTGTGTGCTGCGAGCTTAGCCATCACCCACGTACATTGAGATACATAGTGCTGCCCCATGGTACTCCAAGGAACTCTGGATCCCACAATAAGTCAATGGGGTTCCCTGGGGATCCTCTAAGATCTGTGCCAAAATGGGCTGATCAGTCTTCAGACTCCTCCACTTTTTTTATGCTCTTTTTCGTCATTATTCTGCACACAAAAAAAATCTTATTGCCATAAATATTCAGAGGGGAGACGCCCCTGGCGGTGATTCGGCCACCATTGTTCTTGGCTATGAGGCCACAAGGGTTACACCTGGATTTGGGGATGTTCGGTCATACTTTTCTGCGGATCCTCTCCCGCTCTCTCTCAGGTTGGATGGGGCCTTAGGTGGACACAATTGTCCAGTCACACCAGAGATGTCCCATTCAGTTATCTGGCCGAGCCACTACAGGACACTCACTGAGTTGTCCCTAAGCTGCTCCTGTGTTGTATTGGCTATGTACTTAGAGCCTTTGCCTTGTTGGAAGGTGAAGCCCCGACCCAGTCTGAGGTCAAGAGCACTCTGGATCAGATTTTTTTATTAATAATATTTTTCTACTTTGCTCCATTCAGCTTTCCACCCTCCCTGACCAGTCCACTCCCACTGCCGCCATGATGCTGCCCCCACCAGGTGCCGTGGCCCAGGGTGCTGAGGTGGTGTTGGGCTTGGTATTTTTCTCGCGTTCACTTGTCACCATGGCCAGGAGGGGTGATACCCACCCCCAGACACACAGGCACTGGCACTTGTAAGTGACTTAATTGAAAAACTCTGAAAATACAGAGACAACAAAATCGAAGACTTGTGCAGTACTGTTCTCTGTATTAGTATAGAAGAAGAATACTCGTACTTGTGTATAGATATCTTGTATCTACCAAGGAACGAAAGTTCCATCCATGGCTTCTTAAAATCTTGGAAGTTTTATTTAGACATCACGAAAACAAAAACGCGCTGACGTGTGGCAGGGTGACAACCCCTTAATCATGGCCATGATCAAGGGGTTGTCACCCTGCAACGTGTTGGTGTGTTTTTAGCTTTATTTTTCCTTTGTTTTTGTGATGTCTAAATAAAAATTCCAAGATTTTAAGAAGCCATGGATGGAACTTTCGTTCCTTGGTAGATACAAGATATCTATACACAAGTATGAGTATTCTTCTTCTACACTCTCTTCTATACTAATTAGAGATGAGCGAACCTTGAGCATACTCGAGTCAATCAGAACCCGATCGTTCGGCATTTGATTAGCGGTGGCTGCTGAAGTTGGATAAAGCCCTAAGGCTATGTGGAAATCATAGATATAGTCATTGGCTGTATCCATGTCTTCCAGACAACCTTAGAGCTTTATCCAAGTTCTGCAGCCACCGCTGATTAAATACCGAACATTCGGGTTTGGATCGACTCGAACCCGAACCCGAACCCGGCTCGCTCATCTCTAGTCCATATGTATTTTCAAGATACTACGGCTGAGTCTGGGTGAGCTGATGTTAACTTGTCCATATGACTCTGTTTACACTGATACCTTGTATCTACCCGCCTTCTGCCCAACCAGATCAGGGAGTGCCAGGTTGGGTAATACAAGACCAGGCCTTTACAACATGGAGTAGCAGACTTTCCAAGACTTCCCAGAATAACTGTGAGAAACCAGTAAGATACTTCAGCTTTCCCGCTCTTTGTCTTACTGGGGAGCAGTTCCTTGCTATGGTAACTGTGCTGAGAATAGTGGAGAAGGATCGCCGGCATACAAGGTGTACCCTAGAGGACAATTACCCCTCAGCAATGCATCTTAAAATAAATCTATTTCATAGAAAAATCCTAGTCTCTGGTCCCAGACAAGCGCTAACCCCGGGCCCAGCTTTACTAGCTGGACTCTCTCTTTCTCTTGCATAATAAAAAAGAAAAAAGGATCAAAACGCACCCTACACAAAAAACATGGTAGACCACGGTTTTTGTTTACCCTAAAAAAGAATGCATTTTGCTCTTTTTTTATATTATAATGGAAGTCAATGCAAAAACGCATCTAAACAAATGCATCATTTTCCCCCAATTTTTTCCCATTAAATCCTTTAAATGTACAGCAAAGACGCAGTGTGAACCCAGCCTTACTAAGGAGCAGCTTCCTCCTGGACAGATTGGTGGAGACTGCAATGATTACCTACTGGAAGTTTCTCCCATCTGCATACAGGATCTATGGAGCTCAGCCAGAGCCACCAATGCTGCCACCTCTGTCCATGTCAGGAACTGTCCAGAGCAGGAGAGTTTTTCTATGGGGATTTGCTACTGCTCTGGACAGTTCCTGACATGGACAGAGGCGGCAGCAGAGAGCACTGTGTCATACCGGAAAAAATATACCACTTCCTGCAGGACACACAGCAGCTGATAAGTACTGGAAGACTGGAGATTTTTTAAAATCTGTATTTTAAAATTGTATTCAGATACAACTATCACAGCCAAGATATATAACATACTACTGGCTTTAGCATGCTTTTGCTTGAAAACCCCCTGACAGGAACTTGGTTAGAGGACATAATGTAGAACATTACCTAGCCATAAAAAAAAGGATTTTTGGTGCCCTTTAAACCATTATCTTTGAGAACACATTAAACATTTTTTAAACTATTTGAATAAAATAATTTGTATCCATTAACATGAATGACCGGGTGTCTGCTCGCCTCTCATTATTACATTTGCTGGTCTTTCAGACACCTGAAATGCGGCTGTATAAGCTGGGAAATAACAAAATAACATAGCGTACAAATGGCAAAAAAAACAACATGCATTTTCCTAAATTCTGTTCAGCGTAATTCGCTATCATTATGTGGTTGTTTGATTTTTATTTATTTTTTTTACATTTGCCCTTTAAAAAGAACATCTTAAAGTTGCAACTAAATAAAAAAAACTAATATATTTATATAAGACCTTGTGTCATCTCCCACTAAGTTGTTTAAAACTTTGTATCTGTTACTTAGTTACATTGCTTTTCTTCTTTCCTTCTTCATATATATACATATGTACTGCATCATGTATTTGTATGTATTTTATGTTGTATTTTTTTTATTTTATCACTAAGCGAATGTGCCGTTCTGGTGGGAGCAGAGTGAAAATCCTGATATAGCCGCTCTATGGAGGGTCACTCAACGTTTAAAAAAAAAAAAAAAGATTGTTATAAAAATTCGACAAAAGAAGATAACAACTAGGCCAGGACAGTAGTAATCCATATGGCATCCATATTTCTCATGAACCCATTGACTTCCATGGTCGCCTCTGTACATACAGACCATGTAGGTGCAGGTCCTATTTTTTGTGGATCCAGGTCTACATCCATCCATGGGGCCATAGATATCAGTGGATCCTACCCTGAGCTTTTTGGAGCCTCAGGCTTCATTCACACACAGTAAAATAGCATGAAAATATGTCTGTAAAAATTAGTGAAAAATGCGGCAGTTTTTCCATTGTAATAATGTGCTCCATTTTTAGGCTATGTTCTCACACAATGGGGGAAATTTATTAAGGGTTTTGCGCCTATTTTTAGGTGAATAATTGAATTTTTGCCCATTTTTGGTCTAAGTTTTATTTATGAACCAGTATTTGATGGGCGAATATTTTATATAATGCAATTTTGCTACTTTTTCTGCAACTTTTTACTTAGATGCAATCACTATGGCAGTGCTACATTTTAATAAATTAGTCACAAGATATTGGAACAAAATACACACCAATCCCCATTAGAATAGTTTCACGTATTAGACTCCTTAGTAAATGTCCCTCAGTATTTTTCAACCAAAACCAGGAGTGGATTGAAAACAGAGAAAAGCCATATTCACACACAGTGGAAATTGAGTGGATAGCCGTCATTTAATGGCAAAAAACATGTATTATTTCAAAACAACGGCCATTACTTTAAAATAACGGCCAGGGCAGAGTAAGCATCGGACTCATCTTTTGTAATTTACTAATTACATGCAGACTGTCAATCGTCGATTTCTCTGCGGCAGGACCGGCTTCTGGAGCGGGACGTGCATGATGGGGTAAGTATTTTATGACCGTCAAAGTAAAACCATGTGTCAGATAAAAGGTAAAAAAAAAAAAGTTGTTTTTTTCTTAAAACAGCTCCTAAATAATGAGCATGTTAATTATTCTTCTGCCTGTCCTGTTTTTCCTCTACAGTGGGTGCAGTGATGGCTAATTCCCTTTAGACTTCTATAGAACACATTATGGCTAAGTTCACACATTGGGATTTTATGTTTGTCTTTCCAGATTTATTCGTAAATGACATTACAAAAGATGGACGTCTTTTTGACGGCTGCCCAGAAAGACAGTCCCAAAATCCTGATGTGTGAACATAGCTTATTACTTATTACATAAAAAAAAAAAAAAAAAACATATTTTTCATTTAAGATTGCGACCGTATTTTTACAGAATGATTTTACTAATAGCCTAATAATGAGCTCCATTTAAGTCTATAAAAAATTAAAAATTAATAAATAAATAAAAACTGAAATCAATTGCTCCACCCAAAAGATAAATCACTGGATGAAAAAGTGAGAAACGCAAAAATAAGGCAAAAATACAGCAGTAATTTTAAACCGACCATAAAAGTAGGAAAAAAACCTCTTTTTTTTTTTTTACTATTGTAATTTATGTCCTTCTTTTACTCTTATATAATACTGCCAAAAAAACAAGCATGGACATAACTTTAAACTCCAACTTGAGGCGTGTTTGCACAATGTCTATTTTTGACTGTATTATTGGACATTTTAATTATTAAAATACGGCTGTATTTGTGCCTCAGTCGTCCAAAACTACAGCCGTAAAAACACATTGTGTGAACATGGCCCCTAAGTGATACTTTGGTACAGGGGAAATTCATGACATAAGTCTCCGATTAACAGAGGTTACGTTTTTTCTTTTTTTTCTACTCTCGGCACGTGCAGAAATATTTTACCTTCTTTTTCCAATTTTTTTTTTAATTCATAAAGTATTTTTTTCCCTTATTGACCTTTCTGGTATTCGATAAAATGTTCTTAAAAATTCCAGAGAGACTGTGAATTTTCTCCAGGAATTTGTTTAATCTGCTCCTTTCGCGGCGTGTATATGATGCATTGATTTCGCTCGGCTGTTGGGCTCTCATTTCACAGAACCAAAAGGGGTTCCCATTACAGAAAGCCTTTGATTTTCATGCCATCTATGTTCCTGTTGTCAGTGTTTAATCTCCTCCTGTAGCCGCGGCGGTTAACAGATCATGGTCTGTAGATCCCAGAGCTGTCTAATCTTGGCCTACAATAATTCCTCTGCTTGGTTCACCTCTTATAACAAAGACTTCAGCCCTGAATGGAGATAAAGCATTGGAGAAAAAAAAATAGGTGGGAGGATGGGAAAAGCAGAACAGTAAAAAAAAAATATGAATGAATTAAAAAAAAGTGTAAAATATAATCAATTATATAAAATAAAAATGAATAAAAAGTAAAATAACATATATACATTACGCTAATAGAACAATATATTATAAAATATGAGGTGGGTTTTAAAAAAGAAAGTGAAAAGAGAAAAGCTGAAAGTCCAATATAATAAAAGTTAAATGAAAAATTAAAAAAAGTTAAATGAAAAGCAAGATATAAAATGATTAAAAAAATTATTTCAGTAAAGAGAAATTAAATGGTATTAATAAAATAATAGAGAAGAGCAATTAGAAAAAAAATTCAATACGTTTGAAGAATTAAAGGGTGCGATGTGCAGCCATTTCTGTCTTTTTGGCTTGTGCATATTTTATGTATTCTGTCCCTTTTTTCATTGTGGCTAGCACTCGTGCTGTGTAAGACCCATGTGATCCAAATTGGCAGGAAGCACCTGTGTACATAAGGGGAGGATCTCCTAGTATTCTCCCATTCTACCTGCAGAGGAATAGAGAGAGGTAAGAACTTGTTCACACTTGTGTTGCTTGGCGTCCACTTTTTCCGCCGGTGGCGCCTGTGGGGTCTGGGGGGGACCTTTAGGGTCTGGTCCTGTGACAATGGGGTTGCAGGGCCATTCCGTGGCCCCCCTTCTCTGCTTGCGCACGTTTTGCGGGGATTGTGGTCGCTGACCGGCACAGTGATGTTTTTTGGTTAGGGACTCATGTGTATCAGAAGACCTGCACGTGGTACATGAGGCAATATGGTTTGGCCAAATTATATACTAACTTCTGATGTTGGTTTTAAATGTAGCTGAATAAGCTTTCGTGTCAGCCATGGGTGCAATGTGCAGCCATTTCTGTCTTTTTGGCTTGTGCACCAATATAATAAAAGTTAAATGAAAAATTAAAAAATGTTAAATGAAAAGCAAGATATAAAATGATTAAAAAAATTATTTCAGTAAAGAGAAATTAAATGGTATTAATAAAATAATAGAGAAGAGCAATTAGAAAAAATTTCAATACGTTTGAAGAATTAAAGGTTTTTGTCAGTGTACACAGAATATATTTTATTGTAATATTAAGTAGCAAAAGGGTAATTTTTCATATAATTGTATAATATTAAAATGTAAAAAATATACATTTAAATAAAACCTTTAAAGAGGACCTGTCACCCCCGATGCCGGGGTGACAGGCTCCCGACCCCCGCTGAGATGAGTCCAACGCTCATAGAGAATTAATGGAGTGTCGGACTCACCATTCATTCTCTATGAGCAACGGACTCATCTCAGCGGCACACGTGCCGGGCTTCCCGCGGGGATTAAGTCGTGATCAAGTAAGTATGAGGGGCTCTAGCAGGGGGTCGGGAGCCTGTCACCCCAGCTCCGGGGGTGACAGGTCCTCTTTAAAGGGGTTGTGCGGCGCTAAGAAATTATTCACAAAATAACACACATTACAAAGTTATACAACTTTGTAATGTATGTTATGTTTGTGAATTGCCCCCTTCCCCGTGCTCAGCCAATAGCCCCCTTCCCTGTTCTCAGCCAATCGCGGTTGAGCAGCTGATGACGCGGCAGAGGGGGGCCAGCATCAGGGATGACTGCAGTGATTCGGCCGGCCTCCCAAAGATTACGTCGATGACAGAAGATCGGGGACAGGGGACGACGCGCGTCAGGTATGTATGGTACACTACACTTCCGGGTCCACGAGAGGGGGTGGGGGAACACGGGAAAGAGGGGGGAATCACATACATTACAAAGTTGTATAACTTTGTAATGTGTGTTATTTTGTGAATAATTTCACTACCACTACCCCTATAAGGAAGAATAAGGTGTGGTTACAATGCCACAGGCAGAGGAGTAGACAGGAGGTGAATACAGCAGATGCTGTTCTTTGCATAGGAGTAGGCAGGGTGGGAGGACTGTGATGGAGAGCTGAGGGAAAGCAATGCATTTTGAGGATTGTAGTACTGAGCAACTGCTTAACCAGGAGGTAGGAAGAGGACAGGGTAAAAGAGTGGATTACAGGCCTACAAAATAACTAATATTTTTGGAGCTTACAGGAATGAGGCTAACAGATAGGTAATGCTTTTTCCCCTCTACCAGCTGTACCAGCCGGCTCCTCATGCTGACCCCATGCACCTGCACTACAAAGAATAAGGTGTGGGGGTCCCTTTGGGCACTATCCTGTTTTACATGAATAGAACTGTACTGTAGGGGTTAAATTGTACATTTTTCAATGAAACATACATGTAGTAGCTAGTGGTGCGTGCTGGAACCAATTAAACACACCTACCTTACTGTTTTCTCGGGATCTCAAACTGCCCGGTTCTCAGATAGCCTGCCAGAATGAATTTTGATTGAGAACCGAAATTTCAAAGAGATAACTGGACAGAACTTTCCTTGCTCAACAGTTGTAGCAATTCTTTAAGTAACCCTAAAAAACATGTGGGCAGTGCAGCATAGCATGGTCAGCCATCAACAGTAAGTACTGCCAGTACCAAAGCTGCCCAAACAGTGTATGCAGCACACACAAAAAACCTGAAATATGTAACATTACAGTATACACACATGTGCATAAGATAATAATGCAGTGGGATCCCTGCAGGGTCTGTGGTTGGGAGGTCACCCAGACAGCATCTTGTTTTACAGACTTTTATTGTCTTATAATGTTTTGCTATGTTTTATACTGAAACTGCATGGATAGCAGGTATGGTTGGAAGCAGAAGGGTTAACATGCACATACATGCAGCTTTTTAGAGGAAGGGAGGAGCTTGCTGGGGAAAACAAGCCTTTGGGGATACAAGGGCTCCATAGCAAGACACTAGGATCTCTGTGGGCTTCCAGCTAGGCCTTAGTACTGTGCAGAAACCTTAAGACCGGCACCCTACCATTGGGAACAGCAGCTCAGGTTTAACTAGCCACCTCTGAGCTCTGTCATGAGTATAGACTTTCTACAAACTAGGATCTGCTCCAGGAAAAAGACTAAAGAAACTTGTGACACAATAAGCTACAGATTCCCTAGCAGTGGCAAAGCTACCATGGAGGCAGACCATGCAACTGCTACGGGGCCTGTGCCTCCCACCTGCACCCAGGCATACTTACCTTGCCCGGCATAGTCCCCCAGCGTTCAATCGTTAGGCTCCTTGGCAAACGAGTGATGTCACTCGTGCGCCAGGGAGATGGGAGAATAAAGGAATGCTAGAGGACCGTGCCGGGCTGGATAAGTGTGCGTGTGTGTGGATGGGGGGGCGGCTACAAGATACATTGGGTCCCATACAGTTTTTTTTTCCATGGGGCCCCATGATTCCTAGCTATGCCCCTGTTCCCTAGTATATACTAACCTGCTGGGGGGTCACCCTGCTTCTTTGGTGGAAAAATGAAGAGCTGTGTGTCTGTTATCCATGTATCTAGTCTCATCCATGGTCACAAAATGCCATCAAACCAGACACAACACTACACCCCTAGGGAACAACATCCCCACCATCACAGAGTTACATGGCAGACAGAGATATAGATAGAAGAAAAGACAGCCAGAAACATAAAATCCATTCCATGTAAGGCTCCGTCTACATCACACCATCCGCTCGCACCGCCGGGCTCCCGTATTAATCTCTCTTGGGTTATACAAACCTAACATGAGCAGCCAGAGATCTGGCAGGGAAAAGGTTATGTTTGCAAAGAAGCATCTGACTATAATAAGTATCCTTGGAGCCTGATCCAGCAGATTTCAGCTTCTAAAAAGCAGCAGCCAGAATCCACTTTCCAAAAAAAAAAAAAAAAAAAAAAAAAAAGATAAAACGTGGGCATTTTATTTTGTGTAGCGGCAGCACTCTGTACTGAAAGCGTGACAGCGGCGGGCGCAGCATCTTGCCCCAGAAATAAAACACTTGACAACGGAATTCAGAAATGTAAAGAGATAAGGAAAGCCAAATGCCATATCTGCTTCCGGAATAACAAACAGGAGAGATCCATCATTACCGGGTGTTTAAGGGACTTTTTTTTCCCGTCTCCTTTTTTTCAGAGCCTGAAAGCCGTGCTTCCCATACAAAAGACATAATGGCCAGGTAACTGTGAATTCATCCCCCCAGCCCTTTCTTTGTTGGAGAATTTCAAGACACTGAGACATATCACAGGCAAAGCCGCGAATTAAGGACTGTGCGTCGGGGATAAGAGTGACACTATTACAAACACCGAATTGGCCCTTTATTCAAGGAGAAAACAAAAATAGACTTTCCATGCTTGAGGCGGATGGACGAACAGTGCTGGAACATGGGGAAGGACAAAGATATAGGGTCATTTGTAGAACATGGAATATCACTGCATGGTTACCGATGTAGCAGAGCTAAAAATTTACATTGTTTTTGGAAAAACAAAGGTGTTGACTCATGGACATGTTAAATGGGATCTGTCAGTACTGGGACTTTCAGCAATCCCATTAAACTCGGTCGTGATCGAGCATGCTCAGTCAAGCATAGTGCTCGATGGAGCATTGGGGTGCTCAATCAAGTTTGATGCTCGACCAAAAACATGCCGGCATCCTGCAAGTGTTCTAATATGTCCTGCAGAAGCCTATAGCATTTTAATATTCAAACTTTTGTATATTTTGTTTACAATTTTAACAAAAAAATGGAATAGGTTAACCAGACACCCTCCACTTTGCAGGGGGCACATGGTTAAATGCTTGAATCTCCAATTGATTTCAAGGAGCTTGTTACACAAGCCAAGTACTTGAGCATTGAAAAATGCTTGACTCGTATAACAAACACTCGAGCATTTAAGTGCTAGCTCAACACTATTACAGATCTTACAGATGTGTCCACTAGCAACTTCATATCACCATGACCATCTCCACTAAGTGTAATCAGTGTGAAGGTCTATAAAAAGGACACTCTTTCGAGTCCTTTAATGTTGGGATATTGTGGTAAAAGGCTTTCATGAAAAATGTCTCTTCTTAACTTATCTAAGAGAAAGGCAAGGATGGACACATTTAGTTGCTTTATGATTTTCACTTTGTGGCACAATTCTTAAATACTCAACTTGATAGGATTGTTGGTTGAGATTGAGGCTTCTGTTCTAGTTCTGGTTCCAATAATAATCTGCATGTAAGCATAATTATATATAACCAATTAAACTATTTGCGTACATGAGTTCAGATCCTACAACTATCCCCAGATTTCACAAAAATGTCTCCACTTCAATAAAACCTGGCCTGTAGGTATGATAAAAACAGATGATGCACTGCTCCCTGCTTTGGCTCCCAAACTTTTCTGAATGCCGCAGCCCCTCTCAATTACCAGCACCCCCTTTCAATGGCAGCTGTTGGCAGGTCATGTGCCAGAGGATAGTCTTTTCATATAGTCATGGCATCTAGTCTCCTATTCATTTCAACCAATTCAGATTGCCAGGCTCCTGGGTCTTGGTTTCCACCACTTGTTCATTATCCATTAAGTTTCTCCAGATATAGGAGTGCACTGTTTTCCTGGCTTCATCCTGCTGGCTCTACCAAATGTAATGTGAACGAACTGGAAGTGAAAATTTAGGCACAGGGGTCAAACAAGACAAATCCAATGGACTGATGGTGAAACTGACAAAGATGACAAGCAAGTTAATCTCAAATGAAGCATTCACTACGAGGCTATATACCCCAACCAGAAACACTGCCATCGGGTGGTCACCTCAGGTTGTTGGGCTTGTTACACCACATAATACGTGTTTTCAGGTGGTCACCTCAGGTAGCTGGGCTTGTTACACCACATATTACATGTTTTCAGGTGGTGACTAGAGATGAGCGAACCTGACGGATTTCTGGTTCGTACGAACCAGAAATTCGTCAGGTTCGCTCATCTCTAGTGGTGACCTCATGTAGCTGGGCTTGTTACACCACATATTACGAGTTATCGGGTGGTCCCCTCAGGTTGTTGGGCTTGTTGCACCACATATTACGAGTTATCGGGTGGTCACCTCAGGTTGTTGGGCTTGTTGCACCACATACTACGAGTTATCGGGTGGTCACCTCAGGTAGCTGGGCTTGTTACACCACATAATACGAGTTATCGGGTGGTCACCTCAGGTTGTTGGGCTTGTTGCACCACATATTACGAGTTATCGGGTGGTCCCCTCAGGTTGTTGGGCTTGTTGCACCACATATTACGAGTTATCGGGTGGTCCCCTCAGGTTGTTGGGCTTGTTGTACCACATATTACGAGTTATCGGGTGGTCAGCTCAGGTTGTTGGGCTTGTTGCACCACATACTACGAGTTATCGGGTGGTCACCTCAGGTTGTTGGGCTTGTTGCACCACATACTACGAGTTATCGGGTGGTCACCTCAGGCTGCCGGGCTTGTTGCTAGGCTCATTCTGACTTCATGAATACTTTTGCGGCTGCATTTTTATTATGTTTGAATCTTCATGTTGTGTCCTTGACTCAGTGCTTTTCGGCGGGCGAATTACGAGGTAGAGCGTGGACGTCCGCTGTTTACACAAGGTTGTCTTAAATATGGATTTTATGTCATCCGCTGAATCTGAGATTCTATTAAAAGGTAGTATGCAAAATAATTAGGAATTTCTATCAGACTCCGGTGACCGACCTCCTCAGCGTTCTCACTTTACAGCTTCCAAAGACTCGATATTAACTTTTCTCCTGCCTCCAGGTAGACATAAGCAAATATTACAAACGTCTTACAGAATCCGTCACGGCTGGAGGTGAAAGCGCACCAGTCTCAGCTTTCAATTTGCCCTTCTCCCTTCAGCGGGGGTAGTAGGCAGTGTTTTACCCCGAGGGTATAGACTCACCTTCTCAATAGACCCCTAGTCATGCTGTGCAGGGTTGTATAGTGCAGCATTTTGCTATACTGCTCTATATGAGGAATCACCTTCTACGAATCCCAGCAGACAGCAGCTCCCACAGACTTCAATCTCCCTTTTAGTCATAGAGCTCAATGATGACCAGGAAATACTAAAATTCTCCTGTAGTGTGTATACTGTATGTGTGCATTGTTTTTCCACTTTAAGGTGGTAGTGTAATTCTGTAGCTGTATGGTGATATTATTTGGGCACCTGCCACCTCTGTGCCTGTCAGGAACTGTCCAGAGCAGGAGAGGTTTTCTATGAGGATTTGCTGCTGCTCTGGACAGTTCCTGACATGGACAGAGGTGGCAGCAGAGAGCACAGTGTCAGACTGGAGAGACTACACCACTTCCTGCAGCACATGTAGAAGCTGATAAGTACTGGAAGACTGCAGATTTTTAAACAGAATTAAATTACAAATCTTTATAACTTTCTGACACCAGTTGATCTGAAAGAAAAAGATTTTCGCCGGAGTACCCCTTTAATAGCTCATTATTAGTGATCAGTGAACATGCTCATCCGAGCTTGGTACTCGTTCAAGCATTAGGGAACTCGATGGTACTCGTTACTCTGACAAGCATCTCGCGATACTCGAGAAAATCTCATCAGCCGTTTCCTGTAAGTTTGGGCGCTATTTCTCAGTCAATAAACATGCAGGAGACTGTGGCGGCCTGTAGTGCTGGCTTCAGACGTGTACTATGAGAGATCAGGGACAGAGCTGCTGCTGCTCAGGGAGAGCGTTAGGGAGGGAATTAGCGTTCCAGTAGGCAGGGAATATTAGCGAAAGAACCCAACAGTCCTTGTAAGGGCTTCAAATCGTTATTTTTTTTTTGTATTACTACAGACTGCTGGCTGGGAGTTGCAGTGCTGCTACCACGATTTCAGCAGCATACTGTGGTGACCGGCTGCTGGCAGAAAGGGGACATTAGGTGTTGCATACACACCCCTAAGAAGTGCTCAGCGTACTATTTTATTATTTTGTGGCTGGTGGTGCTGCTGTCATACATTGTATTACTGTGATTTGTAGTACATCCTGCATAGAACTTCACTGCTCATTGTCATGTGTAACAGGTGCCATACACAATATACCACCACTTACACACAGACTCTATACGACAGCCTCCAAATACTAGTGTGACACTGACCACCAGTAGATTTACTTATTTCTGTATTTCTTACTGAAGCCATACCCAAGCTCACTGCTTATTGCCCTGTGTAAGAGGGTGGCATTGAGTATATAGCTGCAGTCAGCATCAGATTGTATACCACAGCCTCCAACTAGTGGGACCAGTAGTATATTTACAGATTTCTGTATTTCTTAGTCAAGGCATATCCAAGCTCACTAGTGATTGCCCTGTGTGAGAGGGTGGCAGACAGTATATAGCTGCACTTTCACACCCAGACTCTATACGGCTACCTCCAATAGTAGTCTCAGTAATATATTTTTTTGGCTTGCTGTGATTTTTAGTGCAGCTATCTCAGTCTTGACTGTGCAGTGTCTATAAAATGGTGAACCCCAGGAGTAAGGGTCGAGGACGTGGGCATGGGGTTCCAAGCGATACAGTGGGTAGAGGCCTTGGTTCAGGGCAGGGTGACACACCGCACACAATTACTCCCTAGCATCTTCTTGCAACTCACGGGATCTCAGGATATAACACCGCTATTGAAACCGCAGCAGTGTGAACAGGTGATCACGTGGATAGGGCATTATGTGTCCAGTAACTTATCCACCACCCAGTCTTCCATGCAGTCCACCCATGCTACCCAAGGGAGTGGAACCCTTGCTCCATTAGCTCAGCCACCTTCCCCACAGTCTGGCCCCTCCAGGGAAAGAAGGGATTCAGATCCACCACCACCACCACCATGCTCCCAGGAACTCTTTTCTGGACCCTTCCCTGAGTCAGAGTAACCGGAGAAGTCGATCTGTCCCGATGCCCAAACTATGCAGCTCACGCAGTCAGTGGGTGATGAGAGTGGGGACTTGCACGCAGGGTTTGAAGAGGTGTCTGATGATGACGATGAGACCCGGTTGTCAGACAGTGAGGTTGTTGTCATGGATGTAACTCTAAGTGAGGAGGAGAGTGAGGAGCTGGTGGATGAGGACGAGGTGACTGACCCGAGCTGGGTGGATAAGCCTAGTGAAGACTGTGCTTCTGAGGGGGAGGCCAGTTCACCCGCAGGACTGGTTGGAAGAAGAAGAGGGGTGGGCAGAGGGAGAGGCAGGGGCAGAGCGAGTAGATCAAATTCAGCAACTGTTCCACAGAGATGCGGGGCAGAAGGTGCTGATTTGCTCCATTTATGATGGTTTTGTGATGAAATCCAGGTTTTCTGGAAAGATGTATTTGATGGAATCGATGATAAACTGCAGTGTACAGTACCTAGAAGCATATTAGTCGCAATTCTTGGGTACTCCACGGATATGCCAGAACATAACAGTTTGGTAATAAAGTTTCTGTTTTATGTGAGGCTCAAAGTTTTGAACAAGGGGTTTTCTCCGATAGTTCCAACAAAATATGAATGGTTAAATCTGGTGAACAATATTAAGAGCCATGAAACAGCTTGGTATTTGGGTAGAAAAGAGGGGTCACTTAAGTTTCAAAAAAGGTGGGCAAAATGGACACGATAGAACTTTAACCCTTATGCATGCAAGGTGTGTTTTTTGCCCTCTCTCTTTCTCTCTCTTTGGGTGGGCAGGGGGAGGGGGGGGGCTATAAAGGGTGGGGGGAAGCAACGGAGGAATTTTTACTAGTAGGAATTAGTGGATATTGATAAACTCCTTTATAATTGGAAAATAACTCATCCCATTAAGTGTTGAATATTTAAGAAAATTGCTTGTGTTAATTGCTGCCTCTTTCCCTTATTAAATTTTGTGGAACTCTCACAGATTTTTTGTATATGATGTATGTTAAATACATGAAAGAAATAAAGAATTAAACAAAAAAAAAACAACTCCCAGGCCTAGATGTTCGCAAGTCTGGAGGTTCTTTAAAGAAAGTGCGGATGACCGACGGACTGTAATGTGCAACCTGTGCCACACCAGGATCCGCAGGGGAGCCACTACTGCTAGGCTAACCACTATTCGTAGGCATATGAGTGCTAAACACCCCACTTAGTGGAACCAAGGCCGTTCATTGACTGCAAGTCGCACCCCTGCTCCTTCCCTTGTGTCACATGCTGGCCCTGTCAGTCCCCCCGCCCAGGACCCAGGCCCGAGCGCCTCCCGCCCTAGACGCATCCCTTCGCCTCCACTATGCTCCAACGGAAGCGCAAATACATTGCCATTAACCCCCATGCACAAGCCGTAAATGTGTACACAGGCAAACATCTAAACTTGGAGATGCTGCCCTATTGGCTGGTAGAGACAGAAGCTTTTAGGAACCTCATGGCAGTGGCTGTCCCACTACTTTTCACGGTGTGCCATCCCATCCCTACACCAGCACTTGTCAGATAACATCATCCGTGCCCTGATCAATGCGGTCAGCGACAAGGTCCACCTAACCACGGAAACGTGGACAAGTGCTGGCGGGCAGGGACACTATATCTCCCTGACGGCACATTGGGTCAACTTGGTGGAGGCTGGGACAAAGTCAGACCCTGGTTCTTGCTCATGTGCTGCCCACACCGAAGATTGCGGGGCCTACCTTGGTCGCGGTCTCTCATGATTTGTATAACTCTTTCTCCTCCTCTTCTTCCTCCACCTCTCTATTATCCTCCATGAGCATGTCGCCTCCATTTGGTAGCGCTAGCTGCATCAGTACTGCAGTGGGTAAATGCCAACAGGCGGTGTTGAAACTGCTGAGCTTAGGCGACAAGAGGCACACCGCCCAGGAGCTGTTGCAGGGCATCACGGCACAGACCAATCTTTGGCTCGTGTCACGGAACCTGAAACCAGGCATGGTTGTGTGTGACAACGGGCAGAACCTGGTGGCGTCTCTGCAACTCAGCAGCCTCACACATGTACCATGCCTGGCCCACGTATTCAACCTAGTGGTGGAGCGGTTCTTTAAGACCTACCCCAATTTGGCTGACTTGCTCACCAAGGTGCGGCGCATCTGTGCGCATTACCGCAAGTCAACCACAGATGCTGCCACCCTTAGGGCAATGCAATGACGCTTGCAACTGCCATCTCACCGACTGCTGTGCGATGTGACCATGCCATTGTGGAATGCCAGATGTCAACCTTGGTAAGAAGCGGTAGTCAGGTCAGTCAGCTTTCTCAAATCTACAATGAGGAGTGGACGTTGCTGTCTGCTATCTGTTAGGTACTGGGCCCCTTTGAGGAGTCAACACAGATTGTCAGCAGCAATGTCACCATCATCAGCCTCACCATCCCGCTGCTGTGTCTGCTTCAAACCTCCCTGCTAAGCCTGAAGTCTGAGACTTTGCCTTCGTCTCAGGAGACGGGGCAAGAACATCCACCGCTCGATAGCCAGACCACTCTGATGTCTGTTTCTCAGCACGAAGTAGAGGAGGAGGAAGAAGAGGAGGAAAAGGAGCAGACTGCTGCCGCAACTGAAGAGGGTACCCATGCTTGATCCTTAGCTGTTAAACGTGTATGGCCTGAAGAGGATAAATTGGTGAAGGAGGAAGAAATTGAGAGTCAGCCTATTGAGGAGAAGGAATTCTTGCGTGTTGGGACCCTGGCACACATGGCTGACTTTATGTTAGGCTGTCTTTCCCATGACCAGGGCCGCTTCTAGGGCCGGGCGGGCCGGGCCACCACAGAGCAAGGGGGCGCCCAGCGGTACCCAACAGGACCCGGCCCTGGCACACTCACCACATCATTGCCGCCCCCCCCCCCCTCGCCAGCAAAAGCCCAACGGGAGCTGAGAGGGCACATTGAGAGGGACACTGACAGGCCCGCCTTTCCTGCATCCCTGCAGCCCCCACCCCCGGACACTGAAGGGCCGTGCCGCCGAAGCTCCGGTGATGTAAATATAGAGACTTCCGGTGCAGGCTTCCTGCATCGGATGTTCACTATCTCATCTCGCAGCGCCCTTACTCCTCTTCTGCTTGGCTCAGATGTGACGTCATGTCCAGAGCCAAGAAGAGAGTGCGGACGCCGTGGGGCTGGAACAGGGGACTTCTGATGACAGCCTGCACCAAAAGTCTCTGTACTTAGGAATAGCAGTTCCAGTAGGAGAGTCTGCGGAGGAGCGTTGTGATAGGTGAGTTTGCTTTGTGTTTTTTTTTTTTTTTTTTTTTTCACATTGAAGATACTACACAGGGGGAGGGGAGGGGTATACTATGTGGGGCTATACAATGTGGGGGCTACAAAGGGGAACTATACTTTGTGGTACTACACAGTGTGGGAGCTACACAGGGGGGGTTACACTATGTGGGACTATATAGTGTGGGAGCTACACAGGGCGGGTTATACTGTGTTGGAGCTACACGGGGGGTTATACTATGTGGGACTATACAGTGTGGGAGCTACACAGGGTGGGTTATCCTGTGTTGGAGCTACACGGGGGGGGTGTTATACTATGTGGGACTATACAGTGTGGGAGCTACACAGGGCGGGTTATACTATGTTGGAACTACACGGGGGGGGGGGTTATACTATGTGGGACTATACAGTGTGGGAGCTACAAAAGGGGACTATACTATGTGGGACTATACAGTGTGGGGCTACAAAGGGAGCTATACTGTGTGGGGGACAATGCAGGGGACATTATAAAAATATGGGGGCAAAGCAGAGGGACTTTATTGCTACATTTGAGGCAATGCAGGGGAACATTATAAGTATATGGGGGACAATGCAGGGGACATTATTATACATATATTGGGGACAATGCAGGGGACATTATTATAAGTATATGGGGAACAGTGCAGGGGACATTATTATAAGTATATGGGGGACAGTGCAGGGGACATTATTATACGTACAGTATATGGGGGGCAATGCAGGGGGACATTATAAGTATATGGGGGACAGTGCAGGGGACATTATTATACGTATATGGGACAATGCAGGGGACATTATTATAAGTATATGGGACAATGCAGGGGACATTATTATAAGTATATGGGGTACAATGCAGGGGACATTATTATATGTATATGGGGTACAATGCAGGGGACATTATTATAAGTATATGGGGGACAATGCAGGGAACATTATTATAGGTATATGGGGGACAGTGCAGGGGACATTATTATTACTGTATATGGGGGACAATGCAGGGGACATTATAAATATATGAGGGCAATGCAGGGGGACTTTATTACTACATGTGGGGCAATTCAGGGGGACATTATAAGTATATAGGGCAAAGAAGGGGGACTTAATTAGTATATGAGGACATAGCAGGGTACATTATTACTATAAGGAGGTACAGCAGTGGATCCTACATACAGGGGGCAATCCACACATCTACTGACTTTAGTGCACCAAACAGCGCAATTATTACAGTTTTTGAGCCTATAGGTGGGGAAAGGGAAGGAAGACGCTGGATAAGTGCGGAGCCTGAGATGTTTGTCTGACAGGTTCAGAAGAGATGAATTGTAGTCATCATGGTGGTCCAGGCCAGATGGAGAGGAAAAGGAAAGTGGCGCATCAGGTCAAAGAAGACATCACCTGTGAGTCACTGAATGATGTTCTTGTATTCAGTAGAGCATTATCTGGTAGGGGTGCGGGGAAGGGGTAGGGGCTTTTATCAACATTCCCCTGTTGCCAAGATGCCCTAGAAACTGCCCTGCCCGTGACCCTTGGGTTAAAAAATTTTTTGGGACAACACCAATTACTGGGTGTTCACCCTCCTGGACCCTTAGTACAAGAAGAACTTTTCTACTCCCATTCCTGCCGAGGAACGCAGTATGAGAGTGAATCAATATCAACAGGCCCTGGTGCAGAAGCTGAAATGTACTTCCCATGTGACACCACTAGCGCCATAGGACGTAGTTCTGTTGGCCAAAAAGCGGGGGAGAGGAGCGGTGGAGCAGGCAGCTTGTCAAGGGGCAGGGGAACACTCTCTAAGGCAGTTTCATGGCACCCCAGCAAGACTATGTCAACCTTCCCCAGTCTAGACGGAGTAGTTCCTTGCTGACCATACTAACGTCCTTTCCGATCACTCTGCTACATACAACTACTGGGTTGCAAAGCTGGATACGTGGCCCGAATTTGCGCTTTATGCCTTGGAGGTGCTGGGCTGCCCTGCCGCTAGCGTGTTGTCAGAGCGGGTCTTCAGTGCAGTTGGTGGCATCATCACTGATAAGTGCACCCCCCCCCCCCGTCAACTGACAGCGCTGACAGGCTGACGTTTATAAAAATGAACAAAGCCTGGATTTCACCCGAATTCAACTGTCCACCTGGGGAAAGCAGCTCAACATAAGGATTCTTGGTATATCCTCTCCTACTTTTCCTCCTCTTCCTCCTCCTCCTTTAATTCTCAGCCAACAGCAAATTCTTGTTCCGCTATGCTGTGTCTGGCAAAATTTTTGGGAGGCTCACCTGCTACCGCTTCTACCTTGGTCACTCTGTTATCACCACCATGCTGTGTCTGGCCTAATTTTTGGGAGGCTCACTTGCTACCTCACTCACTTTTAATAGTTCTCTATGACTTCACTGACATGCTTTGTCTAGCATAATTTTTGGGAGGCTCACCTGCTACTGCTTCTGACTTGGTCACTGTGTCATCACCGCCATGCTTTGTGTGGCATAATCTTTGGGAGGCTCACTTGCTACCTCGCTCACTTTTAATGGTTCTCTGTGTCCTCACTGTCATGCTGTGTCAGGCTAAATTTTGTGGTGGTTCATATGTTACCTCTGTTTTAATGATTTGATGACTTCTCACCGCCATGCTGTGTCAGGCTAAATTTTGTGGTAGTTCATATGCTACCTCTGTTTTAATGGTTCACTGAGTTCTCACTGCCATGCTGTGTCAGGCTAAATTTTGGGGTGCTTCATATGCTAACTCTGTTTTAATGGTTCCCTGTGTTCTCACTGCCATGCTGTGTCAGGCTAAATTTTGGGGTGGTTAATATGCTACCTCTGTTTTAATAGTTCACTGTGTTCTCACTGCCATGCTGTGTCAGGCTAAATTTTGGAGTGCTTCATATGCTAACTCTGTTTAAATGGTTCTCTGTGTTCTCACCGCCATGCTGTGTCAGGCTAAGTTTTTGGGTGCTTCATATGCTAACTCTGTTTTAATGGTTCCCTGTGTTCTCACTGCCATGCTGTGTCAGGCTAAATTTTGGGGTGGTTCATACACTACCTCTGTTTTAATGGTTCACTGTGTTTTCACTGCCATGCTGTGACAGGCTAAGTTTTAAGGTGGTTCGTATGCCTACCTTTGTTTTAACCAGGCTGTTGCACAGAATTTGGCGTAATGGTGTGATAAGGTAGCCTCAGAGGCATCCATGCATGCTGCCCCTGCTGTTTCCTGTCCATTTCTGTGGTGTTTCCATCATTTTCTGAGGTTGACAGGTTTTCACACGACCTTCCCTCTGCCGAGCTTGGGTCCCCTGCAAAAATGCTCGAGTTTCCTATTGAGTTCAATGGTGTCCATTACTCGAAACGAGTACCCGAGTATCGGGATATATTCGTCTCGAGTAACGAGCACCCGAGCATTTTAGTACTCGCTCATCACTAGTAGTTATCCTTGAGTGATTCCAGGCTCTGCAAAGAGGGAGATTGAAAGTTAGATTAGACAAAACAGGTTTAATCTCTTTGTCTGGGTCCTGCCACAGACTAGAGTAAGTAAATGCGGCTCCTCTTACTCTCAGCCAGCACAATAGTGCAAAGGAGTGAGAAACAGTATGTTGATATAAGAAAAGAGATCAGTGCAACTGGAGCATGCTCAAGTCTGATCGTGTGGCATTTGCTTACCAGTGGCTGAAGAAGTTTGATGCCGTCCTAGGGAGTCTTTGAAAACATGGATACAGCCATAAGCCATTGGCCATATCCATGTGTTCCAGGATTCCCTAGGACGGCATCCAACTTCTTTAGCCACTGGTAAGCAAATGCCGCATGATCAGACTTAAAGAGGACCTGTCACCCCCAGTGCCGGGATGACAGGCTCCCAAACCCCCTCATACTTACTTGATCGCGCCGGGTCCCGCTTCTTTGTCCGCGCGCTGCTGAAATGACGCTCATAGAGAATGAATGGTGAGTCCAATAGTAAACGTAGGAGACAGCACATCTTGTGAAAAAACTTGATTTTTTTATTCACATCAGACGCGACGCTTGAGAAAGGCTAAAGTACCAGCCGAAACGTCGCGTCTGATGTGAATAAAAAAAATCAAGTTTTTTCACAAGAAGTGCTGTCTCCTACGTTTACTATTGGATTGAAGCCGAACGGAAGGGTCCTGTGCGGTAAGACGTGCACTCCATCTAAACATTCTTGATTTTTTTTCCACTTTTTCCAGTGCTGTCCCAGTTAGATTTTTTTATATGAATAGAGAATGAATGGAGCGTCGGACTCAACTCAGCGGCGCTCACACGCCGGGCTTCCCGCGGGGATATTTCTGTCCCGGGACCGGCCGAATAAGCGGGAGCCGGCGCGATCAAGTAATTATGAGGGGCTCGGGAGCCTGTCACCCCGGCATCGGGGGTGACAGGTCCTCTTTAAGCATCCTCCAGTTGCGCTCTTCTCTATACAAAGACACCTAATAGAGCACAGAATGATCTCTAAGTATCACAGCAGGATAAGATGATGTTGCTCTCCCACATGTCCAGCGAGTCTCAGCACCAGTATCTGTATTATCTGTAGTATCTGTTAGCAGCGGTGTATATGTGCCTCACCGCTCACTACAAGAGATCAGCAGCATTGCCGTATACATAGCTGATCACTCTCTTCAGTCACTGGGCCCGCTGCTCTGCACTGTTACCAGCATATCTCCCAACTTTGCAAAGAGCGACGTAGACACACCCCAACCAAACAAAAAAAAACACGCCCCTAACCACACCCATGCCCCCAAGACACGCCCCTAACCACACCAAAACACTTCTCCTACAATCACAGGGTAGCGCAACACTAATTTTCTTATGCCACCCCTGCTATTGAATAAAATCCACTGTACAAGGTTCAATATCACCTCATACAGTCATATAGAGGTAGAGCCAGCCCTACACAGGTTCTGTACTCCATATACATTACAGTGCAGTTACACCAAGTGACTCATTGGGGATGTCTTTTCTGATCAGAGTAGTTCCCCTTTCATTTTCTTCTTTTCTTCTTTTCTCTTCTGCCCTGGGCCATAAAGAGAACTTCTCTGAGCCACAAATCCACAGAATCTACCAGACAGACATATTAGGCTCCTCACTCCATTAGGCACCATTCTCATCTCTCCACAAACTGCACACCTGTATTGGCCCCTTTACACCCTCATTTAGTAGGTAGGCTGACTCTATGTGATCCCCCTTATAGTATATGCCACCGCTGTATTATCCCACTTACAGATGGCCCCCTTATACATGCCCCCCTTATAGATTGCACCCTTATACATGCCCCCTTGTACATGTCCCCCTTATACATTCCCCCTAATACATATCCCCCTTATAGATGTTCTTCTTACAGATTACCCCCTAATACATGGCCCACTTATAGATTGCCCCCGTGAACATGTCCCCCTTATAGATTGCCTCCTTATACATGTCCCACTTATACATGGCCCTCTAATACATGTCCCCCTTATAGATTTCCCCCTAATACATAACCCCCTTATAGATTGCCCCCTCATACATGTCTTCCTTATACATGCCCCCCTTATACATGGCCCCCTAATAAATGTCCGCCTTATAGATTGCCCGCTAATACATGTGGGTGGGAGCCGCTTGACTATATATATATGCTATACATCTGGAGATCAGGAAAGGTCCTACCTCTTCTGCTCTCTGGCGCTCCACTTCCTCTCTGCATCCATCTGTGTTGAGGGGGGTAGAAGTACATTGCGGACACTGCAGGCATTGTGTGACAGTATATTGGAAGTGGGAACCCTAAGGATGGGCCAAGAATGGAGCCTGTATTATATGTGGATGTGGATGGTGTGAGGTAGAGATGGGTCAGCACTTACAGGCACACACCACATACAGGGAGTTTACACCACACTGCCACCCACTGCCTCCTGGGAGAAGTACAGCAGTTAGCTTAGAAGGGGATGGGGCTATGTAAATGAGCTCCACATAAAAGCCCAGGAGTTTCAGGAATTCCCTGGAGTATGAGTGTAGCTGTGGTAGAGAGGACATCATGTGAGGGGAGACGGCTCAGGAAGGACTGACATAGTGGGACAGACGGGAGTTATTTTGCCAGAAGAAAAGGTATGTGCACCAGTCTCTTCTAGAAACTATTCAGCTGAGGGGCGAGTATTGAGATACCCCCAGTGTTTTCTGGGACCCGTTCCGTTGTGGCTCCAGGCCCGGCCCACATAACTCTATGGACTCTTATCCTCCAGTTATAAAAGGGCGACTCTATAGTTTAACAAAACCTCCATTCCATCACAGGAGACCTCTCTCTGACCGGCAGCCATCTTGGAGGGTAATCTGCAAAAAGAGACTGTAATGACAAGTTCCCTCTGATTCATGTAAAGTCTCTGTTGTGCCTCAAAGCCTTGATTCCCTGCTGTGTGCTTTACTCCGCACCTCATCAACACCAAGGGTGTCTCCACCCCGGGAGAACTACAAGGTCCACCACAAGCCCTAGGTGCGGACCCCTTTATAACCTCTGTGGCCGAGCTCTTCGGAGGAGAAAGCGTTGCTGGACTCGGCCTGTGACATCGGGCAGACAAGCTCCCGACCACTTTCATTTGCGATGTATCAGCAAGGGGTAGGGGGTAGGGGGGGAACTCTCCTGATATCCCCTTTAAATACAACTTCCAATGTGTCCCAGGGGGATTTTCACCCGTCTTACAATCTTTTTTGATTGGTGAAATATGTCTTTATATATAAACCAATGATGGAGACTCTGAGTCAGTCACTGGGATATAAGAGTGATATAAGGACAGGGCTGTGTATGAGGCGCTGGGTTATTATCATGGTAAATAGCTATATGCCTATTCATGTCCATCTCTTCTAATGGAATAATATTATATCCCCCCCCCCTCCAGTCCCTGTGTCCGTGCACACAGAGAGCTGTCTCCCCCTTCCGATCCCTTCTCCTATGACTAGCAGCACACTGCATTGTTCCTTTACTGCCACCTGCTGGATGTGGAGTGAAATGCATCTAAAAGGCTTCATCAGAGCAAATTAGCATAAGTCGATTTGTTCTGCAATAAACGTTGGACTTTTGGGAGGTTTTATAATTGCATTTGTTATTATGTCATAAATTCTGCATTAATCTGAGTATTCATATTGAATATCTGGAGCCGATCCGGTGTCCTAGGCCGAGCGGCGCTGTATAAAGAATCTGAGAATCATTTGTTCACTATCGATCGACAACTCCGCTTAAATTGACAGGAATAAAAGTGCTGTAAAAATGATTGTCGAGAAATTCTTTTCATCTACATTTCTGATTGTGCGCGGAGGGAATATTCCTGCCAGGGAAGTGGTGAGTAATATGCTGCAGTGTATGAGGAGAGTCGGCGGACTTCATAGTATACAGATCCGGAGGGACGGCAGGGGGTGAGACTATGTAGATGGAAGATGGAGTTATAAACCCACAGGCTTAGCTGGAAAAGACTTCTAGGAGCCTTCACCCTCTGATCTATAGGTCGGTCATTTTACTTCTGCACCACGATATCTCTGAGAGGTGATCCTGCAGTCCTATGTAAGGCAACTGATAAATCCTGACCTTGCGATGCTCTGCAGCAGATGACATACCCAGCCCTGTAACATCTGTAGATTACCAGAGCATGAAAATAAATTGTAGCTAGAGATGAGCGAACCAAATTTCCCAAACCAAGATTTGTTCTGAACTTTGCAAACGGTTTGGTGAGTTGGAAAAAAAAAAAAAGAATTCTTTAAAACATTTGTGACAAGTTTGTAAAGATGGCGTCCGCACATGTCCCAATACAGTACAGTGAAAGGGGGCAGCTGTGGTGCAGCCCCGCTGTGAGGCGCGACCGGTCACTTGCTAGATGGTGCTGTGTGACTCCACTAGTGTAGTGGGTGGTCGAGATATAGCTCAGACAGGTTTTATGCTGTTGTGACGCCAGTGCCGGTTGGGCACATAGGTATGGAGGCACACCTGCTTTTATTTTAGTGAAGCTGGCTATACCCTTTCCCCTGTAGTCGGTGACCTGCCGGGCTATTTGGGGGTCCCTTGGGCGTTTATCACGGTGGTCCGGAGTGGAGTAATGACCCACCTGGACTATTGGTACTGCCACCCACAGGAAGGGGAGATGACCCAAGGAAAATACAATAGCTGTGTAGGTGATAGTGAAGAACCACAGAGTCCAATTCAAATAAACTCTTCTTTACTGCAGAAATACTTGATATATAGACTTTTACCTTGATAACACACTTTGGACTTGACGAACAAGACCAATGCTTAGAGCTTAAGAGGTAGAATAGCTGTGTTGGCTTGGTTGCGTGCTGAGAAGTAGAGTAAGTTTAGAGAAGTAGAGAGGAGGATGTCGAGAGAGTCTCAACCCAAAGTAGTACTGTGCTCTGCCAGAACTTTAGAAGAAGAACAGGTAGAAAACTTGAGAGTAGAGAGAATACTTGTGTCAATGTTTTGACTTCTTGTCTTTGCACCACCTTTTGCCCACCAGTATCGGGTGACCTGTCCTAGGTGACAGAAGCCACAGACCTTGTTACCTGGGATAAGCAGAGTGGTCAGAATTTTCTGATTAAACCCCCGCGCTGTGAGATAGAGTGCGTAGGCTTCTAACAACTCTGCTCTATCCGGATCAGTTCCTCTTTCTTTAGGATACTGTCCTGCATTTTTAGACTTGTTCCTCCTCTGTTGTGCACGTGATGGTCACAAGAGGCTGCAGTGCAGAGGAAGATGCAAGGCCCTAGAGACAGGAGAGGGGAGGGCTCAGTGTTCTCACATTGTGTTTGTGTTAATAACGCAATGTGAGAACCCAGCATTTTTTCTGCGTTCTTACCGTCTGTGTTAGGGCCATATTACATAGTCTGATATCCTGGGTAAGCAGCGCCGTTCTGCTAGATAGGCGCTCCCTTACAGAGCCTATTTTAAGGCTTGATCAGCCGTCGGTCGCACATCACTATTAAACGCAGTGATGCACGGCCGGTGGCCAATGATTTTTGAACATGTAGAAAGACATGGATCAGTTAATGGGGGGGATTTTGCTAGGAAGAAGCAGTGTGAGTATTATGGCTAACCTTTTATTTTACCCCAGGGCACCCCCTACTGAATAATGTTCTAAAAAATACAAAAGAAACGTTATTCAGTTACTCGAAGGTGACGTCTTCTTTGATCTGAGGCGTCACTTTTCCTCTCCTTCCGGCCCAAGCCTCCATAATGATTTCTGGCAGCTACAATTCATCTCTTCAGAACCTGCCAGACAAACATCTTATGGTGCGTTTACACAGAGAGATTTATCTGACGGATTTTTGAAGCCGAAGCCAGGAACAGACTATAAACAGGGTGCAGGTCATAAAGGAAAGACTAAGATTCCCTGTCTTTTCAAGTCCATTCCTGACTTTGGCTTCCAAAATTGGTCACATAAATCTGCCTGTGTAAACGCACCATTAGACTCCGCACTTCCAGCAACTTCCTTCTTTTATTCCAACCCATAAGGTCCCAAACAGTAGTAATGGCACTTTTTGGTGTGATTTCCAGTAAAGTGAGTAGGTATGTGTGTTGTCCTCTGTATGTAGGATCCCCTGCTGTGCCTCCATATAGTAATACTGCCCCCTGCTGTGCCCCAAATAGTTATAAAGTCCCTATGTCCCCATAGAGTAATTATGCCCCGTGCTGTGCCCCTATATAGTAATAATGTCTCCTGTTGCTGTGCCCTCCATATAGTAATACTGCCCCCTGCTGTGGCCACTCTTAATGTTATACCGTGCGCAGAAGTACTGTGTGTGGGTTAGCAGCACCTGAGGCAAGGAAAAGTACTCCCCTCTGGTGTCCTGGTAGTTGTAGTTCTCTCCCCTGGTGTCCTGGTAGTTGTAGTTTTCACCCCCTGGAGTCCTGGTAGATGTAGTCCCCCCCCCTCCTGGTGTCCTGGTAGATGTAGTCCCCCCCCCCTCCTGGAGTCCTGGTAGCTCTAGTTCTCCCCCTCCTGGTGTTCTGGTAGCTGTAGTTCCTCCCTCCCCCCTCCCCCCCCCCCCCCCCGGTGTCCTGGTAGCTGTAGTTCTCCCCCTGGTGTCGTGGAAGCTGTAGTTCTCCCCCCCCCCTTGGTGTCCTGGTAGCTGTAGTTCTCCCCCCTGGTGTACTGGTAGCTGTAGATCTCCCCCCCCCCTTGGTGTCCTGGTAGCTGTAGTTCTCCCCCCCTTGGTGTCCTGGTAGCTGTAGTTCTTCCCCCCTGGTGTCCTGGTAGCTGTAGTTCTCCCATCTGGTGTCCTGGTAGCTGTTGTTCTCCACCCTGGTAACCTGCCCCTTACCCACTCACCATTCCTCTCTCCAGAGCTGGGCTGGCCAGGTCTTCTCCGGCAGGCGGCGAGCAATGAAATGACGTCATCATGTGAGGCCCACCAGAGAGGAGCTGTCAGGCACACCACTCTCCTGTGTCTAGCAGTCGCTGGACACAGGAGAGCGCTGTGTATGCGGGCCGCATCAGGAGATGTCGGGGGCCTTATGCAGCTAGAGTTCCCCAACCTGAATCCGGAATTCTTCTTCTGGGTTCGGGCTGGTGGGGGCCCCGGGGCACGTGCCCCGGGTGCCCTCCCTTTTATCCAGCCCTGCATACAGCAATGATCTGCTGCCGTTGCTTGGTGGAACAGGAGATGTGGAAGCATACTGCCACTATCCTCTATGGGCTGCCCAGATGATCTAGCGATCGCCCGGGGAGTCCCCCCCGCAACTCCCCGCGGTCCCTGCCGCACTCGATGCTCGATGCTGCCGCGTGGAGTAGTGGTGGCAGCGAGCAGGGAACGAGGAGCAAATGAGCGCTGATAGCTCCTCATAGTCACCCCGTGAAATAGGGGCTTTAATCCCTGGATAGATCAGTGGATCACTGGTACATCATCCAGCATGCTTCCCAAACATACCCTTGTAGCCTGCGTCTTATGTGGCTATAAACCGAAATCTTTTATAACCCCCCGCGCTGTAAGTAAATAAAGGGCAGGTAGTCATCTAGGTGTGTGATTCCTCCATCTAGTCAAGGGCGGGTTTCAGTGATGTCATCACGCGCCTCTGGGCGCCGTTCTCCTGTGATGTCATATATGGCGGCACAACGAGGTCTTTACTATGCCGCACATGTACAGCACAGTGGGAGAAGAAGCTGCTGTACTGCCCATGTGTGGCATAGTAAAGAATTTGGGATATATACTGTATATAAATAGTCTTCTATGTTTCTGTGTTTCTAGTCTTCCAGAACAGGTAAGTCACTCCTTCTTTGGGTCATCTGCTATAAGATTTTCTCTGTCAAGTGCCACACTCTGAGCTGAAGAAATGAGGACAGACTGTAGGACTTAACCAAAGTATAGCATTGCTTAAAGTGACACTGTCCCCCCCCCTTTTTGCATTCTGACTTCTCTACACAGGTGTAATTGGTAAATTTAGCAGTTTTCATACCTAATTTTATATCATATGTTATATTATATCAAATAAAAAGTGATCTTTTATCAACTGCACATTGTGCTAAGTGGGCAGGGCATCAAGGCAACAGAGACACTTAGCCTCGCCCACAGCGTCACCATTGGCCCAGCCCCTCCATGACATCATAGGCACATAGGCCCTGCCCCCTCATCCACCATTGTAACAGGCTGGACTAAAGGTTTAGGCCCCACCCCCTCTAGGTCGGCCCTATAACGTCATGGAGGGGCGAGGGGCCAATGGTGGTGCTGTTGCTCTGAAGCCCCGCCTACTTAGCACAATCTGCAGTTGATAAAAGATGACTTTTTATTTGAACAAGCACCATGATGTATGATATTAAATAAGGTAGGAAAACTGCTAAATTTACCCTTTACACCTGTGTAGAGAAGTCAGAATGCAAAAAGGGGGGGACAGTGTCACTTTAAGGTCTTTACTTCAATACAAGAACAGATAAAGTGAATGTAACAGATAATTACAAAAATTGGAACAAAAACAACAACCTTTCCTTTGACAGACAACACAGAGAACTTCAGCTTATGCTATTTACTCCACTGCGGATCAATCTCGGATACGTTAGATTGTATGGACTATATAAGAATCCCAGGCGTAGGCAAGGTGTACCCAGGAGACACTTACCACACCTTTCGGCTGAGCACTGCATAACTCTTCTCTAACAGACCCTCATGCTACCTTTTTACAGGTGGAATAAAGCTTAAAAATCCCAATCACAATAGCGTATCTGCTGCACATCGCACCGTGTAACATGAGCGGCGGCAGAAGACCGATGAGCCCCTCCACTCCTCCCGCTCGCTGTCTATGAGTGTAATAGCACAGACAGCGAGCATAGAATGGGAAGGAAGGGAGAAATGATCTGACAAGTCGGCACTGGATTTTTCTTCTTAATCGTGCCATGTAATACAACCCTTACTGACTCTTTCTTTTTTGGTAAAATACAAGTTTGAAACCTAGTACATCCGTAAACGAGAACTGTATAATTCATCACCCCAGCAGAGTGCCTGGCTCTCACCCCATCCTCTGAAAATGATAGAAGAAAAAACAGCTTTATACTATGGAGAAGACTCTCAGAGGCAAAATGACAGAAGAAGAAGAAGAAATAAAATCAAAGTGTCCCTCCCTTAACGAGGTAAATCTAACAAAGTCATGCATATTTTATGCTGCTTCATATATACATAAATATAACTACTATAATACTAATCCTATATACAAGAATATAACTACTATAATACTGATCCTATATACAGTGATATAACTACTATAATACTGATCCTATATACAGTGATATAACTACTATAATACTGCTCCTATATACAAGAATATAACTACTATAATACTGCTCCTACATACAGGGATATAACTACTATAATACTGCTCCTATATACAGGGATATAACTACTATAATACTGATCCTATATACAGGAAAATAACTACTATAATACTGCTCCTATATACAGGAATATAACTACTATAATACTGCTCCTATATACAGGAATATAACTACTATAATACTGCTCCTATATACAGGGATATAACTACTATAATACTGCTCCTATATACAGGAATATAACTACTATAATACTGCTCCTATATACAGGGATATAACTACTATAATACTGCTCCTATATACAGGAATATAACTACTATAATACTGCCCCTATATACAGGAGAATAACTACTATACTACTGCCCCCTATATACAGGGATATAATTACTAGAATACTGCTCCTATATACAGCGATATAATTACTATAATAATGCTCCTATATACAGGGATATAACTACTATAATACTGTCCCCTATATACAAGAATATAACTACTATAATACTGCTCCTATATACAGGGATATAACTACTATAATACTGTTTCTACATACAAGAATATAACTACTATAATACTGCTCCTATAT
The DNA here is from genome assembly GCF_027789765.1 of Dendropsophus ebraccatus. Taxonomy (NCBI): domain Eukaryota; kingdom Metazoa; phylum Chordata; class Amphibia; order Anura; family Hylidae; genus Dendropsophus; species Dendropsophus ebraccatus. The sequence continues at coordinate 93,749,403 of NC_091464.1, forward strand.
ACAGGAATATAACTACTATAATACTGCTCCTATATACAGGAATATACTACTACAATACTGCTCCTACATACAGGAATATAACTACTATAATACTGCTCCTATATACAGGAATATAACTACTATAATACTGCTACTATATACAGGAATATAACTACTATAATACTGCTCCTATATACAGGAATATAACTACTATAATACTGCCCCCTATATACAGGAATATAGCTACTATAATACTGCTCCCTATATACAGGAATATAACTACTATAATACTGCCTCCTATATACAGGAATATAACTACTATAATACTGATCCTATATACAGGGATATAACTACTATAATACTGCCTACTATATACAGGAATATACTGCTATAATACTGCCCCCCTATATACAGGAATATAACTACTATACTACTGCCCCCTATATACCGGGATATAATTACTATAATACTGTTCCTATATACAGCGATATAATTACTATAATACTGCTCCTATATACAGGGATATAACTACTATAATACTGTTCCTATATACAAGAATATAAATACTATAATACTGCTTCTATATACAGGAATATAACTACTATAATACTGATCCTATATACAGGTATATAACTACTATAATACTGCTCCTATATAGAGGAATATAACTACTATAATACTGCTCCTATATACAGGAATATAACTACTATAATACTGCTCCTATATACAAGAATATAACTACTATAATACTGCTCCTATACACAGGAATATAACTACTATAATACTTCCTCCTATATACAGGAATATAACTACTATAATACTGCTCCTATATACAAGAATATAACTACTATAATACTGCTTGTATACTTGTTAATATATGTATATCTACTAGAGATGTCTCCTGTGCAGGTACAGATCCCAGTACTCCTCCGTTCTTGTCCTGTATCTCTCTATGGCGCTGCAGCTCCCCCCTCCCCCGGATACGATATGTTTCTTCTTGCCCTCTTCTCTTAGTGCAGTAGAATGAATATATCTACAGGATATCACAGGCTTTGCACATAGAGGAGTTTGTCAAGGATGCAAGAGAGTGAAAACACTGAAACACAGACTGCGCTTGTGTTCTGGAATCTGCTGTCTCGGCCGCCTCTATAATGAGCGATTTTTCTTATCATCGAATCCTCCTAAGGATCGGGCGCCGGCATGTACTAAGATCTCTCGTCATGAATATTACATGGCCCAACTTTTCTTATCTAAGGATGTTGTCCCCTCTTCTACATGTAACGTCGCCCCGGGCAGAATGACTTGTGCATTATAGCAGATTTATCTGAGTGTTGAGAGTAATGTATGTGTGCGGGGAGGAGACTGAGGAAGAGAGAGACTGTGCCACTAAAGAATATGATAGTTACCTGTGCATAGAGATATCTGCAGATATATGGAACATAGAACATGGAAAATAACTATCATCAATAGCAGAAGGAGATAGATAGATAGATAGATAGATAGATAGATAGATAGATAGATAGATAGATAGATAGATAGATTATAGTAGTATTATAGTAGTTATATTCCTGTATATAGGGGGCAGTATTATAGTAGTTATAAAATAGAAAATAAGTCCAAGCACTCACCGGATGAAGGGATCTCTTTGGGCGTTTATTCAGACATCACAGGGAGGGAGCGGTGGCAAGGGTGCGGGAGCGTGTTGCAGACAACTGTTTCGCGCCTCAGCGCTTTGTCAAGTCTTGACTTGACTTGACAAAGCGCTGAGGCGCGAAACAGTTGTCTGCTACACGCTCCCGCACCCTTGCCACCGCTCCCTCCCTGTGATGTCTGAATAAACGCACAAAGAGATCCCTTCATCCGGTGAGTGCTTGGACTTATTTTCTATTTTATACACCGTACTGCCCTTGTCTCTGTTCGAGCACCGCGGCTACTTACCAGTGCAGTTTATTAGCCCTTAATCCGACTCCAGCGCACAGCTACTGATTGAGCAGTATTCAGACAGTGCCGACACCTGTTTCTTCCTGAAGCATGATAGTAGTTATATTCCTGTATATAGGAGCAGTATTGTAGTAGTTATATTCTTGTATATAGGAGCAGTATTATAGTAGTTATATTCTTGTATATAGGAGCAGTATTATAGCAGTTATATTCCTGTATATAGGAGCAGTATTATAGTAGTTATATTCCTGTATATAGGGAGCAGTATTATAGTAGTTATATTCCTGTATATAGGAGCAGTATTATAGTAGTTATATTCCTGTATATAGGAGGCAGTATTATTGTAGTTATATTCCTGTATATAGGAGCAGTATTATAGTAGTTATATTCCTGTATATAGGGGGCAGTATTATAGTAGTTATATTCTTGTATATAGGATCAGTATTATAGTAGTTATAATCCAACAAGAAAAGAAAGTGCCCGCACTATCGGTGTATAGGGCTGAATGAATTCAGGTGAGGCGTATATGGATAGACATGCACTGCAAGTGTGTCAGACTGAGTCCGGGGTGCATCGGTAGAAAGCAAAGTGTAAAATGGCACAAGCGAGTAGATGCAAAAAATCCAAAGCACTCACCGGGTGGTAGCAGTCTTCAGCGGTTTATTACACAAATCATCACAGGGAGGGGAAAAGATGGAGAAGGTGCGGGAGCGTCTCTGCAAACAACCGTTTCACGCCGAAGCGCTTTGTCAAGTTCAGAACTTGACAAAGCGTTTCGGCGTGAAACGGTTGTCCTGTAAATAGGGAACAGTATTATAGTAGTTATATCCCTGTATATAGGAGCAGTATTATAGTAGTTTTATCCCTGTATATAGGAACAGTATTATAGTAGTTATATTCTTGTATATAGAACAGTATTATAGTAGTTATATTCCTGTATATAGGAGCAGTATTATAGTAGTTATATTCCTGTATATAGAACAGTATTATAGTAGTTATATTCATACACAAAATTCTGATGTGTTTTTTATTTAGCCTAGGGGCACTAGTATCAGCCATAGGTGTGAGGTGCAGCACTCTTATTCTTCCCTGAACCACATTATAGTAGTTATATTCATGTATATAGTAGCAGTATTTTCCCTGAACCGCATTTTGTTTCTCTCTTTTCTCCGTGTTTTGCACTCCTCCTCGTGAGACCCACATGACCGCAATTAGCAGGAGACACCTGAGTGCACATGGTTTTAATCCCTCTTGTTTTTTCCCATTCTGTCTGCTGCAGCTATGGTGAGTGCAACACCTCATCCAGACTTGTGCTGTTTGGGGGCGACCTTCTCCACCGGCGGTGCTGGCCGGGTTCTGGTGTGGTGTTTTTGGGTCTGGTCCTGTGGCATGGGGGCCGCAGGGCCGTCCCATGGCCCCCGTTCCCTGACTGTGCACGCCTGCGGGGTTGGTGGCCACTGACTGGCACGGTGTGGACTTAGTGTAGGGACCCATGTGTATCAGATACCGGCACGAGGTACATGGGGCAGTATGGCTTGATCAATTCATACACAAAATTCTGATGTGTTTTTTACCTAGCCTAGGGGCACTAGTATCAGCCATAGGTGTGAGGTGCAGCGCTCTTTTTCTTCCCTGAACCGCATTATAGTAGTTATATTCTTGTATATAGGAGCAGTATTATAGTAGTTATATCCCTGTATATAGGAGCAGTATTATAGTAGTTATATTCTTGTATATAGGAGCAGTATTATTGTAGTTATATTCCTGTATATAGGAGCAGTATTATAGTAGTTATATTCCTGTATATAGGGTAGTATTATAGTAGTTATATTTCTATATATATAGGAGCAGTATTATAGCAGTTATATTCCTGTATATAGGAGCAGTAATATAGTAGTTATATTCCTGTATATAGGAGCAGTATTATAGTAGTTATATTCCTGTATATAGGGTAGTATTATAGTAGTTATATTTCTATATATATAGGAGCAGTATTATAGCAGTTATATTCCTGTATATAGGAGCAGTAATATAGTAGTTATATTCCTGTATATAGGAGCAGTATTATAGTAGTTCTATTCCTGTATATAGGGAGCAGTATTATAGTAGTTATATTCCTGTATATAGGAGCAGTATTATAGTAGTTATATTCCTGTATATAGGGGCAGTATTATAGTAATTATATTCCTGTATATAGGGGACAGTATTATAGTAGTTATATTCCTGTATATAGGAGCAGTATTATAGTAGTTATATTCCTGTATATAGGGAGCAGTATTATAGTAGTTATATTCCTGTATATAGGAGCAGTATTATAGTAGTTATATTCCTGTATATAGGAGCAGTATTATAGTAGTTATATTCTTGAATATAGGAGAAGTATTATAGCAGTTATGCGGTTCAGGGAAGAAACAGAGTGCTGCACCTCACACCTATGGCTCATACTAGTGCCCCTAGGCTAAATAAAAAACACATCAGAATTTTGTGTATGAATTGATCAAGCCACACTGCCCCATGTACCATCGTGCAGGTATCTGATACACATGGGTCCCTACACTAAGTCCACACCGTGCCAGTCAGTGGCCACCAACCCCGCAGGCGTGCACAGCCAGGGAACGGGGGCCATGGGACGGCCCTGCGACCCCCATGCCACAGGACCAGACCCCAAAAACACCACACCAGAACCCGGCCAGCACCGCCGGCGGAGAAGGTCGCCCCCAAACAGCACAAGTCTGGATGAGGTATAGCACTCACCATAGCTGCAGCAAACAGAATGGGAAACAGACACTCTGGTGTTGATTTTTAATATAGGCCTAGCGGCATTAGTGTCAGCCATAGATGGGATGTGCAGCGGTTCCATTCTCTCCAGTTCGTGTATTATAGTAGTTATATCCCTGTATATAGGAGCAGTATTATAGTAGTTATATTCCTGTATATAGGAGCAGTATTATAGTAGTTATATCCCTGTATATAGGAGCAGTATTATAGCAGTTATATTCCTGTATATAGGAGCAGTAATATAGTAGTATATTCCTTTATATAGGAGACAGTATTATAGTAGTTATATTCCTGTATATAGGAGCAGTATTATAGTAGTTATATTCCTGTATATAGGAGCAGTATTATAGTAGTTATATTCTTGTATATAGGAGCAGTATTATAGTAGTATATTCTTGTATATAGGGGGCAGTATTATAGTAGTTATATTCTTGTATATAGGAGCAGTAATATAGTAGTTATATTCCTGTATATAGGAGACAATATTTATTAGTATAAAAACAAACAGAAATGAAACAGAACATTCCACCAAATTACCAATACAATGACCAAGTATTCGAAAGCAATGGTGGACCGGTACCCCCTGAAAACCACACCGCTGCAGTGATCTCAGGAACGGATTGATAGCAAACACATACAGCAGTGGACTCAGTGGGCAACCTTGTCGCACCCCTGCCTCAACCCTGAACGTGCCACCCTGCCAACCATTGATCAGAGGAAAGCTCTCAGCCTCACAATACAAAGTTCTCAGCCAATCAATGAATGGTCCCGGAATACCGTACTTTGTCAAAGTGTCTCATAGATACGCATGATCTACTCTGTCAAAGGCTTTAGCCTGGTCAAGACCAACAACATATCTCCCACACCTCAGAGCTTTACATCTCTCAAACATCTCCTGGATAGAGAGCACCGCTCCAGAGATGTTCCACCCTTTTACTGTGCCATACTGACGGTCTGCCAACAGTGGCGGGCACAAACTAATCTAAAGAACAGAATTTTTGCCAGAATCTTCCTATCGACATTCAAGAGGGCAATTGGCCTCCAGTTCTTGACGTCGCTAGGGTCTTTACCTTTAGAAAGCAGAATTAGCAATGAGACCCTCATGGATGGAGGCATCAGGTGATTTTCTAAACAGTTTCTGTTTATGTACATCCACGAGGATTGGAGCCAAGAGGTCTCTGGACCTGGTGCCTTCTTCAGATGTAACTTATCAATGGCCTCTTTAACCTCCTCCACCGGTAATTCTGCTGTCAGAGGAAAAAATCCAAAATTATTAGTATTAGGCACTGGAGTTGCCTCCAAGAATTGGGTCACTTTTTCCTTATCCAAAGCCTTCCTCTGAAACAAGTCAGTATAGTAGGATCTCACCATCCCCAGGATACCCTCCCGTGATTCCTGTAAAACACCCTGGGAGTCAGTGAGACCGCTGACAGATTTATTTGCCACACGCTCCCGCCAATTCTCAAAGGGATCAGGAGACCTTAAGGACCCATAATCCCGTTCAACAACCATGGAGCTATACCTACTGTACTGATACTGCCTTATCTCAGATCAGTCAATCCTTTGTTTGTCATCCCCACTGGCCATACTTATACAGAGGACTCTTCCCTTTCTTAATTGACAGTTTCCTCAAGAGGGAGTGAATCTCCTCCTTGACATCCTCCCACCAGTCAGCCATATTATCATAGTCCACCCGCTCTAGATGACACTATGTAAGGGAGTGGACATATCTCTGCAAATAAACATCCTCCAAGATAGTGGAATTTAGTTTCCATAGCCCTCTACCCATATCTGGACGCTTAGCTGTCCCTTAAAAAAAAAACAAGGCCATAGGGTCCGAATAAGGGACAATCTTCTCACTTCTCCCACTAATTGTTTCAATAGGATTCACAAAAGCCATGTCTATCCTGCCTCTCCTGTCAGAGCAAAAATAAGTTAGTTTTGGCTTTCTACCACCCTGCGTCGCTCAAACCGGCCTGCAAGATGATGTTATTTCGGACCTTGGAATTTCTGGCCACGGCTCTGCCTGAGGATCTGTCACCCAATGTCCTAGTAGCCAATTTCGTTTTTCCCTCCTTTTGCTTAAAAAGCACTTGCATTTTTTCACCTAGAAACCCACATGAGCCCTTATTTTTGCGTCACTAATTGTACTTTGCAATGACAGGCTGAATTTTTGCATAAAGTACACTACGAAACCAGAAAAATTCAAAGTGTGGTGAAATTGAAAAAAAAAACGCATTTCTTTTACTTTATTTATTTATTTTTTTTGTTTTGTTTTAATGCCGTTCACCCTGGGGTAAAACTGACTTGTTATTTATGTTCCTTTAAGTAGTTACGATTACAACGATATGCAACATGTATAAATTTTATTGTATCTGATGGCCTGTAAAAAATTTAAACCATTGTTAACAAATATATGTTCCTTAAAATCGCTCTATTCCCAGGCTTATAGCGCTTTTATCCTTTGGTCTATGGGGCTGTGTCAAGTGTAATTTTTTGCGCCATGATGTGTTCTTTCTATTGGTACCTTGATTGCGAATATGCAACTTTTTGATCGCTTTTTATTACAATTTTTCTGGATTTGATGTGATCAAAAATGCGCAATTTTGCACTTTGGGATTTTTTGGCGCTTACGCCATTTACCGTGCGAGATCAGGAATGTGATTAATTAATAGTTTAGGCGATTACGCACGCGGCGATACCAAAAATGTTTATTTATTTATTTTTATTTATAACATGAGAAAAGGGGGGTGATTCAAACTTTTATTAGGGGAGGGGGCTTTTTATTAAAAACACTTCTATTTTTACACTCATACTAGAAGCCCCACTGAGGTTAGGGTTATTCCCCCTGGGGTTAGGGTTATTCCCACTGGGGGACTTCTAGTATAAGTACTCTGATCTCCCATACAGATCTATGCTGCATAGATATGCAGCATAGATATGCAGCATAGATCGATGAGATGGGCACATTGATTGCTTCCGGCTGCTGCAGCTGGAAGCAATCGAGTGCCGAATCGGGATCAGCGCCATTATGGCGCTGACCCCGGACGGGGTAAGATGTGTGGATCGCTCCTCTGGGACAACGCTCCTCCGGCCCCGCTCTGAACACTGGAGGCGGCCCTGGACATACGGGTCTGTCCACGGTCGCCTAGGGGTTAAAGTCCCCAGCCAGTTCCACAGGAACAGAAGTAAAGAGATACTGCTTGATGTAATTGAACAACTGGACTCTTTCAAGCACTGTCTGTGGTCCATAGATATTTATGAGCCGGAGCCTCAAGAGTGACCTCCAAGACCAAGCACCTTCCCATGCTGACCTCTGTCAGCCTATGTACTGTCACATTGTTGGTGGTAAATAGTATGGCTACCCTGGCATAAGGGTCCACAGACAGTGACCAGAAAGAAGGAAAGAAGAAGTTGTCAAGCGTGTCTCCTGTATAAAGATGACATCTGTGTCCAGATATCTAAGATGGTCATAGACTATGGGCGACATGTATCATCCGGCGTAGGGATGATTTTCGGCGGAAAGTGCCGATTTGCATATTTTTTTATTCGCAAATGGCCGATTTGCGAATTAAATATTCGCATATCGGCACTTCCCGCCGAGTACGCCGGGGGGGGGGGGGGGGGGGGGGGGGGGGGCGGGGGGGGGGTGTGGAGGGGGCGTTACGGGGGGGGTGCGGAATCATTTTTTCGGCGCAAAGATACGCCGAAAACCTACTCCACCTTTCAGGTGGCGTAGGTTTTCGGCTGTGCGCACCGACGCGCACGGGATTTATGTAGATGCGGAGACATTTATAAGTCCGGCGTAAAAAACGCCGGACTTCATAAATGTCCCCCTATGTGTCTTGTCCTCCTCACTTTCATGCTGTTCACATTACTAGAGACAATATTTAAAGTGAACCTAGCCATCCATAAGATAGTAGAAGAGCAGAGACATGACCACCATTATCCCCCATCAAGTCAGAGTCCGAGTCCTCTCTACCACCTGTCTCCATGTCTGACTCTACCTGGGTTTCCACAGCCAGGGGTTTCCTTTTGGTTGGAGGATGGTGCCCTCTGTCTTCTTCACCTTCATCCTCTATTCTTTTTCACTCTGTCTCTAAGTTCCCCTCTGACCCTATTGGACACCACCATCACTCCGGCCCCATTGTTAACCCTTTTCTTTGCACTAGTGTTACACTCGCCCTCAGGCCTACGAGAGGACAGGTCTTTTTTCCTCCTTTTATTTTGTTGGGACTTACTCTCCTCAGACACAGGTGTAGATACGGAGGAGGATACCCCTGGCTGCTGCTGGTCCTGTGGAACAACCTCCATGCCCCCCTGAGCACTCTCTGACTGCTGCGATTCTGATACAGTGTTAGTAAACCCCTGCTGGACATCTTGTCTTGTTCGTATAGCCCCAGACATTAAAGCCTCCTCTTCTATGGCCTCTGCCCCCGCAACAAGGTCCTTATCAGGAAGAGCCCTGCAGATGGTTGTGCCAGGCGTCAGGACAGTCACTGTGAGGATGGCCAATCTGTCCGCAGAGGTTACACCGTATATTATGGCAGTCAGCACTTAGGTGGTTAGTCCCACCACACAGATGACATTTCACCACAGTACAGGAGCTGGCTAGATGACCAGGCTTACCACATTTGAAACACTTCCGGGGCTGACCAGGACAGAAGCATACGCTGTTCTCTCTACCAATAAAGAAGGAGTTTGGCAGATGTTGTGTGATATTACCATATTGGTGCAGCTTCACCAAAACTTTCCATCCTCCAGTCCAGATCCAGTCATCATCTCAGTTTTTTGTGAGGTCAGACACCAGATCACAATGCCTGCGGAGCCACACCACAATGGGGGGGGGACAGCCTAATTCCAGAAGATGATGTTAACAATGACGGTATCTGGCTTGGATATTCGAATGAAGCTGAATTTGCTCCAACTCTCTGTGTCTCTGAACCTGGGAAAATTAGACCAGAACCTAGATTAGACATGAGCTTAAAGCTGACATTGTAGCCCTGTCTATCTGGAAGGTTAATCACTGCCAAGATGTCTGCTGGCACGAACCCCATCTGGTGGCACAGGAGCTCTCTCACCACAAACCTCCTATCCGGGAGGTCCTCCTTGGCACCTCTGTGCTTAAATCTCACCACATTCCTCCGCTTGAATGCCTGACCTGCATAACCGGCACCGGAGGAAAAGGATGGAGCACCATGGCTCCAGGCATTCCTTGGGGGGGGGGGGGGGGGGGTCTCGAGGGGCCTGCTGTATCTGATGTATTTGTGGGTAATGGGGGTCACTCAAGCACATTGTTCTGTACCACATCTCTCGTCCCATCCACTTCTATATCATCATCAGACAATCCACCCCAAACAGGATGTGCACCCCCACCAGCCACCGATCCCTCAGGTCTATTGTCAGCAATATCACTATACCCGTCACCCCCACCCCCTCCGCCTGGCTGGAGAAAAGGAGAGAAGGACCTGCTGCATGCTGTAACAAGGTGAGTATAATGGGTTTTGTGTGTGTGTGTGTGTGTGTGTGTGTGGACAAAGCATGGGGGCTTATTACTATGGTTGGGGGAGCATGGGGGGCTTATTACTATGGGGGAAGCACATGGGGGCTAATTACTATGGGGGGAGCACGGGGGTCTTATTACTATGGGGGAGCACGGGGAGCTTATTACTATGGGGGAGCACATGGGGGCTTATTACTATGGGTGGGGGAGCACGGGGAGCTTATTACTATGGGTGGGGGAGCAAATGGGGGCTTATTACTATGGGTGGGGGAGCATGGGGGGCTTATTACTATGGGTGGGGAAGAACATGGGGGCTTATTACTATGGGTGGGGAAGCACAGGGGGGCTTATTACTATGGGTGTGGGGGGAACAGGGGGGCTTATTACTATGGGTGGGGGAGCAAAGGGGGGCTTATAACTATGGGTGGGGGAGCACAGGAGGGCTTATTACTATGGGTGAGGGAGCACAGGGGGGCTTATTACTATGAGTGGGGGAGCACAGGGGGCTTATTACTATAGGTGGGGGAGCACATGGGGGCTTATTATTATTATGGGTGGGGGAGCACAGGGTGGCTTATTACTATGGGTGGGCGAGCACAGGGGGGCTTATTACTATGGGTGGGCAAGCACAGGGGGGTTTATTACTATGGGTGGGCGAGCACAGGGGGGCTTATTACTATGGATGGAGGAGCACAGGGGGGCTTATTACTATGGGTGGGGTAGCACAGGGGGGCTTATTACTATGGGTGGGATAGAACAGGGGGGGATTATTACTATGGGGGAAGAGCACAGGGGGGATTACTACTATGGGGACTGCGCAGGTGGGTTTATTAGTATATATGAACAAACCATGGGGGCATTATTACTATGGGGGGGAGCACAGGGGTATTATTACTATGGGGGCACAGCAGGGCATCCTACATACAGGGGGTAACTCACATAGCTACTGACTTTACTGCACATGACACAAAAAAGTGGAAGTTGTAAAAGTGCGGAACCTAAGATGTTTATCTGGCAGGTTCAGAAGAGATGAATTGTAGCTGGAAGAAATGATCATAGAGGACTGGGCCAGATGAAGAGGAAAAGGGAAAAAATTATGCCTCAGCTCAAAGAAGAGGTCACCTGTGAGTCACTAAACGACTTTTTTTTTTTTTGGGGGGGGGGGCACTTTTAGCAGGATTCGCCCTGTAGTCAAAAATACCTAGAAACGGCCCTGCTCAGTGTGTACAGTTGCTTATCATGCATGGCTTTATGCTGAGGACTGGCAGTCTTTAGATTGTACACACAGTCTATCTGGGATTGCAGCATGAGCTTGTGTCCCCTCAGCTTCTCCATCTTCCTCACCAGCGCAGGGATCTCCTCTGCCAGCTCTAGCTCAGGTGCCCGGGTGGTCTCTTTGCCCTGCGGCCTGGGTTTGGGCAGTGTCTCAGCAGACCCATTGCTAGGCACATGTACTGGGGTCCGGTCACAGTCACCAGGGTTAGAAGCCGACAGTCTTACAAACATCAGCCATTTTCCCCATAGATTAAGCAGGAGATATATGTACAGACTCCTCGGCATGGCTTTGGCTCTCACCTCCGGTTTGGGATCTTGTGCGGCCTGAGCGGGCCATGCTGGTCACCACATCATGCTGCTGCAGGTTTTCTTGCAATGTCTGCCTCTCCAGGGACATTCTCCTCTGTCTGTGTGCTGGAGGGGTGAGCTGCACACCTGATGCATGGAGGCTGCTCCCTTGTGCACCTCGCTGGATCAGCCTCACCTCCCGTGCACCTCCCTGGATCAGCCTCACCTCCCGTGCACCTCCCTGGATCAGCCTCACCTCCCTGGATCAGCCTCACCTCCCGTGCACCTCCCTGGATCAGCCTCACCTCCCGTGCACCTCTCTGGATCAGCTTCACCTCCCGTGCACCTCTCTAGATCAGCCTTACCTCCCTGGATCAGCCTCACCTCCCGTGCACCTCCCTGGATCAGCCTCACCTCCTGTGCACCTCCCTGGATCAGCCTCACCTCCCGTGCACCTCCCTGGATCAGCCTCACCTCCTGTGCACCTCCCTGGATCAGCCTCACCTCCTGTGCACCTCCCTGGATCAGCCTCACCTCCCGTGTACCTCTCTGGATCAGCTTCACCTCCCGTGCTCCTCTCTGGATCAGCCTCACCTCCCTGGATCAGCCTCACCTCCCGTGTACCTCTCTGGATCAGCCTCACCTCCCGTGCACCTCCCTGGATCAGCCTCACCTCCCGTGCACCTCTCTGGATCAGCCTCACCTCCCGTGCACCTCTCTGGATCAGCCTCACCTCCCGTGTACCTCTCTGGATCAGCCTCACCTCCCGTGTACCTCTCTGGATCAGCTTCACCTCCCGTGCACCTCTCTGGATCAAGCCTTACCTCCCTGGATCAGCCTCACCTCCCGTGCACCTCCCTGGATCAGCCTCACCTCCCGTGCACCTCCCTGGATCAGCCCCACCTCCTGTGCACCTTGCTGGCTCTGCTTCTCTGGCTTTGATTTTCCTGCAATGGATTCCCTCTGGGAGACACTTGCTTGCTCTGCACGCTGCATACCTTGGCTGGTAGACTGTTTTACTGGACTTTCTTCAGATGCTTTTTCTGCTTCTTTCTTTGCTTTACTCACTTCCATATTCTTATTTTCATTCTTTGCACTTGCAGTGCTGCCATGATGGATATTCCTCTGCACAGGATTCACTTTGGGATTTGCATCCACAATAGAAAAGGTCTGGGAGTTTTCCCCCAGTGTAGGCCTTGGAGCCTAGGCCTTGCTTGGGGAGCTTCCCAGCCCAGGGTGGCCCCTTCCTGGGCTTACTCCAGACATCAGGAGAACCACTGACACACAACCTCACAGCTAGGAGGCAGTATTATAGTAGTTATATCCCTCTATATAGGAGCAGTATTATAGTAGTTATATTCCTGTATATAGGATCAGTATTATAGTAGTTATATTCCTGTATATAGGAGCAGTATTATAGTAGTTATATTCTTGTATATAGGAGCAGTATTATAGTAGTTATATTCCTGTATATAGGGGCAGTATTATAGTAGTTTTATTCCTGTATATAGGGGTTAGTATTATAGTAGTTATATCCCTGTATATAGGAGCAGTATTATAGTAGTTATGTACTGTATGGAGGAACACAATCAAAGCACTCACCGGTCAGTAGCTTCTTGCGTAACAGCGGCTTTATTCAGCTCAACATCACAGGGAGGGATAGATGGAACAGGTGCGGGAGTAACTAAGGCAGACGAACATTTTCGCGCCGCAGCGCTTTGTCAAGTCTTAGTAGTTATATTCTTGTATATAGTGGGCAGTATTATAGTAGTTATATTCTTGTATATAGGGGGCAGTATTATAGTAGTTATATTCCTGTATATAGGAGCAGTATTATAGTAGTTATATTCTTGTATATAGGAGCAGTATTATAATAGTTATATTCCTGTATATAGGGGCATTATTATAGTAGTTATATTCTTGTATATAGGAGCAGTATTATAGTAGTTATATCCCTGTATATAGCAGTTTTATAGTAGATATATTCCTGTATATAGAAGCAGTATTATAGTAGTTATATTCCTGTATATAGGAGCAGTATTATAGTAATTATATTCCTGTATATAGGAGCAGTATTATAGTAGTTACATTCCTGTATATAGGAGCAGTATTATAGTAGTTATATTCCTGTATATAGGGGGCAGTATTATAGTAGATATATTCCTGTATATAGGAGCAGTATTATAGTAGTTATATCCCTGTATATAGGAGCAGTATTATAGTAGTTATATTCCTGTATATAGGGAGCAGTATTATAGTAGTTATACACGAACTGGAGAGAATGGAACGGCTGCACATCCCATCTATGGCTGATACTAATGCCGCTAGGCCTATATTAAAAATCAACACCAGAGTGTCTGTATATGAATTGATCAAGCCATATTGCCCCGTGTACCACCGCGCAGGTCCTCTGGTCCACACGGGTCCCTACGCTAACTCCACACCGTGTCGGTCAGCGACCGCCAACCCCGCAAAGCGTGCACATGCAGGGAAGGGAGGCCATGGAACGGCCCTGCAACCCCAATGTCACAGGACCAGACCCAAAAAGCCCCACCAAAACCCGGCCAGCACCACCGGTGGGGAAGGCTGCCCCCAAACGACACAAGTATGGATATGGTATTACACTTACCATTGCTGCTCTCACAGAATGGGGAAGACATAGGGTCCAGACATGTGAGCACAGACATATCCTGCTAATTTTGGTCATGTGGGTCTTAAAGGAGTGCGAGCTGTTCAGAGAGGGAGAACTGTGAAACACGAACTGGAGAGAATGGAACGGCTGCACATCCCATCTATGGCTGATACTAATGCCGCTAGGCCTATATTAAAAATCATATATTGATCAATTCATACACAAAATTCTGATGTGTTTTTTATTTAGCCTAGGGGCACTAGTATCAGCCATAGGTGTTAGGTGCAGCACTCTGTTTCTTCCCTGAACCACATTATAGTAGTTATATTCCTGTATATAGGAGCAGTATTATAGTAGTTATATTCTTGTATATAGGAGCAGTATTATAGTAGTTATATTCTTGTGTATAGGACCAGTATTATAGTAGTTATATTATTGTATATAGGAGCAATATTATAGTAGTTATATTCCTGTATATAGGAGCAGTATTATAGTAGTTATATTCTTGTATGTAGGAGCAGTATTATAGTAGTTATATTCTTGTATATAGGGAGCAGTATTATAGTAGTTATATTCTTGTATATAGGGAGCAGTATTATAGTAGTTATATTCCTGTATATAGGAGCAGTATTATAGTAGTTATATTCCTGTATATAGGAGGCAGTATTATAGTAGTTATGTTCCTGTATATAGGAGCAGTATTATAGTAGTTATATTCTTGTATATAGGGGGCAGTATTATAGTAGTTATATTCTTGTATATAGGGGCATTATTATAGTAGTTATATTCCTGTATATAGGAGGCAGTATTATAGTAGTTATATTCCTGTATATCGGGGGCAGTATTATAGTAGTTATATTCCTGTATATCGGGGACAGTATTATAGTAGTTATATTCTTGTACATAGGAGCAGTATTATAGTAGTTATATTCTTGTATATAGGAGGCAGTAGTATAGTAGTTATATTCCTGTATATAGGGGGCAGTATTATAGTAGTTATGTTCCTGTATATAGGGAGCAGTTTTATAGTAGTTATATTCCTGTATATAGGAGCAGTATTATAGTAGTTATATTCCTGTATATAGGAGGCAGTATTATAGTAGTTATGTTCCTGTATATAGGAGCAGTATTATAGTAGTTATATTCTTGTATATAGGGGGCAGTATTATAGTAGTTATATTCTTGTATATAGGGGCATTATTATAGTAGTTATATTCCTGTATATAGGGGGCAGTATTATAGTAGTTATATTCCTGTATATCGGGGGCAGTATTATAGTAGTTATATTCTTGTACATAGGAGCAGTATTATAGTAGTTATATTCTTGTATATAGGAGGCAGTATTATAGTAGTTATATTCCTGTATATAGGAGCAGTATTTTAGTAGTTATATTTCTGTATATAGGGGCAGTATTATAGTAGTTATATTCCTGTATATCGGGAGCAGTATTATAGTAGTTATATGCACAAGCCAAAAAGACAGAAATGGCTGCACATCGCACCCATGGCTGGCACGAAAGCTTGTTCAGCTACATTTAAAACCAACATCAGAAGTTAGTATATAATTTGGCCAAACCATATTGCCTCATGTACACATTCTGATACACATGAGTCCCTAACCAAACAACATCACTATGCCGGTCAGCGACCACAATCCCCGCAAAAAGTGCACAAGCAGAGAAGGGGGGCCACGGAATGGCCCTGCAACCCCATTGTCACAGGACCAGACCCCAAAGGGCCCCCCCAAACCCCACAGGCGCCACCGGCAGAAAAAGTGGACGCCAAGCAACACAAGTGTGAACAAGCTCTTACCTCTCTCCATTCCTCTGCAGGTAGAATGGGAGAATACTAGGAGATCCTCCCCTTATGTACACAGGTGCTTCCTGCTAATTTGGATCACATGGGTCTTACACAGCACGAGTGCTAGCCACAATGAAAAAAGGGACAGAATACATAAAATATGCACAAGCCAAAAAGACAGAAATGGCTGCACATCGCACCCATGGCTGACACGAAAGCTTGTTCAGCTACATTTAAAACCAACATCAGAAGTTAGTATATAATTTGGCCAAACCATATTGCCTCATGTACCACGTGCAGGTCTTCTGATACACATGAGTCCCTAACCAAACAACATCACTATGCCGGTCAGCGACCACAATCCCCGCAAAAAGTGCACAAGCAGAGAAAGGGGGGGCCACGGAATGGCCCTGCAACCCCATTGTCACAGGACCTGTATTCTTTCCCTTTTTTCATTGTGGCTAGCACTCGTGCTGTGTAAGACCCATGTGATCCAAATTAGCAGGAAGCACCTGTGTACATAAGGGGAGGATCTCCTAGTATTCTCCCCTTCTACCTGCAGAGGAATGGAGAGAGGTAAGAGCTTGTTCACACTTGTGTTGCTTGGCGTCCACTTTTTCCGCCGGTGGCGCCTGCGGGGTTTGGGGTGCCCTTTTGGGTCTGGTCCTGTGACAATAGGGTTGCAGGGCCATTCCGTGGCCCCTCTTCTCTGCTTGCGCACGTTTTGCGGGGATTGTGGTCGCTGACCGGCACAGTGATGATGTTTGGTTAGGGACTCATGTGTATCAGAAGACCTGCACGTGGTACATGAGGCAATATGGTTTGGCCAAATTATATACTAACTTCTGATGTTGGTTTTAAATGTAGCTGAATAAGCTTTCGTGTCAGCCATGGGTGCGATGTGCAGCCATTTCTGTCTTTTTGGCTTGTGCATATTATAGTAGTTATATTCCTGTGTAAAGGGGGCCGTATTATAGTAGTTATATTCCTGTATAAAGGAGCAGTATTATAGTAGTTATATTCTTGTATATAGGAGCAGTTTTATAGTAGTTATATTATTGTAAATAGAAGCAATATTATAGAAGTTATATTCCTTCATATAGGAACAGTATTATAGTAGTTATATTCCTGTATATAGGGAGTAGTATTATAGTAGTTATATTCCTGTATATAGGAGCAGTATTATAGTAGTTATATTCTTGTATATAGGAGCAGTATTATAGTAGTTATATTCCTGTATGTAGGAGCAGTATTAAAGTAGTTATATTCTTGTACATAGGGGGCAGTATTATAGTAGTTATATTCCTGTATGTAGGAGCAGTATTATAGTAGTTATATTCTTGTATATAGGAGCAGTATTATAGTAGTGACCTAGGGGGCACATATAGGGGGCAGTGTTACAACATTAGTGACCATAATTATGACGGTACATTTAATGACCTTCTTTCCCTCAGAATGATCAGTATATTTTTCCAGCCTTTCTTTGTTTCTCAGATTTGATATCTTAACCTGAAACCATTAGCAGAAAAAAAGAAAGCAAACAAAGAAACAAACAAACAAGTTATCCAGGACTATAAAAGTGAACCTGTGAACTAATGGAAATAACAGAGGTTATCTTATTATAAAGTCATGCTGTGGCCGCCTTAGGCCGTGCTTTACCTTTCTCCAGACACCGGAGGAAGTACAAGGAACACATTTTGCAGAACCTAAAGGTCATTTTCACTTTCGAGCTGTGTCCTATTTAATAGCTACAGCACTGCGCGGCTTAGGAAGTGGTGACGGTTTATTCCCTTTAAAAGGCTTCGGCTTTGATGTTTTTTGGAGGTCTGGGAAGCAAGTGTATTTAGAGAAAATTGTAATGGAAAGGTATTTTGAAATATAAAACGTCTTTGCCAATACTAGAGAGATGAAAAGAGGCGGCCATTATAGGAATCACAGAGCCGCTAAATGCGTATTTAGAACATGTAAAGATTCGGGGAACATTACGAGACATATGGAAAGAGATGGAAGTCATTCTCTACAAGGTCAATGCTCCTTCCTGTACATCATTTCTCTGTATCGAGTTCAGCTCACATCTCGTTTTTTTCCCCTCTAAGTCTTTACTATACGTCAGCAGTCAGAAATGAGACCGTTCTTTGACCAAAACCCAACCCATCAAATAGCCGACTGAAGTGTAGGTTTAACAACCAAAAGGAAGTATGGACTTAAATAAGAGATGATTCCCAGAGAATGGTGCCTAGAGGAGTCACTGATTGGCAGAGATGAAGCAAAGGTGTGATCAGAAAGAAGCTGGAGACCAATCAGAATACAAACTGGCGAGTTTGGAAACTGAAACAGAGGTACAACAACAGTTTCTGACATGGACAGAGGTGGCAGTAGAGAGCACTGCATCAAACTGGAAAGAATACACTACTTCCTGCAGGACATACAGCAGATGAAAAGTGCTTGAAGACTGAAAATGTTTAAATAGAATTATTTTATGTCTCTGTGTTACTTCCTGACATTGGTTGATTTAAAAACATTTTTTGTCTTTTGAGTACCCTTTAAGTGCTGCCCCCCTAACAGATGCCCTAGACACAAGCCCTCTAGTGTTTAGTGCAAAATACTGCCACCCATACAAGAAGCCTCACTCTTTTTAGGTTACATGAACGTAGGTAAAGTCTAGCGAGGTTCTAGATATAGAGGGAGTCCAAGGGAAAGGGCAGCTGGTATTGGCAATGGCCCTATGCAGTGTCCCACTGAGAAAGATGCAGGGTTCCTTGGTTGGGTATCATCTAGTTGATGCCTCATTCTGTATGGCTCCTGAAGACTACACCAGACTTAAGGTGTTCCGGCTTTTATTTTTTAAAGTGGATCCTTTGTCTAGCTATATTTCCTGTTGATATTGATGTGGGATCTTGATATTTGACCCTTGACCTTCAGCATGTTTCCTGACTTTGCTCCTGTTTTTTGTACGAGGTTGCATGTCATCTGTTTATCGACTATAGTTCCGTCTCCACCCCTCTCCTCCTTAATACACAATGAGTGACAGTATGTCGATGATTTCTAGCTACATTCCTGACTTCTCTTCAGGCTCTTCACTGCAGATCACTTTTCTCTCTAATCAGTGACTATTCTGTGGACTAAACACTGGAAGTCCAATTGGGAAAGACTGTAACTACTTATAGAATTTCAGGATAAAGAATAGGGACATTTTATAGACTCGGACCGTAGTGTAAGCAGCACCAAGGCAACTGTTAAATATTCACCTCTTACAATATACAGAGCATGCCCACAACACTCTCCCATAGAGGGCAATATGTCTGTTTCTGATTGAACGTTCTCATATCCACTTAACCATCCAGGTCTTTGAAGTAACAAGGGCAGAGAGCAGATGGAGCCACGTCTGACTCTTGGGCTGTGATTATATTGTAATTTTACTCATTAATCCAGAGCTGATGTTTGTAAATTATATATATAGTATATTAAGATCAGGTATCGGAACGTGATGCGGAAATTGTATAATTCAATCTTTCCAATTCCATCTATTAAAACAATAACAATGTATCACATTACCCTGATTATTCTGTGTCTCCTACTGTACACATGATAGTGGGAAAGATACTAATAGAGTATTGAGATATTACAAATGAATGTGATTAGAGAATAAGCAGAGTAATGAATACAATAGACATCATATCACAGCTCATTTATTACTAAAGTCGGTGACTACAATCAGACAGTGGATCCATAGGAGGATAGCATATGAAAGCGCTGTGGTTATACTTTGAACACTCAGACCCCTACCAATAAGAACTTTTTGTTATGCCTCTATAACATATCAAACTTTTTTCTGGTGACAGTGCCCATTTAACTAAATTCAAGTAGAAGTAAGGATGGACACATTTGTATATACAAAGGTATTCTTGCATAGAAGTAATCCTTTCTTTTTGGAAAAAATTAAATGTTTTTGTGATACTCTGTCTGGAGTTGTTTATTCTATATGTGGCCACCCATTGGTTTTGATGTGTATTGCAGCTTATTGATGATTTTTATAGTCTAACATTATGCTGTTTTAAATGTTATTCATGAGAAACTAGAAACCTTAACTAAATGAAAGGCGAGGATGGACAATTTTCATAAGGATACCAGAACCGCACAAGTTGCAAATTAATGTAACTGACAGAAGATGTGGAGCTATTGTGCTACTGAACCAGTTTGCTATTAGACCACACCAGGGATCAGAGTCCTCTAGAAAAGTTCCCCCTTGGTCTTCATTTGCTGGACCTCTGTGGCTAGAAAACACTAAGATGCTCCAAAAGAGTAGTCCTGGTGCAGGTAGCTGCTGGTACAAGGCTCCAGAGAACAGGTCAAGTAAGTGTAGTCAACAATCCGGGTTATTAACAAGAGAATTAGCACTATATCAGCGATGAAACAGAAGTATAGTTAATCAGGGCACAGGATCAGAGTAGACAGTCTGAGTCAGCAACGGGAGAGGCAAATGGTATAAAAGGGGTGAGGCAGGCAAGTGTTATCCAAAAAACATCAACACTAGGATCCAGCAAGCTCAGTCACTGATAAACAGCCAGAGTTACTTCAAACAGGTGCAGGCAGAACAGGATTGGTAGAGCAGAAATTAGTGGAGATACATTGACCCTTTAAATCACAGGTGAGCAGTTGCACATGCACTCTAGTGGACAGAAGTGGCAATGCAGCAGTGGCTGGAAGCCAGTAACAGAGACTGGGAGGAGTTAGGATGCTAGTGGAAACCAGAGGACCCAGGACAAGCAAGGAGTGTGGTGGAGGAGCAGGACCAAGCCCAAGATGGTGAGCAGCATGGGCAGGTCTGGGACCAGGGCAGCACTGGCAGTAAATATTAGGATGGTGCTCGGTGGTGTTATAATCAGTTGCAAGCTTGTGGTATAGCATTTCCAAAAGACCATACACACAGTATGCTAGCGTCTCTTAAAAGGGTTGGACATTTTTTATTTCTGTGGGTTATATCAGAATCACAAGTGTCAACTCTAGGACCATGATCTGCTGGGAGAACATAGAGCTATACTTGTTTTAATCTCTATCCATTGATGTCTATGGGACTTAAAGAATGGAGTGCTGAGGATCACATTGTATTGTTATGGGGGCAACTGCTCTCCTGATAGATAAGGGTCCCAGATTGCTGCATAACTGGAAAATTTTGAGCTTTGGTGCAAAATGTATAAGAGGGTGCCCACCTACCATGCGTCCATAGTCCCAGGTTATGTTTCTGGTCCTGGGGCATATCCTATGAATGTGCTATAAACTTTAGGAATGCCCCTTTAATAACATCTTCATATGGTTTCTTCTCTTTGACAGGCGATGCGGAACACAGGGTTAACTTTCCAACTCTTTATTTGATAGACCTAAGACATTCAAGGAGGCTGTGAATTATTTCCGTGGGTGTAACAATTCTCTCTTGGACATATCAAAAAAAGCAGCAAAATAAAGCAATAAAGTTGTTCCTGGGCGAGCAATTATTCCCGGGAGATTATATTTAAATGATTGTTTGCTTAATTCAGCATTTTCCATTGTCCTCCACAATGAGATGTTTATCTTATTTTAACTCAATTATTTTCAAGTAGAAATGAAGTAATGCGCCATTCTCTGCAGCTCGCTAACAGGTAACCCGCTGAGGTATGTTTTTGTGTACTCTCCAGTTAGTAGAAAATGTGACAACGACGGCAATTACAGAAAATAATATAGAAAAGCAGAAAACAGACCTTTACAAGAGCAGGGATACGGGAGAGAGAGTTAAAGCCTGAATGCCACGTATAACCAGTCAGCGCCGGAACAATACGAAAGGAACAAGAATTATTCCCTTCTCTTTGTCTTCTGACGTTCCAGGCGTCAGCCCCATTGGGTCAATTTAAATTTTGGGGGAACATCAGAACTGGTGAAAGATCTGAGATGGTATGAAACTGGATCCAAAGGGTATTGTGCGTGAACGTGGAAACATCATGACTTTAATTTCTCCTTATCACTTTCTTTGTAGTCACTTGAGGTTCCAGTCCACTTTGCCTTGATGCGGTGTGAAGAAAAATCTTTTACTGTGTGGAAACCATTAACAAGCAGACCATTTTTGATTATTTTGTCCTTAACTTGCAGCTTCTTTTTCCAATGGTCACCATACACATCAGTCAAACGTTGGCCGAACCCACTGACTTTCCAACATGTATGGGATTATTTTGTCTCTCTGCATGTAGGATTTCATCTGCCTGACCCTTTGGTTCCCAGAGAGATAAGCCAACCCCAGAGGAACTATGGTAACCATACAGCATCTGAAACTTAGTAACATGCTTATGTTTTCTAAATGTGTGAAAGAGATGGACCCAAGACCTCTAAAGTACTGCTGGCTTTCAGAGCTGAGCAATGTCTCCCAACCTAGCGCATACTAGATTTGCTCAACAATCTAAGGTGTATGGGGCTCTCCTGACCGCCCAGCGACAGATGATGTCGATGGACAGAGGGGTCAGGTGTGATGGAAAATCACCATCTGACCCCTTTGTTTCATGAATGATGAGTGATAAGAGCTCTCTGGCTGTGGCTTAGCCCTTCCCATCGAGAACACAGGGATGCTCGGCCATGCCAAACATTCCTATGTATAGGGAGGACGGGAGGCGATTGGTAGAGATAACTGACGGCTGAATGAAGGTGTATGCCGACGTGTTGGAGGGAGGAGTCATTCCTGTCTGTGGTTTATGGAGCATTACTATCATTTGCAGTATCATTTCACATGTCATCAGACATGTCAGAGGTTACTGATTGCACTGGGACTCACTCCTGATAATCAGGCAGCCCCAGGGTCTAAGCCCTTTGGCAATTTTCAATGCAATTATGGGTTACCAGTGGGTTATTATAACAGCTGGAGACCTATTAAAGACCATGTACATGAGCCTACTAGACTTTGTGTAAGGCGGGATAACAGTGAGCGGTATAATACATTTCAATACAAAACATTAGAGGGTTTTTTTTTTTTTTTGAAGCAATCAAAGGATTACAAGGCCGAATCCCTTAGTGGAACAAAAAATATGGTAATGTTCAAAGAAAAAAAAGTCCAAATAAAATAAAGTCACCCATCCCCCTTATATAGTGCATTACTATGGTAATTTCTACAAGTTACTAAAATTAACATGTTTGATGCCCAATGTAATTTAAAAAAAATGTCTTTTTGGCTGTGCCTATAATATTTTGGTGTGTTCTTGATGCCTCCCTGTCTCCAGGTCGTGTGTGGTACTGCAGCTCAGTCCTATTCACACCAGTATAGTTGAGTTGTAATAACAGAGGCAACCTACAGCAATAGTGTGACACTGTTTATGGACCACAGCAGCTGTGTTTTATGATCCTGTTCTAGCTTTTTAATGTTTGAACGCAGACATGAATGGGTTAAGCTTTCTCCAGTATGTTTCTGCCATCATTAGCAAAAATCTGAATGACAATGATGGTTCACCTGAAGCTGTCAGACTCCATGAGCTGCCATCCTGCTTCACAATGTACATCTGTCAAAATGTTCTTCCTTTTCAACTGCTTGTTCACTCTCCTCTCTCCTATCTCTGATTTCCTATACATAATATATCCCATTAAGCAGCTTCATTGTGCATTAAATTCCCTGCCTGCTCCTAAGGTTAAAGTCAGAAACATTATAACCTTTACTCAAATATTAAGACAGCCGTCCTGCAGACCAGGGCAAAAGCTATCATATAATTCATATATCACATATAGTGCCCGTATCAGGGTTTGGAGCTCTTGTTCTGTAACTTTTCTAGCTAAACTTGTTGTTTTGGGAGAAAGCCACAGTTCTGAAAGCCCCGCACCAATTTTTGCATATGCAATTGTCTCTATTGCAAAACAATGCTGTGTCTAACCACAGTAGCAGATTCAACTTTTTTATTTTCACAGATGACTTTAGATGTGTCCAGTATTACCTTTCCCTTAGATAAGTTAGGTGCCATAGAGTGGAGGTCCACAGTTGTCCCAGCAGTAGGACTTATTTTCTTGTATGGGAAGAGCACAACTAGGAATATGGTGTAACAGAGCTAGATTTGTCCTGTGTGACAGTTGTAAGGACAAATTCAGCTCTGCTACCTTCATTCTACAAATGTCATGAAGAGGGATGTGTGATAATCAGACAGTTCCAGGGTCTCAGCACCTGCCCCATAGCCATACAAGGAGGGACAGGAGCTACTGTCACGAAACTTTGCTGTACTACATACACAAAGAAGGATGAACACAGCACATGTGAGGTCCAGGCTGGTGCATTGCAGCCTGTGTGGAAACCAATGACAACTAGATCAGAGAGTCATAGCTCTAAAATGGACACCCCAGGTAAAGAAACATATTTGCAGAACTATTCTAGCAAAGGTGATCAATAGAAACCATGTTTATAAGATGGGGAAGCCCTTTAAAGTTGCCATACAAATAAAATATGTGATCAGCAGGATCCAGTATATAGCAGAATTGCCAGAATATGGCAATCTCCTGATGCCCAGAAGGAGAATAGAGTTGGTCTTCCTCTGCATGATTCTTTTGTTCTTGAAAATATAAACTAATGTCAGAGATGCCAGGCGGCGGCTTCCTCCCCATTTCCATGTAAACAATTTCCCTGCACTGGGTGCCATATCTAGTTCACTTTACATATTAGATATGTATCAGCCAAACCTGCCTATTTCAAAAAGATCTGCAACCCATATAAAATGTATGGCAATCTCCTAACCCTGGCCGAATGGCAGATGTTGAATTTCTATACAAGAGGAGGTGGGAGCTGCTATATAAATCGGGATGCTGCCTCGGGATGCTGCCTATGTTCCAACAACAGAACACACCATAAGCAGAAACAGAGAAACAAAAAATGGCGCACCCACATACGTAAAGCAAGTATATTAAGTTAACTTATTATTGTTTCTCTGTTTCTGCTTATGGTGTGAGATGTTGAATTTCAACTCCCTTATCCTTTGTTCTTGAAAAGATAAGCTAATGCCAGAGATGCCTGGCAGTAATTTTCTTCCTTCAGTATTCCCATGTGAACAAATTTCCTGTACTGGGTGCCATAATTAGGCAATGGGTTCTATCTTCTTAACATTAAAAACTGTCCTTTTTTGGGGTGATCAGTTATGGCACCTATAGGAGCATATTATGATAAAAAATAATATTAATACAATTTCCCACTTTATTATTAAATGGCGGTATGGACACCCTCATTGAAATGCACTTACACTGTTTTTGAATTTCATGTGAAATGTTTAAAGGACTTAAAAGACTGTGGTCACGAACTCTTTGTTGATGAGTTATAATACACTGGAATATTGTAATACAATGGAAATGGAGACAAAAAAAAGTCGGAAAAAACGATGAGCAGTAAACATGGGCTCACAGTGACAGCCCTCTTCTCTATCTCGTCCTCCGCACTTGTCTGATTGTATTAAACTCTCAGTCAATCCATCTCTTTACGTACATTGCAAGAAGACGCGGCGCTGTCAGTCAACCGGTAACAAAAAGCAGATTGA
Organism: Dendropsophus ebraccatus; assembly: GCF_027789765.1. Taxonomy (NCBI): domain Eukaryota; kingdom Metazoa; phylum Chordata; class Amphibia; order Anura; family Hylidae; genus Dendropsophus; species Dendropsophus ebraccatus. The sequence goes on from NC_091464.1 coordinate 93,775,114, forward strand.
AAATCCACCCTATAATTGTCAGTTTATGTGTTTTACATTCAGCTGGAGAGCAGAATTATTATTCCATCTGCAAGTTACGTACAGCCACTTCAGTGGAGTGGTTAACCGGGAAGTACTGCATGGCTTTATGTTCTGCTCTCAACTTCAATCATCGCTATGTGTTAACAAGGTATGAACAAAAAACTTAAATGCAAATGATAAAAACAAGGAAAGTATAAAAAGAATAGAGAAATATTACAAATATAGGTCATTGAAGTAAAGGAAGAAAAAGAAGTTTAAAGAAAAAAAGCTAAGTAATAAAATTAGGTGAAAATATTCAAAAACTGAAAATAACAGTAGAACATTGAAAAGAAACATAAGAAACAGTTAATTAACAGAACTAAATGGCCATTTTCTAAAGGTTTTTCAAGCTTCTAGAAAATACAGAAACATACCTATATGTGTCTGAGTGTTTACCAGATGACGCTAACATGAATCAGAAGTACGGGACATAAGTTGTGAAGCTAAGAATAACATTTTATTTTTGACAACATATTTTATTTAAATGCAGTCTGCCTATAGATAAAACCTGTTCTCAGCCCAGCCATTACATCCGCACATTAGAGAATTTATAGAGATGGGACTAAGGTTACACACTGAGGGACTGGGCCACAGAAACAAGTGCAGTCACCGTTCCCAGGTTATACAATTAAAGCACAATCCAATAACTATTGATTTTACCATAAAGAATACAGAAGGAATTCCCGTGGTAAATCATTAACACATCATAAAAATAGGGGTTTGTTTGTTCTTTTTTCCCTCTGCTTGTGTTACCCATAATGCCTTAGGATGGAGTTTAGATTTTATACTCCCTTTAATCTATGTGTTTTTTTCAGTCCTCATTGATGCTCATTGTAAACAAAGGTAATAACTGTAAAGTGTGTCTCATTCTAAATTGTGTCATTTCTACAACCTAGATTTCATGGTGCCAGGGCATGCTACAGACCAGATTATCAATGGGGCGAACTACAGTTCCCATGAGTCCTTTCCCTTCTCATAGGCATTGACTTCAGATGTCTACATACTATTATAAGGTGTAATAGTGTTGTAAATACTCTGCTACTTAAAACCTGTTCAGTTTCCCAGGATGTGAAACACAATCCTCTAGAGACAGAGGAAGGGGGGGGGGGGGAGAACTAGGGATCAGTAGAATAGGTAGTTATTAGTGATAAGCGAATAGTGAAATATTCGAATTTTCGATATTCGTACGAATATCTCACGAATATTCAAATATTTGATCGAATATTCGATCCCATTAAAGTCTAAGGGAACAAGTATTTGATTATTGAAAAACATCTATTCGACCACTTGGAGGTAAAAACCGGAAGCTGGGGGATTTGAACGCTTATCGAATATTTCTCGAATATTCAGCAAACTATTCGATAATATTCGATAGATCAAATACCTTACTATTCGATCGAATATCTATTCGATTGAACAGTATTCGCTCATCACTACTAGTTATCAGACTAAAGTAATGCTAAATATCAATAGGAATATTGTAGCCATCAGCCTTCATATATGGTATACGGAAAATATGTTGATAACAGAGATTATAGCAACTCAAGTATTCTCAAGTCCGATCCTTTGACATTTGAATGCTGGTGGATGTAGCCCTAAGAAGTCCTGGAAAACATGAATACAACCAATAGCCTATGGATGTCTCTATGTTTTCCAGGACTCCCTACGACTGCATCCAACTTCTTCAGCCACCGGTATTCACAGGCCGAATGATCGTACTTGAGCAAACTCCAGTTGCACTCATTTCTAGTTGATAAATATAATATTCTTAGAAAATGGAGGGATTGTGTCCTTGGTTAAGTGACATCTAATGATAAATATAATCCAGCCACAAGAAGCTGAATTGTTCAAGTAGATACCATAGTTTCCTGTTAAAGAACCACAGTCAAAATGCTTTCTTCTCTTTTCGGCGCTCTTGATTTTCACTAAACATCACAGGTAGAATGTGACTATGCAATGTTTGTTGGGACTTCACTATGTGAGGATTGGCATTATTGTTTGGTATGTGACACTTTAAGGCGATGTTCACACACACCATAAAAATGATTATAATAACACTGTTGTTTTGAAATAATGGCTATATATAAACAGCCATCATTTTGAGAGTGTGTGAACATAGCCTAACACTGTACACAGAACATATGATTAGTGATATGGTAAAGAGTATACCGGGGCATCTGTGTTATGGGCACCTGTATATGATGACTTCTAGTAGCACTTGCACTTTATAAACAGCTAGCTAGACTTGGCTATGGAATGTAACTATTTTCCCACTTTTTATGCTTAATCCCTGGTAAGAGGTAAGAGGTAAGAGGTATGGACTTTCTGGATGTATTTCAAGGTAGCTGTTTCAAGAATAGTCAGTGATTGGAGCTGGGTGTGAAGGGAACCTAAAGTCAAGACTTGAAACTAGCCAGGAATCATCAATGTAATAGCAGTCAGGAGGATGAGATGGAACTGTAGTCAGACAAGCAAGGAGGCAATGCTAGTAGTAGAACTACAGCAAATAGGCGGAAAATCCAGACATGATCGAAATCTAGAAACAAGACCAAAGCCGGGATCACAATCAGAAGCCAGGAACAGAATGAATGTACAGAAAGAAGCCAAGCAAAGCAGTTCCCTTCCCAAACTCAATTCAACGATCAACGGCTGATTGTGACTTTAGGTCCAACACCAAAATCATCAGCCACCAACCGTGCATCGCTGCATGTAATAGTTACGTATAATAGCGATGGGCGTCCAACAGCTAATGATTGAATAAACTGTTACATATTACCTCCTCAGGCTCCCAGTCTTCTCCTGCCCTATGCTTGCTTCCTGGCGCCACGGCTGCAGCTTCAAAACAGTCTCTGAACTGACAGGCCACTCAGCCAATCACTGCCGCAGCGATCCCAGCCAGTGATTGGCTAAGCAGCCTATCAGCTCAGAGACCAGCACTGAAGCTGCAGCCATGGCGCCAGGAAGCAAGCATAGGGCAGGAGAAGACTGGGAGCCTGAAGAGGTAATATATAACAGTTTATGGCAAGGGCTGCATGGACATCGCTAATGATGTCCTGGCAGCCCTTGCTTAATGATCATGGGGCCATGTAATAGGTTCAGTAAAGGAGCGCTGATCTAGCAGGTCAAAACATGTTGCATGACTAAGGTAAAAGGCAGACTGGTACATAGGCATAAAGGACCCTGCCCATGAGGGCTTACAATCTACAAACTCATGAGTTTTTCAGTTAAATCATACAAATGGATGGAGCCACCATATATTACATATAAATAGTACCGCTATACCATACAAATGTGCGCTGCAGGAAACTTGTGGATAAATCAGCTGTGTCATGACCAGAGATGAGCGAACCTGGAGCATGCTCGAGTCCATCCCAACCCGATCATTCGGCATTTGATTAGCGGGGGCTGCTGAAGTTGGATAAAGCTCTAAGGTTGTCTGGAAAACATGGATACAGCCAATGACTATATCCATGATTTCTACATAGCCTTAGGGCTTTATCCAACTTCAGTAGCCACCACTTACTTAAATGCCGAACGATCGGGTTCGGATTGACTCGAGCATGCCCAAAGTTTGCTCATCTCTAGTCATGACTTTTGGGAGCACAAAGAGGCCACAGCACATGGCCAACCCTTTATGTCACATAAAACAGCAAAAATATATATATAACAACAAATAAATCAACCTTGATTATCGCTTTGATTATATTATTTTTCCCTTCTTGAATATTGTTATAACTCCTCCCACTTTTGACTTCCCAGTTCCAAATACTTTGACACTGGTCCAATAACAGCTAAATAATTTTACAAAATTATATTTAAAAAAAAAAGTTTAAAAAGTTATTTTTGTGAATTCGTAAAAGAAAATAAAACGATATACAGTACTTGCCGAAACTCAACATTAACAAGACGAAAGTAATAAGGGCGAAGTATTAATAATTTAGGTGAAAACTATTCAATTGTCTGCGGACCGGGCCGATCGCTTCATTTTGCAAAACAAGAACTAAGTGTTGGCTGAATCCGCGCAATTACTAAGGAGGTCTGAACCCTTCCCAAAAAATAATTGAATAACATTTTTATTGCAAAGCTGAAAATGTAATTTTCTTTTTGACAACATATTTTATTCAAATCTAACCTGCCTGGAGAACAGACTCGGCCCGGCCGTTATATCTACAAATGAGGGAATATACAGCAATAGGACCGAGGTTATACTCTGAGGGATTGAAGGGGATTGTGCTACAGGTGCACGAGCCGCTCCGAGGTTGTAGAGCCAGAGCACAATCCACTAACTATTGATTTTACCATAAAGGATACAGAAAGAATTCCCCAGGTAAATCATTAACACAAATTATAAAAACAGAATCTGATGTGTTCTTTTTTCTCTGGCTGTCGCTCCCATAATGCCTCAGGATGGAGCATAGATTTCAGACTCTCTTTAATCTAAATGATAGGGTTTTTTTCCCCAGTGCTCACTGTCTCCCCCTGCTGTGTAAACGCTATGAGTTGCCGGCAAAAGATGGAAAGACGAAAACTAATTTCTATCTACAAACAAAAATTGTCATATTTTCAGCCTAGTCAGCCATTGTCTTCAGAAAATAACTATAGGATAGAGTGAAGCCTCCCGAGAAGACCATTATAGTCTATGGAAGGTGCCCCTCTATGAGAAGATCATGTCCTTATCCCACCACGTGTTTTAGCAAATGTTTTAGCTGGAAGCCCTTTGAAGAGACCAAATGATTGACTTATGGTGGGTTTACACAGAGAGGGTGGGTTCACACTGAGGAATTATTGCGGATTTTCAGGCAGAGTCCACGTCATAATGCGCGTGGAATCCGCACCGAATTCCGTCCGTAAAGAATGAACATTGTGAATGCACATTGGCTTTAATGGTCTATCTGCTTATTTGTTCACACAGCAGAATTTCCGCGCTGAAAATTCCACTGCGGATCCGCTTTCCGCCTGTTGACATGTCAATTCTTTGGGCGGATTCCGCTAGAGGAATCCAATAGGAGTCAATGAGGCTTTAATTCTGCTTGAAATTCTGCTTGAATTTCGCTTACATTACGCTTGAATTCCACTCAAATTCCGCTCAAATTCTGCTCCTATTCTGCCAGAGCTGAATAGGCAAGGAATTTCAAGCAGAAAACTTTCCTCTACAATTCCTCGAGAATTCCTCAGTGTGAACCCACCCAGAGATTTATCTGGCAGATTTTTTAAGCCAAAGCCAGAAATGGATTTGAAAAGAGGAGAAATTTCAGTCTTTCCTTTATGATCTGTTCCCTGTTTATAGTCTGATCTTGGCTTTGGCTTCAAAAATCTGTCAGATAAATCTCTCAGTCTAAACACACTTTATGCACGATCTAGCACCTGTGCGTGCGTGTGTGTGTGTGTGGGGGGGGGCATTCATGTATTGTAGCACTTGGTTAAATAAGGTTAAATATTAATGGGAGTAAACCATCAAGTATACTGAGAGCACTCATATATGCCTGCCCCCCCTGCCCCCTCCGGTTCCGACATATAGAAAAATGTAAAAATATACAGTACCTACAGTAGGTAATGCCACTGCTGCTTTACTGTGTAGGTGACATGGTTATCTAAGTGGTCAGACAAGGAAGCTGGGGGGGCAATGGTCAATCAATGGTTTTATCAGTGCATTTTGGAAACGTCCAAAACACTGAACAAATATTAAACAGAAGTTGGGGTACACGAGTGGGGGTGTACTCACCATTATAAAGACCAGTGGCAGGGGCTGTTACACCTGGTTTTCTGAGGGTCTTTATATCTGTGTAGGAATTAATTCACATTGTGGGTGCCTTCACACCTACCGGATCCGCAGTGGATCTCACTTCTGCGGATTCGCAGCGAAATCAACTGCGGATCATTCACCCCTACGATAGCACATACTCGCAGCGGGATTGACATCCCGCTGTGAATATGTGCTTTAACCCCCGCTGTCCGCCGCATCCCCTATCCCCGGCCGCATCCCTCATCCCCGGCCGCATCCCCCATCCCCAGCCGCATCCTGCAGCCAGTCAGATCAGCTGACCGGAGCAGCCAAGCAAGTAATGTATGCTCTCGGCGGCGAGCTGCAGGATGCGGCTAGGGATGGGGGATGGCGGCGGGCTGCAGGATGCAGCCGGGGATGGGGGGATGCGGCCGGGGATGGGGGATGCGGTGGTGGGGCTGCGGACAGCGGGGGGTTAAAGCACATATTCACAGCGGGATGTCAATCCCGCTGCGAGTATGTGCTATCGTAGGGGTGAATGATCCGCAGTTGATTTCGCTGCGAATCCGCAGAAGTGAGATCCGCTGCGGATCCGGTAGGTGTAAAGGCACCCTAAATCACAAAAACAATAAGGTGCTTGATACTCGGGTAACAAATACTGTTTTTGTCCTTTCTGGATTTCTAGATGCCCAATCTGTATAAATAGGCTGCCGGGTGTGAACCCTAAAAAGAATACTGTTATCCCAACATGTTTCACCCCTATAGGTTTTGTATAAGTAGGGGATCAACAGCGGAACTAGTAAGGAACCACAATGGGTACAGGTATATAGACAATGCTGGATATAGTAGATACAGTGGGGTTGTGTCGGCCATCGTGCTGAATTGGGTTTAGGGTGATAGGATATAGACTGTAAAATCTCTTATACTCTATCATCGAAACAAACTTCTGAAACTTCATAGCGACATGTTACAGGTTTGTATCTGTGGGGGTCCGGGTGCTGGGACCCCCGACAATCACAAGAATGAAGAAGCAGATGTGCTCAGCAGCTCACGCTCCCCCCCTCCATCTCCGCTATAGCTGCTATACCGAGCAGTCCTCCATATACTGAGAGTCTCCGAGGCTTCCATTATAACATAGACCGCTGGCAATAGCAGCTACAATCATGGCCAAAAGTTTTGAGAATGACACAAATTATATTTTCCCATGATCTGCTGCCCTCTGGTTTTTATGTGTTTGTCAGATGTTCTTATCACATACAGAAATATAATTGCAATCATATTATGAGTAAAAAAAGCTTATACTGACAGATAGATGAGTTACTGCAGCAAGTCAATATTTGCAGTGTTGCGGCTTCTTCTTTAGGACCTCTGCAATTCTCCCTGGCTGCTCTCACCCAACTTCTGGACCAAATCCTGACTGATAGCCGTCCATTCTTGCACAATCAATGCTTGCATTTTGTCAGAATTTGTTGGTTTTTGTTTGTCCACCCGTCTCTTGATGATTGACCACAAGTTCTCAATGGGATTAAGATCTGGGGAGTTTCCAAACCACTGCTTTATGGCAAGGTGCTCCATCATGCTGGAAAAGGCATTGTTGATGGCCAAACTGCTCTTGGACGGTTGGGAGAAGTTGCTCTTGGAGGACATTCTGGTACCATTCTTTAGTCATGGCTGTGTTTTTAGGCAAGACTGTGAGAGAGCCGATTTCCTTGGCTGAGAAGCAACCCCACACATGAATGGTTTCAGGATGCTTTACAGTTGGCATGAGACAAGGCTGGTGGTAGCGCTCACCTCGTCTTCTCCCAATAAGCGGTTTTCCAGATGTCCCAAACAATCGGAAAGGGGATTCATCAGAGACAATGACTTTCCCCCAGTCCTCAGCAGTCCACTCCCTGGACCTTTCCCCCAGTCCTCAGCAGTCCACTCCCTGGACCTTTCCCCCAGTCCTCAGCAGTCCACTCCCTGGACCTTTTGCAGAATATCAGTCTGTCCCTGATGTTTTTTCTGGAGAGAAGTGGCTTCTTTGCTGCCCTCTTTCAGACCAGGCCTTGCTCCAAGAGTCTCCGCCTCACAGTGCACAGTGCAGATGCACTCACACCTGCCTGCTGCCATTCCTGAGCAAGCTCTGCACTGCTGGTAGCCCCATCCCGCAGCTGAAACACTTTTAAGAGACGGTCCTGGCTCTTGCTGGTCTTTCTTGGGCGCCCTGGAGCCTTTTTGGCAACAATGGAACTTTTCTCCTTGAAGTTCTTGATGATGCCATAGATTGTTGACTGAGGTGCAATCTTTCTAGCTGCGATACTCTTCCCTGTTAGGCCATTTTTGTGCAGTGCAATGATGACTGCACGTGATTCTTTAGAGATAACCATGGTTAACAGAAGAGAAACAATGATGCCAAGCACCGGCCTCCTTTTAAAGTGTCCAGTGGTGTCATTCTTACTTAATCATGACAGATTGATCTCCAGCCCTGTCCTCATCAACACCCACACCTGTGTTACTGGAGCAATCACTGAAACCATGTTAGCTGGTCCCTGTAAGGCCGGGCTGCAATGTTGAAATGTGTTTTGGGGAATAAAGTTCATTTTCTAGGCAGATATTGGCTTTGCAAGTAATTGCTGTTAAGCTGATCACTCTTTATAACATTCTGGAGTATATGCACATTGCCATTTTAAAAACTGAAGCAGTAGACTTTGTAAAAATTAATATTTGTATCATTCTCACTTGTGGCCATGACTGTATAGTGGAGATGCAGGCGCAGAGTGTGAGCTGCTGAGCACATCTGCTTCTTCATTCTTGTGTTTGTCGAGGGTCCCAGCACCCGAACCTTCACAGATACAAACTAATGACATGGCAGAAGTTTGCCTAAATGATAGGTATCCTTCATAACTCTTCTTTGTAGCAAATCCCCATAGAAAACCTCTCCTGCTCTGGACAGTTCCTGACATGGACAGAGGTGGCAGCAGAGAGCGCTATGTCATACTGGAAAGAATACACCACTTCATGCAGGACAAACAGCAGCTGATAAGTACTGGAAGACTGATGATTTTTTTTTCATAGAAGTAAATTACAAATCTCTGTCACTTTGTGGCACCAGTTGATTTGAAATAGATTTTTTTTTTGTGAACTACCCCTTTAATAAAAAATAAAAAAATCATGAAATTATACTCAATCCAATAAAAACAAAACAAGTGAAAGTGAGAGAGCAAAGAACAAAGACTGAAATGTGCCGAGCCGGTGAGCACTGAGCGCACTGATCATACAGTTATCAGATAGACGTATAAAAGATGGGAAAAAAAGCAAAAAAAAAAAAAAAAACATATAAAAAAGATTATAACAACAAAATGATTGTAGTGAGGTGTGTGGAGTCAGCGTGGAGTCACTGTGCTGGAAACATTGCACTTGCTGAAATATGTAAAAGCCCGGGAGACGCTCCTGGCCGCCATTCCCCACTCTTCTACATGAAATAATGATGAAGAACAACAAGCGGAATGTTCAGCAGGATTCGGGGGGGGGGGGGGGGGGGGGGGGGGGGCGCGTATTTTCATTTTATATTTGATGTCTCCAAGGTCCATGTAGCCCGGTTTTTGTCACTCGGCTCCCGAAGCTACAACAGAGCAAAATGATTCCAATTCTGATCAGTATATTGTTATATTTTATCTCTTTTTTTTTCCCCAAAAAAGCTTAAATTTACAATTCTGCTGATTTTTATACAACAGTCAGGGAGCTGTAATTCCACACAGAAACTGAGGACAAGAGTGGTGCTGTTTTTAGAAGAAAGTAGCTATGTGTTTTTGTTTTGTTATTTATTTATTTAAATCCTGGATAATCCCTTTAAATAGCCCCTTTAAGTGTCACATGTCACAGACATGTCTTGTCTCGCATAACATACAATGGGCTCCATAGAATTACTATAAAATCTGTCTCCTGTGGCGAGTAGCAAGATGGGAGAGAAGAGCTTAGCTGGGGGCTTCTCCCCTCTGGAGGTCTGAGCACCCGTATCGCAAACACAACTTTTTACATGTCTCTACAATAGTGATACTGTGTTACTGTCATGTAAAAAATTTTTTAGCATGTTGACTTTGTCTGTTAAAAAGTTAGACCCCCCTGGAGCCCTAAGAAAGGGGGGGACATATCCTTGGGAGGAGGTCCGTGTTGATTGTTGTTGGAGTTGTGAAGGTCCATCCCCAGCCGCCTGTCCCGACTGATGTGCTCTGTTATAGTCTATGGAGTGTCGGATTAGGTAGTGGACCGAGGAGAGAAGAGTTCTGCCACTTGCTTCACCCACCTATAATTATAATCTTCTCCTTCTCCTTCTTCTTCTCCCAAACCGCTTTGCGAACAGACTCCGTTCAAACTGCGTTTCGAAGCCCTCTGCGGTGTCAGGTGTGCTATCTATTTTTGGTTTCGATCGGATTTGAAGTTTTTAAAGACCCCGAATTTCCCATAAAAAATAATGGCCCATTGGAAATAATGGCCACACTCTAAATGCTAACAGCCAATCACAGAAGATATGCAAATAGCTGAAATATAGCAGCCAATATGAACTTTAAGGTCTTGTCAGGCATCCACAGGGTGCCTTTAAGAGTGACCAGGGTCCCTTTAAGAGTGACCTGGGTCCCTTTAAGAGCGACCTGGGTCCCGTACCTTTAAGAGCGGCTTGGGTCCCTTTAAGAGCGGCTTGGGATCCCTTTAAGAGCGACCTGGGTCCCTTTAAGAGCGAAATGGGTCCCTTTAAGAGCGACTTGGGTCCCTTTAAGAATGACTTGAGTCCCTTTAAGAGCGACCTGGGTCCCTTTAAGAGCGACCTGGGTCCCTTTAAGAGTGAACTGAGTCCCTTTAAGAGCGACCTGGGTCCTTTAAGAGCGACTTGGGTCCCTTTAAGAGCGACTTGGGTCCCTTTAGGAGCAACCTGGGTCCCTTTAAGAGCGACTTGGGTCACTTTAAGAGCAACTTGGGTCCCTTTAAGAACGATTTGGGTCACTTTAAGAGCGAAATGGGTCCCTTTAAGAGCGACTTGCGTCCCTTTAAGAGTGACCTGGGTCCCTTTAAGAGCGACTTGGGTCACTTTAAGAGCAACTTGGGTCCCTTTAAGAACGATTTGGGTCACTTTAAGAAAGAAATGGGTCCCTTTAAGAGCGACTTGGGTCCCTTTAAGAATGACTTGAGTCCCTTTAAGAGCGACCTGGGTCCCTTTAAGAGCGACCTGGGTCCCTTTAAGAGTGAACTGAGTCCCTTTAAGAGCGACCTGGGTCCTTTAAGAGCGAAATGGGTCCCTTTAAGAGCGACTTGGGTCCCTTTAGGAGCAACCTGGGTCCCTTTAAGAGCGACTTGGGTCACTTTAAGAGCAACTTGGGTCCCTTTAAGAACGATTTGGGTCACTTTAAGAGCGAAATGGGTCCCTTTAAGAGCGACTTGCGTCCCTTTAAGAGTGACCTGGGTCCCTTTAAGAGCGACCTTTTCACTAGATACGATGTTTATATTAATGTCAGAGGAGAGAAGAATACGGGTGGGTTGACACTGACAGATCAACTGCCATGGATTCTTAGAAGGAGGGCTTGTGTTTATAGACTGAAGCTAGATAGAACTGAACAAGCTCAGCTTCAGTGGAGCCAAAGTGGAGGAGTCCATGTCATGGCAAATGGGCGTTCACATGTTCCGTAATTAGGGTCCGTGCAGAACGCCCGGTATCATGATTCATTATGATGCCGGCAGCTCCGTTAATGTTTAATTCCTCATGCCACTGTACTGACTTGTAATGAATTATGATACCGGGAGTTCCACATTCCATTTAGTAGCAAATTGTCTTTGCACGGACCGCAATCACGGAAAGCTTGAATGCCCCCTATTCTGTATAGTGGTGTCTATCTCCGATGCTTTATGTTCTGCTGCAGAGCTCCTCATCCCCACCATAGTTACACCATACTATCCCACCTGCGCTCAACCGCTACTAGAGGGAATTTATTACCTACATGTATCGCAGTTTTATGGTTGGTTGGTTGGTTGGGTGAATGTTATGCTGTCAGAACTACATATTGGTCAAGTGTGAATAGTTTATAGATATGTGCCTCACTCTTCCTGGAACGATCAATAGTTTTGTGTTTTATGTTTTACGCGGCTGTTACATGTGGATGTTGCAGAGTTCCACACAACTTTCTATAACTTTTATCTAATCAATTTCCATCACTTCACAGGAATAGTGATGAGCAGAGTCACCGAACTGTCCAGGTTCGGCACCTTTCTTTAAACCCAAACGGTCGGCAATTGACTCCCAATGTTTCAAGAGGTTAGATGTTACCCTAGGCTGCCAGGAAAACATGGATACAATGTATGGTCTATGGCTGTATCCATGTTTTCCTGGCAGCCCTTGGGCGGCATTTGGCTTCTCCAGTCGCAGGGATACAATTGTAGTGTATTCAGGTTTGGACAACATTGCTGAACCCAGAGTTTGGCAACTTTGCTCAACACTTCTCAGGAACTATCATAAACCTGTCACTGACTGCCTGAGGAATCACTCTACCACCAGTGCTATCTGCTGTTGTTTTGTCTATGTTTGTTCCAGAAATATGTGTGTACTTTGTTCTCAATAATTGTGGGAAACATAGACTAGGCTTTATGTGAATTAGCTAGATATGAGCCCAACCAGAAAATACTTGGGTCTAATCTTAGGGAGTCCTGGAAAACGCGAATACAGCCTATGACCTTTGGCTGTTTCCATGTTTTTCCGGATTCCCTAGAGCTGCATCCAACTTCTTCAGACTCTGGTTATCGCATGTACTCGAGCATGCTCAGGTAATGTTCATCTCTAATAACTTCACAAAAATCCTAGAAGTAACCCATACACTCTAATGATAAGTGACTGGCTCCAAAGTTCCCTCTCCATGGGGCTGTTGTCTGCCGGATATCTGAAGACCATTATTGGAGGCTTGGATCCACTGGAGGATCCTCAGGACAACATCAACCACCAGTTCCTCTTCCATTATCATGCCTGGGAGTTATGGAAGCTGACAAGTAATAGTAATCTCAATTAAAGTGCACAAAGAGATTTCTTTTTTCTCTTAAATAACTGCATTAAAAAAACAACACAATATCAATTAATTTACAAGAACAATGAGAGGTCGTAAACATTACAGAATTGCAAATTCTTAATTAGTGTTACGATGACTGCAAAAGTAAAGAATAGCAAAGAGAGCAATAAAACCAACCGAAAGGAAATCCATGTGAGCAATAGTTAGCGTGGAAACTATTTCATTGTTAGATTCCAAGGGTTGGTTTTAGGGATTGGGGCAAAGTTGGCAAATGCCGAGGGTCCCTGTTTTTTAAGAATGATGATTGCCCTCAGGAAGATCAACCAAAACTTCACGAAGACACCATCACATGTTTCTTAATGTCGGTGAATCTAGGAACATTGCCCCCTGGGAAATCAAATATGCAAAAATACTGCAAAAACACCATCATGTGTTTCTCAATGTCAGTGAGCTACCCAGACCCTCTAATGCAGGGGTAGGGAACCAGGGCCGGACTGGGACTTAAAGTCAGCCCTGGCAATCAAACCCCAGCAGCCCACATAACATATCCTTCCCTATATATCATGGATAGCGTATAAAATACGCGCTGTAGCAAATTCTGTTTCATTTAGCTGTGTCCCCACTACTCCCTTAAACATGTGAACCCCACCATCAGCACCTAAAAATAATCCTATAACATAATCTGCTGCGGATTTGATGCGGCATATTTATGCATTTATTTCAACTGATTAAATCAGAAGCATCAAATCCGCATTTGATTAGGTATGAACGTGCCCTTAAAGGGAACCTGTGGTATCTATACCAGGTACACGGCTGTAGAACCCAGCGTACAGGTCAGGGACTGGATCTTTAGTCTAGTGTAAACCTCTGTAACCATTCTTTTCATTACCCCTGAAGTGTCACAGAGGTGGAGCCACAGCAGCACCTTCTGCCCCCGTCCCTTCCTGCTCTGACTGATGGACTTTAGTTGGAAATGAAAAGGACAATTATATAAGTTTACACTGGACTAAAGATCCTGTCAGTGATATCTCCCTCACACCTGTCTGCTGAGATCTACAGCCCTAGACCTGGTACGGACCTCACAGTTTTCCTTTAAAGGGGAAAAACATGGCCACCTTCTTCCAGAAACAGCGCCACACTCTTCTTCAGTTTGTGTGAGGTATTGCAGCTCCGTTCCATTGAAGTGAATGGAGCCAAGTTGTAATAACCATACACAGTCTGAGGACAGGGTGGTGCTGATTTTGGACAAAAGTTACTATATTTTTTAAATCCCTTTTATCCTGTCTGCTGGTTGTGATCTCATGTGTAATCAAAGATACGTAATTAGGTGCTAGATAGATATTTCCTACTGGATATCTATCTTTCTATTTCCTACTGGATATCTATCTATCTATCTATCTCCTATCTATCTATCTATCTATCTATCTATCTATCTATCTCCTATCTATCTATCTATCTATAAGTAGGGTCCCAGGACAAATTTTAGGATAAATAAGGGTAACCTAGGTAAGAATTTTCTGTGCATGATAATACTGTCATAGGTATTAACATAAGTAAGCAAATATTATCCCCATACTATACACATTACTGCCATACTGTTACTAAGCAAACCCACCAATATTTCCTATACTAACAGTATATAAGCAACAAATAATATCACCACACCATGAGCACGGCCATAATCACCACATAATGACTAATACCGCTACACTGTGACTGAATACAATCCACTATATACAACACTAATATTACCAATAATACCAGAATACACAGGACGAGTAATACCAGCAAACCATGCCCACGGTGACTGGATAATACCACTATACCATCACACCATGTCCACTACTCTCACCATACAGTGACTGGATAATACCACTATACTGTCACCAAATAACAGCCATCATATAAACACCAATATTCTCCCAAAGCAGTGACCATAGAACACAGGTGTCACACTTCGTCCCTCCAGCTGTTACATCACTACAATCCCCATCAAGCCTGGACAGCTAAAGCATGACGGGAATTGTAGTTTTGCAACACCTGGAGGGCCGAAGTGTGACACCCCTGATACTGAGGTAGATCCCAGCTGTGTAAAGGTTTTGCAGACATTATAAGTGATTATAGTGCAGTTACATCCTGTCACTCACAGTAGGCGTCTTCTCTGCATGACCAGACGTCCACTTTTCCTTTTCTTCTCCATCTGGCTCCGGCCATCATGAAGGCTTCTCTGGCCATGACGCCTCTCCACGGGATCTGTCAGACAGACATTTTAGGCTTCATGCTCCAGCAACATCCTCATCTATACATCCCTCCATATAGAATAGCTCCCCCTGCATAACCCTATATAGAATAGCCCCCCCCCCCCGCTGTACATCCCCCATATAGAATACCCCCCCCCCGCTGTACATCCCCCCATATAGAATAGCCCCCCCCCCCCCGCTGTACATCCCCCCATATAGAATAGCCCCCCCCCCCCGCTGTACATCCCCCCATATAGAATAGCCCCCCACATCCCCCCATATAGAATATCCCCCCTGCACCCCCTAAATAGAATAGCCCCCCTGCACCCCCCCCTCAATAGAATAGCCCCCCTGCACACACACCCCTCAATAGAATAGCCCCCCTGCACATCCCCCTCAATAGAATAGCCCCCTGCACACACACCCCTCAATAGAATAGCCCCCCTGCACCCCCCTAAATAGAATAGACCCACTGCACACACCCTAAATAGAATAGACCCCCTGCACACCCCCTAAATAGAATAGCCCCCCTGCACACACACCCTAAATAGAATAGCCCCCCTCCCCCCTAAATAGAATAGACCCCCTGCACACCCCCTAAATAGAATAGACCCCCTGCACCCCCCTAAATAGAATAGCCCCCCTGCACACCCCCTAAATAGAATAGCCCCCCTGCACCCCCCTAAATAGAATAGCCCCCCTGCTCCCCCCTAAATAGAATAGACCCCCTGCACACCCCTAAATAGAATAGCCCCCCTCCCCCCTAAATAGAATAGACCCCCTGCACACCCCTAAATAGAATAGCCCCCCTCCCCCCTAAATAGAATAGCCCCCCTGCACCCCCCTAAATAGAATAGCCCCCCTCCCCCCTAAATAGAATAGACCCCCTGCACACCCCCTAAATAGAATAGCCCCCCTCCCCCCCTAAATAGAATAGCCCCCCTGCACCCCCCTAAATAGAATAGCCCCCTCCCCCCCCCCTCAATAGAATAGCCCCCCTGCACACACACCCACGTAGAATAGCCCCCTCTGCGTGCCTCCCCCCTCCCGCTGTGTGGCCACATGTGAAGAGGTTAAAGAAAAAAAAAACATTCTCACCTCACCTCGCTCCCCAGCAGCTTCTTCCTCAGCTTGGATCTTCGGTCCACGTCCACTGCTGCTGTTTCATCTTGCGTTGGCGGCGGCAGCGACCCCTCTCCTCTCTGTCCTCCAGGTCCTCAGCGGCGCGTCAGGGAAGTGACGTCAGCCGCTGGGGGCCTGGTGATGTAGGTGCCTGCAGACGTGCCTGCGCGCGCGGCACGTCTGCGGCCTAGGCATCGGGGGGGGGGGGGGGGATCAGGAGGGGCGGAGACACACCACCGCAGCCCCCTCCCGCCATCACAGCCCTCTCACCTCGGCTCGGCTTGCCCGCCCCTGCCTGCTCCTGACGTGCTCCTTCAACTAACGAGGGGCCGCTGCGGCCGGCCGCATCGGCCCCACGTTGATTAGATTGGAGGAGCACGTCAGTAGCGGGCAGGGGCGGGCAAGCCAGGCCGAGGTGAGCGGGCCGCAGCGGTGATCTTTTTTTCTTTTTTTTTTTTCATTATCCAGCCCGGGCGGCCCACGGACTGGTAATCTGGCCAGCCCAGCGGGCATTTGCCCGCCCTGCCAGGTTACCAGTCCGGGCCTGTAGGGAACCATGGCTCTCCAGCTGTTGCAAAACTACAATTTCCATTATGCCTGGAGAGCCAAAACTTTAGTTTTGCAACAGCTGGAGAGCCAAAGTTCCCTTCCCCTGTTCTAACAGAAAGGAACCACCAAGCCAAGGAAGGTCTCCTCAATGTTCCTACATTCACGTGATGGTGTCCCTGAGATTAACCATCGATCTTTTGAATGCAGTTGCTAGGCGTTGCTCCCACTAGTGAGAATCCTACTCCACACTGATAAGGGACAATTACCCCCAAACAGCTGTCTGTGGATGGATACCTTGCTTTGGTGCCTTTCTTGACTGGAGACCTTCCTGGGCTTGGTTGCTCCTTCCTGGTAGAAGGTCTGGCTAGCTCACTGATGTTGAGAAATAGAAATGAGCGAAGTGCTTATCTAAACTAAGCTTCATCGGCTGCCTATCAGCGCTGCTCCGCTCCCAGCCGCTCCACCTCTGGTGCCGGGAAAAAGCTGGATCCAATCCTAGGAAACTGGGAAAAGTTTCCCAGGATTGGATCCAGCTTTTCCTGGCATCCTGGGAGGAGTGGCAGGGAGCGGGGCAGTGCTGAAAGGCAGTTGGCTTGTTGGCATTTTTTGCATACCTATTTTCTAAAAGACCCAGAAAAAATGACTGCTAGTAAAAATTTGGGATGGAAAGATATATGGAAGGTACTAGATGTCTCCTTGTCCTAACAGTGTGGAATCTGAATTGGAGCTGACAGATTGGTGATTGAACTTTAGATTTAACAGGATCTGAGTGTTGAGACTATGACCAATCGATAACGTAGAGAGGAGTAATGTAGCAATGCGAGAGGGGAGAGACATATGCTACTGCAATGCCCTTCTCTCTGCTCTCTGCCACTGTGAGCCAGGCGAACCCATAAATTTACAATATGTGGTCATCTCAATCATGTGACCAGGATCCGGGAGAGGATAAGTTAAGCATGTGTTTCTTCTGGCTCATCCTTGTGAGTGTGAACACTCAGGGGGTGTTTTTATGACTTTTATGATGCAAAGAGGACAGCCACAGAAAGAGTTAATATAAAGTTTGCTATCTCATCTGCCAAGAGCTCGGAGGCTGTGACGAGCCCGGGTATCGGGGGAATAGGACTACAGGAAAGTTCTCAGCAATTCCATAGAGTCTCAGCATGAAGACTTCTCATGAAATATGTAAAATCCTGACAGTCTGACTAATAGCAGGTTAGTAAAGTGCTGGAGGAGCAGCTGTGGAGTATGCACCCGCAGGTCAGATCCTCCTGATAGCACCATATATTGAAGATGTCCATCACAGAATAACTCCACCCAACTGTTTTCAATGATCAGTGTCATAACCGCAGGTAGGGTTCAGCCAGCAAAGGGACGGAGAAGGACACAGACAGTGAACCCTAGCCTGGTCCCACCCTGCTGACCCTGCCTACCATGGTAATGGTCCTTTACCTGAGGCTATGGTAAAAACAGAGACAAGACAGACAAACACCAAAGGATAGTCATAGGGACCGGGGTCAAACCAAACAGACAATACAGCACAAAATCCTGATCCAAACAGAGAGGTCAAGAAAACAAGGAGACCTGAGGTCAGAAAAAGCCGGGTATAACAATACTGAGAAAAAAGGAGCAAAGGAACACTGAGCAAGCTTGTAAAGACTAAGAGCAAGCGAGCATTATGGGAACTGGGGATGTTAAATAGGAGGTCAGGGGTCCGGTCCAGAGACCTGGTCTAGTATGAGATTGGACCAAACACACAGAACACAGACTGACACGGCGAAGAGTAAGTGTCAATCACCTAGGAAAAACAGAGGTTGACTGTAAAGTGGCCAGTGGGAATCTAGCAGGGAAGAGACGGGTGTGGGTAAAGGCGTAATCTCATTCTTATAACACAAGCCAAGGACTACGACATCTAAGAAAAGTTGTGGATTGTCCGTTATTACACATCGGGTCATATTGAGCATGATGGAGGCAGAAGAAATGTCCTCTCTTGTAACTGGAACTTTGATAGTGAGGATGTCTACTCCCTGAACTCCCCACTGTTCCTATTGAGCTTATATATAGAGTCCAATTAAAACTGGGACAAGGCAACTTATCCAGGAGGTAGACTTCCTCAGGAGGTAGACTCTACTTATGTTGAAGCTTATACTACCCTGCGGGAATGGATATAAAGTGGAATGTTGCTATATTTAAAGAAAAAAAAAATCAATGTGTAATTTTTGTTCTGTGTTTCTCTCCCCAGGAGCGTGTTTGTAAAAGCTTATGAAAAAAAAGGCATAAAAAGTGGGCATCTTTTTAAAAAAAAATAATTTAACAGATAAAAAAAAATGCATATTTTAATTTTTTTTTTACGTAAGCAAACTTCCCCCCGAGCCCTAAATAAAGGGGACATAACCGTATTAACTATGTTACTATGCATTATTGTAAATCTTATCTTTTTGTGCATGGTACCTTATATGTGATGACAATGTCAATTTTATGTTCATTTTACTAGTTACAGTTTGGCATTAACCCTCTAAGCCCAAGGGAAGAGCAAGTCTTCAGCCATGGTTTCCCTAGAGGTTTCCTTCACAGGGGGTTATATATATTTTATTAACTGTCACAGCTTTGGTTCGGTTCCAAAGTCAGGTAGAATGGTAGAGTAATAAAGTCATAATGCTAATGGTAGGTGAGGATCTTCAGTTGGCTCATTGGTGCCCTTGTAGAATACCAGCTCTGCTAGAAAGTGAAAACATGCTGCCCCCTTATTGCTGTTTGGCCAGATGCTGTATGTCATACAACTGGGGATCCCACAGTATCCATGACTCTTAGTGGCCTAGAACTTCACCTGACTCCTTTACGTATGGTAAGAGATCTCACCCCAGAGCTTTATACACAGTTTAGGCTATTCACTACAGATTAATTATGGCTTCCATGTTGCTGTTGCTTTTCAGGCTGTGCACACAGACAGTGCAGGATCTCCCCCTCTGTGTGCACAGACGCTCTAGACATTGGGCTCTGCCTAACAATTCTGGGAGAACTGAAAACGGATTCATCTTGCAGAGCAGCAATCTACAGAGAATGGAAACTATAAGACATGTAATGGGCAGATATAATGCTGCTCCTCATGTATACACACACGGCCACTTATCCTGAAAATCACCCGACCCAACAGGTACATTAAGTATATATTCTTTCCTTTTATTGTCGCCAAACTTGTTTCGGCTGTGTTTCGCCATCCAGTGTATTTCCTATCAGCCGTGGATTATGCAGTCACAGCTGCAGTATAAGAGCAAGTCTTGAGGATGCAATTTACACAGCTCATAACCACCGGGGACATTGAATTATGCAGCATAACAAAGAAAAAAGTTTGCAAAAATTTACATATTGTTATCAGAGCAAGAAGTCACCAGGGGATGGTGGCTGAACTGCAGAGAGTCGCGTAGATGTGGTGGGCGGCTGATAGAAACCCTGGCTGTACCATCTCTGCTTATGTATTTATTTGTTTATAGATTCATTTATTTGTTTGTTTATTTTACTTATGTGTTTAATTATTTATTTATTTTAAGTTTATATATTTTCATACCAAGTAAAAAAAATATTATTTTTATATATATATATATATATTTTTTTTTTTTTGAAGAATTGAAGCTTCCCTTTTCTGTATGAGTCGCGGCTCTTTAGCTCGCTGGAGTGTTGAGGATGACACTTGTATACGGATCTGGCCTAGTTTTTTCTCTTCTTTTTGCTTCT
The DNA here is from genome assembly GCF_027789765.1 of Dendropsophus ebraccatus. Lineage (NCBI taxonomy): Eukaryota > Metazoa > Chordata > Amphibia > Anura > Hylidae > Dendropsophus > Dendropsophus ebraccatus. The sequence goes on from NC_091464.1 coordinate 93,795,561, forward strand.
ATTCATAATGACTAGTATCAATTAGCAGGAGGAGGTGTACACAAACCCTGAAGCGAGCCTTCGGCAGCCGCGACTCCAACCTCTTCCAACCATGGAACATTATTTTATCACAGCTGCATAATCTGCAAACTGTTTAGCTCTTTACACAGAATTGCTGGTGTATTAAGATCTCAAAGTTTCTTTATTTCCCTGAACTTCAAAAATGTTACAATTTTGATATTTATGACAGCGATGAGCAAGTAAAAAGGCCTGTGGTGCTAAGCTAGAACTTCCATTATATCTTTGCTGGCATTCTCAGTCCCTTCCAATCCGCCCCATTATAGCGAGTAGACATCTGGGATATTTGGGACCCCCTCCTACTTTATCATATATGGATTTCTTGAGGTTGTTGTCCTTTATTCCTACAGATTGGCATTGGGACTCTTTACAGCCCCAGACTGTGCAAAAATGCTCAGGAGAGAAGCTTTACGGACCCTTCAGAAATTTGCAGTTGTTCATGTATACAGAAGATCGCTAAGCTCTCTCTAGTGTTGTCCTTTTAAATGTACATGCTATAGGTTTATACAGGGGTTAGAGCTTTGTATCAGAGAATCTAGGTACATTATTTAAACATGGACAAACCTGCAATCATTTGGTTCAGGGTGATTAACTTTGAATCAACTGTTAAATTAGTTTGAGATTAACTTGTACAGGAGCAGGGACTCCTATCAACAGAGAGGTGTCCCTGCTCCTGTATATTTAATGATGACAGATCTATTTTATGGCTTACTGCTCAGTTAACACTTGCAGGTTCAGTTACAAAGTACCCTGCACAGTATATTTAGGAAGTTTAAGAGGAAATAAATACCCCATTGCTGTTTACCACACTTGCTTGACCAGACATGGAGTGAACCCAAGCAATAAGCAGTGATGCATACATAATTATTGCTTGGTGTACAGGAACAGGGAACAGCTTCTGTACCTGCTTCTGTATGTAGTTTCCATAGGGCCCTTTGTTCATAGTGTAGAGTACCATGGAAACTACTGGTACTTCTGATCCTGCTTCTGTAAGTAGTGAGGAGGAAGGCATACACTGTAGAGTTTCCAGGCCCAGTGAATGCTTGGAGTGCAAGCAGCATTGTTGTTTACCCCCTGTGGGATCTTAACACACCCTCTGGACCAGTCTTGGCATAATCCTATGCAGTAAGTAGTTTAGTATGCAGGGACCGGGATGCCTTTCATTGATAGAAGTCTCTGCTCCTGTATATAGTTTCCAGGACAGGAGCCCTTGCTCCTGTAAGTAGTGAGCAGCCAGGCACACACTGTAATGTGCAGAGTGCCAGTGTCCAGCGAATGTTGTGACTGCAAGTGGTGATGCATTCAGTATCACCAGTTATCCCTGGGCAGAACATATTTACTAAGCAGGACGCTCTATACCCCCAGTGTATGTATCACAACTTAGTGTACAACAGGTGTCTTTGACAGGTGTCCCTGCTCCTGCACATTGCTATTTGCCCAAAACAATTCTAACAATTTAGAATTTTGGGGGGGATATTCAGAGCTAAATTGATTCAAAACCCATTTTTCGATGCTACAAACTGAATTGACTGGTTGAATGGTTAGAGGTGAACATTCCCTTTAAGAATTGACACAGAAGTGATAGCAGTTGATTCTTTGTAAACTCTGAGAATGGTTTTATTATTTTTGCTTTCATTAAACAGCAATTAAACAGCGGCGTTCATCTGGTCTAGACGCTCGGAAGGCGCGAACCTTTCCCGTGCAGGAATCGGAATGAAGCAGATTTTAAACAGCTTAATTAAATAAAAGGAAGGAACTCTAATTAGATGTCCTAAAATCCCCCGGAGCTGTATTTAACTAGAACAACTAGATTTTCCTCATCCATTTAAACTGCTTGGCATAATCGCTGCATTAACTGGAATAGTCAGATCTCCTAGGTGCCATATCAAATTGTATTCTGCATTAAAACAGGCAAATGTATGTGTTCATTTTCACAATTGGAGATTTTATTGTGGACCGGCTGATTCATCATAAAGACACAATAAAGTAAAACCACTATCAAAATTACAAATCTAATCCCGGCATCTCTGTGCCAAATCTGTTGGTCCATGGAAACCATCGATAGAAGGCGGCTGATGACGGTTCTTTATTATTATTATTATTATTATTATTATTATTATTATTATTATTTACTTATTAACTATTATTACGTAATTATCCATGATTATTCAGCTTCCTGTCCCTGGGTAGACATGGCAGTGGCCGAATATGTTGCTCTATACTCCGCATCTATATTATTATATTGCAGTGTCAGACATGGATGAGGAACGGTGGTCAGCACTATAACCACTGAGCCTGAATCCAGGACTGCCCTTCATGTATGATGAGCACACAAAAAAGGGGCCTGTGGAGCCTCATCTAAGAGTCTGGAAACACAGGACTAGCCAGATATTCCTCCGGCAAGGACCTATCCAAGGGGCGGCTCCTGTAGGGAAACCACCAAAACCACCATATTAAGTGGCCCTATAAGTCAATGTAATGACAAGGGAAAACCAAGGCCAGGTATCCATCCACAGACAGCTGTTTTGGGGTGTTGCCCCTCATCAGTGTGGAGCAAGATTCTGGCTAGGTGGGAGAAATAATATTCTTTATTTGAATTCACATAAAATCTTCAGACAAACAGTGTTAAAAAAGCGTCATGCGGGGACCCGTCCATATGACGGATCACGTGATGTAGTCACGTTGCCGCGCCGGGTGCGATCACGTGACCGGAAGTGAGGACGGCGTCTGGAGGCCGGATTCTCCATTAAAGATCAGTATATAAGGGACCTTGGGATAGGGGAACATCACCTCCTAGAGAAAGCTTTGCGCGAAACGTGCGTTGGAGGGGAGCGTGCACACACCTTGACCACAGGTACTGGATATTTCATGTAAATTTTACCCTTCTCTATTAATTCTTCCTTGCTGCCACTGGGCTTTGTGCAATATAAATTATACCTATCTTTTGAAGGGAATTGTGCAATGAACCAATACTAATAGATTGTAACATAACTGGTTTACTGGATCTTGTGCAATACTGTTCAAATATTTCCTGTGTATTATTTGCCCCATGTGCATGGCTATTATGGCTTTTTTAACACTGTTTGTCTGAAGATTTTATGTGAATTCAAATAAAGAATATTATTGATTACATTGTTGTCCGTTGTGTAGGAGTTGTGTAGTTGGCTAGAGGACAGGCCGCTTTTCTTTGGTCTATATATGAGTATATAGGTGGGAGAAATGCCTAGTTAAGCCATGAGAGAAACAGATCACTAATCTCAGGGAGACTAGCCAAAGATAACACTGCCGGCTGCCGGTTAAAGCGCTCAATGCGCTGTAGCCAAAATCCTGCTCCACACTGATGAGGGGAAACACCCCGAAACAGCTGTATGTGATTGGATAGCTGACCTTGGTTTTTCCCTTGTCATTACATTGACTTATAGGGCCACTTAATATGGTGGTTTCCCTACAGGAGCCACCCCTTGGCTAGGTCCTACCTGGAGGAATATCTGGCTAGTCCTGTGTTTCAAGACTCTTAGAAGAGGCTCCACAGGCTCCTTTTTTGCGTGTTCATGTTTCCCAGAGAGCAATGCACCTAGGATTTCACTGCATTGAGCGCTTTACCCACAGGTGGCAGAGTTAACTTTGGCTGGTCTCCCTGAGATCAGTGATCTGTTTCTCTTCATGTATGATGGTGGAGACTCCCATATTCTTCTGAGTGCTGGAGCTTTTTTTGTATGCTGGGGTTTTCTATGATGACTAGGTGGATCCAAAGGCATTTTCTGGTTACTAGAGATGAGTGCACCTTGAGCATTCCCAGATCTATACGAGCATTTGGAATTTGATTACCGCTGACTGAAGAGGTTGGATACAGCCCTAGGTATAGGCCATAGGCAGTATCCCTGTCTTCCAGGACTCCCTAGGTATGCATCCAACTTCTTCAGCCACCTGTAATCAAAATCCGATCACTCAGGCTTGGACAGACCCAAACTTGCTTGAGTTGCGCTCATGGTTACTAGTTCTCTCTGATCAAGATTTGGTGTGACAAAGACTAAAATAATTAAGTTCCAGGAAACATACTGCTGTACAGTGCTACAATATATATACCTGGTGTCCTATTGCCTATTTCTCCCTGATGACCTCGCCATTACTGGTGACAGAAACATGTCGGGAGATATAGAACACCGATGGAAACAATGAGAGGTATCCTGGTCATGATTCTTGAGAGGTGGTCAAATCTCCCGCTGTCGTTATTGTTTGGACTATTTGGGAATGGGACGTTACTAAAATCAGCAATTCTTGCTTATTTATTTTTATTATTTATTTTATTTATTTTTTTTACTTGCGTACACAGTTCACCATGTAGGATCACTGACCTTATATTTTAATAGTTCTAAAACTTCCACACATTTTTCCAGAATGTAAACTTTGCTATCGGCCTATCCTGTCTGTAAATTATAAATCAGTTGTGCCTGGAAAACATTTAATGATACCAGTTTTAATATATATTCAGTCCAATGTGCAAGCCAGCCAAGCTCTATATAGACTGCAACTCACATCGCAACCATTGGGTGGCCACACGTATAGCATAAACACCTCCTGACAGTACATATCACAACCACAACTACTGGTTGACCACACATGTAGCATAAATGCCTCCTGACAGTGCACAACAATCACAACCACTGGGTGGCCACACATCACATAAACACCTCCTGACAGTGCATATGGCAATCACAAGCACTGGATGACCACACATATAGCATAAACACTTCCTGATACATGCCTACTACAATCACTACTACTGGGTGGTCACACATATTACATAGACACCTCCTGACAGCGCATACCACAATCACAACCACTGGGTCGGTACACATATATAGCATAAACATCTCCTGACAGTGCACATCAATCACAACCGCTGGGTGGACACACACACATACAGTGGGGAAAAAAAGTATTTAGTCAGTCACCAATAGTGCAAGTTCCACCACTTAAAAAGATAAGAGGCGTCTGTAATTGACACCATAGGTAGACCTCAACTATGGGAGACAAAATGAGAAAACAAATCCAGAAAATCACATTGTCTGATTTTGTAAGAATTTATTTGCAAATTATGGTGGAAAATAAGTACTTGGTCAGTAACAAAATTTCATCTCAATACTTTGTTATATATCCTTTGCATACAGAAAAAAGGACTAAATATAATGCCAAAAATCTTTATTCATAAATCACAAAACTCATACTCAATTTAATCAAAACTCATAATCAATTTATGTATTTTCAAATTACATAACATGATGTTTTATGGCATTCCAGATAAACTGACACGGTGGGGTAAGTAACATAGGCTACAGCAGACAACTACACCAATAATCATCAGTGCAGTACCAACACTAGTATACACGGGAGGGGGGTTAGTCCAAGTCCAAGCTTCCCACAATGGAGAGCATCCGCCTGAATACCACCCAAAAGAAACATAAACCCTGCAAGCCAGTAAACAAATCACCACTCACCCATGTTAGCGTCTCCCCAACGTACGTTTCACGTTTCGCGCTTCCTTTGTTGGCAATGACAAAGGTCAAACGTGCATATCACATTTACAACCACTGGGTGGCCACATACTGTATATAGAATAAACACCTCCTGACAGTGCAGAACACATTCACAACCACTGGGTGGCCACATATATGGCATAAACACCTCTTGATGCAATATCAGTCAGCTGAGTGGCTAAATCCTCTTCCATATCTACAATCTATTCTCGTGCCTTTTATCAACATAAATAATTCTGAGGGTCAATGATTCAATCCAAGGCACGACGCTGTCCCCTTCCTGCAGTTGTAGCTGCCAGAGGGTCATGGAGACGCTAAGCACTTGAGGACGTCGAGGGCCGGGCTTAATGGAACTCAAGTAGGTTCTCAGCCGCTCAGGTAAGGGATGTAATGGACGTTGTGCTGTTTGTGCTTTATATAATATCTTTTCTATCTGACATCTCCTGTGTATATATAAGGCTGAGCGGCTTCAATATTACAGCCTCTCCTAACAATGGAGCACGGTTAATTTATGCTGCTTTTAGATATATTAATTGACATGCACTACAAGCTATGTATTGTAATTACATTTTAGCTCCTCATTTTGTGCATGAATTATTATTTTATTATTTATAACATTTTATTTTCATTTTCTAGGTTTATGTCAGTATTATATTTCATTCAGGTTTATTACTGTTGGTCACTTTTATTGCGTTTTATTGTTAGTATTATTTCATTTAAATTTTTTCTGCAGATTCTGTCTTCTTTTTTATGATTTTGTCACTTATTTATTTTATTACTTTTGTCATAAGGATTTTTTTATCAATATTTTTTACTTTATTCAAGCTTATTACTTAAAGGGGTATTCCAGCGAAAGTACTGGTGTCAGAAAGTTATATAGATTTGTAATTTACTTCTGTGTAAAAAAAAAAAGAAATAATAAATCCTCTGGTCTTCCAGTACTTATCAGCTGCTGTATGTCCTGCAGGAAGTGGTGTATTCTCTCCAGTCTGACACAGTGCTCTCTGCTGCCACCTCTGTCCATGTCAGGATCTGCCCAGAGCAGGGGAGATTTTTTATGGAGATTTGCTGCTGCTCTGTACAGTTCCTGACATGGACAGAGGGGGCAGCAGAGATTGAAAAGAATACATCACTTCCTGCAGGACATATAGCAGCTGATAAGTACTGGAAGACTGGAGAGTTTTTAATAGAAGTAAATTACAAATTTATATAACTTTTTGACACGAGTTGATATGAAATAAAAAATGAACGAGTTCCCCTTTAAGTAATATTGGAGTCAGTGATAATGAGGCATAGTGTATTTATATATATTTAAATAAGCGCTGCGGAATCTGTTGGCGCTATACAAATAAATATTATTATTATTATAAATATTATTATTATAGTTTACATTATCCTCACAGCCGTACAGGTCGTCACCCAGCTTTCCCAGAGTCTGATAACACTGACTGAGTAGGATTTTTTAGCAGCCAGCCAGAAGTAGAGCTGACGGCCACTTAGAGGAGTCCTCCGACCCTTGGCTAGGTATTAGCGCTGAGTGAAGCATCTTCTCCCCGGGATTAGTGCAGTCACAGACTACGAGGGACACTTTGCATCGATCCTCCCCAGACGTGATTGTCCCACTTTACCATTTAGCATTTTACAGCTGTCATCTGCTCCTTCCTCCAAACCTCCATTGTGTAAGGTCTGATGGGAAGCGGCGAGCCCGCTGTGCCGGTGATTGGTGCAGTATGATAATGCGGCCGATGATATTCTAATAATGACCGTACAATAGACGCAATCCTGCTGTAAAATAACCAGAAAGAGAGGCATTCAATAGAGAAGAAATGAAAGGCTGACTGCAGCGCTGCAAGAACAAAGCCTCCTCCAGCATCGTCATCTCTCCTTCCCCCGCTCATCAATACATCGAGGGGCGCTGGAGGAGACGCCTATAATCAAATTGACTGGCAGTCAATTACCTCCCAGGCAATCTGCTCTCTGCCGGCTCCATTTTGAAAGACACACTTCAATGTGAGGATGGAGCGAAGCTCCACTCTGGGACCTCATTCCGCAGTCAGAATCTACACACAACGTTATCCCAATCTTATTACATGTCTTATACTCCGGTTGCATCCAGAGCTGCGTGTGGGATTTCACTGGTTTCTATTAGTGAGAATTTATATTGATACCTGCTGTGAGATCTCAGGATCCATGACTGGGCCTTTCCCCGGCACCCCCTGCTGCTCCAGTGACTGCATACACCATTCATTCTCTCTTCTAATATTAAAAAGCCATAGCTCCGCCCCCCAAGGACGTGGAAGCCAATCATATCAGGTGACACCTATGTCTGCTGGATTCCTGTTAGCTCTCAGGACCTGCATTAAGACACTGTTAGGCTAGGTTCACACAACGTCAAAAATATTGAAAAGGCGGCCGATTTTCATATTTAAAAAAACGTCCGTTTTTGCCGAGATTTAACTGACTGCAATGACAATGCATTGAAGTCAATGGGCAGACAGACATCCAATGCACACAATGCATTGAATAACAGACCTTTTTTCCGTGGGCGTCAAAATAATAAACATGATCATCATTTTCGGACGTCTTTTGCAAACAGCGGACGTTTTTTATTAGTAGTTCACACGACTCAAAATAACGGACGTTATTTTAAGCGGAGCTGAAAAAACGTGTCAACATAGCCTTATTATGATTGCTAACTCAGCTACTTTTGTACTCTAGTCTATGCATGTGCAGCAGAATTAACAGTCAGACTAGGTGGGTTAAAGGGGCTGTTCACAAAATAATAAATGAATAAAATAGATTCTTTCAAATCAACTGGTGCCAGAGATTTGAAATTTACTTCTAGTTAAAAATCTCCAGTCTTCCAGTACTTATCAGCTGCTGTATGTCCTACAGGGAGTGGTGTATTCTCTCCAGTCTGACACAGTGCTCTCTGCTGCCACCTCTGTCCATGTCAGGAACTGTCCAGAGCAGCAGCAAATCCCCATTGAAAACCTCTACTGCTCTGGACAGTTCCTGACATGGACAGAGGTGGCAGCAGAGAGCACTGTGTCAGACTGGAGAGAATACACCACTTCCTGCAGGACATACAGCAGCTGATAAGTACCAGAAGGCTGGAGATTTTTTTATTTTTTTTATAGAGGTAAATTATAAATCTGTGTAACTTTCTGACACCAGTTTATTTGAAAACAATGGCGAGAAGCCGGTGAAGCACATTTTATGATTTGATCTTTTCAGACGTCACATGTAAAACTGTAAAAACCTAAACTAAATAAGGACACAGAAATCTGGAGAAAAATCAGCCTGTAGGATGTGAGGAATATTTCAGAGCCTGCACTTGTATCTGACTGGAGAGAGAAGAGATACAAGGTAGCGAGCAGCGGTCATGAATTGTAAACCCCGACGCTCTGATTACCAGGCAGTAATTTTTAATACGGCTCCACAACAATATAAATGAAAAGCTCCATAATAATAACCATAAAATATTCATTACACTTTAATACACTGTAGTAAATTTTAAAAGTTGCGGTGAAATGTTGCGCTGACAATACTTGTGAACTGAGGAGCCGGAATTGAGTTGTTGTCCACAGGGACTGGAGATACAAGTAATCGCATCCATTTAAAGTGACAGCGAATGCCCTGCTGCTCGGAGATCACATGGTGCACGCTGACCACATGACCAGGACCTGACCACATGACCAGAACCTGACCACATGACCAGGACCTGACCACATGACCAGGATCCTGGTTTACCTAGAGAAGCATGATGATACAAAGCCATCCAATGCAAATAAGACCCACATATCTATATTATTAGCAACCTGCCCAATGATGAAACAATTCCAGATAGTGAAGTGGAAGAAGCAGGAGCGGTCCGGCACCAAACCCTGCACATGACAGGTGAATAACGAATTATGCTACCTTATATTGGAGTCTTCTGTAAAAAAAAAAAAAAAAAAAAAAAAAAAATTATATATATATATATATATATATATATATATATATACTATTTTTTTAGTAATATAGTGTATATATGCTTTACATATATATATATATATATATATATATATATATATATATATATATATACACACATATATATATATATATATATATATGTAAATAAAGCATATATACACTATACTACTATACAGCTATTTATCCATCTATCTATCCCTGCCTGACCACTGCTGTACAGATTATTGATGTTGTTTGTTGTTTCTCTTCCCACCAAGAATGAACTAGGATATATTGTTGCGTTTTCTTCCCAACCGTTATCATATCCCTAATCTTACTCCTGGATGATAACCCCCCCCCCCCTGCACACACACACACACACTTACACCCCTCATCTTGCACTCATGTAATGACTACGCTGTCCACCCTACACTATTGTTATGGTTTTTATGCTTGTTTACACCGTTTCACAATAACAATTTATTGAATCAGAAAATCTGATTGAGATAATCACAGTTATTTTTCGTCAAGTTTTTATTAAAACAATCAGTTGTACAGGACTAAACAAAGCAGGAGAAAATCCATCAAACGTCTCTATCATTTTATAATAATGGAAGCCATTTTGAGCTTTTTGTGTTGTAGACGGCAATGCACAAATATGTCAAGTGGAAAAACCTACACAATGGACGTAATCAGATGTAAGAGGATCTCTCCAGCGACATTAACAATCAGAGCGCGCCGGGCCGGGGACACTCCACGATTCAGCACCTGAATTTAACAATTTTAAATAACAAGGATGAAGAGCTCTCTCCAAATTAATCAATTGTGCTCCGCAAGCACCGAAATAGACCCGTCCACTCCCAGAGCGCTGTATATGACACATCTTATAGCAGGTTCCCTATCCGCAGCTTGTAGGAATGTAAGCTTCAAGACTAATTGTTTATGGAACTATTTCTTAAAGGGGAAGAAACTCAAAACTCCTATTGTCACCGTTGTCAGAGATCAGAATCCTGTCATAAACTGTAAAGATGGAGCATTCTCTGGAGCTCATCTCATGAGACTGATCCATAGAACATGGGATCCTTAAAGGAGAAGTCCGGCAAAATATATATTAAGTATTGTATCGCCCACCAAAAGTTATACAAATCACCAATATACACTTATTACGGGAAATGGCTATAAAGTGCTTTTTTCCCTGCACTTACTACTGCATCAAGGCTTCACTTCCTGGATAACATGATGATGTCACTTCCTGGATAACATGGTGATGTCACTTACTGGAAAAACATGGTGATGTCACACCCTTACTCCCAGATCTGTGCGGGCTGTGGCTGCTGGAGAGGATGATGGCAGGGGGACACTGAGGGACACAGGGCACTAGAGGGCCACTGAGCATCCCCCTGCCATCATCCTCTCCAGCATCCAGCTCGCACAGCTCTGGGAATCGAGTTGTGAAATCACCATGTTATCCAGGAAGTGACATCACCATGTTATCCAGGTAGGGACATCACCATGTTATCCAGGTAGGGACATCACCATGTTATCCGAATGAAGCCTTGATGCAGTAGTAAGGGCAGGAAAAAAAAGCACTTTATAAGCATTTCCTGTAATAAGTGTAAATTGGGGATTTGTATAACTTTTGGGGGCAATACTTTAATTTAAAAAAATTGCCGGACTTCTCCTTTACTAACAAGTAATGTAGCCTACAGCTTACATACAGTGTCCATCCTCACCTTTCCCTTAGATAAGTCAAGAAATTTCACTACAATATCCCCACATGTTATTAAAGGAGTCAAAAAAGATAATGATCTCTGTGTGTAATAGCCTGAAAGTGTTGTGAAAAACTGATGACCTCATGACATAGATCACTAAAATGTAAGCAGCCGTAGTGCTGCTCCTCTCCAGGACACATCCCTTCCTTTGGTGTCATTCATAACGAGTAAACTAAACATTTCTAGTGTGAACATGGATTGATTCTGTGTTGGGCTAGTATATTGAATTCTGGTTAACACCTGTGCATTTTCTGGAGTGATTTCTACCAGCACCTAAATGGTCCATGCCTTGCCAGTGATTGACAGCCCTTTCCAGGTGTAGATTTCTGCACCTGCCTAACGGCACAGATCCGGCCGGTTTCACTAAGAGGCATAGGGGGTATGAGGGTAATTGACACTGTGTCTTTGCTGAGAGAGACATACAGAGACTGTGTTGCTGTGGAGAGAGACATACAGAGACTGTGTTGCTGTAGAGAGAGACATACAGAGACTGTGTTGCTGTGGAGAGAGACATACAGAGACTGTGTCTTTGCGGAGAGAGACATACAGAGACTGTGTCTTTGCGGAGAGAGACATACAGAGACTGTGTTGCTGTGGAGAGAGACATACAGAGACTGTCTCTTTGCGGAGAGAGACATACAGAGACTGTGCTGTCTGGATAAGGCCAGTATTGCTTATGTTTAAAGCTGGTGTTTCTGCTGCTTAAAGAGTATAGTGGCCATGGGTCTAGCAGAGGACGATGTCAGATGTATATGGGACATACAGCGCCGTGAAGACATGGCCAAACAGACGGGTCATAACCCTGCGCAGTTTGAAGCAGAGTGAGAGGTCGCTTGGGCCCATCTGCAAAGGACATTGGATAAGCAAGCGTCTGTACAGAGTGCATGTGCTGCTACACAGAGCTGGTGTCCAAAGGAGATGGGGATGTCTGTGCATCTCATTGTCCTCTGGTCAGGAGATGGGGGATGTCTGTGCGTCTCATTGTCCTCTGGTCAGGAGATGGGGGATGTCTGTGCATCTTATTGTCCTCTGGTCAGGAGATGGGGGATGTCTGTGCACCTCATTGTCCTCTGGTCAGGAGATGGGGGATGTCTGTGCATCTCATTGTCCTCTGGTCAGGAGATCAGAGAAATATAAACCAAAAACCTGTGAATTGCTGGTGGGTGGAATCCCACTGCTGGTTGACCTGGATTGTCGCCAGGAGGTGTCCAGGGTCCACCCCGATATTATACTGTCAGGGCCGTTTCTGCCATGAGGCGGAATGAGTATTCCGCCTCAGGCGGCAGATTCTGTGCCCCTGCAGGGGGCGGCAGACAGCAGCCCTGCAGCCGCTCACCTGTCCTGCCGCAGCCGTCCCGTCCCGCCGCTTACCGTCCCGCGCCGTCAGTCAGCAGCTGTCATCGCCCTCCAGCGAGTCGTGAGTGCCCGGGGTCAGCGGGGTGCAGGCGCGGGTGATTCGGTTACGGCGGCGGGGGGGGGGGGGTGCAGGCGCGGGTGATTCGGTTACGGCGGGGGGGGGGGGGGGGGTTGTGAGGGGGCGGCAGACCTCAGGCGGCAGAAACCCCAGAATCGGCCCTGTATACTGTTTGTGAAGAGGCGACCAGAGCCGTATGGTAAGACTATTCTAATTGACTTTAAAACCTGTTATGGGACAGTAAATCATATGCTGGAGGTCTGTGCGGAGCTTCAGGTGGAGTTCATACTGGGCAGAGACTTTCCTTATTTCTGGCAGTTCTGGGGGGGAGAGTCCCCTGTAAAGTGTCCTGTACCACGGAACAGGGACTTGAAAAGTCAGATGAACTTACTGATAAAAATGTCCATGCAATGTCTGTTAAAAATGTCACCCCGCAGTTATGTGATAGTAGTAATGTCCCCGCAGTTATGTGATAGCAGTAATGTCCCCGCAGTTATGTGATAGTAGTAATGTCCCCGCAGTTATGTGATAGTAGTAATGTCCCAGCAGTTATGTGATAGTAGTAATGTCCCAGCAGTTATGTGATAGTAGTAATGTCACCCCGCAGTTATGTGATAGTAGTAATGTCACCCCGCAGTTATGTGATAGTAGTAATGTCCCCCCCGCAGTTATGTGATAGTAGTAATGTCCCCGCAGTTATGTGATAGTAGTAATGTCCCCCGCAGTTATGTGATAGTAGTAATGTCCCAGCAGTTATGTGATAGCAGTAATGTCCCCCGCAGTTATGTGATAGCAGTAATGTCCCAGCAGTTATGTGATAGTAGTAATGTCACCCCGCAGTTATGTGATAGTAGTAATGTCCCCGCAGTTATGTGATAGTAGTAATGTCCCCGCAGTTATGTGATAGTAGTAATGTCCCCAGCAGTTATGTGATAGTAGTAATGTCCCCGCAGTTATGTGATAGCAGTAATGTCCCCGCAGTTATGTGATAGTAGTAATGTCCCCAGCAGTTATGTGATAGTAGTAATGTCACCCCGCAGTTATGTGATAGCAGTAATGTCCCCGCAGTTATGTGATAGTAGTAATGTCCCCGCAGTTATGTGATAGTAGTAATGTCACCCCGCAGTTATGTGATAGTAGTAATGTCACCCCGCAGTTATGTGATAGTAGTAATGTCACCCCGCAGTTATGTGATAGTAGTAATGTCACCCCGCAGTTATGTGATAGTAGTAATGTCCCCGCAGTTATGTGATAGTAGTAATGTCCCCGCAGTTATGTGATAGTAGTAATGTCACCCCGCAGTTATGTGATAGTAGTAATGTCCCCAGCAGTTATGTGATAGTAGTAATGTCCCCGCAGTTATGTGATAGTAGTAATGTCCCCGCAGTTATGTGATAGTAGTAATGTCCCCAGCAGTTATGTGATAGTAGTAATGTCCCCCGCAGTTATGTGATAGTAGTAATGTCCCCGCAGTTATGTGATAGTAGTAATGTCCCCCGCAGTTATGTGATAGCAGTAATGTCCCCGCAGTTATGTGATAGTAGTAATGTCCCCCCGCAGTTATGTGATAGTAGTAATGTCCCCCGCAGTTATGTGATAGTAGTAATGTCCCGGCAGTTATGTGATAGTAGTAATGTCCCCAGCAGTTATGTGATAGTAGTAATGTCCCCGCAGTTATGTGATAGCAGTAATGTCCCCCAGCAGTTATGTGATAGTAGTAATGTCCCCGCAGTTATGTGATAGTAGTAATGTCCCCGCAGTTTTGGATAGTAGTAATGTCCCCGCAGTTATGTGATAGTAGTAATGTCCCAGCAGTTATGTGATAGCAGTAATGTCCCCGCAGTTATGTGATAGTAGTAATGTCCCCCCGCAGTTATGTGATAGTAGTAATGTCCCCGCAGTTATGTGATAGTAGTAATGTCCCAGCAGTTATGTGATAGCAGTAATGTCCCCGCAGTTATGTGATAGCAGTAATGTCCCCGCAGTTATGTGATAGCAGTAATGTCCCCAGCAGTTATGTGATAGTAGTAATGTCCCCAGCAGTTATGTGATAGTAGTAATGTCCCCCGCAGTTATGTGATAGTAGTAATGTCCCCGCAGTTATGTGATAGCAGTAATGTCCCCGCAGTTATGTGATAGTAGTAATGTCCCCAGCAGTTATGTGATAGTAGTAATGTCCCCCGCAGTTATGTGATAGTAGTAATGTCCCCGCAGTTATGTGATAGCAGTAATGTCCCCGCAGTTATGTGATAGTAGTAATGTCCCCGCAGTTATGGGATAGCAGTAATGTCCCCCCGCAGTTATGTGATAGTAGTAATGTCACCCCGCAGTTATGTGATAGTAGTAATGTCCCCGCAGTTATGTGATAGTAGTAATGTCCCCGCAGTTATGTGATAGTAGTAATGTCACCCCGCAGTTATGTGATAGTAGTAATGTCCCCAGCAGTTATGTGATAGTAGTAATGTCCCCGCAGTTATGTGATAGTAGTAATGTCCCCGCAGTTATGTGATAGTAGTAATGTCCCCAGCAGTTATGTGATAGTAGTAATGTCCCCCGCAGTTATGTGATAGTAGTAATGTCCCCGCAGTTATGTGATAGCAGTAATGTCCCCGCAGTTATGTGATAGTAGTAATGTCCCCGCAGTTATGGGATAGCAGTAATGTCCCCCCGCAGTTATGTGATAGTAGTAATGTCCCCCGCAGTTATGTGATAGTAGTAATGTCCCCCCAGTTATGTGATAGTAGTAATGTCCCCGCAGTTATGTGATAGTAGTAATGTCCCCGCAGTTTTGGATAGTAGTAATGTCCCCGCAGTTATGTGATAGTAGTAATGTCCCCGCAGTTATGTGATAGCAGTAATGTCCCCGCAGTTATGTGATAGCAGTAATGTCCCCAGCAGTTATGTGATAGTAGTAATGTCCCCAGCAGTTATGTGATAGTAGTAATGTCCCCCGCAGTTATGTGATAGTAGTAATGTCCCTGCAGTTATGTGATAGCAGTAATGTCCCCGCAGTTATGTGATAGTAGTAATGTCCCCAGCAGTTATGTGATAGTAGTAATGTCCCCCGCAGTTATGTGATAGTAGTAATGTCCCCGCAGTTATGTGATAGCAGTAATGTCCCCGCAGTTATGTGATAGTAGTAATGTCCCCGCAGTTATGGGATAGCAGTAATGTCCCAGCAGTTATGTGATAGCAGTAATGTCCCCGCAGTTATGGAATAGTAGTAATGTCCCCGCAGTTATGTGATAGTAGTAATGTCCCCGCAGTTATGTGATAGTAGTAATGTCCCCGCAGTTTTGGATAGTAGTAATGTCCCCGCAGTTATGTGATAGTAGTAATGTCCCAGCAGTTATGTGATAGCAGTAATGTCCCCGCAGTTATGTGATAGCAGTAATGTCCCCAGCAGTTATGTGATAGCAGTAATGTATGTGCTGCCTAACATGCATTTAACCCATAACTATGTCTCACAACCTGAGCAGGTAAATGATGGGTGTGCTGCAGAGTTAGTTCCAGTGAATGTAGAGTGTGAACTAACCTCTAAAGCAGAAAAAGCAGTAGAAGGGATTAGCTCTAGTGTGCCCCTAAAGGTCATGATGTGTAATGACGAGAAGATTGCATGTGATGAAGGTGCTGTGCTGCCCCTAGAGGTCACGATGTGTAAGGACCAGAGTATTGCATGGGATGTGATGTGGCTGAAAACAATATGGAGAATTTGGTGGCCTTTACTGAGTCAAGTGAGGCCAATGTGGTTGCTGGTGACAACCAGATATCTGATGCAGATTATAACAAGGAGGGTAAGCAGACTGACAAGCTTATGGGTTCGTATTATGTCAAGAGAGTCACCTACAAAGTCAAACAGCATGTGAGAAGTGACTGTGGCAGTGAGCGGTACGTATGCTGGGTATATGTGTGGCAGTAAGCGGTATGTATGCTGCCTATGTGTGTGTGGCAGTAAGCGGTATGTATGCTGGGTGTATGTGTGGCAGAAAGCGGTATGTATGCTGGGTATATGTGTGGCAGTAAGCGGTATGTATGCTGGGTATATGTGTGGCAGTAAGCGGTATGTATGCTGGGTATATGTGTGGCAGTAAGCGGTATGTATGCTGGGTATATGTGTGGCAGTAAGCGGTATGTATGCTGGGTATATGTGTGGCAGTAAGCGGTATGTATGCTGGGTATATGTGTGTGGCAGTAAGCGGTATGTATGTGTGGCAGTAAGCGGTATGTATGCTGGGTATATGTGTGTGGCAGTAAGCGGTATGTATGCTGGGTGTGTGGCAGTAAGCGGTATGTATGCTGGGTGTGTGGCAGTAAGCGGTATGTATGCTGGGTGTGTGGCAGTAAGCGGTATGTATGCTGTGTGTGTGGCAGTAAGCGGTATGTATGCTGGGTATGTGGCAGTAATCGGTATGTATGCTGGGTATGTGGCAGTAAGCGGTATGTATGTGTGTGGCAGTAAGCGGTATGTATGCTGGGTATATGTGTGGCAGTAAGCGGTATATATGCTGGGTATATGTGTGTGGCAGTAAGCATGCTGGGTGTGTGTGTGGCAGTAAGCGGTATGTATGCTGGGTATATGTGTGTGGCAGTAAGCGGTATGTATGCTGGGTATATGTGTGTGGCAGTAAGCGGTATGTATGCTGGGTATATGTGTGTGGCAGTAAGCGGTATGTATGCTGGGTGTATGGCAGTAAGCGGTATGTATGCTGGGTATGTATGTGTGGCAGTAAGCGGTATGTAAGCTGGGTATATGTGTGGCAGTAAGCGGTATGTATGCTGGGTGTGTGGCAGTAAGCGGTATGTATGCTGGGTGTGTGGCAGTAAGCGGTATGTATGCTGGGTGTGTGGCAGTAAGCGGTATGTATGCTGGGTGTGTGGCAGTAAGCGGTATGTATGCTGGGTATGTATGTGTGGCAGTAAGCAGTATGTATGCTGGGTATGTGGCAGTAAGCGGTATGTATGCTGGGTATATGTGTGGCAGTAAGCGGTATGTATGCTGGGTGTGTGGCAGTAAGCGGTATGTATGCTGGGTGTGTGGCAGTAAGCGGTATGTATGCTGGGTGTGTGGCAGTAAGCGGTATGTATGCTGGGTGTGTGGGGCACGTTTTTCCCAGCGTGATGCAGTGAGAATGCATGTGATGCGGAAACATAGTGAAAATCTGTTGTGTATTCTCACACCTAAACTAAGACGTGCTGCTTCAGTAATAAGGTCTTCCATCACAGCTGTGCTAGCCTGGTGCCCAAAAAGTGTCACAAAAATAAAAGAAGGGTAAAAAGTGACCAGTGTGAATATGGTTTTAGACAGGTGTGCTTGGCCTGGTAGGAAGCCGTATGCAAGTGGCTTGTCTGAGAGCGCCCCCTATGTCTATGACAGTAAGCCTGGTGTGGGTGACTGTGTTACACTGCAGAGCAAGATAGACCTGAGTGATGCATCCAGTGGGGTTAGTGGTGGTCACACAGTAGTAGCATCCAGTGAGGTTAGTGGTGGTCACACAGTATTAGCATCCAGTGAGGTTAGTGGTGGTCACACACAGGCCCGGACTGATAATCTGGCAGGCCGGGCAAATGCCCGCTGGGCTGCTCAGATTATCAATCCGAGGGCCGCCGACCAACCCCCCTCCGCTAGCCCTACCGGCCGCCGCCGTCGCACAGGTCAAGGAATTGGTGCGTCCGCTCTGCATCTGCTGCTGTTAGCTGCTTACATATTCCGTCATCAGCAGCCCGATGCAGACCGGCCCCGGAGTCTCCCAGCTCCAGCCCTGCGGCGCCTGCACCCTCATCTACTGCTCTGTGGCCGGCAGTAACGGATGACGTCACACGTCCGCCGACGTGCAGTAGATGAGAGAGGTGCAGGCGCCGCGGGGCTGGAGCTGGGAGACTCCGGGGCCGGTCTGCATCGGGCTGCTGATGACGGAATATGTAAGCAGCTAACGGCACCGGACCAGAGAGGACCAGGAAGAATCTGCTGGATCCGAGGTGAGTATACTTTTGTTGTTTTTTTTTTACAATGTGGGGGCTGTACAGAAGGCCACATTTACTATGGGGGGGGGCTGCATGGGGGGGGATAATATGTTGGGGCTATACTATGTGGGGGCTGACTACACAGGGACCGATACTATGTGGGGGGGCTACACGGGGGGGGGGTTTAATATGTTGGGGCTATACTATGTGGGGGATGACTACACAGGGACCTATACTATGGTGGGGGGCTACACAGGGGGGGATAATATGTTGGGGGCTATTCTATGTGAGGGCTGGCTACACAGGGACCTATACTATGTGTGGGGGGGGGTAATATATTGGGGCTATGCTATGTAAGGGCTGGCTACACAAGGACCTATACTATGTGCAGGGCTACATGGGAAGGGGGTAATATGTTGGGGCTATACTATGTGGGGGCTGGCTACACAGGGACCTATACTACATGGGGGGGGGTAATATATTGGGGCTATGCTATGTAAGGGCTGGCTACACAAGGACCTATCTTATGTGGGGGGCTACATGGGAAGGGGGTAATATGTTGGGGCTATACGGCTATACTATGTGGAGGCTGACTACACAGGGACCTATACTATGTGGGGGCCTACACGGGGGGGGGGAATAATATGTTGGGGGGGCTATACTATGTGGGGGCTGACTACACAGGGACCTATACTATGTGGGGGCCTACACGGGAGGGGGGATAATATGTTGGGGGGCTATACTATGTGGGGGCTGACTACACAGGGACCTATACTATGTGGGGCCTACGGGGGGGGGGGGTAATATCTTGGGGGCTATACTATGTGGGGGCTGGTTACACAGGGACCTATACTATGTGGGGGGCTCCAGGGGGCGGGAATAATAGGTTGCGGTTATACTACGTGGGGGCTGGCTACAAAGGGACCTATACTATGTGGGGGGCTACACCGGGGCGGGAATAATATTTTGGGGCTATGCTATGTGGGGGCTGGCTACACAGGGACCAATACTATGTGGGGGGCTACATGGGGAGGGGGTAATATATTCGGGCTATGCTATGTGGGGGCTGGCTACACAGGGACCTATACTATGTGGGGGGCTACATGGGGGGTAATATTTTGGGGCTATGCTATGTGGGGGCTGGCTACACAGGGACCTATACTATGTGGGGGGCTACATGGGGGGGGGGGGTAATATATTGGGGTTATGCTATGTGGGGGCTGGCTACACAGGGACCTATACTATGTAGGGGCTACAAAGGTAGGATATACTTTGTGGGCTACACAGGGGAAAGGGCTATATTATGTGGGACTGCACAGGGCATCTATATTATGTGTGGGGGGCTATATTATTTATGGGCTGCACATGGGGACCTCTGCTATATAAGTTCTGCTCAGTGGGACCTATGGTATATGGGGACTGCTGCTCAGGGGAGCTTACTATAGGGGAGCATTGAAGTTGCCTATATAATGACATAGCACAGAGGGTCTAATACTATATAGGCACACGGAGCTGCTTGACTACTATTTGGAGGCACATATTGGGCCTGATTGCTTATGTGGGAGATCAGAGGGGACATTGTTACTGTGTAAAGCAATGGGGAATATAGGTTTATGATGAGGTATAAGGTTAGGATGATGCTGGAGCGTGGAGCCTAAAGTGTTTGTCTCGCAGATTCTGGGGAGAAGAGTCATGGCTCAAGAAATCTTCATGATGGGCTGAGCCAGATGGAAAGAAAAGGAAAAAACAGACAACTTTGACTACCAAGAACGTCACTTATGATTCATGTAGGAAGACGCCTCCTGTAAGTCACTGGATGCAACTGCACAATCATGCATAATCACTTTTTGGGTGCATTCACACGTACAGGATCTGCTGCATATTTGATGCTGGGTTCCGTCATTGAGTAACAAAGATATCTGCAGCATGAAATCTGCTGCAGATCCTATATGTGTGAACGTACTCTTAAGGCCTGTAGATCCATTGTATAGCTGGATCTTTACCTCTATGTGGTCACGGCTAGAGATGAGTGACCTTACAGTAAGTTTAGGTTCACATTAACCCAAATCCTGCTGAGGTAGAATATTGTATTTTATATACTGGTGCTATAAAGGGAATATTATTAATAGACAGTACAGCAGTATTATCCAGTCACTGTATGATGATGACGGCGGTGGTCATGGTATTATTTGTCCTGTGTATATTCATTTTATTGGTAATACTTGTGTTCACGTAGTGGATTTTCTTCAGTGACAGCATAGTGGTATTAGTCATGTTGTTGTGATGATCACATGGTGGTCACAGTGTTGAGATATTGTCTGTGACTTGTATACTGTAATAATGGTAGTATCAGTCCCTTTATAAAGGATTGGTCAGTAACAGTAATGATGATATTCGCTTCCTGTATACTGGTGTTAGTTGGTAACTATGACAGCTATTTAGAGATATACAGTATTATCATGCATAGAAAATTGTCTTATCAGTGCTAACATTATACAGGAAATGTGTAATATTATTTTAAATATCCTAAAAATTTTCCTAGGACCCTACTTACACCTCTGATTGCTGCTGTAGCCTGTTGTTGCATAATAGATAGGAGATAGATAGATAGATAGATAGATAGATAGATAGATAGATATATAGGAGATAGATAGATAGATAGATAGATAGATAGATAGATAGATAGGAGATAGATAGATAGATAGATAGATAGATAGGAGATAGATAGATAGATAGGAGATAGATAGATAGATAGATAGATAGATAAATCCAAGAATTCGCAGCGCTTCCATATGGTGAAAAAACTTGTGGTATTTTATTTCAAATAATCATCAGCTAGTGCAACATTTCTATCTCATCATAAGACCTTTCTCAAGCATTCTTGAGAAAGGTCTCATGATGAGACAGAAATGTTGCACTAGCTGATGATTTTTTGAAATAAAATACCACAAGTTTTTTCACCATATGGAAGCGCTGCAAATTCTTGGATTTGTTTGAATAGGGGACGTGGTTCCAGTCTCCATTGTTGGCACTCCAATCACTTTTTCTGTGAGTGCACTCCATTCTGCTGTTTAGATAGATAAGAGATAGATAGATAGATAGATAGATAGATAGATAGATAGATAGATAGATAGATAGATAGATAGATAGATAGACAGATAGATAGGAGATAGATAGATAGATAGATAGATAGGAGATAGATAGATAGATAGATAGATACATAGATAGATAGATAGATAGATAGATAGGAGATAGATAGATAGATAGATAGATAGATAGATAGGAGATAGATAGATAGATAGATAGATAGATAGATAGATAGATAGATAGATAGATAGGAGATAGATAGATAGGAGATAGATAGGAGATAGATAGATAGGAGATAGATAGATAGATAGATAGATAGATAGATAGATAGATAGATAGAAGATAGGAGATAGATAGATAGAAGATAGGAGATAGATAGATAGATAGGAGATAGATAGATAGGAGATAGATAGGAGATAGATAGATAGATAGATAGATAGATAGATAGGAGATAGATAGGAGATAGATAGATAGGAGATAGATAGATAGATAGATAGATAGATAGATAGATAGATAGATAGATAGGAGATAGATAGATAGATAGATAGATAGATAGATAGATAGATAGATAGGAGATAGATAGATAGATAGATAGATAGGAGATAGATAGATAGATAGATAGATAGATAGGAGATAGATAGATAGATAGATAGATAGATAGATAGATAGGATATAGATAGATAGGAGATAGATAGGAGATAGATAGATAGATAGGAGATAGATAGATAGATAGGATATAGAGAGATAGATAGATAGATAGGAAGGGCACGGAGCGGGAGGCGCAGACCTAGCGGAGGCCCAGCATGACTAGGTTAGCTGGGAATGTAGTTTAAAGGGTTAAGTGGGGCAGTAAGGGGTTAAGTGTGAGCCAGTTGGGAGGGGGTGAGGGGTTTGAGGAGAAAACGCGGGAGTTGCTAGGTGAGTCACTTACCAACGGACGCGGTGTTATAAGAAGAGGAGGAAGAGGTGGAGCTACAGTTCTTGCCGGACCTGATTCAGCGCGGAGGTGCCCACGAGGAGCTGCTGGATTCGTCTGTGGAGAGCTGCTGCTGCTGCTGCTGTTGTCGCGGATCCGGATGGCAGACCAGACCTTTCTTCAGTCCCTCCGGGGGTTGGTGGCACAGCACGGGGCTTCCTGGCTGGAGGAACAGATGAGGTTAGCCATGGAGCCCCCACCTGTGCCTCCCTCACCGGCCCCCACCCACCACCCAGCCCCTGCCCAGGACCCCCCTCCGACGGCCAGAGCTGTGCGGGCGCGCAGGAGCCGCCCGCCGGTCCGTCTCAGCCCCTCATCCAGCCCGAAGCGGTCCCGACGTGCCAGGAGCCCCTCACAGGACCCTCTGGTCGGCGCCGGCGGCCGGGCCCGCCCTGCTGCTGGTGGCCGGCCGGGCAGGAATCGCGCGGCTCGGCGGGGTCGCAGCAGGGCTGCGGATGCGGCTGTCCCCCCTCCTCTGGCATCCCGGCTGGCTCCGTCTTCCAGGGGAGCTCCGGCCTTCTCCTCTGGTGGCCCGGCTCCTCCCCCGGCTCCTCCCCCCTCACCTGGCCTCTCTCCGCCCCCTCCGGACTGCCGGCGGCCTAACGCGGCCCGCACACGGGCTCCCGCCCGGTCCCGGCGGCCAAGGAGCCCCTCCAGGGACCCTCCGGTCGGCTCCGGGGAGCAGGGCAGGATCTCACCTGCTGCTCGAGCCGGGAGGAATCCGGCGGCACCGCGGGGCCGTGCTGCTGCGGGAGGCCCCGCCCCCTGGTCTCCCCCGTCTCTCCTGTCCCTCCTTCCACTTGCCGGCCCCTCCGCCTTAACCCCGACGCTGCTGGGGGATCGTGGGGAGCGGCGGAGAGGGTCCCGGCAGGTGGATTTTGCTGAGGAGGGGATCTCTCTCCTGGCCTCCCCTTCCTCCCTCCTCTCTTCCCCTGGCCCCTCCCAGAGCAGTGCAGCAGCCTCTCCAGAGCTGCAGAGCGGAGAGGCTGCCTTGCATGATGTCCCTGGTGCCCAGCGCCTGTCCCCTTCAGCTGCCGCAGGTGCTGCTGCTGCTGCAGCAAGTGATGTCCGTGGGGGAGCAGGAGCTCCGCCCGCTACCTTCGCTCACCAGGCGGAGGGAGCCCGACGTCGCAGAGGGTCCAGGAGTTCGTCCCGCCAGGTGGCTCCTCCTTCCAGTCGGACAGGACCGGTGTCGATGGTCGTGGCGGCGGCCGGGCCCAGCAGAGACGACGCACAGCGGCAGACGGCTTACACCGGGTCCTGGGCGCCAGAGAGTTCGGGAGAAGAGTCAGGAGACGAAGGCTTCCGTCATCGCGGATCCGGGCATTCGGCTGTTCCGGCGCCTGGCCAGAGTCAGCTTGGTGAGCATAACCCCTCTATGTCCTCTTTTCTTCCGCTTGCTTCTTCTTCTTCTGTGTGGATGGGTGGGAATTCGTTAGCATCTGTCTCTTCTGCTGTCCCTGGTGTGTCTGCGCAGAGCGATTGGGTGGGTCCTTTACTGGCGGGTATAGGTCAGCTGTTTAGTCGCCTGGTCGCTGCTCCCTCAGCGGCGCCATCCCCGGTTAGTGCTTGGGTGGAGGCGGGCGGTCCAGGGGGTGTCCAGGTTACGTCGGGTGGGAATCAGGCAGCTGTAGTTGACACGCAAAGGGGTGATGCGGTCGCGGGGGTTGCGCCTGCGCCGGTGGCAGCGTTATCTGCCTCTGACCCCGTGGTGGATCCGGTCCGTTTGGACGATGCAGCTCGGGGTGAGGTTTATGTTTGTTTTGATGGCCCGTTGGGGGCGCACCTGAAGCAGGAGGTCAGGGAGAAAATCTGGAAAGACGAATACGTCGAGATTTTTTCCCTGTTACCTTTGGAAAAATTTAACTTGGACAGGGTGAAAGTGACGGAGTCCAAGAAGGAGGAGGAGGAGCGGCGGCGATATCGCCTTATCCCCCGCACCTTTTCTAATTGGTTGCAGGCCTTTTGTATTCTAGCGTGCGTTATTGGTGAGAAGGCCCCGCAGCATTGTTCGGGGTTGTTTTGTTATTTAGATTCTATTGCAGAGGCGTACAGGGTGTATGGCGGGACGGCCTGGCTTCGGTATGACGAGCAATTTCGTCAGCGGAAGGCAGTACGCCCCGCCATTCGTTGGGATCACAAAGACATCAGTCTTTGGATGCGTCTCATGGTGGCAGCGCGTTTGCCTCAGCAGCCGTTTCGGGCCGGGGCCGGGGGTGTCTCCGAGACACAGGGCCCCCCGGCCTCTCGCCGACCGGGTTGCTGTTGGCAATTTAACGAAGGGCAGTGTCGTTTCCCAGGCACCTGCCGCTTCAAACATGAATGCTGGCATTGCGGGGGGTCCCACAGCGCAGTTAGGTGCTTCAGGAAACCGAAGGGCGGACAATCGGACGCTGTTAACAAGAGGGGTGACACCGGTGAGGGTAGACGAGATGGTCCCGTACCTAAGTAGATATCCTGATGCAAGCGCTGCGCGGTTTTTGGAGGAGGGTTTTCGTTTTGGTTTTCGCATCCCATTTTTGGTTGATGCGCCGGTTTTTCGCCCCAGGAACTTAAAGTCTGCTAGAATGCACCCTGAGATAGTGGCCGATAAATTGGGGAGGGAGGTGGCGTTAGGTCGTATGGCGGGCCCCTTTAGGGAGCCTCCTTGGCCTCACTTGCGGGTATCCCCCTTGGGAGTCGTTCCTAAGAGGGAGCCTAACAAATTCCGTCTCATACATCATTTGTCTTACCCGGTAGGTTTTTCTGTGAATGACGGTATTGATGATGAGTTGTGTTCAGTGACATATGTTTCGGTTGATAGGGCAGTGGCTTGGGTGCGCCGATTGGGTCCGGGGGCCCTTATGGCCAAGACGGATATCGAGGCGGCATTCCGGCTCCTGCCGGTCCACCCTGACTGTTTTCATCTCCTCGGGTGCATGTGGGACGGCTCTTTTTATGTGGACCGCTGTCTCCCGATGGGGTGTTCGATTTCTTGTGCGTACTTTGAGTGTTTCAGCACTTTTGTTGAGTGGGTGGTCCGGGAGGAGGCGGGTCTGAACTCCGTCTTGCATTATTTAGATGATTTCCTGTGCATCGGCCCTCCAGAGTCCCGGGTGTGTTCGGTGTTGCTTCATACTCTTGAGCAGGTTGCGCAGCGTTTTGGTATCCCCTTAGCTCCTGAGAAGACGGAAGGGCCTACTACCACTATCCGTTTTCTGGGGATCGAAATAGATTCGGTGGCTATGGAGTGCAGGTTACCCGAGGACAAATTGCTTGACTTGGTGCAGGTGGTGGGGGAGTTGAGAGTGGCTAAGAAGGTGCGCTTGCGTCAGTTGCAGTCTGTATTGGGTAAGCTGAATTTTGCCTGTCGGATTATCCCTATGGGGCGGATATTTTGTAGGCGTTTGTCTTTGGCTACGGCAGGAGTTAGGAGCCCGCTACATTTTATCCGTTTGAATGGGGAGCATAGGGAGGATTTGCGAGTGTGGAGTGATTTTCTGGCACGGTACAATGGGAGGTCGGTGTGGCAGGAGGAGTGGGCTGATAATGCAGGTTTGGAGTTCTATACTGACGCGTCGGGGAGTGTGGGTTACGGGGCCTATTTTCAGGGTCGGTGGCTTGCTGGGGAATGGCCAGTTTCTTGGAGAGAGGCGGGGTTCCTGACTAACCTTGCCTTGTTGGAGTTGTTCCCTATTGTGGCTGCATTGGAGGTTTGGGGGGGGGGAGTTGGGTAATAGACGGTTACGGTTTCATTGTGATAACCTGGCTGTGGTCTATGCCATCAACTCCTTGACGGCGTCTTCCCCTCCGGTAGTGCGGTTATTGCGTCACCTGGTATTGTTGTGTCTATCTTTGAATGTATGGTTGGTGGCGGAACATGTTCCCGGTGTGTCTAACTCTGTTGCTGATGCCCTCTCTCGGTTTCAGTGGGACAGGTTCCGTCGGTTGGCGCCGGACGCGGAGCAGCATGGCGAGCCTTGTCCTCCCCGACTCTGGGACCTGGCGTTCGGACAGCGTTAGGGCTTCTGCGGCGCTCCTTGAGTGAGGTGACGTGGAGGGCATACAGTGCGGTATGGCGGGAATGGGAAGGGCTTTGTCTTGAGGTGAGTTGTGATCCGTTGTATGGGGATGTGTTGCCTGTTTTGTTGTTTTGGATTGGGGATTCCTTTTCTAGGTCAGTTTCGAAGTCTGGGATGCAGCGGAGGTTAGCGGGTTTGGCCTTCTGGTTCAAGGCCTTTCAGGTAGTCGATGTCACCAAACATTTTTTGGTGCGGCAGGCCCTGAAGGGGTATGCTTTAAGGGCTTCTCCGCCGGACGGCCGGAGACCAGTGACGTTTGGGGTTTTGCTGGAGTTGTTGGGTCAGTTGGCGGGGGTGTGTCGTGATGATTATGAACATAGCTTGTTTAGTGCAGCTTATTCGTTGGCCTTTTTTGGGGCGTTTAGGATCGGGGAGTTGGTTAGTCGTTCTTGTGTGAGTAGTGGGGGTTTGCAGTTTGCTGATGTGCAGTGCGGTAGTGATTCTGTGGTTTGCTGGCTTAGGCGGACGAAGACTGTACGGACGGGGAGAGGCGTTCGGGTGGTTTTACACGGTGTAGAGGATTGTGTGGCTTGTCCGGTTCGTTGTGTGGCTAGTTTTTTGGGTGTTCGGGCCATGGTTGGGGGTCCTTTGTTGGTGCATCGGGACGGGAGGTCCCTTTCGCGGTTTCAGTTTGTGGCTATTTTTAGGAGATTGTTGCAATGTTTGAATCTTCCTGTGTCGGAGTTTAATTCTCATTCCTTTAGGATTGGGGCTGCCACGGAGGCGGCCAGGTGGAATCTGCCTGAGGAGGTGGTGATGCGTATCGGGCGCTGGGAATCCAGGCGGTATCGACTCTATGTGCGGCCTGACTTGGTGTGTGCATGATTGTTGTCTTTCCTGTCCTTTCCCTACTTTTGGTGTGGGTTGTGGTTTTGCATGGTGGTGACTTTCTCCTTACTGTGTTGTTTTGTTTGCGTTTCCCCCCCCCTCCTTTTAGCTGACGGTGCGGGCCTCGTGTGGATAGTGGGCCACTCGTATGTGCGGAGGGGAGCTCGGAGAGCCGACGTTAGGCCTGACGGCCGGCAGCTGGGCTTCAAGAGAAGTGAGGCCGTCATTAGATGGATAGGTATAGGGGGACTGTTGTGGAGCGGGCTACTGCCGGAGGTCCATTTTTATTCAAGGATGGATCGCTCTCCAGATGTGTTGGTGATTCATGTCGGGGGCAATGACCTGGGTGTGAGGTCGTCACGGGAATTGATTAGGGACATTAAGTTTGATGTCCTCCGCCTCTGGTCATTGTTCCCTGGCATTGTGGTAGTCTGGTCGGAAATTGTGGCCCGGCTGAATTGGCGTTATGCCAGATCCGTGGACTGCATAAATAGGGCCAGGCGCAAGGTTAACAGGGCCGTGTCTAGTTTTATAGTTCGGAATGGGGGGATTGCTGTGCGACATAGGTGTTTGGAAACTCCTGCTCCTGGCCATATGCTGGATGATGGGGTTCATCTTAATGGGGTGGGCACAGACATCTGGTGTTTGGGGCTTCAGGAGGGTATCGAGAAGGCGCTGCAGGTGTGGCGGGACTCTCAGGCGTAAGGGGTCACGCCTGATCGTATGGCGGTAGGGAGGTCTTGCAGGGCACGTTAAGGTGGTAATTTGGATGGGGACCCATAAGAGGGATGATACTCCCCGCTTGTTTGGTGGCTTGTGGATGGGAAATGGTGCAGTGCCAGATGACAGATTTGTCAGCCCCTGAGTCGGCGCGGTGCGGCTGGGGGGATAGCCAGGAATACTGGTGCTGCTGCAGGGTGCTCTGCCAGACCTCCCTAGTCATAATGGGTTAACTAATGTTATGGTTATTATTGTTATTTATTTTTATGTTTGTTAATTATTGGAAGCACTTTTAATAAAGAGGCTGTTATGGCCAATTTTTTCCAACGTTAAAGGAGGTGTCCTCAATTAATGGGCAAAAGGGGGGAGGGGGTGTGTGGTATACGGGGTTTTAGTGGGGGGGTAGTGGTCGGTAGGGGATAGACGAAGGGACTCAGCAATACCTTAAGTCAAGGAAGGGCACGGAGCGGGAGGCGCAGACCTAGCGGAGGCCCAGCATGACTAGGTTAGCTGGGAATGTAGTTTAAAGGGTTAAGTGGGGCAGTAAGGGGTTAAGTGTGAGCCAGTTGGGAGGGGGTGAGGGGTTTGAGGAGAAAACGCGGGAGTTGCTAGGTGAGTCACTTACCAACGGACGCGGTGTTATAAGAAGAGGAGGAAGAGGTGGAGCTACAGTTCTTGCCGGACCTGATTCAGCCCGCCCGCCCGCCCTATTACAGGCTTTTGGTGTTCGGGTGTGGGCTTTGGGTGCTTTCTTTGTCATGGCAGCCTGCGGTAGGGAGGTCTTGCAGGGCACGTTAAGGTGGTAATTTGGATGGGGACCCATAAGAGGGATGATACTCCCCGCTTGTTTGGTGGCTTGTGGATGGGAAATGGTGCAGTGCCAGATGACAGATTTGTCAGCCCCTGAGTCGGCGCGGTGCGGCTGGGGGGATAGCCAGGAATACTGGTGCTGCTGCAGGGTGCTCTGCCAGACCTCCCTAGTCATAATGGGTTAACTAATGTTATGGTTATTATTGTTATTTATTTTTATGTTTGTTAATTATTGGAAGCACTTTTAATAAAGAGGCTGTTATGGCCAATTTTTTCCAACGTTAAAGGAGGTGTCCTCAATTAATGGGCAAAAGGGGGGAGGGGGTGTGTGGTATACGGGGTTTTAGTGGGGGGGTAGTGGTCGGTAGGGGATAGACGAAGGGACTCAGCAATACCTTAAGTCAAGGATATAGAGAGATAGATAGATAGATAGATAGAAAGGAGATAGATAGATAAATAGACTTTGCACCATTCCAGTCAATGGAACTGAGCTGCAATACAACACAACACAACCTAAGAACAACCTAAGGACCTAAGTGTGATATGGTATGTGGGCTGGAGGGGTGTGAGTGCCAGGGCTGATTTTCAGTCCCAGTCCGGCCCTGGTCACACAGTATTAGCATCCAGTGGGGTCAGTGGTGGTCACACAGTATTAGCATCCAGTGGGGTTAGTGGTGATCACACAGTATTAGCATCCAGTGGGGTCAGTGGTGGTCACAGAGTAGTAGAAGAGCCACCAGAAGCTGTTCCTGTGGCTAATGTGAACATGCCTCAAGTAGCAGATGATGAGATGGTGGCCAGAGAAGGTCCGGTTGAGGAGCTAGTGCCTCTTACACGGAGTCTTGAAGTTGCTGAGGCTCATATAAATGGTGAAGAGGAAACTTTGGAGGAACGGAGTCCTCAGTACACAGATGTGCATGAAGGAGCTGATGGGAAGACTGTCACTGTGGAGACTGAAAGTGTCTGCAGTCTGTATGTTGCCCTGTCTGGAGTGAGAGGTAGTGAGACCTATCGGGCAATGTCTGAGCCGAGTGTCACTCATACAGTCCCATCCAATGTAGCTGGAAGTGAGAGGTTTCATGTTGCCGAGGGTAACAACCTGGATGTTACCAATAAGGGAAACCAAAGGGCTTATGAGAATGGGGACTGTGTGCCTGCTGAGAATGGGGACCGTGTGCATGATGAGAATGGGGACTGTGTGCCTGATGAGAATGGGGACTGTGTGCATGATGAGAATGGGGCTGCTGAGAATGGGGACTGTGTGCCTGCTGAGAATGGGGACTGTGTGCCTGCTGAGAATGGGGACTGTGTGCCTGCTGAGACTGGTTCTCATGACCCGGGTAAGGCAGATTACGGGGTAGAAGAACCAACCCCATACCCAGCGTTACCCCTCACTTTAACAGTTCCCTTTTACTCACCCCCACCCCAATAACGGACACCACACGTATAACGTTGGAAAATACTGGCCACAGCAGCCTCTTTATTAAATAGAAAAACATAAATAACTCTGTAAACATTATATATATAAAACCTTTTGATTGCATCTTGTAAACATAGCCACAACATGGGGAGGTAACGGATAGCCCAACCAAGCAGTACAAGTGTAATCTATAGAACCCCCAGTCGCACCGCGCCGGCTCAGGGATGGCAAATATGCCATGTACTGCTGTCCACCTGGTTCCTATGGAACCTCAGAATAACCGCTTAAGCGGTAACCACCTGCACCAAATCCCAAACCGAACTGCAGATAACAAAAAACAGGGGTTTCCCATCACTTTAAATGGGCCCCTGAACCAACTCACTCAGGGCCATCCGTGACCACCCCTCCGCGGGCTGCCGCGACGATGATCAGGAACGAGCCCCACACCACCGGCCAAGCAAAAGCAATAGGGCGGGCGGGCTGTCTCAGGTCCGGACGCTGCAGAATGAGGTAACCCCTCCC
This sequence comes from Dendropsophus ebraccatus, assembly GCF_027789765.1. Taxonomy (NCBI): domain Eukaryota; kingdom Metazoa; phylum Chordata; class Amphibia; order Anura; family Hylidae; genus Dendropsophus; species Dendropsophus ebraccatus. The sequence continues at coordinate 93,826,683 of NC_091464.1, forward strand.
CCTGACCTATTTCTACCCCCCAGCTATGGCACTCCCCCCACGCTCCTAACACTACCCCTATTGGCCCATTCATAGAGCCCCGCACTTCTGAATGGCTGCTGCCCTTTCACTATAGCAACCATGCTAGCAGCCAGCTTCCCTAGCTTAACCCCTTCCTGCCCACCCTGTCATGTACGGGCTGCACTATACTGCGCCCGTTTCGCCCTCCCTGTACAGCAGTCCGATGCATGTCTCCTCTAATGGACTTGGAAAGAAATGAACGACAAAGTGAGAAAGTGGACTATGGTGTTCCGGTGTTAAGGAAAATGTGGGGGAAACAAAAATCTCATGAAAAGTGTGATGTGTGTCCCCAGAAAAAGAAAATAAGTCATGAATGGTGTCACATTGTACCCCAATGTAGGACCTTTGACCCAGGAGGGGGTGATGTCCTACAAGTACAATATTACTATCTTAGCCGGGAATATCCCTTAAGTCATATCAAAACCAGGACAAAATGACTCAAATACATTTCCACAATGTCATGTGACTGGTAATGTAAGGAGAAAAGATGTGAAATCCCAGAGAGTTGGATACAGGTAAGGGACTGTAATGTATAATGAAGCTCATGTATACACAATACTGTTATGTAATGAAAATTCACACAATATTCTAATAAATCCTATAATCCACACCACATAATAAAAATTCATATAGACTTAGAATGTAACCTGGAACACAATTTATAATTTCCATAGCCTAATCATGATAGGAGCTCCATGATACAGCAGAAGATCTTGCATACAAATGGATAACATGCGTTCCAATCTGCATACATTAATGACATGCATAGAAGACCTTATACATGGCGGACCAGAAGCAAAAAGAGGTAATGCATGAGTACAAACTCTTGGCACACATTCACACCTCAGCACTTCTGTGAAGATCTGACATGACTCCTGGCTGAGTTTTCTCACGTGACCTTGGTTTGGACAGGTGCGAGGTGCAGGTGCAGCAGCAGAGATGACAGAGTCCTACTTTAAACAATTTGTAAACTTTACTTAAAAAAGGTTTCTTAGTGCAAAAAAATACAAACAGTGTTTAGGTACTTAGTGCAAAAATAATCAGTAATAATACTCTAACAGGTAGATAGGTGAGTTGATAGGAGAAACAGTAAGGTAACAGGTGTCAGGAAGTGAATAGGAGGGCCCCTGCCTAATGTACTATGTACTCTGCCAGGATGTGGCAAAGTGTCTCTGTAGTGTGAAGAATCCTTGTACTCACGTATGGATGAGTCCCAGTTATCTCACCTAACTGCCTTCTGCCCCACAATGTCGGGTTTCCCGTCCTCTGGGGTAGTACCAGTCCCAGGTCTCTGCTCTGGGTGGAGCCGGCTTGTAGTGTCCTTCCTACAAAGCTGAGTGTCTGTCAGTAGAGAGCGGCTTACTGGTACTGTGCTCTACTGCAGCTCCAGTCTTGAGCTTGTCCATCCGTTTTTCTAAGGTGCTCGACTGTACAATTCAGTTAACCTGTCCTCTGCATAGGCAAGGGTGAGATGTCCCTGGTCTCCGGTTTTCCTAGGGGTCTTGTCCAGCAGCCCATAGTGGTTGGGTAACTAACACCTGGCCACCTGTTCTAACCTGTGACCCTAGAGGGATACACTTTTACCAAGGTGTAAGAAGAAAAGAAAACATGTAGTGGGACACCACATGTGTGATAGGTATACAGGGTATAGTGGGACCCAAGCAAGAGACAGGTTACCATGTTTTAAAAGTTCTTAATGTAGTTGATGGTCACGTGAAGAGGCTCGTCTCCCATACTCTGCTCTTTTTGTAGTTTTTGTATAGGTGACTCTCAGTAACTGCTTGAGAAAGGTCCTGAAACATTGGACTGAAACGTTGCCATGCTTTTGTGGGAGAAATAATATTAACAGATTGGTATCCTTTAAAATATAACTTTTATTAGATATAAATTAAAATACCAGTCAGATGTGCAAAACAGCGTATGTGCTCACCTTCACAGCAAAGCAAACCACAAAACTGCACTGCTGAAAAAAATAAATGGAACACTTGAACAACACAATATAACTCAAAGTCAAGCGCATCTTTATGAAATTCCCATGTCCAGGAATAAAGCAACACTGATGGGGGATCCATTTCTTCTGCTTTTGTGCAAAAAAAAAACAATTAATAGGTAGAAATGATCGGCAAACAGAAGGACACCCCTAAAAAGAAGGATTCTGCAGTTGGGGACCACAGATCATTTCTCCCTTCTCATCCCTTCTTGCTGTTGTTTTGGTCACTTTTGCATTTTTTCATTGCTCTCACCCATAAAGGTAACATGAGGCGGTGTCTACAACCCACACAAGTGGCTCAGGTAGTGCAGCTCATCCAGGATGGGACATTAATGCAAGCTGTGGTAAGAAGGTTTGCTGTGTCTGTCATCGTAGTGTCCAGAGCATGGAGCAGATACCAGGAGACATGGAGGAGGCCAGAGGAGGGCAACAACGTAGCAGCAGGACCGATACCTTCACATATGTGTAAGGAGGAACAGGAGGAACACTACCAGAGTCCTGCCAAATGACCTGCAGCAGCCACTAATATCCATGTGTCTGCACAAACTGTTAGAAACCGTCTCCATGAGACGGTGTGAGGGCCCGACGTCCACAGATGGCGGTTGTGCTCACAGCCCAACACCGTGCAGGGCGTTTGGCATTTACCAGAGAACACCAGGATTGGCAGATTCAGCACTGGCGCCCCCTGTGCTCCTCACAGATGAAGGAAGGTTCACACTGAGCACATGTGGCAGACGTGACAGAGTCTGGAGACACTGTGGAGAGCGATCTGCTGCCTGCAACATCCTTCAGCATGGGCGGTTTGGCAGTGGGTCAGTAATGGTGTGGGGTGGTATCTCTTTGACTGCCATTAGGTACCGAGATGAGAACCTCAGAGCCCTTGTGAGACCACATGCTGGTGCGGTTGTAGTTCCTCCTAATGCAGAACAATGCAGGACCGCATGTGGCTGGAGTGTGTCAGCAGTTCTTGCAAGATGAATGCATTGAAGCTATGAGTAGGGCTAAAAAAGTGGAAAGGGCGCCATAGGGTGATAACGTAAACAACAGATTGTAGGTCGAACAAGCTGATAATGAAACTGCTCACCTGATGGTGTTGTGCTAAGAACCAGTGAGGAGAGAGGTAGTAGCCGTAGCAGCCAGGCTCCAAGGGTAGATGCCGAGATCCCAAGCCAGGAGATCAGGGAATGGAGAATGGTAGATGAAGTGTCGGATCCTCGCGGTAGGCGGGGACCACAGGAGCCAGAATGACGGCGCTTCACGGCTTCAGGTTTAATGAAGTAAAACAATGAATTTTAATGGTCTCATAAACAACGCGTTTCGAGGCATAAATTGCCCCTTTGTCAAGTAGGAGAGACATAGTGCATCATAGGCAGAGGGTCCTTTATATATATGCCAAAGTATCTGTTTGGCAGGAAATTGTAAAAAAGGTGCCGCCCCCTGGGGTCAGAGGTGACTGAAACAAATCAAATCAAATGCTAACAATATACACTTGAATACAACATGATTACATTTGTTAAAAGTATAAAAGACTCTTATGTGCATACAATCACGATTTCTATTATTTAAAATAAAATAAAATAAAAGTGACATTACAGAGGTCCGTATCACATGTTCATTTTTTTGGTGGTGATTTTGAATAAACTTTATTGTGTGCACTTTTTTCTTTGTTGGTAGAGACATAACTTTATTTATAAGACAAATGATAAAAATCACTTGATCAGTTTTTTTTTTTTTTTTATAGTGGTTTTGAATAAACTTTATTGTGTGCACTTTTTTCTTTGTTTGTAGGGGCATAACTTTATTTATAAAACAAATGATAAAAATCACATGATCGTTTTTTTTTGGGTGGGGTTGAATAAACTTTATTGTGTGAACTTTATTTGTTTGTAGTGGCATAACTTTATAAAAAAAAAAATGACATAAGGAATGGGGATAGCTTTTGAATCTTTAAACTGGATACATTGTCTCCTAATGGCCTGAATGAAGCTTTCGAAATCAACCTTTAATATATTCTCTCAGCCATAATATCCTTTCACCTTACACCACCTTACACCTATCCATAATAAAGTTTTAACTCAGTCCTATCCAGCTCATTTAGCCTATTTAGCTTAATCTATGGTTACCCATTATCATAGGCACACATGTACCTCATGTATATGTATATTAATTAGACATGTTTTAATCCCCATTCCTTATGTCATTTTTTTTATAAAGTTATGCCACTACAAACAAATAAAAAAGTGCACACAAAGTTTATTCAACCCCCCCCCCAAAAAAAAAACGATCATGTGATTTTTATCATGTTTTATAAATAAAGTTATGCCCCTACAAACAAAGAAAAAGGTGCACACAATAAAGTTTATTCAAAACCACTATAAAAAAAAAAAAAACTGATCAAGTGATTTTTATCATTTGTCTTATAAATAAAGTTATCTCTCTACCAACAAAGAAAAAAGTGCACACAATAAAGTTTATTCAAAATCACCACCAAAAAATTAACATGTGATACTGACCTCTGTGATGTCACTTATTTTATTTTAAATAATAGAAACAGAAACAGAAAATAGAAACAGTCTTTTATACTTTTAACAAATGTAATCATGTTGTATTCAAGTGTATATTGTTAGCATTTGATTTGATCTGTTTCAGTCACCTCTGACCCCAGGGGGCGGCACCTTTTTTACAATTTCCTGCCAAACAGATACTTTGGCATATATATAAAGGACCCTCTGCCTATGATACACTATGTCTCTCCTACTTGACAAAGGGGCAATTTATGCCTCGAAACGCGTTGTTTATGAGACCATTATAATTCATTGTTTTACTTCATTAAACCTGAAGCCGTGAAGCGCTGTCATTCTGGCATTGAAGCTATGGAATGGCTGCCCGTTCCCAAGACCTGAATCCCATTGAGCACATCAGGGACATCGTGTCTCGCTTCATCCACCAACGTCACGTTGCAGCACAGACTGTCAAAGAGTTGGCGTATGCTTTAGTCCAGGTCTGGGAGGAGATCCCTCAGGAGACCATCGGCCACCTTATCAGGAGCATGTGTGGTGGGCGCTGCTGCGCTGTGACCGGTCCCTTGCTAGATGGTTATGCGTGACGCCACTTCTATGGTGGAATATAGCTCAGCCGGTTAGGAAGTTGTCATCACGCCAGTGATAACTCAGCACACAGGTGTGGTGGTATACCTTTTACTTTTTTTTGTGGCTGGCTATATTGCTCCCCAACGGTCGATGACCTGCCCGGTTGTGATGGGTTCCTTGGGCGCTTATCACGAAGATCCAGAGTGGAGATATGACCCACCCGGACTGTCGGTACCAGCACTCATAGAAAGGGGAAATGACCCAAGGACAGTGTAGCTTGTGGGTAGGTGCTGGTGCAATGATCACTAAGTCCCAGTAAAATAAACCACATTTTCTTTACTAGCAAGTCGTCTGTGGTACAAGATAAATAGTTACAGTTGAGATACAGACTTGTGTTCACCAGATCTGTACTGAGATATACCAAGGCAGAGATTGAAATAGCTTTGCTGACTTAGTTGCGTGCTGAGAAGAGTAGAGAGTTTAGAGTGGTGGAGAGGAGTTTGTCTTGAGAAGAATAATACTTGAGAAGAATACTTGAAAGAAGAAGAATACTTGTGCCTGTGTTTGGACCTTTGTCGCTATACCACCTTTTGCCCTGCAGTGTCGGGGTACCCATCCTATCAGGGTGACACAAGCCCCAGTCCTAGTTACCTAAGTTGAGCTAGGTGTCTGAAATTTTCCCATGTCACCTGCACTGCTAGATAGAGTACATAGGCTCTTAGCTGCTTTGCTCTATCCGGATCAGTTCCTCAGGACAGATACTGTCCTGCACTTTTAGAAATGTTCACAGTGTGAGTTGGGGTGGTCCTTGACTTGTCCTCTCTGTAAGTGTTTAGCACTGCATCTTTAGTGGAAAGGTTGCTTCAAGAAAGAAAGTCTCTGTGTTCTCCATACGTGTGTACACTACAGCTGGTCTGTCCCGGACAAGGAACCTGGAAGAGCCAGGCTCCTGGCTGAGTTCAGCAGGGATGCCTGATCTGTGTGTCTTGCTTTTCAGAGAATCAGAGAAGAACTGACTAATTGTGGGTCTACACTTCCTCTACCCATGTGACAACTTCCTACAGGGTGTATGTAACAGCTCCTGTGTGTGGTGGATAAGAGAGCGTGAGAAGAAAGCAGGATAGAGATAGGTAGAAAAGAACAGCAACTCTCATTGGTATACAGAACCATACACACGACAATAAGCCTTAGCTTACCACAGCTGTGACATATATAAACGAATATACATACTACTGACATCTAGTGGCAAAACTTATAAATTACTTCATTACCACTTCACTTTTGAGATACCAGGCTTTTGCGAGGGGTGTTCAAAGTAGAAACATCCGTGGTGGGACACCACAAATGCCCAGGCCTTGTAGGGAAGTCATACAGGCACATAGAGGCCACACACAATATTCAGCCTTAGTGTCACTTGATATAAAGACATTACAGCAAAGTTGGATCAGCCAGGAGGGGGTTACTACTGTAATGGTACGTGCACACTGCGGAATGGTGACGGATAACCCATCACGCATTCCGCAGCTCGCATCCTCCGGCGATGCTCATCATCATCTCCTGCACAGAGCATACGGCGTTGATGGCATAAGTAGCACTATGTGGCGGGGTTAATATGCACAGAGCCTTCGCTTTAACCCTTCACCTCCCAGTCATTCTGGTAAGTCCATTTCCAGCGATTACTGATCTAATAACATATGGTATCTCCCTGCCCCCGCTCCCCTTCCATATACTTTACAGCAGGGCAGGAAAGAGAGAGGTCATCAGGATATTTATTGGGAGACACTTCACCCGGTGAATCCTTTTATTAAACTCCATTTACTTAGGTTAATGATGATAAATGGACGATGGCCACCGACATCTACTGAGCCCATTAGGAGGAGATGGATCGGAATAATGAAATCTGCTCCAGTTTAATTACAGCAACGAGAAAATAAGGGTGAATCTCCCCCGCTCCGAGGAAGAAAAGAAAGGAAAAAGGAAAAGGAGGAAGGAAAGGGAGGGAAGGAAAGGGAGGGAAGGGAGGAAAGGAAAGGAAAGGAAAGGAGGGGAAGGAAGAACATAACTATACCGGGACTGATGTAGCAGAGCTCAGTGTGCGCAGCTTGATGTGCAGTGATAATCGATTATTACCATGAACAACAACTATAACCCAGTTATGATTGTGCAGCAGAGAAACAACCAACTTTCTACATGAACCAGTTTTAGGAACAGTGACCCCACCAGCAGAATAGTGAATGCAGCTCTGGAGTATAATAAGGGATGTAACTCAGGATCAGTAATGTAATGTATGTACAAAGTGACCCCACCAGCAAAATAGTGAGTGCAGCTCTGGAGTATAATACAGGATGTAACTCAGGATCAGTAATGTATGTACACAGTGACCCCACCAGCAGAATAGTGAGTGCAGCTCTGGAGTATAATACAGGGTGTAACTTAGGATCAGTAATGTAATGTATGTACACAGTGACCCCACCAGAAGAATAGTGAGTGCAGCTCTAGAGCATAATACAGGATGTAACTCAGGATTAGTAATGTAATGTATGTATGCAGTGTCCCAGAACATGCAGACTACTACTCTTATTATGGCCATTTCTCTTGCTGTGTCAATGCCTGTTCTGGTAAGTGTTTGCACTGCAACTGCTGCTGGTTTTCCCCTAGTATTCTCTAGTAATGTGCATTTTCATGTGTATTCTCATGTATTCCTGTGTAGTATTACAGTGTACAGTGGTATGCAAGGCTGTTGATCACGTGACCGTGCCAGTGCCCTGTAACCATGGTTCCTCCAATGGCCGACTAGCTCTGGCCAGGAGCAACCATGTGACCTCCCGCTTCCTCCTAACAAGTTAGTCTTCCCCCTGCTTCCAAGCAAGGAGGATGTGTTGTTCTGTCCTCTCCCACAGAAAAGTGACTAAGTCTGCTGCTGTATTCAAGTCTTCGGCTGTATCTGCCTGCTCAAGTGACCGGATTCTTTTCCTCTCATCTGGGTGTCATTCCGTTATCTCTCCTCATCGCTGCAAGGATTCACAGCAAGTATTATTCTCAAGCTAATCCACCCAGCACCGCTATTTCTCTCATACTCCTACTCCCATCATCCGGCACGTATTCTCACAGCCTATGCAGCACCACTCCTGCTTTATTTGTCAAAGCCTGCTATATACCCGGTTGCATCCGAGAGACTGTTGCTACTAGTTACCTCATCTATAATAAAGCCGCTGTTACTGAACCCTGGCATTGGTGTCCACTAACTGGTGCCCTGACTAAGTGCAGCGAAGAATCGCATGCCCATCATCACCCGCAGATTCCACAGACCGGCCCTACAGCTGTGCCGCCCTCAGGCCTATACCGTGACAAGTATAACCCCTGCAGCTGCCCCGGTCATTGCCCGCTCATAACACCAGCACTGCGGAAGTGGCCCCCAGGGGCCAGGGCATCGCATGTACACAGTGACCCCACCAGCAGAATAGTGAGTGCAGCTCTGGAGTATAATACAGGATGTAACTCAGCATCAGTAATGTAATGTATGTACACAGTGACCCCACCAGCAGAATAGTGAGTGCAGCTCTGGAGTATAATACAGGGTGTAACTTAGGATCAGTAATGTAATGTATGTACACAGTGACCCCACCAGAAGAATAGTGAGTGCAGCTCTGGAGTATAATACAGGATGTAACTCAGGATTAGTAATGTAATGTATGTACACAGTGACCCCACAAGCAGAATAGTGAGTGCAGCTCTGGAGTATAATACAGGATGTAACTCAGGATTAGTAATGTAATGTATGTACACAGTGACCCCACAAGCAGAATAGTGAGTGCAGCTCTGGAGTATAATACAGGATGTAACTCAGGATCAGTAATGTAATGTATGTACACAGTGACCCCACCAGCAGAATAGTGAGTGCAGCTCTGGAGTATAATACAGGATGTAACTCATGATCAGTAATGTATGTACACAGTGACCCCACCAGCAGAATAGTGAGTGCAGCTCTAGAGCATAATACAGGATGTAACCCAGGATCAGTAATGTAATGTATGTACACAGTGACCCCACCAGCAGAACAGTGAGTGCAGCTCTAGAGTATAGCAAACCAAGGTGAGGCATAAGGCTACTTACTAAACAGTATCGGAAATGTGGTGACCACCATCTCAGACCTCAATACGTGTTTCACCCCACAGGTTCTTCAGGGGGTAAAATATACAATGACATCACTCTATCCTTATCTGGATGGGACTGAACCCTGGAGCTGCAGCTGTGACATTGATATCAATGTTTCCTGCAGATTCCTGTATAAACTATAGAGAATATAAAATAAAATGGAATAAAATGTCCAGTGTGGTATTGCCCTTTAAACAGACTTTTGCCTTCTTTTACCTGAGATGGATGATCTGTGTTATTTGCAAAAGAAAGTTTAAGTTTTTATAACTTTTATTATGCTGCACTTTGGAAATCGGATGCTCTTAAAAGCGCCCAGCCTTATCTGCTGACTTTATGGGTCATTTCACACCTCAAGTGTGTGAAAGCTGAACCTTTTCATCATTTCCCCATAATTCCCTCTTCTCTCTCTCTCTCTCCAGCTGCATTTACTTCTTGCCAGATCCTGAAATTATCCCAATTGCAAACAGCCGCTACCGTGTCAGCAAAACAGTGAAGAGCAAATGAAAAAGAGAGAAAAAACAGCAATAGAAATAAAAAAGCCGCCTCTTTAATATTTCAATAGTCCCTTTCAGGGCGAGGTGGAATGTTCTAATGTATATCAGAAGGGGACACGGTGATGAAAACGGCTGCCTGCCGCCAAGTCTCCTGGGCCGCCCGCACCACCTCACTGTCCAGGTATATAGGAATTGTAATAAGCCCATTGGTAAAGAGAAAGTAAAACATATCGAAGTATATGAAAACATTGATATTCTGCTCTAAATAGCAAGGAGGGGAGGGGGAGGGGAGGCAGCTCATGCGATGGCGCACAGATCATGGTAGGAGTTATAGGCCACATTTACATTAATGTTATTATATTCTTTATATTATCTGGTAACTTCTCCACCACGTTTTACTTCTTTCGGACATTCATACTGGAAGGATCTTGTCTGTTTATCTTGGATAGCTCTTCTAATTTTTTCTTCTTCTTTATAGAACACATTGAGTAAACATCCACAGTGCAGGGGGAAAACATATAACTTTGGATTACCTTTAGACTATGTTTAGACCCTGTATGAGACCGTCTGTTCCATGACCGGGCCCGGTCATGGAACGGCCAGTCTCAGAAAAGATCATCCTGGCCGGTACCGCAGTAACGGCCGGGTGATCTTTAGCGCCGCTAAGTTCTGATGCGGGCGAATCTGTACGCACCCGCATCAGAACTCTCCATTGCACACAATAGAGCGTGAGGCCGGAGCCGCTCGCTCCATAGTGTGCACTGTCAGGGTTTTCACTGAATTCAGGGTATTCACCAAATAGTGGCTGCAGAAAACTGACATGTCAGTCTCTCACGGCGCCACTAGGGATCCCGGCTGGAGCGTATACCATGTGTATACACTCCAGCCGGGATTCCATCAGCCTGCAGCATTGTAACAACAGCTGTGATTTCTGCGAAACCTACGCAGTGTGAACATAGCCTTAAAGAGGTCTCTGAGAAAAATCAACTTCTTCCCTATCTACAGGATAGGGGAAAAGCAGGAGATCGCAGGGGGTTTGAAGTCTGTTCCCCCACTGATTTCCATATCGGGCCCCCAGCTGCTTTGCTTCTTTTTTATGAATAGAACCTTGGGTACAGCACATGACCCACAGCTCTGTTATTTCCAATGGAGTCACGGTAAACGGCCAAGTAAGGACTCCAGAGGCTCCACAGGAATGAATAGAGTGGCGGGTCATGTGTGGTACCCAGGGCTTGATTCATAACAATGACATCTCAATGTGTCCATCTCATCTTGTAGTATCTGCCCATTGCTGACTACCTAGAGGCTCACCCTCCAATATGGGGATCCTGACAATCTTGGATTCAGCTGTGGTTGCTTGAAGACTTTTTAGGTGGAAAACCTGTACTCACAGCAAGCTGAAACTTATCAAGTTGTGATGAGTATTGTCAGGACCAGTCACACCAAACACACAGAGACAGTGAGCCCTGAGCTCAGCCCCGCCCACTGTCCCTACCTAATTGGCCTGGATACGTGAAACAATAGACAAGACAAAACGAACAAACACAATAAGAATGGTCAGCAATCCGGGTCACAACAATCTGGCAGCAAAAGTACAAAATCGGATCCAAAAGCGTAGTCAGAAAACAGGCAATAAGGTCGGGGGCAGGCGGCAAGGAAGGGAGGTCAGAGATACTAAGCAGGAGTCAGGAGAAACCAGAAAACAGAGCACACAAGCAGGCAGAGACTAAGTCAATAACCGGCAAGGCACAGGCAGAAACAGCTAACTAAAATAGGAGACCAGGAACCAAGTACAGAAGATGATTGGAGGGACCAGCTGTCAATCACTGAGGCAAAGGCAGGTTAACTGTTACATGACCAGAGGAAACTTAGCAGCACAGACACGGGTGGGGCAGGGAAAACAATTAGCAGACCAGAAGGAATAAGACACAGTTCAGACAGGGAAAAACAAGGCAAACAAAACAAAGAATAAATGGAAGATTATGGCCAAAATCACAGTCTCGGTCGTACCTTATGCACCGAGGACTGCGCCAAAGTTCCATTCATGACAGTACCTTCCCTTTTACGAGGGGCCACCGGACCCTCATTAGACGTACCAGGAGTGGGTGGAAAATTACCTCTTACAACACATGTTTGAACACCACTGGAGATGTCACTGTCCGTCTCCCACTCATCAGCGGAGGCATCCAGGTGACTGACTAAAGGTTCACTGACAGGTTCGATATCACCAATTATACTACTGGCATCTGACACCGACTCAGCTTCCATGTTGCAATTATTTAAGATTACAGTGTCATTTTTGGGTGAACACATAGATTTCACATTAGGTTCAGCAGAGCAACAATGCACACCCACACCACTTTGAGGTACCTGTGCGCCCAGGTGACTCTCCTGGTTGTCAACTGAACGCTGATGTTCTGGCCGCAGGGGACGCTTGGGACAGTGGCAAATGAAGTGTCCGTCATCACCGCAGTAGAAACAAAGTCCATTTAATCTCCGGTGTTCACGTCTGGTCCTGATGACCATAACTCCGAACCGCATGGGTTCAGCCTCGATGTAATCAGAGGGAAGGAAAGGTTTTTTCAAAGACAGAGATGGAGAGACAGAAGGTTTAGAAACGTCAGGACCTGCTTTCTCCTTCTGCCTATCCCTGAGCCTGCGGTCTATGCCTACCACCAAAGCCATGGCCTGCTTCAGGGTAAGGGGATCTGGATGACCTGTCCAGGCATCTTTAATGCCATCAGACAATCCCTGCTTGAATAATGCTTTCAGTGCAGCCTCACACCACCCGGTAGTCAAACTACGACGTCTAAACTCGGCACAGTAATCTTAAACTGGTCTCTTGCCCTGACGAATGGTCAGTAACTGTGTCTCAGCTAGACCCACATGATCTGGTTGGGCATAGATGGCTCCCAGAGAAAGAAAAAAGTGCTCTAAATCGCTCCACTCCTCAGCCTCAGGAGGGAGTTTAAGAGCCCAGGCCTGGGGATCTCCCTGCAACAGTGAGACAACTATAGCTACCATTTCCTACCATTTCCTGCTGTGTAGGGAAGTGGTTGACACGAAAATACAACACACAGGAATTTTTAAAGGTTTCAAATTTGTCTCTATCCTCCAAAAAACGGTCTGGAAGCAACATTGTAGCTTTAGCAGATTGCACTACCACTGGGGGCGCCACATCCCCAGCCTGGTTAGCTGTAAGGACACGAACTTTATCAGCCAGCTCAGCTACCAGTACTGCCAAACCCTTCACTTGGGTGACTAGGTCCATGTCTATAAGCATATTGACCTGGTTAGGCTAGGTTCACACTGCGTTTTCAGCATCCGTTTAACGCATCCGTTTTTTTCAAAAAACGCATGAAAAACGGATTGCAAAAAACGGATTCATTTGTGTGCATCCGTTTTTCCATTGACTTCCATTATAAAAAAAAAACGGATCCGTTTTTTTTGGCGGACCAAAACGGACCAAAAAACGTTGCTGACCCTATTTTTCTGGACGTTAAAAAAAACGGATCCGTTAAACGGATGCTGAAAACGCAGTGTGAACCTAGCCTTAGCTAGCTTGACTACCAGGCCTGACACCCCCTCCACCTGGGTAGCAAGATCCTCTACCGTAGTCATGGAACCAGAGGGGGCAGCAGATTTTTTGGGCCTGTTATTATGTCAGGGCCAGTCACACCAAACACAAAGAAACAGTGAGCCCTGAGCTCAGCCCCGCCCACTGTCCCTGCCTAATTGCCGCAATCTGCCCTAAAATGGCAGCGGACAACTTGGCGACGATCCCTGGCCTGGATACATGAAACAATAGACAAGACAAAACGAACAAACACAATAAGAATGGTCAGCAATCCGGGTCACAACAGTCTGGCAGCAAAAGTACAAAATCGGATCCAAAAGCGTAGTCAGAAAACAGGCAATAAGGTCGGGGGCAGGCGGCAAGGAAGGGAGGTCAGAGATACTAAGCAGGAGTCAGGAGAAACCAGAAACCAGAGCACACAAGCAGGCAGAGACTAAGTCAATAACCGGCAAGGCACAGGCAGAAACAGCTAACTAAAATAGGAGACCAGGAACCAAGTACAGAAGACGATTGGAGGGACCAGCTGTCAATCACTGAGGCAAAGGCAGGTTAACTGTTACATGACCAGAGGAAACTTAGCAGCACAGACACGGGTGGGGCAGGGAAAACAATTAGCAGACCAGAAGAAATAAGACAGTTCAGACAGGGAAAAACAAGGCAAACAAAACAAAGAATAAATGGAAGATTATGGCCAAAATCGCAGTCTCGGTCGTACCTTACGCACCGAGGACTGCGCCAAAGTTTCATTCATGACAAGTATGCTGAGTGGCACATCCAGTAGTACAGGCCTTGGGCAGATTACCGTCCATAATTATCAGCCTAAGGTCCTGGCGAGTTGCAGCGGGGCACGTCGGCGAATAACACTCCTTTAACAGCTGTCTTAAGACTGAAGCTCTCTGCAGATTGAACCTCATGCAGCAGTCACACCACTGGTGGTTTAGCAGGCCATAGTCTGGTTTTCAGGATCACTTTTCAGGAAACATTATCAGCAACATAGACTCCTCTCCGACACCAATCTGGACTGATTTGAGCACATCACCCTCTTCACTCTTACTTATAGACTTCAGGGCTGCTCACCATCGGTGGAGAGGAGTCTGAGGTAGTTTGTGACAGGATTGGACAAAGCTGATAAGAAGACTTTTAGGAGGCCTGTGATAGGCTCCTCACTGACAGACCACCTCTCCAGCAGGTGGCAGAACAGATCTTATTACTCAGTTAACGCATTCATATCCTGCAGCATGTGCTTGCTGTAACTGAATAGATCACAGTGAAATACACAGACATATGCAGTATACATCCTTTAGCCACAGATTCACCAATTTAGACCTGATTAAAACTTGAGGTGGGCTGCAATCTTTTTTTCTTTTGGCCAGCATTGTCTTCCTTCATGGTGTCCTTCAATTATGACCATTTTGGCCGGCATTGTCTTCCTTCAGGGTGTCCTTCTATGGTGACCAGTTTGGCCAGCATTGTCTTCCTTCATGGTGTCCTTCAATTATGACCATTTTGGATAGCAGTGTCTTCCTTCATGGTGTCCTTCAATTATGACCATTTTGGATAGCAGTGTCTTCCTTCATGGTGTCCTTCAATTATGACCATTTTGGATAGCAGTGTCTTCCTTCATGGTGTCCTTCAATTATGACCATTTTGGCCGGCATTGTCTTCCTTCAGGGTGTCCTTCTATGGTGACCAGTTTGGCCAGCATTGTCTTCCTTCTGGGTGTCCTCCCATGATGACCATTTTGGCCAGCAGTGTCTTCCTTCAGGGTGTCCTTCCATGGTGACCAGTTTGGCCGGCATTGTCTTCCTTCAGGGTATCCTTCCATGGTGACCATTTTGAATAGCAGTGTCTTCTTTCAGGGTATCCTTTCATGGTGACCATTTTGGCCAGCAGTGTCTTCCTTCATGGTGTCCACCGATTATGACCATTTTGGCCGACAGTGTTTTCCTTCATGGTGTCCTCCGATTATGGCCAATTTGGCCGGCAATGTCTTCCTTTAAGGTGTCCTTCCATGGTGACCATTTTGGATAGCAGTGTCTTCCTTCAGGGTGTCCTTCCATGATGACCATTTTGGCCGGCAGTGTCTTCCTTCATGGTGTCCTCCGATTATGGCCAATTTGGCCGGCATTGTCTTCCTTTAAGGTTTCCTTTCATGGTGACCATTTTGGCCGGCATTGTCTTCCTTCAGGGTGTCCTCCCATGATGACCATTTTGGCCGTCAGTGTCTTCCTTCAGGATGTCCTTCCATGATGACCATTTTGGCCGGCAGTGTCTTCCTTCAGGGTGTCCTTCTATGGTGACCAGTTTGGCCGGCATTGTCTTACTTCAGGGTGTCCTTCCATGGTGACCATTTTGACCGGCAGTGTCTTCCTTCAGGGTGTCCACCCATGATGACCAGTTTGGCCGGCAGTGTCTTTCTTTATGGTGTTTCCTTCCATGAATTGCCTATTGTGCTCCTAGAGGGTTTTTAACAGGATGCTTACTTCAATGGCGCACAGTCCTGACTGTTCAGAATTTGAGAAGTTGTGGATCTTTTGAGTCATTCTGGAACGTATTTGCATTGGGACACGGTTCACATTAACTATTTGTCAGTAACTAAACGGTTTATGTCTTTATGTAATTACACCTGTGAACCCTGCACGTCCAATCTTGTTTATAGTCCCTTTGCCAATCTGCTCTGGTCGAGAGGTTCACTTACTTTTTCTCTCTGCACCATGAATGTTTACTCAACGTGCTCCATAATAAACATGGACCATACAACTGTTTGTTATTAGTTGCTTTGTATTTATCTATAACTGTGACTTATGGTGTGTTTACAAATCTGACAGATTCTGGAAGCCAAAGCCAGGAATGGATTTGAAAAAAAGGAGAAATCTCAATTTTTCTTTTATGACCTGTTCTCTGTTTATAATCTGTTTCCGGCTTTGGCCTCAAAAATCTGTCAGATAAATCTCTCTGTGTAAACGCACCCTTATGCTGGGTTTACATGGAACAATTATCGTTCAAATTTGCACGATAACGATCGAATTCGAACGATAATTGTATGTGTAAACGCAGCGAACGATCAAGCGACGAGCGTGAAATCGTTCATTTTGATCTTTTATCTTGTTCTTAAATCGTCGTTCGTCAAAAATGCGCAGATCGTTCCATGTAAACAGTTGTCGCGCGAAAGTCCGGCCGACCGCCGCCTGGCCCCCCGCTCATCCGCAGCCTGGCCCCCCGCTCATCCGCAGCCCAGCCCCCCGCTCATCCGCAGCCCCTGCGCCGGCTCGATCGCCGCCCCGATCGCCACCCCCGGCGCCGCTCCGATCGCCCCCCACCCCCCACCCCCGGCGCCGCTCCGATCGCCGCTGTTCTGATCGCTCCCGCCGCCCCGGCCCCAAACATACGTTACCTGCTCCACGTAGCAGGTCTTCGAAATCCCCGGCTCCCCTCTTCAGTGCATTGATTGGCTGAAGAGGTGAGCCGGGAATTTTAAACGGCTCCTCTTCAGCCAATCAATGCACGGCAGCACTGATTGGCTGAAAAGGAGCCGTTTGAAATTCCCGGCTCACCTCTTCAGCCAATCAAGGCACTGAAGAGGGGAGTCGGGGATTTCGAAGACCTGCTACGCAGGGCAGGTAACGTATGCTCGTGGTGGGGGCGATCGGAGCAGCGGCGGCGGGGGTGATCGGAGCAGCGGCGGCGGGGGCGATCGGAGCGGCGGGGGTGGCGATCGGGCAGCGCAGGGGGATGCAGTTGACCGCGGGGCCGGGCTGCGGGCGGGGGGCCGGGCTGCGGGCGCGCGATCGCAAAACGATCACAAACGATTTTTCCGTACGATATATCGCACCGTCTAAACGCTGATCGTTATGAAAAAAATCGTTACTCCGACATCGTTAATCGTACAATCAGGCCAATTATCGTTTCGTGTAAACCTAGCATTAGAGAACAGTCTATAAGTGGCAATTAGGAAATCTAAGGGATTCCAAGAGAATCTTAAAACTCTGGATCTCTCTCTCTCTTTCATTTATAACAGTCAGTTCACCAGTAACTTGATCAGAATAAGCCTCAGAATAACCCTCCCAGCATTACAAAGAAGCTACAATGTTGCAGATAAAGCCTGCCAGGGACTTGTTTACATCAGTAGTCTCAGAAGGGAGGGGGGGGAGACAGACAGAAAGGCTCACACACCGATTTTTGTTTCTTCAGCAGAAAGCAGCAGCTGAGAACTGGGGGAAGGAGACTGAATAGATAATAACAAGTATGGAAGGAATTGTTAGTCTCACCATGGGCAGCAATATATTAAAAGTTAAGTTTGAGTAGAGTACCCCTTTAACCCTTTAGAGTTTCAGAAGGCCACAGTCTGACTTTCAGGCCTGGCAGCATATACTCCTCCACTAACTATACAGTTCTGGTACTTAGCTAGACCAGACGAGACCAGACGAGACTAGACTGAGCACAGTGCTCTCTCCACCTTTACTTATAGACTATAAGGAGCCTTCCTATTGGTGGAGAGCAGCCTGAAGTAGCTCAGTGCAGGATTGGACAGGAGAATGAGGAGACAGGGCTGTGATAGGCACACGGGTAGGGATGAGGCTGGCTGGTCACATGGGCAGTTAACCCCTTCAGCTCCCCCGTCCTTTGCTTGCTGTATCTGAATAGCGTCACAGCACAATACCCAGAGAGATGAATTTTTCACATTTCGTTGACAGATGAAACCCAGTTAGACCTATAAGAACCAGGCGTAATCTGTGGCCGTTCTTCTAGTTGTGTCTCCTCATCCGTAGCCGCTGTCTGTTCTTTCTCAGCTATCTGCAGGAGTCGCTATCAGATAGAGGACGGTGACAGCTGCTGATAACCTGCGGACTGCTGAGTGTTCACTATATCTAGCACTCTGTCAGCTCTTCATATATTATCGCTATAGATGTGTTTTATTAGTCAACGCACAATGTCCTGGAATAAAAGTTTTCCTTTCATTCACAGCAATGGGGACTGACAGAGAACGGCAGCAATGAGATCAGGATGTGCGGCAGCTCTGTGACAGGAGGCGCATACATATCCTGTATGATCCATCCATCTCCATTGTTTATCTGACACCTTCTCCTCCACATTATCACATGGTCAGTCTATAAATAACACCTGCAAAATACTGACAAAAATCACCAGAAAACTACGAAATAATAGGAACACCCTATGGAGAAAATCATCTCCAGACTCCGAGAACGATGGATCCTATCAGCATAAAGGGAAATACAGCATAAACATTATATATCTGATAACTTTCTCAAGACCTTTCCTTATGGTCAGTGAAATAGACTAGACAGGCAGCGAGCCAGTATATACTGTATGTATTCTTGCTTTCAGCTCTCAGAAGTGATACAATTGTATTCAGTGTAGCCAATGCTCTGAAAGCTCTACAGCCTGGACCCCAGACTGATACATTGTACATAGCTAGTCCTGCTCTCAGCTGTATCCAGTGTAGACAATGCTCTGTGAGCTCCAGACTGATACATTGTACATAGCTAGTCCTGCTCTCAGCTGTATCCAGTGTAGACAATGCTCTGTGAGCTCTAGACTGATACATTGTACATAGCTAGTCCTGCTCTCAGCTGTATCCAGTGTAGACAATGCTCTGTGAGCTCTAGACTGATACATTGTACATAGCTAGTCCTGCTCTCAGCTGTATCCAGTCTAGACAATGCTCTGTGAGCTCCAGACTGATACATTGTACATGGCTAGTCCTGCTCTCAGCTGTATCCAGTGTAGACAATGCTCTGTGAGCTCCAGACTGATACATTGTACATAGCTAGTCCTGCTCTCAGCTGTATCCAGTGTAGACAATGCTCTGTGAGCTCCAGACTGATAAATTGTACATAGCTAGTCCTACTCTCAGCTGTATCCAGTGAAGACAATGCTCTGTGAGCTCAGACTGATACATTGTACATAGCTAGTCCTGCTCTCAGCTGTGTCCAGTGTAGACAATGCTCTGTGAGCTCCAGACTGATACATTGTACATAGCTAGTCCTACTCTCAGCTGTATCCAGTGAAGACAATGCTCTGTGAGCTCAGACTGATACATTGTACATGGCTAGTCCTGCTCTCAGCTGTATCCAGTGTAGACAATGCTCTGTGAGCTCTACCGATGTAATGTAGTGCCCCGGAGTAATGTTGTGTGCCCCGGTGTAATTTAGTGGCCTCAGTGTAATATTGTGCCCTCGGTTTGGTGTTGTTCCCCCAATGTTATGTTGTTCCCTGAGTGTGATGTAGTGCCCCTGGTGTAATGATGTTGTTCCCCTGGTTTGATGATGTTCCCTAGGTGTGATGTTGTTCCCTAGGTGTGATGTTGTTCCCCTGGTGTGATGAAGTTTCCCCGGTGTGATGTTGTGCCCCCGCTGTGATGCTGTGCCCCCCGGTGTGATGTTGTTTCCCCCGGTGTGATGATGTCCCTAACTGCCACCCATGTACGCTCTTCTGGTCAGAAGCCCTTCCAGTGGACTAGGTATTGCAATGAACCCTGTACCCACCGAGAGTTTAGAATTCTCTCCACCTCATACTCCAGTTCTCCCTGGACGACTAGTGGAGCAGGAGGAGGTGACGGGGACACCGGTGGCACACATTTTTTCAGCAAGGCTTTATGAAAAACGGAATGAATCTTTAGGGACGACGGTAGTTTAAGCCTAAAAGTTACTGGGTTAATAACCTCCACAATAGTATATGGCCCAATGTATTTGGGCTCCAGCTTCCCTGATTGGACTCTCAATTTCAGATTTCTAGTTGAGAGCCAGACTTTTTCGCCTAAAACATATTGATGGCCAGATATGCGTCTTCTGTTGGCATACTGTCGATAGGTCTCTTGGGCTTTAACCAAGCTCTGATGAGCTTGGGCCCAAACTGTGCACAGTTTCGAGAATATATCTTCAGCTGAAGGGTTTACAGATTCGGCGGAGTGGATGGACAAGTATCTGGGATTAAACCCATAATTACAAAAAAACGGCGACATACTAGTAGAGCGCTGCTCATGGTTGTTTAGAGCAAACTCAGCGAGTGAAATGAAGTCACGCCATTTGTTCTGGGTATTGGACACGAAACATCTCAGAAACTGTTCCAATGACTGGTTGATCCTCTCAGTCTGTCCATTCGTTTGAGGGTGGAACGCAGAAGAGAAAGATAATGAGACCCCCAGTTTACTACGAAACTCTCTCCAAAACTTAGCAACAAATTGGACACCCCTATCGGAAACAATGTTCTCCGGGACCCCATGCAAGCGTAACACATGATTGACAAACAGCGTGGCTAATAAGCGAGCACTGGGGAGTTTATGCAGTGGAATAAGATGACACATCTTAGAAAAGCGATCCACCACCACCCAAATGACAGTTTTACCCCTAGATACTGGTAGGTCCGTGATAAAATCCATAGATAAATGCATCCAAGGTCTTGTAGGGACCGGCAGAGAGTGTAACAACCCCTCCGGTGGTCTACGGGGAACCTTGGATCGAGCACAGATTTCACAGGCTTCAACAAACGATTTAACATCTCGGCCCCAGGTTGGCCACCAGAAATGAGGCGAAAGCAGATATTTGGTTCCAGCAATACCAGGATGTCCTGCCAACACAGAACTATGAATCTCTTCCAATACTCGGAGACGAAGATTCGGCGGCACAAATAAAAGAGACTCAGGAGTGTTATGGGGGGCCAGACCTTGAGACTGTGTGACCAGAGTCACTAAGTCTAGTTGCAAAACCGATACTACAATCCCGGGTTTCAGTATCGTATCGACCCGGTTTTCGGACGTGGCTTCAAAATCAAAGCTGCGGGAGAGGGCGTCAGCCTTGATATTGCGAGAACCAGGTCGATAGGTGATCTCAAAGTCGAACCTAGTAAAGAACAACACCCACCGGGCCTGCCGTGGAGGAAGACGTTTAGCAGTATCGAGGTAAACTAAATTCTTGTGGTCAGTGAGCACCGTAACTTTATGTTTGGCCCCTTCCATGATGAGTGAGTGCCTCCACTCATCAAAGGCCATCTTGATGGCCAATAGCTCTCTATTGCCAATATTGTAGTTGCGTTTTGCCTGTGAAAATTTTTTCGAGAAGAACGCAACTGGCCGAAGGTGGGTAAGGGTGTGCGACTCCTGGGACAAGGCTGCCCCCACCCCTACCTCGGACGCGTCCACTTCGACAACAAACGGGCGTTCGAAATCTGGCTGAGTCAGTACTGGAGCTTCTGAGAAGCAGTGCCGAAGTGTGTCGAATGCCTCAATAGCCTCTCTGGACCAATGTACAAGGTCTGCTCCCTTTTTGGTCAAATCGGTAATCGGCCTAGCTATGATGGAAAACCCCTTAATGAATTTTCTGTAATAATTAGCAAAGCCTAAAAACCTTTGTAAGGCCTTTAGGTTGTTAGGTCGCTCCCAATTTTTAAGGGCCGCCACCTTGACCGGGTCCATGCTAAACAAATGGGGAGTAATATTATAACCCAATAACTAGACCTCTTGGAGGCCAAACTGGCATTTAGACAACTTGGCATAAAGATTATTTTGTATGAGAAGCTCCATTACAGTACGGACATGTATCACATGGGACCTTTACGCAGGCTATCCTTTACATATTCCCTCATAGCTTCTCCCTCCGGACAGGACAGATTGAATATGCGACCTCGAGGGTATTTGACACCAGGAAGTAGTTCAATAGCACAATCATACGGTCTGTGTGGCGGCAATTCCTCCACCGCCTTTTCGTTGAACACATCAACGTAGTCCAACAAAAATTCCGGAACCTCCCCTTCTCCGGAAGAGCATTCCCCAAGAGACACAGCAATACAGTGGAAGGCACACCCAGGCCCCCATCGTACCAGTTCCTTGTTGGACCAGTCAAAGAAAGGATTGTGAGTCTCCAACCAGGGCAACCCCAGAATCACGTCAGACAACAAGTTATGCATAAGTAAGAAATCAAGTCTTTCAACATGGACAGACCCCCCTTTGACCTCTAGACAAGGTGTCACATAGCGTACATTTCCCTGGGCAAAAGGGGCAGAATCTGCTCCAGTGACATTAACAGGACGCTGGAGCAGCAGGGGACATACCTCCAAACCAGAAAAAAAACATAGGATTAACAAAGTTAGTTGACCTGAGCATACCCATTAATACTTTTATCCCCCACAGACAAAGAGATTGGCAACAATAACTTATTTTTGAAGGTTATCTGTGCGCCTGAGAGACCCCCTCGATAATCTCTCAAGCGCTGAAGTTTTCCGGCGATGGGCCCAGTCTGGAAGGGCATTGCCGAACTTGGTGTCCTGTCCTTCCGCAATAAAACATAAGTTATTCTGCAGGCGATAGGCACGTCGGGCTTTAGCATCGGTGGCATCCACCTGCATAGGTTTTTCGGGTGATGGTAAGACAGGGAGGGAAGGCTTGGGGTGTGAGAGCGGTGACACGGAGGTTCTAGGGTGGTCAGGGGTACCCTTCTCTCTCTGTCGGTCCCTGAGTCGCCGGTCAACTCTGATAGCTAGAGTCATGCTGTCCTCAAACAAGTCAGGAGTAGGGTATGCCACCAACATATCCTTCAATCTGTCACAAAGACCCACCCGAAACTGATATCGGAGGGCCGAATCGTTCCACGTGGAGAGACCGCTCCACTGCCAGAACTCTGAGCAGTACTCCTCCACTGGATGTCGGCCCTGTCTGAACCTGGTCAGCTGACATTCAGCATTGGGTGCACAGTCCGGGTCATCATACAGTAGACCTAATGCTGCAAAGAACTGGTCGGGGTTCCGTAGGTCAGGGGAGTCAGGTGATAGGGAAAATGCCCACTCCTGTGGTGGCCCTTGGAGGAGGGACATGATAATGCCTACCTTCTAAGCCTCATCCCCTGAGGAACGAGGGTGCAACCTAAAATACAATTTGTATCCCACCCTGAAGGCATGGAATTTCCTCCTGTCCCCCGAGAACTTGTAAGGAAGCTGAACAGGTGGCTCAGGAGGTGTTGGGGAGATCACTGTGAGCTGTCGGGGTGCCGTCTCCTGTTCCTGGACCCTTGCAGCGAGCTCCTGAACCATAGTGTTGAGTCGCTGCATTTGGTCCACAATATTAGTCATGGCTGTCCGGTTGTTTATGAGGCAAATGGTGGTATGGGCTGGCTATTCTGTCAGGACTGGCAAGCACAGACATGACACAGACAGTGGGCCCTGGATCTGAACCCACCCACTGACCCTACCTACTTGCCTCGGTCGACCCTAAACTGTCGCGGACAACCACAAAGGCGTTCCCTATGCTGCGTAAGTGAAACACAGAACAAGACGGACAGACAAACACAATATAGAATAGTAGAACAATCCGGGTCAAACCACACGGGCAACGCAGTACAAAGTCAGTAACACAAGGGATAGTAAAAAAGTCAGGCGGAGGTCGGAACACGAGTAAGTCAGGCAGAAGGAATTAGGAAGGGGTTCGCAGGAATAGGACAGGGGGAGCTGGGATCAGAATGAACCTAATAGCCAGCGATAACCAACTGGCTCTAACTTTACTTTATACTGGATCAGGAGCCCGGACCAGACACTGATTGGTACGGTCTCCTGATTCCAGCAACAATACAGCTGCGGCGCTGCAGGCTGAGTGGCAGAGCGATCTGTCACTCAGCCTGCACAGGAGCCGCATCAGCTGTGCCGGCCGGCTGACTGTTACGTGAGACCGCGTTGCCCCCGGTTACTAGGGACGCCGTTGGGTCTACGTGACGTCACTCGGCTCCGGCCGGTGGAGCGACGGCATGCTCTCGAGCCGGCCGAGCCGGAGGGAGACTGCGCTGGAGCCAGGTCAGGTATGTTCCTGACAGATGATGTTGTTACCCCAGTGTGATGTTGTTTCCTCGGTTTAATGTTGTGCCCCCCGTGTGATGTTGTGCCCCCCGGTGTGATGATGTTGTTTCCTAGGTATGATGTTGTTCCCTGATGTGATTTTGTGCCCCCTGGTGTGATGTTGTTCCCTTGGTGTGATGTTGTTCCCTCGTGTGATGTTTTTCTCCTGGTGTGATGATGTTGTTCCCCTGGTGTGATGATGTTGTTCCCGCAGTGTAATGTTGTTCCCCAGTGTGATGTTGTTCCCCAGTGTGATGTTGTTCCCCAGTGTGATGTTAGTCCCCAGTGTGATGTTAGTCCCCAGTGTGATGTTATTCCCCCGGTGTGTTGTTGTTCCCCCGGTGTGATGTTGTTGTTCCTCTGGTGTAATGATGTTGTTCCCCCAGTGTGATGTTGCTCCCCTGCTGTGATGTTGTTCCCCCACCGTGATGATGTTGTTTCCCTGGTGTTATGTTGTACCCCGATGTGATGTTTTTCCCCTGGTGTGTTGTTGATGTTGTTCTCCTGGTGTGATGATGTTGTTCCCCCAGTGTCATGTTGTTTCTCTGGTGTGATGATGTTGTTTGCTAGGTATGATGTTGTTCCCCCGATGCGATTTTGTGCCCCCGGTGTGATGTTTTTCCCCTGGTGTGATGATGTTGTTCCCCCAGTGTGATGATGTTGTTCCCCAGTGTGATGTTGTTCCCCCGGTGTGATTTTGTTCCCCCGGTGTGATTTTGTTCCCCCGGTGTGATGTTGTTGTCCCGGTGTGATGTTGTTCCCTCGGTGTGATGTTGTTTCCGCGATGTGATGTTGTTCCCCCTGGTGTGATGATCTTGTTCCCCTGGTGTGATGATGTTGTTTCCGAGGTATGATGTTGTTCCCCGGTGTGATTTTGTGCCCCCTGGTGTGATGTTGTTTCCTCGGTGTGATGTTGTTCCCTCGGTGTGATGTTTTCCCCCCGGGGTGATGTTTTTCCCCCTGTGTGATGTTTTTCCCCCGGTGTGATGATCTTGTTCCCCTGGTGTGATGATGTTGTTCCCCTGGTGTGATGTTGTTCCCCCGGTGTGATGTTGTTCCCCCTGGTGTGATATTGTTCCCCCTGGTGTGATGTTGTTCCCCCTGTGTGATGTTGTTCCCCCTGTGTGATGTTGTTCCCCCTGGTGTGATGTTGTTCCCCCTGTGTGATGTTGTTCCCCCTGTGTGATGTTGTTCCCCCGGTGAGATGTTGTTCCCCTGGTGTGATGTTGTTATCCCGGTGTGATGTTGTTCCCCCTGTGTGATGTTGTTCCCCCGGTGTGATTTTGTTCCCCTGGTGTGATGTTGTTATCCCGGTGTGATGTTGTTCCCCCTGTGTGATGTTGTTCCCCCTGTGTGATGTTGTTCCCCCTGTGAGATGTTGTTCCCCCTGTGAGATGTTGTTCCCCTGGTGTGATGTTGTTCCCCCGGTGTGATGTTGTTATCCCGGTGTGATGTTGTTCCCCCGGTGTGATGTTGTTCCCCTGGTGTGATGATGTTGTTCCCCTGGAGTGATGATGTTGTTCCCCCAGTGTAATGTTGTTCCACAGTGTGATGTTATTCCCCCGGTGTGATGTTGTTCCCCTGGTGTGATGATGTTGTTCCCCTGGAGTGATGATGTTGTTCCCCCTGGTGTGATGTTGTTCCCCCTGTGTGATGTTGTTCCCCCTGTGTGATGTTGTTCCCCCGGTGAGATGTTGTTCCCCTGGTGTGATGTTGTTATCCCGGTGTGATGTTGTTCCCCCTGTGTGATGTTGTTCCCCCGGTGTGATTTTGTTCCCCTGGTGTGATGTTGTTATCCCGGTGTGATGTTGTTCCCCCTGTGTGATGTTGTTCCCCCTGTGTGATGTTGTTCCCCCTGTGAGATGTTGTTCCCCCTGTGAGATGTTGTTCCCCTGGTGTGATGTTGTTCCCCCGGTGTGATGTTGTTATCCCGGTGTGATGTTGTTCCCCCGGTGTGATGTTGTTCCCCTGGTGTGATGATGTTGTTCCCCTGGAGTGATGATGTTGTTCCCCCAGTGTAATGTTGTTCCACAGTGTGATGTTATTCCCCCGGTGTGATGTTGTTCCCCTGGTGTGATGATGTTGTTCCCCTGGAGTGATGATGTTGTTCCCCCTGGTGTGATGTTGTTCCCCCTGTGTGATGTTGTTCCCCCTGTGTGATGTTGTTCCCCCGGTGAGATGTTGTTCCCCTGGTGTGATGTTGTTATCCCGGTGTGATGTTGTTCCCCCTGTGTGATGTTGTTCCCCCGGTGTGATTTTGTTCCCCTGGTGTGATGTTGTTATCCCGGTGTGATGTTGTTCCCCCTGTGTGATGTTGTTCCCCCTGTGTGATGTTGTTCCCCCTGTGAGATGTTGTTCCCCCTGTGAGATGTTGTTCCCCTGGTGTGATGTTGTTCCCCCGGTGTGATGTTGTTATCCCGGTGTGATGTTGTTCCCCCGGTGTGATGTTGTTCCCCTGGTGTGATGATGTTGTTCCCCTGGAGTGATGATGTTGTTCCCCCAGTGTAATGTTGTTCCACAGTGTGATGTTATTCCCCCGGTGTGATGTTGTTCCCCTGGTGTGATGATGTTGTTCCCCTGGAGTGATGATGTTGTTCCCCCTGTGTGATGTTGTTCCCCCGGTGTGATGTTATTCCCCCGGTGGGTTGTTGTTCCCCCGGTGTGATGTTGTTCCCTGTGTCCCCCTGTGATGGGGATTGTGCCCCCCGCTTCTTCCTTGTAATACATAATCCCACCATTATCCGGACATCATCCATCTCATTGCTCGTCGCCCTGTACAGCCCTGCAGGGGGATTTCATGTCTGACACAGAAACATCTACAAATATTTTTTTCTCCTTTTTTATTTATAAATAATTGTTTTGTTCAGTACAAATAGAAGAAATCAAATTGTCACTTAACATTGGTGTTACTGCTTGTCTCCTGAACTCCGACAGAATAAGGAATCGCATCAGAATGTGTTATTGTGCTCGTCCCAAACTGTGAAATGTAAAACAACAAACTTTACTACAGCTTAAAGTGCACCTGGTGGCCAGACATGGTACTGCACATCTACTAATGAATCAAATCAATCACTTACTTTTATATTCTCTGCAAAAATACTCCCTATCTAGGTACATTACAGCACATATAGTATATACTGATCCTGACATCCCATATTAAACTTCAGAAATGTATTCACTTGTGTTACTGTGTATGTACACTCACCGGCCACTTTATTAGGTACACCATGCTAGTAACCGGTGGTCTTCTGCTGCTGTAGCCCATCTGCCTCAAAGTTAGACGTACTGTGCGTTCCGAGATGCTCTTCTGCCTACCTTGGTTGTAACGGTTGGCTATTTGAGTCACTGTTGCCTTTCTATCTGCTCGAACCAGTCTGCCCATTCTCCTCTGACCTCTGGCATCAACAAGGCATTTCCGCCCACAGAACTGCCGCTCACTGGATGTTTTTTCTTTTTCGGATCATTCTCTGTAAACCCTAGAGATGGTTGTGCGTGAGAATCCCAGTAGATCAGCAGTTTCTGAAATACTCAGACCAGCCCTTCTGGCACCAACAACCATGCCACGTTCAAAGGCCTCACATCACCTTTCTTCCCCATACTGATGCTCGGTTTGAACTGCAGGAGATTGTCTTGACCATGTCTACATGCCTAAATGCACTGAGTTGCCGGCATGTGATTGGCTGATTAGAAATTAAGTGGTAACGTGCAGTTGGACAGGTGTACCTAATAAAGTGGCCGGTGAGTGTACATTACATTACTGATCCTTGATTACATCCTCTATTATACTGCAGAGCTGCACTCACTATTCTGCTGGTGGGGTCACTGTGTACATACATCACTGATCCTGAGCTACATCCTGTATTATACCCCAAAGCTGCACTCACTATTCTGCTAGTGGTGTCCCTGTGTACATACATTACATTACTGATCCTGGACTGATCCTGAGTTACAGTACATCTTGTATTATACCCCAGAGCTGCACTCACTATTCTGCTAGTGGGGTCACTGTGTACATACATTACATTACTGATCCGGAGTTACATCCTGTATTATACTGCAGGGCTGCACTCACTATTTTGCTGGTGGGGTCACTGTGTACATACATTACATTACTGATCCTGAGTTACATCCTGTAAATGTGGACACAGGATGACACAGTATCCTTGTATATGTTCTACCCTGATACATTGTTGCCAATCCTCCCGGCTGCAGTATATCAATGTGTAATGTCTATTTACTTGCGCTCCGCCCAGCCCCATTCCTGTTGCATTGTATTTTTGTACTTTGTTTTTGTTTTTTTTATAAGGACCCCTCGAAGAGTATTTGTTTGCTTTGTGATTGCTCCCGTCCCTTACACCACATGTATTCACGACTGGCAGTGGGGGCGCCCATCCCCTCCTGTCTAATTAGCCCCTCGAAGGGATGATTATGGCATCACAATGGAGCGGAGTATTCGGCAACGACACAGTGTATCTTTGTTATTGTTCTTCTTTGTTTGTTTTCCGTTCTTTTTTCTTCCCTTCAGTTTGGATTCCTTCTTATTGTTCTCTAAACAGGATAATAAAACAAGGCGTCCTTTCTCTTCTCTTCCTCCATGCTCGCTCAGCCCGCCGGGCGCTGAAAGGCGGCGTCCCCATCAGACGTACATGTCTCTTCATGTGTGCATTAATTTTTTATCCGGTGACACTTGCAGACAAAGCAGTTTGCTTGAAAGTTACAGACACTTTTAAATGATAAATGAAATGTCCCGGTGTGATGGCGTGCCAGCCCGCGCTCTTGTCTTGGAGTGTGTTGTACTGTATTATTCGCTTCAGTCGTTTTCCCGGGGATGTCATCATCCAGATGTGGGAACAACGCCGCAAATGAGAAAAAAAATTAGATTGTACGGATGGATAAAACGGCCTCGGTGTTATAGAGAGGGCGGCAAATGTCAAAGTACAAGACGCCTGGAGGTAGCATGAAGGAACTGTGGAGCTCACTCACTGCAAGGCAGATGGCACTGTCCCAGTCCTGTGATATACATGTCATTCAGAGCCATAGGTAGGCTTTCCTTCATTCACAGCAGAAGTTTGGTTCCCTACCCCATGGTTCTTCTCCACGACCAATCAATGACAAATCCCACAACACAATCTCCTAGCCACCCTTCCAGGTTGTCAGATACGCAGCCCGTAAACCAGCTCATCATCTATCTGTGGTATCCCAGCACAAGGTGCTGGTTCCTGGCACCTGAGTAAGTAACTCCCTCAGGTTCACATGAGTGGGAGTTGATGCTATTGTACTATTGTGTTTTTCCCCACTAGATGTCAGCTGAAGCTACAAAGGGTTAACTATGTTCTGTGTCACATGTAATGTATTGGTAAGTCACAGGTGCTTTCTCTACGCTATCCTATCTTATCTATCTCACACACACTCAGCCCCACCACTCACAGGAGGGTTAAGATAGCCCCTGTAGGAGGAGTAAGTTCTTGGTGGGAGGAAGTGTTGAGTTCTCAGATAGCCTTCAGTGTTAGGGGAAGCTAGCTGAAAAGTCTCTGGAGAAGCTAAGCCAGAGCCTGACTTTGGCCAGATACCCTGACAGGGACAAAGAAACGGCAACCTAACAACTTCTTTTCTTATGCAAGCAACCACTTAACTATGCAGCGATAAGCTCTACAAAGGGGAGAGAAGCCAAACAGGAAACACCTTGCCCATGCCAGGAACCTCTCTAAAACGTGCATGGCAGTTACCTGAAGCAAAAGGGATGGACCCTAGTGGGACAAAGCTACCTAATGTCTACGTATCCCAATGCGCAGCGCAGGACGACTGGGAAATCCTGAAATAACCCAGATAACCGATGATTGGGGCTCGTATTACCCACCTAGGATGGGTAACTCGCAACTAGGGGGCATAAGGCGGTCAGAGACAGCAAGTCATTTGTGAGTATGAGTATTCTCTTTCAACTCTTGTGTTACTTTACCTGTTCCATCAGAGCACATTACTACATTGGGCAGGGCCCCTCTGGCAACTCCTCTCTCTCTACTGCAAAGCACCTTCTTACTGCAAGCACCAGTTCCTTCTTAACTGTCAGCATCTAAGTTTTCTGTAAAGAGTTATACTGTTCTATTGTGCTGTCATCACGTGCACGATTTGTTTAAAGTTACTCTCCAGTAAAGTATTCTATTTTTGTCTGGTTTACTCTTACTCTTTTTTGTATACTTGGGTTATCCTCTTTTCTCTGTGCTGCGGTGGTGCCAAAAGTCCAGGGTGGGTCTAACACCACTCCAGGCTACTGTGACAAATGCTCAAGTGACCCTAAACTCCTCCAAGGCTACCGAACACCCCACCACCAACCTATCTATCTATCTATCTATCTATCTATCTATCTATCTATGATATAAGAATATGGCCCTCTCCTCATCCACGCTCCGCTCTCTTCTTGCTCGTCGTCCCTGATAACATTCGGCCAAATCTGTTACATAATTTTGCAGAGCACAATAATTTTCTCTCATTCTCTAATTAAATGCAATGGATGCCGCGATTCATCAGCCAGCGTGCTCCCCGCTGTGACACATTCAGATACCTGTCTAATAAATCCATAGTTTATCCTTCACAAATCTTATAAATGTAAAACTCCACATCAATTTACTGGAGCTCTGTGCCCCGGAGCTGCGCTCATACAGTCCACTTCTAGTATTTCTTCTTTAATCACTCTTCTAGAAAGATCCGGAGATGTCAGGACGGGTCCATTGGTCAATAAAATTGATGTGTAATAAGGTCTTTGTATTCTCCACATCTAATACAATTGACAGAAGTTTCGTATAGAAAGACTTAAAAGAATCTCCAACAAAACTCAGAGACATGACACTGACTCCCTCCAAGGTGTCTGCTTTATCCTTGTGTCCTGCTTACCCAGGGGTAATGCTATATACCTATAGGACCCAATCCTGGCCCATGGGATGCACACACCTGCTCATTCTGTAATTTAAAGGAATAGTGCGCATACCTGAAACCGTTCTCCTCTATTCACACTTAAGCAGCACCTACAATATTAAAAAGACACTGTCACCATTTTTTTAAAGAAATCAACAAGCAGTTTTGCTATATACTCTGTCTTTTTAAGTTTTCAATGTTTAAATCAGCATTCTACATATGGCCACTAGGTGCCTCCCTTCCTGTCACCCTGTGCACCATGCTCCTCTGTGATGATTTTTGGTCTTTTTTTCTGCTTAAAAACAGAGACCTAACACAGGAAGTCCCTGTCCTCTATGCGCTCACACAAGGAAAGTCACCTGTGTCTCATGCAGGTTGTATATCAGCTGAGGGCAATTACCCTAGAATTAATAACATAAGGAGGAGACAATGCTCTTTGTTATGGAGGAATACAATCAGTATAATGTCACAGCCAGGCTACCAGGCCTCATGTAAGTCTCTATGGAAGCATGGAGTGAAGAATCAGGTTAAGGGGGTAGTGCGGCGCTAACCAATTATTCACTAAATAACACACATTACAAAGTTATATAACTTTGTAATGTATGTTATGTATGTGAATGGCCCCCTTTCCCGTGTTTCCCCCCACCCACGCTAGACCCGGAAGTGTGGTGCATTATACTCACAGCATCTCGTGTCGACCCCCGCCATCTTGGGACAATGACGTAGTCTTTGAGAGGCCGGCCGAACTGCTCCATCCGTCCCTCATGCCGCCCCCCCTCTGCCGCATCATAAGCACAGTTATGCTCAGCCAATTGCGGCTGAGCTGCTGATGACGCGGATGAGGGGGGCCGGCATGAGGGACAGATGGAGCGGTTCGGCCGGCCTCTCAAAGACTACGTCATTGTCCCAAGATGGCGGGGGTCGACACGAGATGCGGTGAGTATAATGCACCACACTTCCGGGTCTAGCGTGGGTGGGGGGAAACACGGGGAAGGGGGCCATTCACATACATAACATACATTACAAAGTTATATAACTTTGTAATGTGTGTTATTTTGTGAATAATTGTTTAGTGCCGCACTACCCCTTTAAATTGTTTTAAAATCAGCCTCTCAGGCCATATATGTCATCGGAGAGATCGGAGATGAATTACATCTGTAGTCGTCATACGACCTCTGCCATCATGAGATTTGTTTGTTTATAGAACACACATTTTGTATGTGCTGAACCAAAGATACTGCAGTGGGCAAGATATACTTAGGGGTCCTCCCGTCAAATCAGGTCATGACTAGTGTTGAGTTTGACTCCTGGCATCAGGAGAAGTTAGAGGCCACCCTAGGCAGTCCTATAAACAGCCATAGGCTACGTAATACTACGGCCGTAGATCTCGCTGCAGAACTACGGACGTAGTTTTGCGGTGTGTAACATAGCCTTATTTTCAATGGCATCCCGGCCGGGTAGTACACACAGTATGCGCTCCGGCCAGGATCCCATGCGGCGCTGGAAAAAAATGACATGTCAGTTTTCTGCGGCCGGAATTCAGTGAATTCCGGACACAGAAAGACCTGTCAGTTCACACAGTGAAGCAAGCGGCTCCAACCGCTTGCCTCACTGTGTGCTATGGGAAGCTCTGATGCGGGCGAGCACTGATGCTCGTGGCCAGAAAGATCACCCGGCCGGTACTTAAGTACCGGCTGGGATGATCCGGGCTAAGACCGGCCATTCTGTGACCTGGCCGGGGTCACGGAACGGCCGGGTGTTCACATAATGTGAACATAGCCATAGGCTGTATTCATGTTTTCCTGGCAGCCCTAGGGTGGCACGTAACTTCTCCAAATGCCAGGAGTGAAATGCTGAGGGTTGGGGTTCTCAGAATGTTGCTGCACCCAAACATTTCGGCAACTCCGCTCACCACTAGTCTTGACACCGCAATGGGCCACCAACAAGGTTCCAAGGGTCTAGCTGAGACAACTCCATGTTTGGTTGGATGGTTGTCCCATTTCGGATCCCCTTGGCCTTTATTGCATGATATCCTCTTTCAGGGTAACATAATAATGTTCTGAATTTTACAAACATTTTTAGCTTTTATTCTGCCTTAAATGTTGTTCGGTAGAAGCGATTGTTTATTCACATCCACCATCCGGGCGTAGCTTGTGTCTCTACACAGAACATCCTTGGCTCCTCTCCTTTCGTCTCCTTCCCCCTACGCTCAACGCTCTATGTGTCCTATCTGTCCAAGCTTCCATCTGTAGCCACCGTATTGCATGTGGTTTCGTCTGGGCCGGCTTCCAATCTCTGTTAGCGATTGTTTTATCATCATTTTGGCTGATTCCAGAGATGAGAACACGGGGAGTGATTAAAGAAAAATAATCTTGCTTTTATTTCCAGTGCTGTAAACGTCCCCGGCTCTCGACGGAACATTTAAATGCATGATCGGCTGACTTCTCCCCGGTAAAGTGACACCGCCGCTTTCAATTTGTAGATGTGTTCAATATCACCCAGGGCCGAGAAACGTGACCAAAGAAAAATAACATGTGAACCGATTCCGTTCCAAATTGAAGGAAATTATTTGATTAACCCCATGAGGACTGGACCAATTTTGGCCTTAAAAACATAAATTATGTCGTTTTCCTCTTTCAGGTGGTGAGATGTTCCTTATGTTGGTTGTTTCCTTATGTTGGTTCCGCACCTTGTCACGGTTATATACACATTGAATATACACTCAATGACAGAACCAATGCACCTGGAAGGAGAAGTTGGAGTCGATTGAAACTTCATAGTTGATTGCAAACTGTACAGTTGTATCAAGGACCCTGTTGGGTGCCTTTAGCTTAGATACAAGATGAGATACGGTTTGGCATGGAGTATACAGGTTCCCTATGGCATCCTGCAGCACAGATATAGCAGCTGGGCTGCTGCAGCCGAAAACAAACGAGTGCCGAGCCGGGATCAGCGCCATCTTGGAGCGGTCCCCGACCGGCAGCAGTAACGGAGATCGCTCCTCGGAGGAGCGATCTCCGCCACTAGACACCAGGGAAATGCTGCATCCGGTAATCGGATGCAGCTGTCATCTTTGACAGCTGCATCTGATTACCTTATTAGCGGGCACGGCGATCGGACCGTGCCCGCTAATTGCCGCGGCCCCGGGCTACATAAGGCACCCGGGACTGCGGCGGTTCAGAGCAGGGTCGCCGCGCTGCCCCGCTCTGAACGCCCGCACCCGCGCGAGGATGTACAGTTACGTGCTCGTGCGGGAAAGGGTTAAGTACCTGGAGATGGAGCGGGCAGAGACAGGAGGTGTAATGGAGGGGCCACTGTGTCTGCAGATGATGTGGGAATAGACAGGAGGTGTAATGGAGGGGCCACTGTGTCTGCAGATTATGGGAATAGACAGGAGGTGTAATGGAGGGGGCCACTGTGTCTGCAGATTATGGGAATAGACGGGGTGGGTAGCTTTAGCTCCGGTGAGGGTGACGACCTGGGGGGGGGCTTGCACTTGTGGAATGGCCGGGACTTACTGTCACTGTCAGGCACTAGGGCCTCATGGAGCAATGGCTTCTGTGCTCCCCAAAGGCCATTACAGTTATGGGTGTTGGGGGGCTGCTCTGATGTTGATGGTGTGGACATTTTCCCTGGGGCACACCCCAATACTGCCTGATCGGTGGGCGGTATGGTCACCCAAGACGCTGTGGGTGCAATGGAAACCAGACACACGGAGATGCTGTAAATGGAATGTTTACTGAGGGACCGAACCGCAACAGGAATTCCCTTACATATCCACAAGCGTCCGTGTATTGGTGAAAAGAGGTAAAACCAACCAGTGTCTCTGCACAACAGAACGACTGGGGCACGATAATGTACAAAGAGGTAGTCATTTATTAAAAACAACGTGTTTTGGCTCTATGATACTCTCCAGCCTTTCTCAAGCATAACCACCAAGATAGTCACCTCCTGTAACTATAATCTCCAACACTGTGAAGCTGATTCCTTCCAGGTCCAACCCAGAACTATCCAACACTGCACTCTCACCAAGAGGTACATGACCCAAAAGTAGCATCTGAGAGTCTTTATAGAAAGCGCTCTGACCCCCTCTTGTGGCAAACCCAGCATGCACTCCTGTAACCGTTACATATCCGCATGATGAGATCTGCAGCAATCCAACATTTCTGGCTGAAGTCATTTTTTGACAATTTCTGGCAGTAACCGCACACACTCCTCAGTAGTTGTTATGTTTTTGTTTTGTTTTTTAATCGTATATACCGATTATCATAAAGTCACGATAAAAACATAGGGGTAGTTCAACAAAAATTGTTTTCTTTCAAATCAACTGGTGCAAGAAAGTGTCAGAGATTTGTAATTTTGTTCTATTAAAAAACCTCCAGTCTTCCAGTACAGTACTTATCAGCTGCTGTATGTCCTGCAGACAGTGGTGTATTTTTTTCCAGTCTGACACAGTGCTCTCTGCTGCCACCTCTGTCCATGTCAGGAACTGTCCAGAGCAGCAGCAAATCCCCATAGAAAAACTCTCCTGCTCTCCAGACTGGAAATAATACACCACTTCCTGCAGGACATACAGCAGCTCATAACTACTGGAAAACTTCCGATTTTTTAATAGAAGTAAATTACAAATCTCTTTCTGGGGCCAGTACATGTGAAAGATTTAAATTTTTGATGACTAACCCCTTTAAGATTTAGAATTAATGCTTTTTTTTCCTCTTATTAGAATTCCCTAATTTTTTACTTTGACATTGATCTTTTAACTATAATGTAGTTTGGACTTTGGATTGTTGACCCATAATAATCCCCATACAGACCCAAACTACCCCAAAGAGATAAACAGCCATGAAAAGCCAAATCCCACAAATATAGAAGCCTACATACCGTCCTACCGGATTTCAATTTCAACACACAATATACAGTATATGACAACCAGCATCTGTGCTGATCCACATTAACAGGGAACAGAGCCGAAAGCAAACAGCTCCGTATATAGTACAGAGGCCGCACCGTGTTACTGC
This sequence comes from Dendropsophus ebraccatus, assembly GCF_027789765.1. Taxonomy (NCBI): domain Eukaryota; kingdom Metazoa; phylum Chordata; class Amphibia; order Anura; family Hylidae; genus Dendropsophus; species Dendropsophus ebraccatus. The sequence continues at coordinate 93,862,811 of NC_091464.1, forward strand.
AGCTCAATTTCAATGAAAGTTAATAGGAGCTGAGCTGCAGTAACCCAGCACGGCCACTATACAATGTATGGAGCTGTGTGCCTTTGACTCTATATGTGGTGCTGCGTCTCTGATCATCAGGGGTGTCAGACACCTTCCGATACCATCAATAAAAAACGATCCACGTACGGCTGGGTTCACTCTGCGTTTTTACTAAATGTTTTCTCATCCATTTTATACAAAAAACTGATGAAAACAGATCTTTTCGATCTGTTTTTCCTTTGACTTTCATCATAAAAAAGGATAATAAAACAGATCAAAATGCACCAGTTTTTAATCCGTTTTTCATCATTTCATCATAATTTTTTTTTGTTGCATAAAATGGATTTTAAAAAAACAAAACATATTGCAAAAACACAGTGTGAACCAAGCCTAAGTGAGTCATGTTTTCCTACAGAATCATGCTAAATGGTAGGAATCCGGCTTTATTTACATACTCATTTTGGAGGGTTTTTCCAGCCTCTTTAAAGAGATTATTCCAAATTAGATAAACAAAGCTGCCTTCTTCTAGCAACAGCGCCTCATTTGTTTTCAGTTGGTATGTGGCATTGCAGCTCAATTCAAATAAATGAATGGGGGCAGGTTGTAATACCACACACAACCTGAGGTCAGGGATGGCGCTATTTTCAAAAGGAAGCCGCTATGACATTCTAACCCCTTCACAAGGGAGGGATTCTGACCTAAAAGAACATAAAACGCATTGTTCATTGCAGGTTTTTTTCCAGAACTCATCCCTGACTGTATTTTCATTGACTTTTGTCTATTCCTCTCTCCTCCCTGCAGCCGGCCTCCATTAGAGGCGTCGGCGCTCTCCTGATCACCCGTGATGGCGCTGCCCTTTTACTGACACTTTAAAGGTCTGTTTAACATTTTCAACAATTGCAAACAGTATAATTCTCCATCTGAGCAGATCCGAAACGTACGTTGTATCCGGACTAGAAGGCAATTTACACGGCCAATTATAAAGCGCCGGCGCTCAGGTCGAACTCGCTGAGATTATCAAACGACTCCGGTTATATCAGAGACGTCTCTTCCCGTCTGGCATCCCGGTCGCTGCCGCCGCCGCTCCTGCAATCACTGAGAAGAAGGAAATTCATTTATTCACAAATCAGCTTTCTGTGAGATGCCGATGATAAGTCGACAGATCCCGACATGTTTCTCTCATTTACGCTGCAGACAGCGCCGTTTCCACAAGAGATTTTTTTACATTTTCATATTTGATTTTCATTAGTTCCTAAAATTTAAAGGGAAGGAAAGATGAGGGATGGCGGCCGCGCATTTGTCAGCTGCTTAAATACATTTCAGGGCGTTTGTATTTGAACTATTGTTATCCCCCCCCCCATCTCTGAGGAGACCCTTGAGTATAACATGGACTGTATAGGAAGGGGGGGCTATGATGCAATGCACACTAATGGGGTCATACACTGTGATATCCCAGCGCCATGCAGTTTCCACGTAGCGCCATATAGTGCCCATAACATATGGTAGTAACCAAAGTACACTCTAGTATAAGTTAACCAGAAAGTAAGATCATCTGGCTGGTACTGCAGTACTGACCCGGATGATCTTCAGTAACATCGGCCGGGTCACAGAACGGCCGGTGTCAGGGGTGTAACTACCAATAAAGCAGCCAAAGCAGCTGCTATGGGGCCCACTGCATCAGGGGGGCAATGGCCCACTCCTGCAATACACTAGGTCCCCTGAGCTGTCATCATTTACAGCACCAGGTGGCCAAGTAGACCCCCCAGGTTCTGCAAATGTCCCTTAAACAGAAAGCACTCCCGACAAGCGCACTTATGCAGTTATGGCTACACTTGGAGGCTTAGTGGTCAGTTGTAAAGGAGGGGCCCATCAAAAGTTTGCTATGGGCCCAGCCATTCCTAGTTACGCCCCTGGACGGTGTTATACCATGTGTGAGTATGGCCTAACAATGCAATTTAATGCCAATAGCACAGACTAGACAGGAGCTAAAACACAGTCCAGTCTAATATTTTACAGGCTGTGAATTTAGAAAAACAGAAACTAGATGGTAGCAACAGGGTTACCTCCATCTTCCCTAATGGTCCAGGGCAGTGTTCCCCAACTCCAGCAGGCCAGGATGTGAGGATATCCCATACAGAGAACAACTGTGGTGGCACCTGATGTGCTGCTTAGAGATGAGCGAACCTCGAGTGTGCGGCATTTGATTACCGGAGGCTGAATAAGAGATGCAGCACTAGAAAGTCCTGGAAAACCTGGATGCAGCCCTGGGCTATGGGCTGTATCCACCAGGACTCTCTAGAGCAGCATCCAACTTCTTCAGCCTCTGGTAATCAAATGCCGCACACTCGAGGTTCGCTCATCGCTAGTTCTGATTATTTTACCTGTAAAAGACTAAGGAGGACGAAGGTTATTGGTCACCAGGTCTAGTGGTGGAGTAGGACTCATTGCTTCCCTGGTGGTCTTGGGTAATGGGAAGGTTATTGGTCATCAGGTCTAGTAGTGGAGTAGGACTCATTGCTTCCCTGGTGGTCTTGGGTAATGGGAAGGTTATTGGTCACCAAGTCTAGTGGTGGAGTAGGACTCATTGCTTCCCTGGTGGTCTTGGGTAATGGGAAGGTTATTGGTCACCAGGTCTAGTGGTGGAGTGGGACTCATTGCTTCCCTGGTGGTCTTGGGTAATGGGAAGGTTAAAGGGCTACAAAAACATGGCCACTTTTCCCCATACTGTTGTCTTCAGTTCAGGTGCGGTTTGCAATTAAGCTCCATTTACTTCAGTGGAACTGAGTTTCAAAACCCCACCCAATCTGGAGACAACAGTAGGGGGAAAGTGGCCATGTTTTTGTAGCGCTGGATAACCCCTTTAATGGTCACCTTTGTAGTACTATTGGGTGGACGAAAGGGTGTAGGGATCTGACATGCCGAACGCTGGTTGTCCTTCTCTACCTTGTTATACCATTACCATGAATGGGGGAGGGTCATTTTGGTTACTATGTATAACCCACCGTCCTATGGGAAACAATAACACATTGTAACATCAAGTGTCATATAAGTCCAACCCAGTGGCGTAGCTACTGCGGTTGCAGCAGTCGCCGCTGCGACCGGGCCACTACCAAGGGGGGACCCGCGACACCCCCCCTCTCCCTTATCTCTGCACTTCCCCCCTCCCATTCCCTCTTGTGACTGCAAGCAGGGTTTTGCTTGTGGTCACAAGAGGGAGACTGGGACGGGCCCCTGGCTGCGGCTCCATGTCTGTCCCATCCCTGGCCGCACAGGCACCATAGAGCTCTGTGTACGCCGGGGATGATACTTCCAGTGCAGGGATCTCTGTGCCGGAAGCACCATCCACGGCACGTACAAAGCTCTATGGTGTGTGTGCAGCCGGGAACGGGACAGACATGGAGTCGGGAGCCGCGTGGCAGCTGACAGACAGACCGAGGAGGAGAGAGACACGGCAGGGGAGTGAGTTGTCAGGTGAGTTGTGTGTTTGTTTGGGGTTTTTTTTTGCACAGACTGGGGGCCATTATAATGGGCATCATAAAGGGGGATTACAATGGGGGCCATCTACAAAGGGGGATTACAATGGGGGCCATCTACAAAGGGGCATTACAATGGGGCCATCTATAAAAGGGTATTACAATGGGGCCATCTATAAAGGGGGATTACAGTGGGGGCCATCTATAAAGGGGGATTACAGTGGGGGCCATCTATAAAGGGGGATTACAGTGGGGGCCATCTATAAAGGGGGATTACAATGGGGGCCATCTATAAGGGGGATTATAATGGGGGCCATCTATAAGAGAGATTATAAAGGGGGACTACAATGGGGGGCCATCTATGAGGGGGATTACAATGGGGCCATTTATTAGGGGGATTACAATAGGGGCCATTATAAAGGGGTTACATGGGGGCCATTATAAAGGGCATCTATACGGGGCCATCTATAAGGGGGCAACATTGGGGGACTACATGAGGAGTGTATGCAATAGGGCATGTACTATAGTGGACCACAGAGGGGGGCATATACTATAAGGGGGTCACATAGAGTCAGCCTACCCACTAAATGAGGGTGTAAAGGGGCCAATACAGATATGCAGTGTGTAGAGAGATGAGGATGGTGCCGGAGTGAGGAGACTAATATGTCCGTCTGGCAGATTCTGTGGATTCATGGCTCGGAGAAGTTCTCATTACGGCCCAGGGCAGATGGAGAAGATGAAAAGGGAAGAACTCCGATCAGAGAAGACGTCCCCTGTGAGTCACCTGATATATCTGCACTGTAATGTATATGATGTACAGGACCTGTGTAGAGCTTAGACTACCTCTATATGACTGGATGAGGTGATAGTGATCTGTGTACAGTGGATGTTATTCAGTAGCAGCGGTGGTGTTAGTCAGTATGTGTTGGTGTTAGTCAGTAGCAGAGGTGGTATAAGTCAGTAGCAGCGATGGTGTTAGTCAGTCTGTGGTGGTGTTATTCAGTAGTGGTGGTGTTGGTCAGTAGCAGAGGTGGTGTTAGTCAGTAGCAGCGGTGTTGTTAGTCACTATGTGGTGACATTAGTCAGTATGTGGTGGTGTTAGTCAGTATGTGGTGGTATTAGTCAGTAGCAGTGGTGGTATTAGTCAGTTTGTGGTGGTGTTATTTGTTACTTGTTATCTGGTACTGTGTTTTATTGGATTTAGTATTTAGGATCTGGTCAGTAACAATATGGTGGCTGTGGTGTGGCGGTAATATTTCCTTCCTATATACTGGTATTATTGGCAATATTGGTCTCAGTATACAGGATTTGTTTAGTAACAGTATGGCGGCAATATGTATGGTGATATTTCCCATATACTGGTATTACTGGTAATATCAGTCTTGAGATATGATATATATATATATATATATATATATATATATATATAGCATCGCTTGGTTGAGGAAGGGGGGGGCAAGTTGACCTCTTGCACCAGGGCCCAAGAGACATTAGCTTCGCCCCTGGTCCAACCCCTCTCTTCTGCACTGACCATCTGAGCACTGCTACATCTCCAGCAGCGGATTTTAGGAGTGTTCTGTGTCTCAGCTTCCCTGACACCGGGGTAGGTAATCAGCCCGCTCGTCTGTGTCACAATGAGCCCGGGGAGGACGCACATTTCCAAATTACAAGTTTGTCAGCTGCCAAAATGTTTTGGCAGTCTTATGTTAATACTAAGCGGCTAGATAGACAGCGTCCGTCAGCTGTGCTCTGGATGTGTAATGGGGTATCGCCTGGAAGGTACAGAGGACATGAAGGTTGCTCAGGACATCCATTCCAGCCTAATAGATGACGCATGTTATAGTTTATGAGAAGAGAGCGAAGCTCTTCAACGTTCGCCCGTCTGTCAACCATATCTTTAATATTCGCCAAATAGTCGGTGGCGGTTCATTACGGAGCTCGTTATGGTGGAGGACAGACTTTATCTGGATATAGTCAGACTAATCGCACGTTTATCAGGTTGGACGCGGTTCCGGCTCCTTCCATGCGGCTCATTACGACAATATATGAAAATATTTAGAGGGTTTGTTAGGATTTCACATTCAGGGACAAGGGCTGATGTTCTCTCAGGTTTACAGTGGATTTTTTCACATATTATGGGCTGAAATTTAGCTTTTTTTGATAAACGTGTATGACAAGAATATAAATATTTGGAACTGTCCAGCGCAGCAGCAAATCCCCATAGAAAACCTCTCCTGCTCTGGACAGTTCCTGACATGGACAGAGGTGGCAGCAGAGAGCACTGTTTCAGACTGGAGAGAATACAACACGTTCTGCAGGACAAACAACAGCTGATAAGTACTGGAAGATGAGATTTTTTTTTTTAATAGAAGTAAATTCAAATCTCTGGCACTTTCTGGCACCAGCTGATTTGAGAGACAAATTTTTGGGTGAACAACTCCTTTAAGGCTATGTTCACACAACGTATGAGACCGGCCGTTCCGTGACCCCGGCCGGGTCCCGGAACAGCCGGTCTCTGGCCGGATCATCTCGGCCAGAGCCGCTTGTTTCACTGTGTGAACTGACAGGTCTTTCTGCGGCCGGAATTCACTGAATTCCGGCTGCAGAAAACTGACATGTCAGTTTTTTCCGGCGGCATATGGGATCCCGGCCGGAGCGTATACGATGTGTGTACGCTCCGGCCAGGATCCCATTGCAAATAAGGCATTGTTCCACAATGAGAACTAAGGCCGTAGTTTTACGTTGTGTAAACATAGCCTAAATGTGTAAAATAATAAACTTTATACTTACCTATCCAGGCTCCCCAGTGTCTTACTAGCTTCTGCCTGTTCCTCGCAGCCGCTTTTGCCTGAACCTCGCAGCAACTTCTGAGTTGGTCAGCTAATCGCAGTGCCAGACATTGCAGCCAGTGATTGACTGAGCGGCCTGTCACTTCAGAGAGCAGCTCAAAAGTGCCAGCGGTGGCTACGGGGAACAAACAGAAGCTAGAAGGACACCAGGGAGTCTGGATAGGTAAGTATAAAGTTTATTATTTTCCTGTTACATTCCTTAGCCGTGGGCCGTGCATCACTATTACATGGAGCCATGGGTGGCTGGTGGCAGATAATTTTTAAGCTAGTGTAAACAACAATGGTCATCAATGATCGTTTCTTCAACTAATCATTGTATTTATTACACAGGGCAATATAATTGGCAGGTTATTGCTCTGTGTAATACTAAGTCAACTACTGACCAAACCTATGATCTGCCTAGAGATTGGCTGAGTGGACGTCTCCTGCCAGGAAATGGGGAACCATGAGGGGCAGCCCCGCAGCAGAAGTGATCAAGCAATGTGACCACCACAGCCTATCAGGGACCTCAGCGGCTCCCATCATTGAGCAGTGATGCCTTGGTCACATGATAGCGCTTTGTAAAGAAAGTCTAGGGGCCCAATTAGAGCTTGTGCACGCTGGGGATGAAGAGATAAGTAACTTTTTGTCACTACTGTTTTTAATTCAATTTTCTTTTACAAAAATCCTTACCGATTAAACGTGACATAAAGGCTACAAAGATTTAGGTCCCGCCCCTGAGGTGCTCACCTATAAGAAGAATAGGAGTTAATGGCTATTCATATAGAGATTCCCAGCTGTCACAGTGCAGTGGTGACTGTTGTCATCAGGAATTGGCATATGTGAGTCCCCAAACCCCCCGTAATCTCAGTAGGTGAGGTATACATTATGTGGTTATACCGTAAACGCTTAAAGGGAATCTGTCAGCTGTAATTCAGGGTCCAAACTGCAGACTTAGGAGACATGTTTCCTTTCATATATTTTCTGTGGCTCAAGAATAGAAATTTAAAAAAAAATAATTTTATTCTCTGGTGCAACGTGTCATAGAGGCGATCCACAGTGAAATGCGGAGAGCTGTAATGCCTCCTCACTCCCCCTCCCATCCCTATCACTGTTTAACTGACAGCATTCAGCACTGAGCCCTGCTTCCAATCTCATACATGCCCTGTGTATACAAAATGTGTGTAGGTGCTAGATCTGGAAGTCAAATAAACAGAGATGGGAAGGGGAGAAAGGAGACATTACAGTCCTCAGCACTTTTTTAGGATCTTGGCAACACCTCTTGTACCAGGGAATAGAAGCATTTTTCTACATTCTGGAAGCAGAGACAGATATATGAAAGGTACCATGTGTATCCTTGTCCTAAAAGCATCTAACAGTGTCCGCAGTTTGGAATCTGAATTACAGCTGACAGATTCCCTTTAAGACTGAGTTCCCCTTTAAGTTTCTGACAGCTTTCATACTTTATTATACTTGACTCATAAAATAAACATAAATCACACTCTACTTTCATACTATATTTTCTAGTAATTGTGAGAATGGCAGGATGTTACACTTATTTGCGTCATCATGCAATTTCACATAAAAGCATACCATACATACTAAAAATCTAACCCCAGGCGATCCAGAGATGTACAGCCCCTCTAAGGAATAAAAGTGTGAGATGTGCAGACTTCACATATGTCTATGTCAGCATTCATATATGTTCACATAATCACCAGAACTACAGAGACTCCAGATCCAGATGCTGGTAAACCTCCGAGTCCTGGCGTCAGCACAAGGTCTGTATACCGGATACGGCTGACTCTCTGAATACATCAGTTGCTGTGGTGATTTACACTTTTGCTCTTTTAGCAAAATGTTAGAAGAGAAAAAAATTTAATAATAACATAAATAATCGTAAAAAAAAATTACAGAAGACGACTTGTTTTTATTATATTTATCTTGTTGTTTTTTTCACCGTTTTTATTGTTCAGTCGGATAAAGCCTTGTTCATCATGTCGCCTCCATGTCCATGGTAAAGTTCAGCTGGAAATGACAAAAATCTTTCTATCCGGTGTTGCGTAAAAGAAGAAATGTGGCGAATAAATTCATCAAAGAAGATGGCGCCGCCAATGATTTCTGAGCCTCTCGAGGTGAAAAGAACTAAAAAAAATTCATTTTTTGTGAAAATATAAAATTAGGGTAAAATTTTGAAGAGAAGAGATGGACTGGTCTGTAACAATGAAATATCTATAGACCAACATGGGCTGGGACTAGAAGAAGGTCCCCTAGATATCATCCTCTATTGGAGATTACTTTGAAGCCATCCCATCTATGTCTTATTGGATGGTTCATTGATAGCCTATATGACCCTATTGATGACATGTCCTGCATATACAATGGCAATGATAACAGCACAGATTATATGGTAATATTAAGTGGATGCGTTTATGCTGTGTGTAGATGGTGGATGGATCTTCTGAGCCATTTGTCTACCGTCCTCCAGGGGTCTTCTTCAGGTTTGGACGGATTCAAAGATGCTCGAGTTGCACTCATCTTTAATCTCTATCTCTATAATTCTAGGTATATTAAAGAAAGAAGATTTTTCCAAAACGAGTCAGGGGACACTTGACCTACATTATCTGTAGTGTGAAAGAAAGACATCACATAATGCTGACAAAGAACCTTTTGTGGTGGTAAAAGCAGCTGAGATATCTAATATATCTAAACATCAACCCATTGGCTTGGACCTCTGGCTTGTTCTCTCACTATTCTTTGGTTTTGTGCCTGGCGTGTCCATCTGGCTCTGCCCCAGTTTTAGTGACTATTCCTCATAGCATAAACCCTGTGTAGGGACCGTCAACCAATTAGGACTGCAAGTTAGAAAAGATTGTAGGTTTGGACAATGGGGTGGGTTCAGGCAAGAGTTGTACTGCCCCCCCCCCCCCCCTTCGCATTACACCAAAGCAATTCTAGAATAAAACATAGTACTAGGAGCATAGGGAACAGAGAAACAATTGCGAAGAGCATACACTATATTCTGCATAAAACTGCACAAGCCAGGTGTTTAAATACAAGACTAACCTATCAAGATCTACACTCCAGGGCTAGCAACCAAGACTAGCTGATCCAGAGCAATGGATCAGCTGTGAGGCAGTTGTATAGTCATTTTTCCAAAAAGACTAATAGAGTGAAGTAGAAAGAATGGGAAGATCTCTCCAGCTATTTGCAAAAAGGTCCTCAGAGCCTCAGTTACAAGTCTCAAAACACAGGACCTAGGAAAGGGATGGGTCCTGTACGGAGACCACCAAAACCAGGCATATGACCAGGGAAATAATAACATAGTGTTGTCCTAGGCGCATTGCTTCCTGGGAAATATGAACACGCAAAAAAGAGTCTGTGGAGTCCAATTTAAGAGTCTTAAAACACGGGACCAGCCAGACATCCCTCCGGGAAGGGCCCGGCCGAGGGGTGTCTCCAGAAGGGAAACCACCAATAAAATCATATTAAGTGGTCCTATAAGTCAATGTAATGACAAGGAAAAACCAAGGCCAGGTATACATCCACAGACAGCTGTTTTGGGGTGTTGCCCCTCATCAATGTGGAGCAGGATTCTGGCTAGATGGGAGCAATGCCTAGTAGACCAATATGGCAAACAGATCACTGATCTAAGGGAGACCAGCCAAAGAAGACACTCTCGGCTGCTGGTTAAAGCGTTTAATACAGTGTGATCCTAGGTGCATTGCCCCCTGGGAAACTTTAATATGCATAAAGGTCCACAGAGTCTCAGTCAGATCATCAGACTCATAATTGTGTTAAATATTGACTGGGGCCACTTAATATGGTGACTCCTTGCAGCTGCAGAAGTTGGATGTAGAGATGATCGAGCAGCAGAAAATCTTAGGTTCTATAGAACTCGAACCTTGTTGAACCTTCCACATTTGATTCCCAATGCCTTCCCGGTCCATGGGGAAGGAGGAGACAGCCTAGGTATCGCCTGGAATTCTGGGATACAGCCTATTACCTAGGTACCTAGGTACCCGGGCTTTCTCCTCCTTCCTCACGGACCGGGAAGGCATCGGGAATCAAATGCGGAATGTTCGATTTTCCGCTGTTCGATCATCTTTAGTTAGATGCAGCCCTAAGTCCTGGAAAACATGGATAGAGCCTATGGCTTCTGCAGCCGAACATTGGGGTTCAGAGAATGTTGCTGAACCTGAATAGTTTGGCCTCTCCGCTCAACACTAGCTACTACAACACATTTCAGCCCAGTAAAGTTTACTTTGGGTCTCAATGAAGTAGACGACAAGATATAACACAGAACAAAGGAGTAAATCACAGTATCTGACGAATCCGGGAATTATTTATGGTGCCGTAACTGTGAATTGTCGTTACAAGTGGAGATCCACTTTAATTAAAGGCCAGATAAGGGCTGAATTGATATAGATCTGAAACACTCCAGAAGTTAATTCCCGGGACGTCAGGAGAAGACTTTGCGTCCATGTGGTTAATCCCGGGAGGTGCCAATAGCCGGGCCGACCATAATGATGGTTTTATAAGTAACAGCCTCGATTTTATTCCAGAACTAATACTAAAATCATTTAAGAAGAGCAACATACTAATTACAGAAGATAAGAAAGCCGTTTATTATATGGCCGGTCGATGGTTTGGCTCCCGCTACATAATCCTGCAGAAATGAAGCTCTGATCTATCGTAGAATTAATTGCTTTGTTATTTTTGTAATTAGTGATTGCTTGTAGCTATTGATCGGCCTGAGTAATGGCCTTAAATGGGTATAATGTGTTAAAGGATTAACTCAATTCTGAGGAGACGCTTGGGCCGATGAAGATGAATGTTATGGATAACATTGCTTTATTTCGGGCAGAAGTACCAGGAATTAAAAGAAGCATCCATTTCTTTACATGGTGGATATATGTGGCCAAAACCTGTTTGGGGACCACTGTTTTTTTTAAATCGAACCCCTTTATGATGGAGCTAGGACTATGAATGAGGAACACTGAGCCCAGGAGTGCAACCAGGAGCTAGAACTACAAATGAGAAATATGAACCCCAGCTGTGAAACCAGAAGCTAGATCTATGAATGAGGAACTAGGACCCCAGGTGAGCAGCCAGGAGCTAGAACTATGAATGAGGATAATGGACCCCAGGTGTGCAGCCAGGAGCTAGAACTATGAATGAGGAACATGGAGCCCAGGTGTGCAGCCAGGAGCTCGAACTGTGAATGAGGAACATGGAGCCCAGGTGTGCAGCCAGGAGCTCGAACTGTGAATGAGGAACATGGAGCCCAGGTGTGCAGCCAGGAGCTAGAACTATGAATGAGGAACATGGAGCCCAGGTGTGCAGCCAGGAGCTATAACTATGAATGAGGAACATGGACCCCAGGTGTGCAGCCAGGAGCTAGAACTATGAACAAGGAACATGGAGCCCAGGTGTGCAGCCAGGAGCTAGAACTATGAATGAGGAACATGGACCCCAGGTGTGCAGCCAGGAACTAGAACTATGAATGAGGAACATGGACCCCAGGTGTGCAGCCAGGAGCTAGAACTATGAAAGAGGAACATGGAGCCCAGGTGTGCAGCAAGGAGCTAGAACTATGAATGAGAAACATGGACCCCAGGTGTGCAGCCAGGAGTTAGAACTATGAATGAGGAACATGGAGCCCAGGTGTGCAGCCAGGAGCTAGAACTATGAACGAGGAACATGGAGCCCAGGTGTGCAGCCAGGAGATCGAACTGTGAATGAGGAACATGGAGCCCAGGTGTGCAGCCAGGAGCTATAACTATGAATGAGGAACATGGACCCCAGGTGTGCAGCCAGGAGCTAGAACTATGAACGAGGAACATGGAGCCCAGGTGTGCAGCCAGGAGCTTGAACTATGAATGAGGAACATGGAGCCCAGGTGTGCAGCCAGGAGCTAGAACTATGAATGAGGAACATGGAGCCCAGGTGTGCAGCAAGGAGCTAGAACTATGAATGAGGAACATGGAGCCCAGGTGTGCAGCAAGGAGCTAGAACTATGAACGAGGAACATGGAGCCCAGGTGTGCAGCCAGGAGCTTGAACTATGAATGAGGAACATGGAGCCCAAATGTGCAACCAGGAGCTCGAATTATGAATGAGGAACATGGAGCCCAGGTGTGCAGCAAGGAGCTAGAACTATGAATGAGGAACATGGACCCCAGGCAGGGCCGGCTCCAGGTTTTTGTGGGCCCTTGGTCGAGAGAGCCTCGGCGGGCCCCTTTGAATAGCAAATTATATGGCATCATTGTTAGAGGGTCTCTAGCTCTTGATTCTGTGTAGGGGATCAGCTGTGTTATATACTTATTATCCCCCCTCCTGTTTAAGTGTGTATATATCTATCTCTTGAGCACATATATACACACACTCATACAGTAGGAGGATAATAAGTATATAATACAATGCTGTATACCTACACAGAATGGAGAGATATATACACACTCATACAGAAGGATAAAAAGTATATACTACACTGCTGATTACCTTTTTCACCTCGGGGCACACCTACCAAATAAAGTTTGACAAAATAACAAAAAAAATTCGGTAACTCACAGGTGACGTCTTCTTTGATCTGATGCGATCGCTCTCCGTTTCCTCGCCATCCGGCCCAGACCACCATGATGATTTCTTCCAGCTACAATTCTTCTCTCCAGAACCTGTGAGACAAACATCTTAGGCTCCGCACATTTCCAGCAACTTCCTTCCCTTTTCCCCACCCATAGGCTCCTATACATTAGTAACTCCGCTGCTTGGTGTCATGTGCAGTAAAGTAAGGAGGTTTGTGGGTCCCATGCTGTACCCCCCATATAGTAATAATGTCCTCTGTCCCCATAGTAATGCCCCCTGCTCTGCCCCATAGTAAATGATCCCTGCTCTGCCCCATAGTAAATGACCCCTGCCCTGTCCCATAGTAGATGTCCCCTGCCCTGTCCCATAGTAGATTCCCCCTGCCCTGTCCCATAGTAGATGACTCCTACCCTGTCCCATAGTAGATGACCCCTACCCTGTCCAATAGTAGATGGCCCCTGTCCCATAGTAGATGCCCCCTCCTCTGCCCCATAGTAGATGACCCCTACCCTGTCCCATAGTAGATGGCCCCCGCCCCATAGTAGATGACCCCTACCCTGTCCCATAGTAGATGACCCCTACCCTGTCCCATAGTAGATGACCCCTACCCTGTCCCATAGTAGATGACCCCTCCTCTGCCCCATAGTAGATGACCCCTACCCTGTCCCATAGTAGATGACCCCTACCCTGTCCCATAGTAGATGCCCCCTCCTCTGCCCCATAGTAGATGACCCCTACCCTGTCCCATAGTAGATGCCCCCTGCTCGGCCTTAACACAAAACAAAAAATCATACTCACCTAATCCAAGGGACGGTCCTCTTCTTCCTGGCTTCTCCCTTCTGTGCGCCGCAGGGACGGATCCGCTAGCAGGCGCGATGACGTCATCGCTCTGCGCCTGCTGAGGGGATCATGTCCTGAAGCGCTGTGGAGGAAGGCCCAGCCCAGGACGTCATTGAGGACGTCGCATCCGCCCAGCAACGCCACACCCCCTGGATGTCGCCAGCAATGCGGCCCGCCGCATCCCCCGTACTCACTGTCGGTACGACAGTGAGTACGGGGGATGCGGCGGGCCCCATTGCTGGCGATATCCAGTGGCTCATTGCTCGGGCAAGTGCCGGGGGGCCCCTTGAGCGGCTGTGGGCCCCGGCACTTGCCCGAGTACGCCACGTGCTGACGCCGGCCCTGACCCCAGGTGTGCAGCAAGGAGCTAGAACTATGAATGAGGAACATGGAGCTCAGGAGAGTGCTCAGGAGCTGAAAAATAGAACAAGGTCACCGAGCCCAGGAGCTGAGGAAAAGGCATAAAAACATGAAATTTAAATAAAATAAAGTTATCACTGGTGGAATCCATGATAAACGTTCCCTTTTCAGAGTTAAGTTGCAGGTACTGAACCCTGTGACCTTTGTGATCTTTCATGTTCTTTCTGTGAGACGATTCCTTCATCTTCTCCCTGTTGTAGAAGCTGCGATCACAGCAGATGTGAGAGGACTCGGGGGAACCGTCTGAGTCTTTTCTTCTAATTTCTTCTCTCTGAAGATCAATAATTAACATAAAAAACAAGAAAATGAAATTCAGCAGTGTCTTCATCCCAAAAACATCACAGAGGGCTGTTGTCATTGACTCTATATACGGAAAGATGGAAACGTTCAGTTTCTCATCACTTAGAATAGGAAAATTCTTGTTTGTATCCAAAGGCTGACGACCAATGTCCTGGAGGGAAAGGTCATGTGACCCAGCAGGTGAGGTGCCTACTCTATTGTACAGAAGGATTCCAGTTCCTCATTATATATATTTACTACATAATGGTGAAACAGTAGTGTGGTGAACAATCAGTAATGTGCAAGTGCTGACACAGCTGGGACTTGGGGGACTTGAGGTCAAGTCTGGAACTGGATCACTTTCTATCACTACATAAAGAGGGGGTGCATTGGTGTCCCCCGGTGCACGGAGACATGTCAGAAGTTTTGACCGGTCCGTGTCTTACTGTTCTGGCCTCTACTGATCATGAAAAGAAGCTGGGAAAAAATCCCCAGTCCCCTCCCCGCTCAGTGTCACAGATGGGTCGGGCTCCTAATGTAAGTCGTATGGAGCCTGATTCTTTCCATTCACGTGCTGCGTTCGGTCATCGGTACAGGTATGAACACTCAGACTGGGACCAATGAAACCATTTGATATGTCAAAAGTTTTTTATAATGACACTTATAAGTACACTTTAAGGCTTTTGTTGATGGTGCATGTAAGGAGATAGTCACTTACCGGGGCCAATTCTAGGATTTCTGCTGCCTAAGGCGAAACCTGAAATGCCCCCTGACCCCCCAATACCCACACTGCCTCATTAACCCCCCCCCCCCAAGCCCATTAAAAATCATAAGTAAGACGTGCAGAAAACCAATGTGTGTGAAGCCCCTAACATATACATAAGTCAATGGGGGAGATTTATCAAAGCTTTCCTTTCACCAGAGCTGGAAGCTGAGCTGTGATTGGCTGCTGTGGAAGCTGAGCTGTGATTGGCTGCTGTGGAAGCTGAGCTGTGATTGGCTGCTGTGGGCAGTTTGCACCAGTCTAAATTTTACACCCTTTGATAAATTTCCCCCAATGTGTATTGACCACTCCTGGTGATCCTATTCCTGGTCATACGACCATTATATCTTGTGCTCCATATAAAGGGGTACTGTAGTGATGTGTGACATATATAACAATACCTGCATAGTGCTTGCAGTCTTGACTTACTTGCATTCTCAGCTAGTGTCCAGCTATTGTGGTGTCCTACCATGGGTGTTGCTATTGGTTACACCCTTCATAAAAGCCTGTACTTACTGTGAGTAAGTGGTGATGAAGTAGTGATAGAGTTTTGCCACTAGATGTCGCCATTACAGATGTATTTACACAGATGCTGCACTGCTGAAGTATGGAAAGGGTCAATGTTTATTTGTATGTCACATGGATCTGTGAACCTATAGGAGTCTTTTCTTTTTCTGTCCTATCATCTCTCACTTTACTTCTTCTTACGCACTTTTCACCCACTTAGATATGCTGGAGATAGGAAGTCACATGGGTAGAGGAAGTGTGAGGGTATTTTGTGTTGGACATTGTAGAGGAAGGACGCAAGCTATAAAGCTCCCTACACTGGTCCCTTTGGGCCCTGGCCCTCTGCCAGGTCCCCTCACCCAAAAGGGTCAGTTTTAGATCCTCGTATGGGTAGGAAGCAAGACAAGACACAGATAACAGTTTCTTCTCAGCTTACTCTACACAACACTATGCAGTGTTAAACTCCTACAGGAGAGGAAAAGTCAGAGATCATCTCAACCCACGCCGTAGACTAGGAGAGTCACATGCAGGACAGTAGCTAAAGACAGCAGTAAGCTAGGAACTGATCCGGATAGAGCAAAGTTGCTAAGAGCCTAGGAACTCTATCTTGCAACGCAGTTGTCAGCAGGAAATCCTCAGCATTCTGCTTATCCCAGGTAACAGGATCTGGGGCTTGTGTTATCCTCATAGGATGAGTCACCTGACACTGGTGGGCATAAGGTGGTGCGAAGATCCCAAGGTCAATACACAGGCACACGTATTCTCTTCTTCTTCTAAAGTATTCTTATACCTCATCCTCCAACATCCCGACAGAGCACAGCATTACTTAGGTTTGGACTCTAACGACTTCCTCCTCTCTGCTACTCTGATCCTTTGTATTTCTCAACACGCAACCTAGTCAGCACGACTGTACTCTTTACTATACTCCTATCACAGAACGGGATCCTGTATTACCAAGTGTACTACCGAGTATATTATCATTGTTTGATCAAGAGAAACGTATCCTGGCACAGCTGTATGCTCTGCTGTACACCAGAACTTTCAGAGTAAACAAGAGCTTATTTGTGATGAAGAGACTTTCTGTGGGTGGCAGTACTACACCGCTCCGGCCCACAGTGATAACAACCCAAGGGACCCCGTAGCAGCCCGGCAGGTCACTGACCATAGGGGAACAAGGTGTAACCAGCCCTTAAAAATAAAAACAGGTGTGCCATCATACCTGTGTGCTCAACAACACAACATCGCAGGGTCTGGCTACATCTGGCCAACCACCACAGAAGTGGCATCACACCTCACCATCTAGCAAGTGACCGTCCGTTCCTCCGCCATAGCACTGCGGGGGCTCACCACACTATTATCTGGAGGTCATGGGGGTCAATGAAGTCAGTGTTGTGTAGCAGACAGTATCATTTATGGCCACTCCATGGAACATTCCACCCTTTAGAGACTCTACAAAGCTGCCGCCTGAGCAATAAACTTATTTAGCCTTATGGCAGAGACGACCCTTCCTTTTACTAGTGCAGACAGGTGTATGTGGGGAATATTGGGAAGACAAATGTCTCTTCTTGCCTTTGCAAGGAAAACTGTCCTGAAAAGCTTCACTAATGGAATCTTCTAGTTGTTAAGTATCACTGATTGAGCTGCAGTTTCCTATGGCAGGATGCAGGTCTGATGTGAGATGACAGTGGTCCCCCGGAGGCCCTTGAAAGTAACAGGAGAAACAAAGATGCTATTGTGTTATTGATCACCTCTGATTGGACAATTATTCGCACTAGGTGGCAGCTAAGTATATCACACCTTCTCAGACGCAGGAGTTAACACCAAACACTTTCACTAAAAGGGTTCTTCAACATTAGTTGTAATGGCTACAGCTGGGCTACTTGTACACAGCTTGGATAGCTGCCAGGACCTGATTTGTGCTCTCTGCTGGTAAATGGCTGGAACTGACTTTGTCGTCAGTCTCTGATGAAACTATTACCATTCAGAAAGGACACTGCAACCAGACTACAACCAGCACAGCCCAGGAAGTAGGATCCATAGTGGGACACTGCACTAATGAAAACGCCAATAGGCTGCAATTCACATCACAATCACTAGGTGGCCCAAATATACACATAAAGCATGTACGTTATATACATTTAGCTCCATTTACTTGTACACTCCATGCTGGTAATTGTTATACCGTACAGACTCATTGAGGTTCATTTTTTAGTGTTTTTAATCTCTTTTAGGTGGGAGTACATTATTGGTTTATAAACCTTAAAGTGGAACTTTAGCATTTTTTTCCCTTTCAAATCATCTGGTTTCAGTAAGTAATATAGTTTTGTAATTTACTTCTATTTAAAAAAATAAAACGCTCCAGTCTTTTAGTACTTATCAGCTGCTGTATGTCCTGCAGGAAGTGGTGTATTCTCTCCAGTCTGACACAGTGCTCTTTGCTGCCACCTCTGTCCATGTCAGGAACTGTCCAGAGCAGGAGAGGTTTTCTATGGGGATTTCCTGACAGTTCCTGAAATGGACAGAAGTGGCAGCAGAGAGCTCTGTGTAAGACTGGAAAAAATACACTACTTCCTGTTGGACATACAGCAGATGATAAGTAGAGATGCGCGAACTTTTTGGACTTCTGGTCCGAAAGCAGTTTGCTCGATTGTGATGTCTGCGATCCCGGATTTATAGTTGTGATCCCGGGAATATGTGGCCAGGATATTCCAGGGAATATATCCATTCCCTGGAATATCCTTGCTGCATATTCCCAGGATCACAAGTATGCATCCGGGATCGCAGACATCACAATCGAGCAAACTGCTTTCGGACCAGAAGTCCGAAAGGTTCGCGCATCTCTGCTGATAAGCACTGGAAGACTGGAGATTTTTATATACAAATAATCTACAAATCTATTTAACTCTCTGACACCAGCTAATTTAAAAGAAAAAGATTTTCACCCAGGTCCCCCTTTAACCTCTTAATGACACTGGGTGTACATCCCCCCCCCCCCCCCCCCCCCCCGCAGCCTTGGCCTTGGTGCAAACAGGTGTAAAATGCCCGCTGAGGTACCGGGCCATATAGCGGGCTCAGGAGCTAAGCTCGCCCCATAGCGGGTGAGGACCGGCTGCTATCAGTAGCCGGGCCCTCACCCTCAATGGCGAGCCACCGCGATCACACAGCGCCTACCATTAACCCCTTAAACACTGCGATCGTGTTTAAGTGTAAGTAACTGGAGCATGTCCGGTCACTTACCGATCGTGACCACCGCAGCATGTCTGCGGGGGTCCTGATCGCACTGCCTGACTGCCGGAGGTCTGCTGCTTACCTCCGTGTAGTCTGATCTTCAATCTTCTGATAGAGTCTGCCACAGGCCACAGGCAGGCTCTGAAGATTGCAGAAAACACTGATCCCTGCTATGCTATGGAATAGCAGTGATCAGTGTTACTAAGGGGACTATAAAGTGTAAAAAAAAGCAAACAATAAAAGTCCAAAGCCGCTGCCCCAATAAAAGTCAAAATCACCCCCTCTTCCTATTTTATACATAAAACACATAAAAATAATAAAGTTAATCAACATACAGTATTATATACCGTAGCAAGCGTAATTGTCCGATCTATTAAAATAAAACAATACTATTCCTGCACAGAGAATGACGTGAACAGAAAGCGGTAAAAAACACAGATTGTTTTTTTTTTCATTACATTTTATGAATTTAAAAATTTTTGAAAAGTGTTCAATATGTCTAATCTAGAAAAAAAATGTTACTAATAAAAACTAGAAATCATAGCGGAAAAAATGACACCTAATATGAAGAGTTATGGGTCTTAGATTAGAAGGCGAGGAGCAAAAAACGGAAACGCAAAAGTATCAATTGGCCCGGTCCTTAAGGGGTTAATAAAGTTTACATTGTTCTTATTATGTTATTTTTTGGTTTGTATAGTGTATATTTGTATGTCTACACCTTTGTACCCTCTCAGCGGCTGTGCACGTCTGCTTGTGTGTGTGATGGAGGTGTCACACATAGCATCTGGAGTAACACAATCACAGCGACATGCTAGCAAGACTCTTAACAGTTGTAATTCACATTATAACCACTGGGTGGCCATATATAGATATATACAGTGCAAACACCTCCCGACAGAGTACTGCCTTTTTGAACAGCTAATCATGTAATAACGCCTATTTTAGGTTATGATGAGCTGCACGAATAGGTAAAGAACGACACATTTGAATAGATCACGAGGATTTTTGTTTCTTTTCCACATCTCCATTCCCGAGTAGCGTTAAAGTTCTCTTCCCGTTTTGATATGATTAGCAGCGGCCTAATCCCCAGCAAAGTCACTTCAGATCAGTCTTAATAAGCACTTTGAAGGTATAGCAATTTTCCTTTATCCTCTCCCTCGGATGTGTCATTCACTTCTGCGCCGGGGAAAAGATGCGAGTTTGGTGAGTGAATTAAATCTAATTACGGAGAATAGTGGGGGAGATATTTCGGGACGTGCGTTGATCAGAGTCTTTGAGCTTCAGTGTAAATATTGTGCTTCATGTTAACTTTTCAATCATGAATATGCAATGCAAGTTTCATATTCATTTATTCGGGAGATCTGCATTTCCTCTGTATACAGACGACTCGCTGCCGCAGAGGTTAATGGAGACGGATTAAGAAAATAGCAAAAATTCTAAAAGTTTTCTAAGCTCCAGATATAATTGGATATCACAGGCTAAATATAGCAGGAAAAGTCATCTGAAGACGAGAAATGGAGATTTCCATAGTGAAATCTGGTATTTTTGTTGCTTTTCATTTGTATTTTTTATTTATTTTTTATTATGATGAGAAACCCGTTTCTGGTAAAGTCGGTGGCCAATGAACATGTGAAGACAGTCACTGCTAATGTCAATGGACAGGATGGCGATGGACCACTTTTACTATTTGTATCTAAGAAGGGGGCAGGGGTACTTTGAGGCTGTGGGGGTTCAATGCACAACTGAGCTCCAACCTATACAAGGTTCCTCCCTTTCCTCTCAGCCCATCATATAGATGGGTGGCACAAGATAACTAGTATTACATTTTATATAAAAAAAAAAAAAAAAAAAAATCTCCGTCAGGAGTGGTTTATTCTATAAGAGTCTATGTGTGGCCACCCAGTGGTTGTAATGTGGACTGCAGCCTGATAAGGAATTTACTAACCTATTTCCAGTCAGCCATAAGGACTAATAAGTGTCTTCAAAGTCTCAGCAGGACGTCCTCTGTATTTATTAGTGCCTGCTGTCGGATTGGTGAAGTGATAAAGGGTCTCCCATTCACCGTCCACATCTTCCTGGCTTCCATGTCAGTGTGTCCATGCGTCTTCCTCCTACATGATAGTGAGCGTCGACAGCGTCAAGTCTCTTCAGTAACTCCAAGTACCTGTTCACACGTACCTTATAAAGGCGGAAAGCTATAAAGTCTCTGGAACAGGTCTGTCTCTTTGAAATCCTATTTATCCACCAAGTCTAAGCTATAGTAACCAAGGTAACCCTCCCCCAAAGCAAAGGACTCTGATCAAGCCAACAGTTTGCCGTCATCAGATGCCCCTGTATTGGATTGTATATAGTTATCCTTCAAGTAAAGTCTTGATACCGCTTGATACCCCTAAGTACTTTCACCGCTATTGTGTGAAGACTTTTATTAAAAATTATATGTCCCTGCGTGTATGCTGAAGAAGACAAGGGCCCCAGCACCCTCAGACCCCACCGTGACAGGAAGGTTTCAGAAGGTGAGCCCTAAGGTTGCACTACACCACCCAGCAACACAATACCCTCAGCATATTACCATAATACCACCAAAGGGACATTATAATTTTTCTTGGCGTCACGCATAGGACACTATATGTAAACAGTGACCCCACCAGCAGAATAGTGAGTGCAGCTCTGGAGTATAATACAGGATGTAACTCAGGATCAGTACAGGATCAGTAATGTAATGTATGTACACAGTGACCCCACCAGCAGAATAGTGAGTGCAGCTCTGGAGTATAATACAGCATGTAACTCAGAATCAGTACAGGATCAGTACAGGAAACTGCAGAAGCTGCACAATGGCTGCTTTGCCCTTTAGGTACATACATAGTATCCCTGTGTGCGCTTGTTTCCCTATCTTCTACGTTGAGTAACCCTGGATATCGCCCCCGGACCGGCTGTTGGGGAGGATAATCGTGAAGATAGAAAAACTCGACTTCTGCTAAACAGGATCAGTACCAGGATGTGACATCAAGGTCCAAATCAGCCAACAAAACAACAATAACAGAAGAATGGTTAAAGATAGGTCCAAGGGTGGAAGTCCAGGAGAATCCAAATCACAGAGGAGTACACAGGATCAGGCAAGGGCGACCCCCCCACCCCCTCGCTGCTGCTGGTAGCCACATGTAAGGAACATCAGGCCAGGACCGCAGGGAGGGAGGTATCTTACAAGATCTTTTTCCTGTTTTTATTTTCTGTTTCTATCACATTACATAACATTACAAGTCTCAGTATCTGCATCGTCAAACGTTTTATATATTTTCCTTTTCAGACCAAACCAAATATAATTAGCAGTAGAGACGCCTGCGGCCGCCGCATCCCTCGCTCCGCAACAAAGGTCGTATAAGGCCGAAATAAAGAACGAGGCACAAAGTTTCTGTGTTTTGAAACTGGAAAAAGTTCAGAAATGCTGTGATATTAATATTAAAGGTTTGGCCCCTTCTTACTAGCTCTGCTATGCCTGCATGTACACGCTTGTTCCTTATATTGACAGGCAGAACATTGCTGGGCTTTTGCAGCCCAATAGGACGCCCCATGTGCTTTATCTCCTGATTTGCATAAAGCTTATATCTCAATGCTGGAGCGATGGACTCCTGGCATCATGTCTGATACTTTGCAAAATTATTGCTTCTATATTAAAAAAAATTTAAACACCTGTAAGATAGTTAACCCTAAGTATATACTTTTTATTTATTTTTTTATTTTCTTTCACATACAGTAAATCACCATTTAAGAAATCAATCCATGTATTTTATTTGTTTTTTAAAGTTTCTCTCTGGTTTTTAATAGATTTTTCGCCTTTTTTGTTTAGTTTTGTATGTTTCTTCCTAAAAAAACAGTAACCATAAAACCAATCCAGTCCTTTATCCTAAAGAAAATCCTTTGAGTAGTTTTGAACTAGACACTAGTCGATGAATTTACTTCTTTTTCTTTATGATTTTTGTAAGATTATTTTTTTCCTATTAAACTTTACTTTTAATACTAATTCAATAGTTCTCAATATTTTTTTCTTTTACGGGTCATTATAACTTTTTTTTTTTTATCTGATCATAAAACAATGTCCGTGTTCCTTACTAGTTTTTGGCCAAATTGAATTCTTCTCTTACCTTTTGATTAATCTGGGCTTTTTGTTTGTTTTTGAGGTCGTAATTTAAATTTTCCCTCTTTTTCCCAATAAAATAATCACTATAATCACAATATTCTACTGCTTTAGACTACATAAGTGGTGCCTCATTTTTATACATTTTGGTTTATTTATCTTTATATTCAACTGTAAGTTTTTTATTAAGTTTTTTTTTTTTTTTTCAGTAAAGCATAATTCATAAAACCAGTTTGTTTTATTGATTTATTGGTATTTTACATATAATGTATTCTTGTATTGTACTTGTTTTTAAAGTTTGTATCCAAAAAGGCCGGAGGGCTGTGAGTTTCTCCTCAATTGCGTTAAAGCACCAACCCATGCCTTCAGTCCTAAAGAGAAGTTTCTAAGTATTTTGGCTTCACATATAGTCATCTAATTTATTATTTCTCTACTTTTTTTTTTTAACTCTTTGTTTGTTTTTTCTCCGCTCTGCAAACCGATAGGAGAAACAGTTCAGGATTTTTATGACTAGATACTAAATGTAAATAGTGACTTTTTTTTCCCTTACTTTTTTTTATATCGGTTTCTTGTTTGTTGGATTTTAGTTTAAGCACTACTACATTGTTTGATTTTTTTTCCATTTTAGAATAAATTTTAATTTTTTAATTTAGTTTTCCCGTAAAGCACCAATCATCCAATTTGTGACTTTTATCTTAAATACATATCTCTCATCATATGATCTGACCACATAATAGTCATAGTTACTTCTTTATAATTGTATTTTTTTCTTTGCTTTTGGGTTATTTTTTCCCGATAAATACCCGTCCGTCTCCTTTTTCCCCCGAGTGCTGCTTTTCACTCTGATACTTTTCAAATGTGTTTATGTGTTAGAAAAGTTTATATGTCTCGAACAAATTGCGTAAGGATATTTATGGATGCAGGAGAACAGTGAGAGGCGCGCTCCCCGCTGTAGCACAACGCTTGTTTTATGGAGTAAACAGAACTGTTATCTCTCTTGGACGCTGTGTGTGTTATGAGGCTAAATGTCTGCATTACATTGCTCAATGGTATTAAAAGTAGTTGAAGAAAGGTTAGCGCCATGGTGGTCCCGATCATATAGCACAGATAATCAGACAGTTGTGCCGCGGACAAGCTTTGTCTTCCTTTCATCGGCTTTTCCATCATAGGAATAATTTGCAATCAGAACAGTGGGGATAATACATGGGATGTTTCCTAGAGCCGAACCAGAGGCGTAAAATAAACAGTAAGTGATTCCAGCCAATTCTGAAGGAGCTGATTAACAACAAAAGACAGAAACAAATAGTTAAGATTGCCCCATGAATAAAGATGAGCCGAGCTCCCGCCGTCTGGTTACATAGTTAGCGGCTGAGGTTACAGATAAATGACACCAGTGCCGTCAAGTTTTGCTCCATCAATTCTGAGTGTAACGATCTGGGAAATGTCGCAACGAAACCCTCCCAAGTTACTTCCATGTTGTGTTAAGGTTCTTGATGTCTTCTAAAGGAACTTCAAGTCCTAAGGGTAATGTTACTCCTCGATTACTGCCCTTATCTTGCTCCCCGGTGCATTAGGATATTCTAAGGAAACTCATTGTTGTGTCCGGCTAACACACTCAATAATTATGGCTACAACTGTATATATAGTGTAAGAGGAGGAGCAAAATGGCAAATGGAACCCTGCATCATGGACCGTGTCCTTCAAGCCTGGGCACAACATAGTCTATCAGTTGCGCCCTCTTGCACGGGCCGATTATCAGCAACAAATGTTTTAGATGATCGTATCTAATATGCAGTGTTAAAAATTTCTCGCTATCGGCTGCTCATCTGACTGTGTAAGCCGCACACCTATTTATGACTGTAAAGGCTCTGCAGACGAGCACCAATACTGCTGATCGGCGCTCATTTGCGGCTGTGGAAGGCCAAAGATCCACGCGTCTAAGAGGACCTGACATTCTGACGGCGCACTTACAGGCAATGTTAATGTCAACGTTACAGCAACACATATGGCCACTGATGAATAGATGGTGGTAATGAACAGGTTGCTTGAGGAAGTTCAGTGAAAATTTTTATTAAAGTATTGTATTGCCCCACAAAGGTTATACAAATCACTAATATACACTTATTATGGGAAATGCTTATGAAGTGCTTTTCTTCCTGCACTTACTACTGCATCAAGGCTTCACTTCCTGGATAACATGGTGATGTCACTTCCTGGATAACACGGTGATGTCACTTCCTGGATAACATGGTGATGTCACTTCCTGGATAACATGGTGATGTCACTTACTGGATACCATGGTGATGTCACTTCCTGGATAACATGGGGATGTCACTTCCTGGATAACATGGCGATGTCACTTCCTGGATAACATGGCGATGTCACTTCCTGGATAACTCAGAGTCAGAGTGCTCAGAGTCCCAGAGGTCTAGTTATTTGCACCATTACTCCCAGTTGTCTATTTCCAATCACTGAATGGTTGTTGTCTGAGGCCCTTGTTGTCCAGCTATTTGCCCCTATTACACAGAGCAATAATTGCCTGAATCAGGCCGATTATCCCATTATCGATCCATGTAATAGATCATCGGCTGATCGTATCTTTTGGTCTTGACCTAAAACCATTGGCTGCCGATCCCGGATTGCTACATGTAAGCACTGTGCTGCCGACGGCTGATGATTGTGTAAAAAAAAAAAACAACTTGCAAACATTACCTCTCCACACCCCTGTGCATTAGGGCATTGTTTAGGGCTAGCGATGTCCGTGCAGTCCTTGCTAAATGATTACCGTGTAATAGCAGATCAGTTTAAATTATTGATCGGATCGTCATCTGTCTGTCTAATCAGACCCCTTGTCTTTAGCTCTCAGATACCCCTCCAATCCATCCATTTGTCCAATGGTTTGATTCCCCAGTCCTTAGTATCCAAATATTTAGTGCTATACAATAATTTTGAGGTCCCATTGAGTCCTAAATGACATACCAGCCTTGAGATCCTTAACAGAAAGTCTAATTTGATCAGATTTTTGTCTTCTTGCACTGATCTCTATGACCAGGGCAGGGATGATAGAATAGAGTGAACGTCCATGGTGGAAGGAAGCAGTCTTCATGTGACAGTCGTTCCTTCCTTCCCGGCCTCTCACACGTTGCACAGACGGAGCACCGGTCCACCGTAATCATCTTTATTATTGAGGCCATGCTTCCCGATCCAATCTAATTCAAGCAATGTCTTCTCTTAAGAAAGATTGTGTTAGTTTTCTGTCTTTTGCTGAACTTGGCAAAAAAACCTACAATAACTCTTGTGTTTTCTAGATCCATCACAGCTCGAGACGTAAGGTCATTTTTCATTGTTATATTCAACTCGATGCACTTAGAAATACGGTGCGATGAATGGAGAGTCTCCCAGGTAATAATGGAGTCGCCCTGTACTAATCTGCTGTGAATTAACCTGCCGAAGCCTGATTCCCCCCCCCCCCCCCCCCGCCCACCTAGATAAACTGGCCGGCTTTTGTCTTCATCTTATCGGCCTTTGCCAGAAAATGAATGTCAAAGGAAGCGATGAGTCATCTTCCATCATCTCCATAGTGGATGCCCACGGGTCACCGGGAGAAATCCCTGCGCATCGTCAGGAACAAACAAATGCTGCAGGCGTCTACATGGAGATAGTGCTGAAATCCTGAGCGCTGACTAATTCTGACATGGAAACAGTTTCACAGAATGAGAAATGAATCTGAAGGGCCAAAGGGCAACAAACATCCCTGACAGATTGTTCTTATCCACCCAACAGGTGGTGCTGGGGCTTCCACCAAATATCAATAATATAATACGGCAAACGTTACCTGGGAACTCCCTCAGAAAGATTCCACAGGATGAATTCCATCACGTTACGGAACATTGTGACACACTGAGGAGGCGAGAAGAGAAGCCCGTCTCATGGAGGATTCTAGCTGCTCTGCAGTCCTCCGTCTTCCTTGCTGGATATGCTGCATATGGAGCATATGTTGTTCTGAAACCTCTATATATTACACTGGTTAAAGCGAATGTACCATCAGGTACCATTAGCCAATCGGCACTGATGCTGGGATCCCATGGAAATGACATTTTTTTGATACGCTGCCCAGTTCCCGCACTTCATTCTTTTGTTGTGCATCACCCCAGCTCTAGCTCTATTCACTGCACCCCCCAGTGTAACAATATCCCCTCCCCTCTGTGACGCAGCTCCATTTATTCTAAAGAAGCCTTGTCACTGGGGAGAAGAATATGATCCCACTGGGGGCGGTGGGCCTGCCCCAGTGCATAGAGCCAAGCCCACCCCCAGTGCATAGAGCCAGGCCCACCCCCAGTGCATAGAGCCGGGCCCGCCCCCAGTGCATAGAGCTGGGCCTGCCCCCAGTGCATAGAGCTGGGCCTGCCCCCAGTGCATAGAGCTGGGCCTGCCCCCAGTGCATAGAGCTGGGCCCGCTTCCAGTGGATAGAGCCGGGCCCGCCCCCAGTGCATAGAGCTGGGCCTGCCCCCAGTGCATAGAGCTGGGCCTGCCCCCAGTGCATAGAGCTGGGCCTGCCCCCAGTGCATAGAGCTGGGCCTGCCCCCAGTGCATAGAGCTGGGCCCGCTTCCAGTGCATAGAGCTGGGCCTGCCCCCAGTGCATAGAGCTGGGCCCGCTTCCAGTGCATAGAGCTGGGCCTGCCCCCAGTGCATAGAGCTGGGCCCGCTTCCAGTGCATAGAGCTGGGCCCGCTTCCAGTGGATAGAGCCGGGCCCGCCCCCAGTGCATAGAGCTGGGCCCGCCCCCAGTGCATAGAGCTGGGCCTGCCCCCAGTGCATAGAGCTGGGCCTGCCCCCAGTGCATAGAGCTGGGCCCGCCCCCAGTGCATAGAGCTGTTCCTGCCCCCAGTGGATAGAGCTGGGCCTGCCCCCAGTGCATAGAGCTGGGCCCGCTTCCAGTGCATAGAGCTGGGCCTGCCCCCAGTGCATAGAGCTGGGCCTGCCCCCAGTGCATAGAGCTGGGCCTGCCCCCAGTGCATAGAGCTGGGCCTGCCCCCAGTGCATAGAGCTGGGCCTGCCCCCAGTGCATAGAGCTGGGCCTGCCCCCAGTGCATAGAGCTGGGCCCGCTTCCAGTGGATAGAGCCGGGCCCGCCCCCAGTGCATAGAGCCGGGCCTGCCCCCAGTGCATAGAGCTGGGCCTGCCCCCAGTGCATAGAGCTGGGCCTGCCCCCAGTGCATAGAGCTGGGCCCGCCCCCAGTGCATAGAGCTGTTCCTGCCCCCAGTGGATAGAGCTGGGCCTGCCCCCAGTGCATAGAGCTGGGCCCGCTTCCAGTGCATAGAGCTGGGCCTGCCCCCAGTGCATAGAGCTGGGCCTGCCCCCAGTGCATAGAGCTGGGCCTGCCCCCAGTGCATAGAGCTGGGCCTGCCCCCAGTGCGTAGAGCTGGGCCTGCCCCCAGTGCATAGAGCTGGGCCTGCCCCCAGTGCATAGAGCTGGGCCTGCCCCCAGTGCATAGAGCTGGGCCCGCCCCCAGTGCATAGAGCTGTTCCTGCCCCCAGTGGATAGAGCTGGGCCTGCCCCCAGTGGATAGAGCTGGGCCCGCTTCCAGTGCATAGAGCTGGGCCTGCCCCCAGTGCATAGAGCTGGGCCTGCCCCCAGTGCATAGAGCTGGGCCTGCCCCCAGTGCATAGAGCTGTTCCTGCCCCCAGTGGATAGAGCTGGGCCCGCCCCCAGTGCATAGAGCTGGGCCCGCTTCCAGTGCATAGAGCTGGGCCTGCCCCCAGTGCATAGAGCTGGGCCTGCCCCCAGTGCATAAAGAGATACAAGGGATATGTGTGCAGTATACATGAGACATCAGAGCAACTAGTCTACACCCACTAGGTCAGGGAGAACTGAAAATTAGAGATGGATCCTATAGAGGGGAAAACTGGCAAAAAATGCCAAATACATTATAGAATGGTAAGAATTAGCATCCCCCTCCTGTGCAGCCACATGACAGCATCTCCTTAAATATTAGAACTTAAAGGATCTCTTTTTGTATTTACTACTATAAAACAAAAACATCCTGTTCTGGTGTACACTCTAGCTGGGAATTCAGCCAACTCTACTTCCATCCCATTATGGGTAAAAGTTTATACCGTAGTCCCTCAACTTACAATGGCATACGATAGATTCAACTTAAGATTGCCTCTCACAGGTTATTGTAAGTATAAGGCTATGTTCACACTACATAAAATAACGGCCGTTATTTTCACCGGCCGTTATTTTGAGGCCAAAACAACGGCCGTAGAATTACAAACGTATGGGCTAGTCGTGAAACTACGGCCGTTGTTTAATTTTAATTCCTAGCATGTTTTTAATCGGGCTGAAACATGTGATTTAATTGAAACACTGCGACTAGCCGAATAAACCACTCAGTAAATTTTTTACATCAAAATCAAGTTGAATTTATTCGAAGTAAATTTTAAGTGTGCGGCCGCATTGAAATTCACGGCCGTAGTTGTAACATTACCGGCCACAAATAAATGACCTGTTCATTTTTCACGGGTCCGTAAGAACTACGGCCGTACTCTTATACACTGTGTGAACTGTACGACCGTAGTTTGTACGCATTGCTATATCGTCCCATCCTCAAAACAACGGCCGTAGTTTTGCGGTGAAAACTACGGCCGTTGTTTTACGTAGTGTGAACATAGCCTAATACAGCATCAATGATGCTTCTGTATGTCGGGTGCCGCAGATGCAGCTGCCGCTGGGTTGTTTGCTGGACATTTCAGTGTCACCCTTCAGCTCATCTGTTCATCTATGGGTCTTACCTACCTTCTGTGCTGTTATCTCCCAGCTGGTCCCAGTCTGTGGAGTAGTAGAGCGTGCACAGTTGGACCTCTGACCTCTGATGGTAACTGCTATGTTTCATAGAGAGCATGCAGGGCCGTGCACCAGGCTGGATTTATGAGGACCGGGCCTTGACTTTCTCCAGCGATTTCTCTGTGGCGGGACCGGCATCATGAGCAGGACCATCAGTACTGGGTGAGTATATGATCCTTTATCCAGGGGTAGGGTGGTTTTTGCCCCTGGTACCAGGGTGACAAAAAAGATTTTAACCCTATAAAAAGATTATCCAGGATTAGAAAAAGTACCAGCTACTTTCTTCCAAAAACAGCGCCACCCCTGTCCTCAGGTTTTGCTTGTTATAACAAATCAGCTCCATTCACTTTAATGGAACTGAGCTGCAAAATTGCACCCAAACTGAAGAGTGGTGCTGTTTCTGGAGGAAAGTGGCCATCTTTTACTAAGCCATGACAACCCCTTTTCTGTACCCACAATCTGTCCCCCCCAAATCGCTTGTACCTTCGGATAGCTGCTTTTAATCAAAGATCTGTTCTGGGGTCCGTTCAGCAGGTAATGCAGTTATTGTACTAAAAAACAACTTTTAACCCCTAAACGACACATTCTGTACCCATATGGCATGTGTCTGCTACCGGGAATTAGAGAGGGGTCGCGCCACGACCCGCTCTGTATCCTGCCATTCCTGGCTGCCATATGCAGCTGGGGACTGTGGTCATTTAAATGCAGCTTTCAAAACTGATAGCTACATTTAAATGTCCTTAAAAACAGTCATTTGTTGTTCAGTGGCAGGGATCAGGCTTCCCTGTATGCGATTGGTGAGGTCTGATCACCGCTACCTGTCTGGTTAGGACTCAGCGTCTGAATGACGCAGATCCCGCCTGGTAGACGGCTGCAGCAGCCCTTACAATCAATCTGTAGAAAAATGGATTTAATGTAAAGTATATATACTGCATAGATTCCTATGAAGAATCAGTTTAGTGTATATTGTTGCCCCCTAGTGGAGCACTGTAGTGAGAAAAAAAAAAAAAGTATTTTTAGGGTGCTTCACACATACAGGATCCACAGCAAATTCGATGCTGTGTTCAGTTACATTGATATCAAATCTGCTGTGGATCCTGTACGTGTGAACACACCCTAAATAATAAATAATCCCCTCCCCGTTAAAAGTCTGAATCACCCCCCTTTTCCTATTTTATAAATAAAAATAAATAAATAAAAAGTAAACATATTTGGTATGCCGCGTGATCTATTAAATTATCACATTCCTGATCTCGCACGGTAAACGGCGTAAGTGCAAAAAAAGGTCCAAAGTGCAAAATTGCTGAATTTCTGTCACATTAAATCCAGAAAAATATTGTAATAAGAAGTGATCAAAAAGTTACATGACACAGTCAGCTCTGCTACATATCATCCCAGTCACATGACAGTCAGCTCTGCTGCATATTATCCCAGTCACATGACACAGTCAGCTCTGCTACATATTATACCAGTTATATGACACAGTCAGCTCTGCTACATATTATCCCAGTCACATGACAGTCAGCTCTGCTACATATTATCCCAGTCACATGACAGTCAGCTCTGCTACATATTATCCCAGTCACATGACAGTCAGCTCTGCTACATATTATCCCAGTCACATGACAGTCAGCTCTGCTACATATTATCCCAGTCACATGACACAGTCAGCTCTGCTACATATTATTCCAGTCACATGACACAGTCAGCTCTGCTACATATTATCCTAGTCACATGACACAGTCAGCTCTGCTACATATTATCCTAGTCACATGACACAGTCAGCTCTGCTACATATTATCCCAGTCACATGACACAGTCAGCTCTGCTACATATTATCCTAGTCACATGACACAGTCAGCTCTGCTACATATTATCCCAGTCACATGACAGTCAGCTCTGCTACATATTATCCCAGTCACATGACACAGTCAGCATTGCTACATATTATCCCAGTCACATGACACAGTCAGTTCTGCTACATATTATCCCAGTCACATGACAGTTAGCTCTGCTACATATTATCCCAGTCACATGACAGTCAGCTCTGCTACATATTATCCCAGTCACATGACAGTTAGCTCTGCTACATATTATCCCAGTCACATGACACAGTCAGCTCTGCTACATATTATCCCAGTCACATGACACAGTCAGCTCTGCTACATATTATCCCAGTCACATGACACAGTCAGCTCTGCTACATCACCCCTCGTCTTCCTCAGACTCTTCTCCCTGACGGGTTCCTTTGTAGGACTCATCATTAAGTTTCCTTCTTAAAATCTATTTCTGCTTCAGCTGATATTTTGTTTAAATCCGAAACCTATTTAAAAACCTGTCGCCCGCAGATGACTCTTAATTAATCTTCGCCGGAATTTCTTACTGTAGCCGAGTTTCTCGGCGCTTGAACTCGCGACACTTTATCAATCACGGCGGTATTGTGATGTGGGAACGGCCGACAGAAAGATGAATGATCTCGGCGGCTTCGCATTTTGATAAGTAAGTTCATTTTAAATATTGTAAATAAGTAAATGGGAAAAAACCTGGCTGATAGGCAGCAGCGCCGTTCGTGACGGGCGGTAATTAATCCGATGGCGGGGGGAGGGCGTTAATAGAGTCAGGTCAAGGATGCAAAAATAATAAGAGAAAACAAGTAATTTCAGGTTGTGTCAGTGACGGATTGAGTGTGAACGCGTCTCTCTTCCCGTAATTAGAGACGATTGTTTTTCATGTCAGTCGTGTTATGATGAAGTTACAATGTGACACTCTCGTCCTGGAGGTAGAAATGCGCCGGATACAACTTAGTCACAGAGCGGGTTCATTTACTCACATAATACTTACATATACTGTAATCTCCAGGTGGGCTCAGTGGTCAGTCCACAGGGGCCAGAGAAGTAACGTTGGGGGGTGAGGACTTGTAAAGGATGGGTGCTAAGAGCTGGTGGGATAATGGGGGCCAAGGAGGGGGGGGGGGGTCCCCACTATATATGTCTGCCATACTTATACACTTCACTAATAATTGTATGCCAGTATGCCAACCTAATCCCTGTGTAAAGAGTTGTCATAGCTCCGCCCCTGAGGAGCAAAGATATATGACTCCTAATGTAATAGACAGGGGAGGACGGAAGGAATATATTACATAGACATAACTCCTGATGTATTGAAGGCGAAAGAGAGGTGCAGTGTCCCAGTATAGGGGCCACTTAGTTTTAACCGCCCGTCAGAATCTAACTCTCTCAGGTGTCACACTAAGTGCTGGTAGTTGTGATTTCCCTCTCCAGCCACTAGGTGTCTCACTTCTCCCCAGTGCATTGCTGCATTCCCACAATTATATGTTGTGTAACTACAGGTGCAGACACTCTGTACACCACTCTTTCTCTCACTTTCACTTCCTGTCACACCACCCAATATATAGGATAGGGGTGCTTCCTGTTCGGAGGTTAAATCTAGAGATTGTATGGGAGACAGACCAAGCCTAGAGGTTCCTTCTTCAGTAACTAAGCCAACCCTGAACAGGGACAATATTAATTCTTTTATGAGAAACTAACAGCCAGTAACCCTAGAGGTGGGGCAACTGGACACTAGGAACAACCCTTGTCTATGCTGCAGATTTCTTCAGTCAGGACAGTCACCCCCTAAGGAAAGGCAGAGGGACTGATCCCCAGTAAGGCAAAGATGCTAAGAGCTGAGGCACCATACTGACAAATGCTCGTCCACTTATAGGTAACTTCAGTGGGAGCTGCACCCAGAGACAGAGGCCTGGGACTCCTAATGCCTCACTTGGCGGTCTCCAAACCAGTGTAGGCAGAAGGCGGTGAGATACAAAGATATCTAAACATGAGTACGAGAAGCTCAAGTCTACCTCAAAGGTCTAACAAAAGTATTGTCACGTTATTTTTGCAGTCATACACAGTATTTTCTGCGTTATATTTTGTATTGCACTGTAGGCATTCTCAAGCACTGTTTAAGTTGGGACTCTGTCATCACCTCACACCAGTTCTACCAAGGTCCGGTGCTCATCTGTCCGGGGGTGGGTACTACCAGTCCTGGCCACTCTTACAAGTTGGCCCCAAAACACCAGTGCCCACCAGCTGCACACAACACCAGAACCAGCGCCCCCTGGCCATGGCAGAGGGAAGGAAATCTGTGGTAGATAAATTAAGAGGAATATAAAAGTAGAATAAATAGGAAGAGAGATAGTAGAGAGAGATGGGAGAGAGTTGATTTTGTATTGAGTTACTCATACTATAGTTCTAGTGTATATTATTCTTGTCTCATATATAATCAACCGGGGGGGGGGGGCGCAGATACAGCAGGTCAGATATAAACATGACATAAGGTACAGTATATATAGCTATAGATGACACCACGGTGAATGGACGGTAATACGTCCTGCGCGGTCCATACACATCAGAGGAGGTGATAATTTGCCGGCAGTGACATGTAATGACTGTACTGTAGATGGAGACACTAATTCCATCTGTCATCTCAAGATGTCTCGTGCGGTCACTGATGTAAGTCATCCAGTAATGAGCCGGCCCGGTGCATGGATTCCTCTGTATGTAATGATATCTGCTGAAAATCAGCAATTTCCCAAGTCCCCAATACTCTACTATAATGTCTCTGTGGTGTCCCACCATAGGTGGTTTTGTATCTCTCCTGTGCACCTCTCAAAAAGCTCCTTCCTTCAGGTTAAGTGGTGATGAAGGGATCTTTAAAGTTTCACCACTAGATGTCAGTATTTTGTATTCCTATGTATTGCACAGCTGAGGAAGGTCATGGGTTAATGTTTTATATGTACCATGTGTTACTATTGACCAATAGGAGGTGCTTTCTACTTCTGACCTATTATCTTTTTCCTTTCTCCTGTACATACTCAACCCTCACCACTCACATGGAAGATCACTTAACCCCCTGTAGGAGGAGATGCTTGGTGGAAGGAAGTGCAGCCGCAGTTCTTACCCGATTCTCAGAGAGGGAAAAAGCAAGACCTACTGTTTCTGCTGTAGTTAAGCCAGGACCCCTGACAGGCACAAAGTGCAGTCTAGTCTAGACATGAGTGTGTTCAGATGCAGCTAGAGACAACAAGTTCCTTGTCTACTAAGCACATTAAAGGGAGAGGAGTCCAGGAACACCCTAACCCAAGCCGAGAACACGTCTGAAAAGCGCAGGACAGTATCCTGTACAAGGAGAACTAGCCTGGATAGAACAAAGCTACCGTAAAGAAGGTCTACGTATCCTATCTTCCAGTGCAGGTAACTGGGAAACCCCCGGAAACTTAGCTAAGCCCAGATAACCACAGATGGGACTTGTATCACCCTATTAGGACGAGTAACTCGACACTGTAGGGCAGAAGGTGGTCAGACATAGTCTTAACACAGGTACAAGTAAACTTTTAACTACAAAGTATTTCTTAAAGTTCCAGCAGAGTACATTGCTACACTGGGTTGGAGCTCCTCCTTTGACAAACTTTTCTCTCAACTTTCCAAGCACTGCTACAACTACCTCTCTTCTACTCTACTTCTCTAAGCACCCCCTGAAACACAAGTCTAAGCACTAAAGTCTATGTGAAGATTTATCTATTCTGCAGAAGTTTATTGTATTGATGAAACGTAACAGTAAAGCTGTTGTATTTGTATATCACTGGGACTCAGTCATCCTTTCCTCCGCACCAGCACCCACACACACCAACTGTACACCTTGGGTCATTTTTCTGTGGGTGGCGGTACTGATAGTCCGAGTGGGTTAGTTGCCACTCAGGACTACCGTGACAAGAGCCCAAGGGACCCACAACAACCCAGCAGGTCACCAATCATTGGGGAACACAGCCAGCCACACAAACAAAGCAGGTACCAACATCACACCTGTGTGCTGGACAAGCACTGGCGTCATGACACTAGCATCTCTGGCTGAGCTGACACAACCACCTATAGTACCATCACCCAGTAACTACTGGGGACACCTCCCTGCCAATGGCAACTCTACCTACTTGGGACAACTATACATACAAGAATCAACTCTATACCATCAGGTGGGAAACTATACATACGGGCGGGCAACTATATTTACTGGGGACAAGAGGAAATGTGTTCTCTGCAGAGATGAATCAGCTCTTACTATATGGCGGTCTGATGCATGAGCTGGGTTGTGGTGGATGCAGGAGAATGCTACCTTCTAGGATGCATAGTGCACTGCTTATATAGTTGCCTACATGTGGCCACCCAGTGGTTACAATGTGTATTGCAGCCTATTACGGATTTTGCCACCATGTTGCTCTATTGTATTGAATTTGTTCAATGAAAAATAAGAATCCATAATGAAATTCAGAGAAATTCAGGTAACAGTGGACCCACCAGTACGTCTGGAGATTTTTATGATGTATCTGTAAACATTATAGCCTACGGGTAGGTAATACATGCCTGTGATGGATGGCATACAGTGGCATTTGTCATCTATAGGCTATAATGGCATCCATTTAATAGAAACGTCAAGAAAAGGTCAGGGAACGCTCATGACGTATATGTTAAATGGAAGCCATAATAGCCTATGGGTGATGGATGCCATCTATCACAGCCTCTCTTTAGCATATACATTGGGAGCAAGAACCAAGATGAAAGATGAGGTGAGAACACTTAATAAATAACAAAATAATCAAGTCATAGAAAATGGTGAATAAATACATGATTAAATAAATGCTAAATAAATCATCTGCTCATAAAATAAAGAGCTATATAATGAAATAAGGCTGAGTCATATATGATAATTATCACCCACACTGACGGCCCCTTTATGGGATACCGCCATCTTACATCTGGTTCAGCCCTCTCTGTCTTTCAGAATTGCAGCAATTTGGTGCAGTGTTTCACCAGATGATGGAATATCAGAGGGGATCGCTACTCGCACTTCTCACCACACCTCAGAGTCCTGACATGCTCTGAACAGCCCCGTTCTACTTCCGCCCAGAGATGTCTACAGGAAAGAAGGGATAGCTCCCGCCATGTTCAACCTTGTGGATAGTGCATTGTCCTGCTGACTGTCTACTTCTGCCTCAGGGGAAAAAGCTGCCATGGAGCAATTAAATTGGCCACCACAGTCCTACTGTTGATATGTCACTCTGCAGAGGGGTCAGGGTGCACCAAGAAAACATTTGCAGCACCATTACTCCTCCTCCACCAACCAGGACTGTCAACACCTAACATTAAGGGCTGCTCGATTCATGCTGCTTGTGAACATCTTGACCGTTCTATGGGCCACAGAGATCTGGACCCATCTGACTGGCCTTGTTTCTCCTCTTAGATCTAGATCCATCTGCCCGGCCATGTTTTCTCCATAGAGATGCAGATCAATCTGCCTGTCCATGTTTCTCCATAGAGATGCAGATCCATCTGACCAGCCATGTTTCTACGCTGAGATCTAGATCCATATTACCGGCCATGTTTCTTAATAGAGATCTGAATCCATCTGACCGGCCATGTTTCTCCACAGTTCTGGACCCATCTGACCGGCCATGTTTCTCCACAGAGATCTGGATCCATCTGACCAGCCATGTTTCTCCACAGAGATCTGGATCCATCTGACCAGCCATGTTTCTCCATAGAGAAGCAGATCCATCTAACCAGCCATGTTTCTGTGTAGAGATCTGGATCCATCTGGCCGGCCATGTTTCTACATGGAGATCTGGATCCATCTGATCGACCATGTTTCTTTATAGAGCTCTGGATCCATCTGACCAGCCATGTTTCTCAATAGAGAAGCAGATCCATCTAACCAGCTATGTTTCTGTGTAGAGATCTGGATCCATCTGACAAACCATGTTTCTCTGTAGAGATCTGGATTCATCTGACTGGCCATGTTTCTATGTAGAGATCTGGATCCATCTGATCGGCCATGTTTCTGTGTAGAGATCTGGATCCATCTGATCGGCCATGTTTCTGTGTAGCAATCTGGATCCATCCGATTGGCCATGTTTCTCCACACAGATCAGGATTCATCTGACCGGCCATGTTTCTCCACATAGATCTGGATCTATCTGACCAGCCATGTTTCTCCACAGAGATCTGGATCCATCTGACCAGCCATGTCTCTCCACAGAGATCTGGATCTATCTGACCAGCCATGTTTCTCCACAGAGATCTGGATCCATCTGACCGGCCATGTTTCTCTATAAAGATCTTGTACCATCTGACCAGCCATGTTTCTCTAAAGATCTGGTACCATCTGACCAGCCATGTTTCTATATAGAGATCTGGATTCATCTGACCAGCCATGTCTCTCCACAGAGATCTGAATCCATCTGACCGGCCATGTTTCTCTATAAAGATCTGGTACCATCTGACCAGCCATGTTTCTATATAGAGATCTGGATCCATCTGACTGCCCATGTTTCTCCCCAGAGATCTGGATCCATCTGACTCCACAAGGTTGGCAATGTCATTCTGGCCCTGGCTACTCTAGTTTTAGATTTTCCACAGAAAACCGATCACTGGATTTTATGCTGCATTCTGGTATCGTGGGTCCAATCTCCGTTGCAGGGAAGATGCAATAATAGGGGGGCAGTGGATTCTAATATAGGGGCCGTTCAGTCTATAATATCTGGCATTCAATTCATAAATGTATTCCAGAACGGAAGTGTCGGGTGAGCTTTGTATCTGTCTGATATATCGGGAACGTCCAAGCAATTCTTTCTCTGAGCAAGAAAATTAAAAAATGATGCTGATGATGGTGGGAGTCATCCATCCTGGCGCTCGGTCTCGCTGTGAACGTGCGGACATGTATCATTTACAGCACAAATGGTTTTGCTAGGTAACGTTATGCACAATATGTAAATGAAGGTGGAAATGGGAATTTCAAAAACTAATTGTTCCGGGGGAACAAAAAATGCAATTACAGTGAACAATGAGGAATATTTACATACAGATGGTAATATCAGAAGAATATGCGCCCTCAGGGCCTGGCATGAAATGTCTTTTTCTTTGGTGCAATCTCTGATTTATTTCTCTGGCCTATAAAATGGTTTTCTGTAGCGGTCTGATCCCTGCGATACAGAGGGAAAGGATTAAAAGGGTGGGGGATGATATCTGTAGGCGCGCTGGTTCTTACAGTGCCATAGGCTGCCATGGGGTCAATGGTGTCCTACAGGTCTACCTCATTCTTGAAGACTGGAACAAGATAACTGGAGGAATCGCACCAGTGGTCTTATGTAGAATAAACAGTTGGGGGGCACTCCGTCTCCCTTGACTTGAAATTGTAATAACGCAGCAAGAGGATCCAGACTCCAGGAAGATGATGAGAGCTAAGGAGCTTCCTGACTAGGCTGGAATGTGTGGTGAGAGTCCATGTCTTCCTTCTGGTCCCTTGGCTAGCTTGGGTAGTCAGTCCATTGAGACCTATAGTTCTCCTCTGCAATGCCCAAAGCTGTGGTCTAGCTCTCCAAACTACACTGATGTTTAGGCCGGGCCTGAAGCTCAATAGGTCCCAGGTGGCAGTGGGGCTCTTGTACCCTCTTTTTCTCACTGACTGTAAGACAAGTTCTTATCTTCTGCAGAGATGGGGAATCTTTTGGCCTCCAGCTGTTGCTAAAGTATAATTCTTATCATGCCCTGCTTTGGCCTAGATGGAAATTATAGTTCTGCCACTCCTGGAGGGATCCCATCGCTGTTATATAGTTTAGGTTACCCTAAATAGGGCAATAGAAATGAAGACCCATTGGGCCCTTTTGGTCTCTTTGTTCCATTGGCAGAGACTGCCTGATGGGCTCATATCACCTCTCACCAATAATCGTGGCACCTCTGGACCCGACAGTCCCCTGGAACGGGCGTATCAGATCCCATAGAGAATCGGTAAAACAACTGTGAAGAATGCGGTATCTTTTCTAATGTTTTTATTCCAAAGCTTAACAATAATATATATATATACAGTCTATATACTGGACAATAAATGGGGCACCATCCTGCCTAAGGCCACTTATGGCTATTATGAGAAACCATCCATAACCTAAAATTTAAATTATATAAAATAAAAAATTCTCTTCCAATGTGGCCGAGGGATCTTTCCCATCAGTTTTTCCCATAGCTAGCTAATGCTGTTTTAGAAAGCCAAAGCTTTCTCTCCGGTCAGATTCGCCAGCGCGTCGTCCCCCATTATCCCTGTGCCGTCGGGTTACATTAAAGCTTAATCATATTCCGAGCAGCGTCGTGTTTTATCGTCATTTTTATAATCTGTTGAACAGTTCATTGGCTTCTCCCCAGTGTAAATATCTTATTCCTTACACTATCTTCTGCTTCTCACAGATAAATGCCGCGCACCGGGGAGACGGGCTCTTCTCATTAGTATGATGGCTCCGGAGCTGGCCCTGGTTTGTTGGTTCCCAGGGAACTTGTGTGAATGTTAATGTCCTCATTAGTCCTTCCATCCTTCCTCAATATTGGATGAAGGTGAACACATCAGGACGACGCACCTGTTGTCTTAAGGATCCGCAGGGCCGAGCTGGAGACTGGCGGCAGGAAGTCTTGATTTCCTGCATGGTGGGCAGCAACTGACAAAGATGTTAGAAAGACCATGGCCATGACTTGGAAACAAATGAATCTTATCCAGCAATGGTCATTGTATTTGTTGTGTTTTACCCTTTAATAATTTTAGTCTATTTGGGATTGCTTAAAATTCTGCAATAGAAATCTATCGCAGTGTCCTACCACATGTGTTTTAATAATGATTGGTTAGGTGCAGTACAACCTGTTAATTCCCTGGCTCTTATGATGTCACTTTGTTGCAATGTTTTGAATGTGTATTATGTGGCTTCAAGGGGTTGTCCAGGTTTAGAAAAACCTGTCTGCACTCTTCCAGAAACAGCTCCATGCGATGCCCTGGCCCCTGGGGGCCACTTCCGCAGTGCTGGTGTTATGAGCGGGCAATGACCGGTGCAGCTGCCGGGGTTATACTTGTCACGGTATAGGCCTGAGGGCGGCACAGCTGTAGGGCCGGTCTGAGGAATCTGCGGGTGATGATGGGCATGCGATTCTTCGCTGCACTTAGTCAGGGCACCAGTTAGTGGACACCAATGCCAGGGTTCAGTAACAGCGGTTTTATTATAGATAAGGTAACTAGTAGCAACAGTTCTGTCCGGATGCAACCGGGTATATAGCAGGCTTTGACAAATAAGGCAGGAGTGGTGCTGCATAGGCTGTGAGAATACGTGTCGGATGATGGGAGTAGGAGTATGAGAGGAATAGCGTTGCTGGGTGGATTAGCTTGAGAATAATACTTGCTGTGAATCCTTGCAGCGATGAGGAGAGATAACGGAATGACACCCAGATGAGAGAGAAGAATCCGGTCACTTGAGCAGGCAGATACAGCCGAAGACTTGAATATAGCAGAGCACCTAATCCACACTTCTAGTGGTGAAGTGGGAGCTGCAGAGAAGAAGCCCAACTCCTCTGAGGCAGGAGAGGGACGACACACATCCTCCTTGCTTGGAAGCAGGGGGAAGACTAACTTGTTAGGAGGAAGTGGGAGGTCACATGGTTGCTCCTGGCCAGAGCTAGTCGGCCATTGGAGGAACCATGGTTACAGGTCACGTGATCAACAGCCTTGCATACCACTGTACACTGTAATAATACACAGGAATACATGACAATACACATGAGAATGCACATTACTAGAGAATACTAGGGGAAAACCAGCAGCAGTTGCAGTGCAAACACTTACCAGAACAGGCATTGACACAGCAAGAGAAATGGCCATAATAGGAGTAGTAGTCTGCATGTTCTGGGACACTGCATACCTCCCTAGCAAATTTGAGCCGACCTCGGCGAATCTAGAAGGCAGCAAACATGAATAGACTGGACAATCAAACAACAGGAATGAATGATGAGAGTGAGTGTGATGAGGTGTGTGTTTCCCACGCCCAAGGCACAGGTGAGAAGAGAGAGAGGATGAGAAACCCTAGTGGCAGGACTTCACCTAGGGGTGCCTAACGTACTCTGGCGACCAGGTAGCTAGTGCGTGAACCATCTGACGTGTAAGCCAGGACAACTTAACTGCTGGCGGGGGACCCTCGATATTCCAGCCAGTTAGACAGTAGGTTTTCTGTTAAATGTGTTACCCTACTGGAGGAGAACGTGAAGACCTGTGTACTACCTTGGCGTGTCTGAGTAGTGTCCTGGATACCTGGAAGAGAAAAGAACAAAATAATAAAAGCAAACATACATGGGGGCCCCTTACATACCGGTCAATCATACAACACAATTATCCAATAGGCCAAACACACGAAAGGGTATCCAAGGTGCAATATGTATGAACCAGTGTGAATGTTAGGTAAGACTATGTGTGATAACTACTGCGTTGGGACAAGACAGAGGTAAACAAATACTGGAAACAAAAGGAAAGGAAAAACAAGGGACAACAAATACTGCGAGGTCTTGAGGAGAACTGGCTCACATGAATCTGAATGAAACCGGAGAGAAATCTGAATGAAAATCTGAGGAAAATCTGCATACGAACTGGCTCAACTAAATCTTTCCAGCTATAGATATGATAATAATACACAATAATGAGACTGGATGAAAAAATACACTCCTACATAAACTGGACTTTCTCTGAGGTTTATGTAACCTGACTTCTCTTACTCAGAGGAGGAGCTATCTGACTTAGACTCTGGAAAAATATATTGTTTTACAAAAGAGGCGCTCTACTCTGAGGCAATCTATGTAACCTTGTGCTTACTCAGAGGAGGAAATACAAAGATTTCGATAACACTGGAATGCAATAGTACAATAAGCGCAATAATGAAATAAGTGCAATAATACCCTGTGTGGAACACACAATCACAGGAAAGTGCATTAGGAAGGAATGGGTTAAGTGTCTCTGTGAGGTAGAGTCTCTTTTAGGCAATTGGAACATCGTCCATGTAAAAGGCTCTGGGACAGGCACTAGAGAACCTTTTGTTATTGTAAGTGTCCATCAGCTCATGGCTGGTTAATACAGGGAACTTGGTCAGGAGGACCAGGCACGAACCTTGAACGTTGCAGGAACTAAATGGTGAAACAGCACACAAAAAAAACACAGTCATAGAACTCAGCTTTTGAAGAGAACACCTAATAGAGGTGTCCTGGAAGACCCCAAGTGGCACCCCTCTTCTTCTCCCAGGGGTAATACCGGGAGGAAGCCGGAGCAGGAGCCTCATCTGGTGCGGTGGTGACCACGAGGCTAGGGGTCACGGTGGTCACAGGAGAGACAGTAGGGGCCACATGGTAGGTAGTGGTGGTGGTCGCAGCTTTAGCCACGGCAGTGGTAGGGGGAGTCACCGTAGTAGCCATGGTGAGGGGGGCTTTAGCCACCGGAGGTAGCAAGGTTAGGGCCTGCTTGATCTCATCCGCCAACTTCTTGATAACCGGGTCGTCCCCAAACACCCACTGAGGCAGGGATGGTGTCCCGGGCCCGGGGAGCCTCCAGGGACTGGCGTAGCAGGTGGCCTTAAAGTTATCCCCCTGGCTAGAGGCAGGAAGAGGGGCGCCCGGAACCCCGGTACTCACGGATCCATCGTTTTCTGGCGAGGTCGATCCTCCTGTGGAGAAGGCAACCTCGGGAGTGCTGGAGCAACGAGATCCCGGTGAGACGCTGGCGATGGAGACAGGCTCTTCCTCCGGACCGTTGGAGACTGGTGTAGAGCCCCAACTGATATCGCTGTCAGAGGGTAGCGGCATTAGCAGGCACGCAGGATTGAGCAGAGGCAGACTCTCAGGCAGTGTAGGCATCACAAGCGCTGGGGCTGCAGGCAGGTGCTCTTCATAGGCCGCCATCTTGCGTTCCACTGGCCGGAACATGTAGCAGGAAGGGGAGGAGCGCCAGGCTGGAGGATCAGGCTCCAAAGTCTGCCCAGCAACAATGACGTCAGTGGAAGCAGCCGGCCAATCAGGAGAGACACAGTCATTATCAATGGCGCCAAGCAATTCCCGCTTCTCGGCCGTATGGCAGTTAACCCCCTCGTC
Source organism: Dendropsophus ebraccatus (assembly GCF_027789765.1). NCBI lineage: Eukaryota > Metazoa > Chordata > Amphibia > Anura > Hylidae > Dendropsophus > Dendropsophus ebraccatus. The sequence continues at coordinate 93,906,725 of NC_091464.1, forward strand.
ACCGGGGGATGGCGCAGGTAGAAATAACAGCAAGAAGCGGCCATTTTGTGTACAGTCCAAGCCGTGCAGCGACTCAGTTATCAGAACTCCCATGGCAATTTTAGCACAGTCTCTGGAGACGATATTAAACTGTAGATCTGGTACACCGCGTGGCGGGTAGATCCTGTTCGTGACGCCAAATGCGATGCCCTGGCCCCTGGGGGCCACTTCCGCAGTGCTGGTGTTATGAGCGGGCAATGACCGGTGCAGCTGCCGGGGTTATACTTGTCACGGTATAGGCCTGAGGGCGGCACAGCTGTAGGGCCGGTCTGAGGAATCTGCGGGTGATGATGGGCATGCGATTCTTCGCTGCACTTAGTCAGGGCACCAGTTAGTGGACACCAATGCCAGGGTTCAGTAACAGCGGTTTTATTATAGATAAGGTAACTAGTAGCAACAGTTCTGTCCGGATGCAACCGGGTATATAGCAGGCTTTGACAAATAAGGCAGGAGTGGTGCTGCATAGGCTGTGAGAATACGTGTCGGATGATGGGAGTAGGAGTATGAGAGGAATAGCGTTGCTGGGTGGATTAGCTTGAGAATAATACTTGCTGTGAATCCTTGCAGCGATGAGGAGAGATAACGGAATGACACCCAGATGAGAGAGAAGAATCCGGTCACTTGAGCAGGCAGATACAGCCGAAGACTTGAATATAGCAGAGCACCTAATCCACACTTCTAGTGGTGAAGTGGGAGCTGCAGAGAAGAAGCCCAACTCCTCTGAGGCAGGAGAGGGACGACACACATCCTCCTTGCTTGGAAGCAGGGGGAAGACTAACTTGTTAGGAGGAAGTGGGAGGTCACATGGTTGCTCCTGGCCAGAGCTAGTCGGCCATTGGAGGAACCATGGTTACAGGTCACGTGATCAACAGCCTTGCATACCACTGTACACTGTAATAATACACAGGAATACATGACAATACACATGAGAATGCACATTACTAGAGAATACTAGGGGAAAACCAGCAGCAGTTGCAGTGCAAACACTTACCAGAACAGGCATTGACACAGCAAGAGAAATGGCCATAATAGGAGTAGTAGTCTGCATGTTCTGGGACACTGCATCCACTCTTGTCCTCAGGTTGGATGGGGGGTTTGCAGATCAGTTCATTTGAAGTAAATAGACGTGAATTGTAATAGCACACATGATGTGAGGAGGAGGTGGTGCTGTTTTTTCAAGAAAGTAGCTGTGCTTTTTAAAATCCTGAATAACCACATTATGCATTTTTTAAAACGGCAATATATCTTAGGTTCTTTGTTGCCATTTACTGTTGTCAGCAGACTGAGAGGGAGCGCTTTACAAGATTTTCTTAAACAGGTCCTAAGTAGGAGTCTAGGCTTACCCGAAGGATCCACTCCAGAGAGGAGAGAGGGAATCTGCTCTTAAAAGCTATGACTTTCGAGAAGAGGAACCATCTTCAGTTAGTCTGCACAAGAGCCCCATAGCTTATCTAGTACCTGCAAGGGCTTCATGCCGGGACCGGAACTTGTTTGTTTTTCAGGACCTGCACAACACAGTGAGGATTGCAGCAATAGTCAACACTTCAGTATCTTCTGTGAATTATCACTGGAAGCCAACTGGTGTGAACACTGACCCCAGGAATAACGCACCACTGGGACTGGTACCAGACTCTACAAACACCATTACTGGTTAATCCTTCTACATGGAGCTTCTCTTTACTGCCACTGCATGAAGAATTGTAATTCTGCCTCCATGTTATGTTATGGATGGATGAAAGACTTGTTGGCTTCAACTCTTCGACTCGCTTTCCTACACCTATAACCTTAGCTTTCTACCGATCACTACAACTGGGGCCCTGAGTTCCAGGTTACTTCACATGGTTGGAAGTGGCCTGTAATATGTCCTGCTCCATCCACATCAATGGTTGTGACTAATACAATGCAAGAACTACACAGAAACACATGGCAGAAGAGGGACCAAAGATGGTGGAGGACTGAGACATGGACACCACTTTTCTCCCTACCGCAGCCATAGGTAAGAGATGTATGTCCCTCCCCACTAAAGTCTGCAGAAGATACTGTATGCCGTACAATGTCCCCAGAAAGAAGAGTAGTCATTCCTATGTGGATTTACGTAGCAGGCTGGGGTAACTCAGTATACAGCGAGTACAATGCCCATTAGATATATGACCCAGTATCACATACATACATGTGAAGCTGCAGCAGTGTAGGAAGTCACAGTGATATTAGATTTCCCTATAATTGTATCAGTCCAGAAAGCTCCGGCGTGAACGACAAACGCTTCGATTTTCTGGGAACTTGTACTTTACTTACTGGAGAACTTCTGGGGTCTAAAGTTCAGAACTTCCACCATGAGAAATTACTAAATTTGTTCTTTATATGTTCTGCTTCCTCATAGAAATACGCAGCAAAAATCAGTGGAGAACAAGCCCCAGGGCTTCACTTCCCAAAGTCTGTTTATATAGAACATTTACTCCGGTAACCGCTGCAATAAACTGAGAACTCGCTCTATGTGCTGCAGATGAGCTCTCACAGAGGGTCGTCAAAGTGTTATATGGGCAATGGAGGGGCTAGCTAGACAGATTAGGGAGTAATAGCGCAGTGTCCTGATACCCATATCCCAGCTTTTCTTATATAAGGTTGTCGTGTGGCTGAAGAATCTCTCTCCAAATGTCTAAATCTAGGTTTGCATAGAGTCTAACCTGTATAACCTGTGATTTCTGTAGACACTGTGATATAAGGTTGTGCAAGGGTTAATATATTGCTCCTTACTGCTACCACTGGTGGATCACACGTGTAAAGGATACATGGAATGTTGGTCACATTACCCTCCCTCAGATCAGCTTCTATGAGAAGCTACTGAAATTTAGGGGAAGTCTTCCAGGTCCAATCCTCTCTTCCCAAAGAACTGACGGATTTTTCTATTCTAGTCTAGCTCACATTCTGTGAAGTCAGTAACCAATGAATCTACATCCAATTGCAGTTGTTACACCTAAGTGAGCTCTATGGCAGTCGTGGTAATCATGAGTTTCAGGAGGTTTTCCCCAAGACTGTGTCTATTCCCCACTGAGAGGGCATACATTTCATGAGGGGGAGAAACATCCAAACAGAAGAGGGAATCAGCAGCTATGCAACTAGACTTGTGCAGTACTGTGCGGATTATAACGGATATTATCTGCCACTATGAACCCAGCATTTTTGTTCTACTCTTATTTCTAGTTATCGTTACATTTTTTTCTTACTTTTTCTCTTAAATTTTGCGGTTGCTTCAGTATACAGCTTTGCCTTACATCCTTGGGTATTAGTGTCTTCTAGTTAATTCTGCTAGGAAGGGATTTTCCAGGGTTTATTATAGGGACATTTAAAAATTCCCTGGCTTGTGCAGTTCTAGGTGGATTATAGCATATTCTCTGTATGAACTTCACATTTTTATATTTTTTTTAGTGCTTTGTTTCGCTCTTGTTTCTAGATCTTAGTTCTTCAATGTATCCTTAGATCTTTTTGGTATTCTGCATTCCTTTTTTTTTTTTGCACTTGCTGCAGTTCTCGTCTAAGATTTCTGCTCTGCCTATGATTACTGGGTCCTAGAGCCTTTGGATGTTAGGGCTTATTCATGCGTCCCGTAAATGATGGGCCCTATGGACAGGGAAGCCCTGTAATGGGCTGTTTCCCGCCTGGCATCATGTATCAATATCATGCCGGGAGCGTGGAAACTCTTTAAATCTCCACAGCATTGTAGTGACAAAGCTACACGGCTGCTTCATTACAGTGCTGTGGAGATTCAGTTTCCCCGCTCCCAGCATCATATTGATATATCATGCCAGGCGGGAAACAGCCCATTACAGGGCTTTCCCATCCGTAGGGCCCATAATTTACCCGGTGTGTGAATAAGCCCTTAGTCCAAGGTTTTCCATGGGGACATTGTCGGATCTAGAGAATGAATGATTAGGCACAGCCAGCTTTGCACAATCCATTAATTTTATTTTCCAGATATTAAACTGATAAGAACAGATACTACACTAGATCTTATCCAAAAGGCCGAGAAGCCATAAGACAATCCATTCTATATGTTCCTGCTTGTTCATCTTCTGCCCCAATAATCTTCACCATCTTCGTTTATATGTATTACTATCATTTATTTCATTATCTCCAGCTCCTATCCCATCAGTTGTTGTTCTGGCTATCTTCCAGTATTGGTATATTCTGATCATGATAATTGCCTGCTATTTGTTCTGTTTCATTCTACTGGAAGTCCTGGGGATATTTGAGTACTGGAAGTTACAGTTAAGATCCAGGAAAGGCGACTGCTATAGATGAAGCCATCAGACAGGTAAATGCAAATAGTCAATTTCTTCATTTAATAATGGATATGTGTAATTGATGGTCCAAGTAGGAGGAGGTGGATCCCCTGGATCACTGAGGAGTGGCGGCGTTCTTTCCTCAAAGAGTGAAATCTAAAGAGCTCCTTGTTGTCACCAGCACCTGCAGCAAGGCAGGATGGACTTCACTGCAGGAATCTTCCAGGTCGCTACCCTCAGAGAAGGACAACTACGACCACCAACTGAGGAACTGAAGGAGTGCTGAGGTCCGGGACTAGCTACTTTTCCTCTGTGGTAGAAGTGCAGGGTGCAACGTTAGGATGTAGTTCAGATTGAAGCTGAGCTGGAACTGAAAATGGACTGAGATCCAAATAGCTTGAAGATCGCTAGGAAGTGGCAGATAGCCAGGGAGCACAGACATGGTTGATGACTGGAACAATAACTGAGCAAAGAGGTGAGGAGGTGGAGACTATATATACCCTCAGGAGAACATGCCAGAAGAATCCAGAACCTGTGGGCTGAGCTTATAAATACAGGTGGACAGGTGCATGCCTGCCACTAGAGGGAGCCCAGTCCTCCAGGAGGCCAGCTCAGTGCAAGAGAAGCTGCCAGAGGACAAGAAGGCTGATAGAAAAGGAGATGATCCCCACACAGCGCCACCCAGAGCAGGTAGGGGGTAACGGATACTGATGTGTGCCGTTACAATATGTTTAAAATATCAATGTCTGATGGAATTTGAAAAAGTTAATGGGTTTTATATTCTAGTGTTCTATTACATTGACTGCAATGGCCTTTTCACTATGTTGGCTCAGGTATATGGCATATGAATAGGGCTTGGCGGTCTGGCGGCTCAGGTATATGGGATATGAATAGGGCTTGTCAGTCTGGCGGCTCAGGTATATGAGATATGAATAGGGCTTGGCGGTCTGGCAGCTCAGGTATATGGGATATGAATAGGGCTTGGCGGTCTGGCGGCTCAGGTATATGGGATATGAATAGGGCTTGGCGGTCTGGCGGCTCAGGTATATGGGATATGAATAAGGCTTGGCGGTCTGGCGGCTCAGGTATATGGGATATGAATAGGGCTTGGCGGTCTGGCGGCTCAGGTATATGGGATATGAATAGGGCTTGGCGGTCTGGCGGCTCAGGTATTTGGGATATGAATAGGGCTTGGCAGTCTGGCGGCTCAAGTATATGGGATATGAATAGGGCTTGGTGGTCTGGCGGCTCAGGTATATGGGATATGAATAGGCCTTGGTGGTCTGGCGGCTCAGGTATATGGGATATGAATAGGGGTTGGCGGTCTGGCGGCTCAGGTATATGAGATATGAATAGGGCTTGGCGGTCTGGCGGCTCAGGTATATGGGATATGAATAGGGCTTGGCGGTCTGGCTGCTCAGGTATATGGGATATGAATAGGGCTTGGCGGTCTTGCTGCTCAGGTATATGGGATATGAATAGGGGTTGGCGGTCTGGCTGCTCAGGTATTTGAGATATGAATAGGGCTTGGCGGTCTGGCGGCTCAGGTATATGGGATATAAATAGGGCTTGGCGGTCTGGCTGCTCAGGTATATGGGATATGAATAGGGCTTGGTGGTCTGGCGGCTCAGGTATATGGGATATGAATAGGGCTTGGCGGTCTTGCTGCTCAGGTATATGGGATATGAATAGGGTTTGGCAGTCTGGCGGTAGCTGACGTCTTCTATCTCTTACAGTATTGTCTCCATTTCTTCACATTCTCCACTTTTCTCTTCTGTAAACCACAGCTAGTTTCTCCCTTTTTTCCCGGTGATGTATTCTGATTTTCCTCAGAATTATTGACAATACACTTGCGCTTTACCAGTCTTTTAGTATTTAATGACTATTGGCCCGTGCCAAGCTGCATAATCCTGAGACCATAGATCTCATGTAACCAATAGGCACATATGGTATATTACCGCAAAACTTCTAATGCCTAATCAGTGTGATGAGTAGCTGAACTTCCAAAGAGATCTGCGGCGCCATCCACAGCGAATATAGATTTACTCATGTGACATTAGAAGGCAGCTGGTTTCATTTGGAATTATTTCCTATGGAACATTTGTCCACAGTTACTTGCTGGGATAATATACTTTCTTTTGGCCAGGGAGCTATTCCAGACGAGCTGCAATGTCTACAGTGGTAGGAAGGAAAGCACAGTTGCTTGAGGGCAGCGCTGCATAGACCGGCCATAATCACTAACATTGCAGCTGTTTATAGGTTTAGCTGCTAGGGTGAAACGCGTCAACAATACTATTAATCTTAATTAACACCGGAATGAACGCGGAGAGTTTTATATACAGGGAAGGAGGGGAAGGAGGCAAAGAAGCGACTACAAGAAGCTTCACAATATCCTCCTCAATTTATTTCATTAGAAAGACTTTATAGAAAGAGATTTCTGGAAATATAATATTTTGAAATGAAAAATCCAGTTACTTCACATATAATAATATTATAACTATAGAACTGTCCACTACATACTATAGTATAACTACTATAATACTGCCCCTATATACAGGAATATAACTACTATAATACTGCCCCTATATACAGGAATATAACTACTATAATACTGCTCCTATATACAAGAATATAACTACTATAATACTGCTCCTATATACAAGGATATAACTAGTATAATACTGCTCCTATATACAGGGATATAACTACTATAATACTGCTCCTATATACAGGAAAATAACTACTATAATACTGCTCCTCTATACAGGAATATAACTACTATAATACTGTTCCTATATACAGGAATATAACTACTATAATACTGCTCCTATATACAGTAATATAACTACTATAATACTGCTCCTATATACAAGAATATACTACTATAATACTGCACCTATATACAGGAATATAACTACTATAATACTGCCCCCTATATACAAGAATATAACTACTATAATACTGCTCCTATATACAGGAATATAACTACTATAATACTGCTCCCTATATACAGGAATATAACTACTATTATACTGCTCCTATATACAGGAATATAACTAGTACAATACTGCTCCTATATACAGGAATATAACTACTATAATACTGCTCCTATATACAGTAATATAACTACTATAATACTGCCCCCTATAAAAAGGGATATAACTACTATAATACTGCTCCTATATACAGGAATATAACTACTATAATACTGCTTGCTATATACAGGAATATAACTACTATAATACTGCTCCTATATACAGGAATATAACTACTATAATACTGCCCCTATATACAGGAATATAACTACTATAATACTGCTCCTATATACAGGAATATAACTACTATAATACTGCTCCTATATACAGGAATATAACTACTATAATACTGCTCCTATATACAAGAATATACTACTATAATACTGCTCCTATATACAGGAATATAACTACTATAATACTGCTCCCTATATACAGGAATATAACTACTATAATACTGCTCCTATATACAAGAATATAACTACTATAATACTGCTCCTATATACAGGAATATAACTACTATAATACTGCTCCTATATACAGGAATATAACTACTATAATACTGCTCCTATATACAGGAATATAACTACTATAATACTGCTCCTATATACAGGAATATAACTACTATAATACTGCTCCTATATACAGGAATTTAACTACTATAATACTTCTCCTATATACAGGAATATAACTACTATAATACTGCTCCTATATACAGGGATATAACTACTATAATACTGCCACCTATATACAGGAATATAACTACTATAATACTGCTCCTATATACAGGAATATAACTACTATAATACTGCTCCTATATACAGGGATATAACTACTATAATACTGCTCCTATATACAGGAATATAACTACTATAATACTGCCCCTATATACAAGAATATACTACTATAATACTGCTACTATATACAGGAATATAACTACTATAATACTGCTCATATATACAGGGATATAACTACTATAATACTGCTCCTATATACAGGAATATAACTACTATAATACTGCTCCCTATATACAGGAATATAACTACTATAATACTGCTCCTATATACACGAATATAACTACTATAATACTGCTCCCTATGAGGACAATACTATTCTTCTTGTACCATACTAATCTGATCATCAATTTCTTTATTACTTGCTGCCGTTTATCACATACACAGTGAAATTCATGTGGAGCAGAATTATTATAATGCTATTATCAGCGTCTCTGTAATAATGAATGTATCTCTGTAATATTCCCCTTTGTTTTATCAGTTCGGTTCTCCTTCCTCCCAGATTGCAGCCGCCTTAAACGTTGAGATTCAGGCCACATAAAAATCATATATTTTCCCGATAGGTAGGTGCAATTTCCTGTAGATAGAAAGGCGCGGTTCCCTGTAACAATCGGCCCCCGGTGAAAAACAGCCGCACAATTATATTATTGGGTGATAAATAACCTGCTGGGAAGAGACGTGTAATTCTCTTGTTTGTAGCTTTGATCTACAGTATAATTAAGCTTCGGACCCCTCTACACAACAGAGGATTGAGCCAAGCGGGGGAGATTCCGCTCATAGAACAGGAACAAAGAACCTACAAGGTTTTATTACCTCTAATTCAATTAAATCAACTTCTAACATATTCCAAAAAAAAAAAATCCAATTTTTTGGCAGAAACGCGGTGAGCATAATAATAATTTCCTTTCATGCTGCGGGCGGTATACAGGTATAGCAGTACTAGACCCTGACCTTATACACCCCTATTACATGTACAATGCGGAGCCGGGCTCGGCCTTCATTACAAGTAAGTATGAATGTATCTGCTTCCAGCCACCGCCATAGAGTGAGTCATAATATGGCTGGCAGGGATGCAGGTTGGCACTCGGACAGGTGACAGCCTCCAACCTCCAGTTACAGTAAGAAACCAATCATTTGCTTTTGTGCTTTTATATTGGGTGACTTTTCTATTTGACCCTTTCATTGGAGTCTTGGCTCATCTGGCCACGCTCTTGCGGTATAATTATAGTACCATATACCCAGCTATCTCCAATCTCCAGTGCCTGACCTGTGGCTCTAATAATAACCCTTACGTTTCCCCCTTGCCATGAATACAGCTAAAACGTCCAAATTAGGTCACAAAGCCCCAGAAGTCCCTACAAAATGCCAGAAAACACCCCCAAAACACTTTTTTTTTTTGCATGGTTTGCACAAGCCCAATACTTTCTGCAACCTGGTGATCAATTTTGTCCCTTCTGAATTAGGACCCATTAAGGGGTATGTATACCCATATATCTGGGGCCCGTTAGTTCTTCACCATGTTCCTGACTCTCTGTATCTCCTTGTTGACTTATGTAGGGTGACATATTGTTTCAGGTACAGTGATTGTTGGCAGAACTAACCTGTAGATATGCCCGCCTTATACACAACAATAAATAGTACTGCCATATTGTGGCCATAGAGTCCAATGCAATGTAACAGTATTTTTCCATTAAGGAAAACTTGTAGTAATAGTACTGTATAAGGGTATGTGCACACTGAGTAATTCTGATGGAAACTCCATCGCGGAATTCTCAGCTTGCGCTTGCTCGTGACCTGTGGTGGGAGTGCACGTCTCCGCCCCTGTCATAGACTACATTCTATGCACGGGCGGATTCTTTTATCCGTCCAAAGAATGATCAAGTTCATTCTTTGGATGGAGGGCGGTGTCTGCCCGTGCATAGTATGGAGTCTTTGACATGGGCGGAGACGTGCACACCCACCATGGCCCGCGAGCTGAGAATTCCGCGTTTCCGTCAGAATTACTCAGTGTGCACATACCCTAATAGTACTGTGATATTGTGGCCATGTACGGAACAATCAAAAATTCACCACTGATGTGAGAGCCATCTCAATAGTATTTTTTCAACAAGGAATCATTATTAAAATCACAAAGGCTTTCATTAAGGAGGTTGTCCAATTTTTGTTATATATTGCTACACTGTTGGTTAACATAATAAACGTGTTATACTTACCCCTCCGTGCTCCCCCAGTGTCCCAATGCGGCCTCTCTGGTGTCCTCCACTGACTGCAGTAACGCCAACTTAGGGACGAACTTGTCTTGGGAGCCCGCTCAGCCAATCACTGGCCAAGACGCTGTCCTGTCTCAATCGGTGATTGGATCAGCAGGCTGTCACTCCCAATTCAAGTCTGTCTCGGAAGTAGCCAAGTTGCAGTCAGTGGGTGGGTGTCATGGCCGCGGCGGCGTCCCGTGCTCCGGGCCGCCGCCGTGACCTCCCTCTGTCCCACGCAGCTGCCGGGGTCCTTGTGCAGGGATCCGGCGCTGCTGTCTGTTCGGCCCCGGGGGGCGCCTCACCTCGTCCCACTCCGGTCTCCGTCTGTGCCGGCCGGCGCGCGCGCGTCCCCGCCTCCTAGGGCGCGCGCGCGCCGACTGTCTCAGATTTAAAGGGCCAGTCCGTCCCTAATTGGTAGTTGCACCCAATCACTCCCTATAAATCCCAGCGTGCCCTGTCCCTCGTGTTGGAGCCTCTACATGCTTCCCATAGCGTTTGGCCCAGCTCCCTGTTGTTCCTGATTCCTATCCGCTACCTGGTCCCTAGTCCCTGTTCCTGATTCCTATCCGCTACCTGGTCCCTAGTCCTTGTTCCTGGTTCCTGCTCCCCTGTTACACCATTGCTCCTGTGTTCAGCCTGTCACCTGCGGTTACGCCTACAGACCTCTGCCAGCACCATCTCCTGCCTACTGCTCCTGCCACGCCTCGCCTGCCGTCACTAGCAACCAAGCCAGGGGTAGCGACCTGGGGGTCGCCTGCCGCAGCAAGTCCATCCCGCCTTCCTGCGGGCTCTGGTGAAAACCAGCGGCCCCTTAGACTCCGCTCCCTGGTGAGGTTAGTGCCATCGCTGGTGACGGTCCAGTGGATCGACTACTCCAGGCGTTACAGTAGGCTCCAACCATGGATCCCGGCGAGGTGCCTGATATCCACGAAGTAGCCCGAGTGGTCGCCCTACAGGCTCAACAAATCCAGCAACAGTCACAGCTGATCCAACAACTGACTGCAGCCGTACAGCAGCATACCACCGCTCAGCAGTCATCACCTCCTGCAGCCTCTGCTAAGCTACGACTGGCTCTCCCAAGTAAATATGGAGGTGACCCCAAGTTGTGCAGAGGATTCCTGACCCAATGCACCATGCATATCGAACTTCTAAGCAGTCAGTTTGCCACCGAGCGCTCTAAAGTGGCTTTCATCGAGGCGCTACAATGGGATGATTATACCGTGTTGGGTGTTTAGAGGATTCTATTCCAGGCCAGAAAGACTGTGGCTTCTAAATGGATTGACTCTGGGCCCCCTACCCTGAGTGAATTTTTAAATAGAATGAACATGGTTATTAGATTAGAAAAAGGTGTGTATGCTAAAAGGCGGTGTCCCCGCAAATTTGAACAGCTTTGGAGCCGATGGCTTGATGCTGCAGACATACCCAGTCCAACCCTATTACGTGTATGTCGGAACCCTCTTCAGCAATTTCTCAATGCCATGAGTAGATAATGTAGGTGAAATCTGTTTAGTGCTCTTACTGCCCATAATCCCAGGTGCTCACAGATTTCGATCCTTTACCCTTGCGGATGGCAGGCTTCTCCTTTCTACGAGGTCTCTACGGTATAGTGTGATAGTTCGGCTACTGTTGAGCCGCTGGTTAGGTTCAATTGCAAACCATATCTGTTTATTAAGTTTGGAAGCTCTCCTTTTGTACATCTTTATTATTATGTACCTCTAATCAATCTCTCTGACCAAAATGTGCGACACAGGAGTGCAAGCATACCTGGAGGAAAACACAGAAAAAGGAGTGGACTCATTGCAGATACGTTCGTTTACTCTTGTTGCTCTCTATCTACAAAACCTGTACTAGAATTGTATCCTGTAACCTTTCTTGAATGTTCCTTTGTTTGAACTGCAATGAGGTGGATAATAAAAATTATCTGAGTTAAAAAAAAAAAGTGGCTTTCATCATCAGCCTATTGGAAGGTAGAGCTCTGGCCTGGGCCACACCACTGTGGGACCGTGATGATCCTGTGGCTGCTAATCTCCGAATTTTCCTGGCCGAGTTCCGCTCTGTCTTTGAGGAACCTGCCCGCGCGTCTTCGGCTGAGACTGCTCTCCTCAACCTATCCCAAGGAACTTCCTCCGTTGGTGATTATGCCATCCAGTTTCGCACCCTGGCTGCAGAACTAGACTGGAATGAGTCCGCTCTAATTGCCACCTTTAAAAAGGGCCTGTCCAGCCGAGTGAAAGATGTGCTCGCTGCCCGAGACCTGCCTACCTCTTTGAACGAACTCATCCTACTGGCTACCAGAGTCTACACCAGGTTTTCCGAGAGAGAGGAGGAGGTCCGGCAAGAACGGCGTCTGAGTCTGCCCCGTCGCCATCCTCGGCTGGCACCGGTGTTCCAGAATCCCGTTGCTCCTATGTCCCAGTCGCCTCCAGAAGTTCCTATGCAGGTGGAACGAGCTCGCCTGACGACTGATGAGGGGACCCGTCGACTGGACCTGAATCTCTGCCTCTATTGCGGTGGCGCTGATCACTATCGGCAGAGATGTCCCCAACGTCCTCAGCGTCCGGGAAACGCTCGCACCTAGGTCCGGTGGGAGAGGCCTCCCTAGGTGTGAATGCCACCTCTCCAAGGTTGACTATGCCAGTCTCCATCCAGACACCCTCAGGGCAGCTTCTCCAGACTACTGCCCTCATCGACTCTGGCGCTGCTGGCAGTTTCATTTCTGCTTCGTTGGTCCAAAGATGGCGGCTACCCGTGATCCAGCTAGCCCAACCCCGGTCTATCTCTTCGGTTACGGGGGAGATTCTTACCGAAGCTGTGCACTGCCAGACTGCACCCCTAGTCCTCCAGGTGGGCGCCGTACATCAGGAGAAGATCTCCTTCTACGTCTTGCGTCATTCCTCTTCCAACATCCTGCTGGGTCTTCCTTGGCTGGACTGGAGAACTGGGGAGGTTCTCAGTTGGGGCCAGGACTGTCCAAATAGGTGTCTGAGGTCTCCTCAACCCAACTGCTCTACGAGGTCACCTGCTTACGCCAAGCCTCTGACTGGACTACCGGAGGATTACCAAGACTTCTCGGCTAAGGAGGCGGACTCTCTACCACCTCATCGGCCCTATGATTGCCCTATAGACCTTCTTCCAGGAACTTCTCCTCCACGGGGTCGAGTATACCCCCTCTCTGTGCCCGAGACTGAAGCCATGTCCTCCTACATCCGGGAGAACTTACAGAAGGGCTTCATTCGTAAATCCACGTCTCCCGCTGGCGCTGGATTTTTCTTTGTGCAGAAGAAGGACGGTTCCCTCCGCCCATGCATAGACTACCGGGGGCTTAAATAAGGTGACTGTCAAGAACCGCTATCCTCTTCCGCTAATCCCCGAACTATTTGACCGTCTTCGTGGAGCTAGGATCTTCTCCAAGCTGGATCTCAGGGGAGCGTATAACTTGATCCGAATTCGTGAAGGAGACGAATGGAAGACCGCTTTCAACACCAGAGATGGGCACTACGAATATCTGGTCATGCCGTTCGGCCTATGCAATGCCCCAGCGGTCTTCCAGGAATTCGTGAACGATATCTTCCGAGACCTCCTCTATGTCTGCGTCATTGTCTATCTTGACGACATTTTGGTCTTCTCCCCTGACCAGCAGACTCATGTGGCACAAGTGCCTCAGGTCCTACGAAGACTACGGACCAATCATCTATACGCCAAGCTTGAGAAGTGCGTTTTCCATCAGCGCAGTCTTCCTTTTCTTGGGTATATCGTCTCCGATCAGGGTCTACAAATGGATCCGGGCAAGCTCTCAGTTGTCCTCCAGTGGCCACGTCCTGTGGGACTTAGAGCTATCCAACGTTTCCTTGGATTCGCCAACTATTATCGGCAATTCATCCCTCACTTCTCTACCCTGGTCGCACCCATAGTGGCTCTCACCAAGAAGAAGGCGGATCCCAGACGTTGGCCTCCAGAGGCCGAACAAGCCTTCAATAGCCTAAAGTCTGCCTTTGCCTCTGCTCCTGCTCTAGTCCGTCCGTATGTCTCCAGGCCGTTTTCTCTTGAAGTCGATGCATCTTCTGTGGGCGCAGGAGCCGTCCTCTCGCAAAGGGACACATCAGGCAAGACCAGAACCTGCGGGTTCTATTCTAAGACTTTCTCCCCTGCCGAGAGGAACTATACGATTGGAGACCGTGAGCTCCTGGCTATTAAGTTGGCACTGGAGGAGTGGCGTCATCTCCTAGAGGGGGCTAAACATCCCGTTAACATCTACACGGACCACAAGAACCTCCTCTACCTCCAATCGGCTCAACGCCTCAATCCCCGGCAGGCCAGGTGGTCCCTCTTCTTCTCTCGGTTCAACTTTACCATTCATTTTCGTCCAGCCGAGAAGAATATAAAGGCCGATGCATTATCCCGAGCATCCGATGTCATGGGGCAAGAGGAATCTCCTCGTCACATAATACCTCCCGATCGCCTAGTACCAGTTGCCACTTCTGCTCTGCAGAGACTGCCTCCCGGTAAGACTTATGTGCGCCCCGCACTCCGAAAACGTATCTTGAAGTGGGGGCATTCCTCTTTGGTGGCCGAGCAACCCTGTCACCTACAAACTCCGCCTACCCCCTACTATGCGGATTCCGAACGCCTTCCATGTCTCCCTCTTGAAGCCTGTGGTCCTCAACCGGTTCTCCGATAAGTCTCCGTTCTCTGTTCCACAAGCCGTCTCTGACGACGTCTACGTTGTTAAAGACATTCTGGCCATGAAAACTGTCAGAGGGAGACGATTCTTCCTGGTGGACTGTAGAGTATTGTTGTACCGTGTTAGCCGTAGAAATCAGTAGAATAGAGAAGAAATCAGGCGATACCTTTTGGAGGCTAACTGAGTATATTTGAGTGTAAGCTTTCGAGAGTCTAGCTCCCTTCGTCAGACAAGATGTTATACAGAACTGAAAAAAATCACAGACTTATATACACACTAAACAGAACTCATCAAAGGATTTTAGGAAACTTTGGAATTAACAAAATGTAATATATACACAGGGTCTGCTATTTACAACAGGTCCATAAACTATAGCTCATGAGGCGTGACAAGAGGATGGTGATCTCTTGTTGCTATCTGATTGTTGTCAGATTAATGGCCTAATAGTAATTAATGGTCTTCATAGCCAGAACAGGTCACACATAGGCCGACATGAAGCTGGCATGGATATTGAGACCATGTTGCAAAGTTTTAAATTTGAGCATTAGTTTATATTCCCATTCCCTTCTTTCTCTCTGTGTCTTAAAATGTCCCATTAATACTGTAACCCGCAGGTCTTCTACTGTGTGTCCCTCTCCAGAGAAATGTGCAGCCACAGGGAGATCTGTCCGGCCGTTGTTAATAGTAAATCGGTGTGAGTTCATACGTTGACTCAGTCTCTGCCCTGTTTCCCCCACATAGAGGCCTGTAGTGGGACATCGCACACACATGATCAGATACACCACATTGGAAGATCTGGTGGACTGGAAAGGATTTGGTCCTGAGGAGAGGTCCTGGGAACCCGAGGCTAACATCCTGGACAAAGATCTCATCAAGAGGTTCCTGCAGGCTAGAAAGAGGGGGAGGCCAAAGGGGGGGGGGGTACTGTCATGGCCGCGGTGGCGTCCCGTGCTCCGGGCCGCCGCCGCGACCTCCCTCTGTCCCACGCAGCTGCCGGGGTCCTTGTGCAGGGACCCGGCGCTGCTGTCTGTTCGGCCCCGGGGGGCGCCTCACCTTGTCCCGCTCCGATCTCCGTCTGTGCCGGCCGGCGCGCGTGTCCCCGCCTCCTAGGGCGCGCGCCGGCTGTCTCAGATTTAAAGGGTCAGTCCATCCCTAATTGGTAGTTGCACCCAATCACTCCCTATAAATCCCAGCGTGCCCTGTCCCTCGTGTTGGAGCCTCTACATGCTTCCCATAGCGTTTGGCCCAGCTCCCTGTTGTTCCTGATTCCTGTCCGCTACCTGGTCCCTAGTCCCTGTTCCTGATTCCTATCCGCTACCTGGTCCCTAGTCATTGTTCCTGGTTCCTGCTCCTCTGTTACACTATTGCTCCTGTGTTCAGCCTGTCACCTGCGGTTACGCCTACAGACCTCTGCCAGCACCATCTCCTGCCTACTGCTCCTGCCACGCCTCGCCTGCCGTCACTAGCAACCAAGCCAGGGGTAGCGACCTGGGGGTCGCCTGCCGCAGCAAGTCCATCCCGCCTTGCGGCGGGCTCTGGTGAAAACCAGCAGCCCCTTAGACTCCGCTCCCTGGTGAGGTTAGTCCCATCGCTGGTGACGGTCCAGTGGATCCACTACTCCAGGCGTTACAGTGGGGGACATTGGAGAGGCCACCTCAGGACATTGGGGGAGCGCGGAGGGGTAAGTATAACATTTTTATTATGTTTATCAACAGGGCAGCAATGTATAAAAAAAATGTTAATTGCTGTATAACCTCTTGAAGCAGAGAATTGATATTACACATCTCAATAAATAATACTGACATATAGTGGTGCCTTGGATTATGAGCATAATTCGTTCCGGGACGGCGCTTGTAATTGAAATCCACTCTTACACCAAAGCAGATTTTCCCATAAGAAATAATTGAAATGCAGACAACTGGTTCCACACCCCAAATATAATGATTTATTATTCTGAATAACATGTAACACAGATGAAACAAAGATTCAGAAACAGCAGAATCTGTGATATTATAAGTTACTGTACAGTAATGGAGAGGATGGGAAACATAAGGGCGGACAGAGACTGCAGGGAACAGGAAGGAATGAGCAGGACAGATGTGGGCACATACATGCAGCACTCTCTGTCCGGGGAGAGAGGGGTTACAGCTATGGAGAAATTACCTCCACCGTCCTGTCCCCTGATGTAAGCCCCAGCTTGAAGTGGATCTGCTATTTGGAAGGTGAGGGAGACCTCCTGGGTTAGAGTACATTATAATGGTTCTGCCATATGGTGCCTATGTAATCCTGACGCTCGTTGGAAAGACCATATTGTTTATGATGATAAACATTAATTACTTATATCAGCTCCATCCTGATAGCTAGGAAAAATATTACCATTGCAATGGCTCTCCTTCATTAGGGAACTATCATATGTAACACAATAAATAATGCCGCCATATACCCAGCTATGTACTTTTTCGTCATGGAATAATTACTACAATTGCCATGGTTTTCCTTCATTAGGGAACTATCATCCATAACACAATAAATAATGTCGCCATATTATCTTTATCACTAGTGTAATACCCATCCCGACAGAACTTTTTTGGCATGGAATAATCACTACAATCGCCATGGCTTTCCTTCAGCGATGGAACTTTCTGATCTCTGGTGGAACTTCTTTCAAAGTCACGGGAGAAACTTTGAGAAGTCAAGGTCCTCTGTGGTTAGTGGAAGAGATCACTAATGTCGTTCTGATGGTTGGGAACTTTGAAAAAGGAAATTCAACAGAGTGTGGAAGGTAATAGATAGTGAAAACCTAAAGTACTCTGGCACCGGTTCTCAGCGAGGGAAGCACGAGTGCAGAACGAGTGAGGTCACCGATAATGAGTTGCGCTGCCGACGAATGCAAATCAGCTGGAGATTTATGGAAGGCTTTGTGCTCGCTGAGCAGGTCCTCTATATGCAAGCGGCTAATAAAGCAGGCAGGGGCTTAGCTCCGGCAGATGTTACCGAGCCATTCGTGTATCGATGACTTGTACTTATCACAACTACAGCTGTCACAATGAGCTTCTATACCTTGACTCCGGAGAGATAACGCTTTATACAATACAATGGACTAAGAGGATTTCATAGAGCGTTTATCCGGAACATCACCTATAAATGTATATCCTTGAGTCGTCCTCTTGTGTCAAGTTCTCGAAAACTGTAGACTTCCTAGTAACCGCTGCAGCTCCTATAGGAGACGTGGCCTTAGTCTCCCAAAGTTTATAAATAGTCTTAGTTGTGACTTTGTCGATAACCTGAGCACCTTGTAGGCCAAACCCTACAATTGTAGTCCAACCAGGAAGGCAGCTGTGTCGGACTCTACTACGAAGTATAGTGATTAACAAACCCAATCTTACCAACCGAGATTTGTTACAAACTTTTTGCAAAGTTCATAAAGATGGCAGCCACACAATTTAATACACATAAAAAAAGGGTATGCTCACCTGTCTGCACCCCCCTGGTGTCCTCCTACAGGTCTCCAGTGTCTGCAGACGCCTCTAGCCTGCTTAGCCAATCACTGAGATGGGACAGTACTGCGGCCAGTGATTGGCTGAGCAGGCTGGGACTCTCATCTCAGGAGTGACAGCTCGTTCCCCCCATCATTGGCCTTGGCACTGTCCCGTCTCAGTCAGTAATTGGCTCAGCAGGCTAGAGGCAGCTTGCTGAACTTGCTGAACTGCACTATAACAGCTGAACGCCTGCAATAGTTGTTCCTGCATGCGGTGTCCAAGCAGGAAGGAAGCTGAGTTGAATTCTCCTATTCTTGATAATAACAAGTATGGAAGGAATTGCCTCACCATGGGCAGCAAAATATGAAAAGTTATGTTTAAGTGAAATACCCCTTTAAACTTTTTAAACCAGATTTAAACCCGATTTTTCTGCCAACTCCCATCCAGAATGAATGGGATGGCGGCATGCATAACACTTTAGTCTAACAGAAGACTGGAGCCCTGTTCTTGAGCTCAAGGGGAGCTTAGACCCATTGTGCTCAACTAGTTATCCCCAGCAATCCTGTAGACTGAGGATAACCTTGTCATATGGGAATGACCCTGTAACTTACTGCAAATGTGGTATCCCACCGCAGGTGTTGCTATTGGTTACACCCTTCGCAAAAGCTTGTACTTTTAAGTGTAAGTGGTAATGTAGCAGTACCAAAGTTTTACCACTAGATGTCGTTATTATAAGTATGTATATCCAGATATTGCACAGCTGTATGAAGTAAAGAATTATTGTTTTGTTTATGTATCACATGGATCTGTACACCAATGAGAGTCCTCACCCACTCACAGTACAGTTTGCACATGCTGTAGGAAGGAAGTCATATGGGTAAAGGAAGTGTGGGGTCTTTTTACCTTGGATTCTGTAGAGGGAGGACGCAAGCTAGGATGCTCCCTACAGCAGTCAAGTAGGGCCCTGGCTTCTGCCAGGTCCCCAGTCCAAGTTGTGGTCTAGACGTTGAGCAGAGTACATGCATCTAGACACAGTTTTCCCTCAAGCAACCTTACAACACACTATGCAGTGTTAAGTCACTACTAGAGAGGACAAGTCAAGGATTATCCTAACCCATGCTGTGGTCAAGAGGAACACAGTGCAGGACAGTATCCAGAAGAAGTAAAGGAACTGATCCGGATACAGCAAAGTTACTAGAATCCTAAGCACTCTATCTCGCAGTGCGGGTTTAATCAGAGAACTCTGACCACTCTGCTCATCCCAGGTAACAAGGTCTGGAGCTTGTGTCACCCTCTAGGACAGGTCACCTGACAATGGTGGGCAATAGGTGGTGCAAAGACCAAAGAGTCAAAACACGGGCACGGGTATTCTCTCTACTTTCAAGTATTCTACTTATTCTACCTCTAAAGTTCCGGAAGAGCACAGTACTACTTGGGTTGGGACTCTCTCGACATCCTCCTCTCTACTCTTCAGATCTTCTTTTCTACCTGTCAGCACACAACCCAGCCAGCACGGCTGTGTCACTCTTTCTACTCTCAGTACAGATCTGGACTCTAAAGTATAAAGTAACTTATCAAGACGAAAGTATATGGTATTCTCCTGTATCAAGTATCTTCACAGTAAACAAGATTATATTTATTTTAACAGGACTCTGTGGTTCCTTACTAAGCACCGACACAGTAATGACACTTGCTTGGGTTATCTCCCCTTTCTGTGGGTGGCAGTGCCAACAGTCTGGGTGGGTCACTACTCCACTCCGGACCACCGTGATAATTTCTAAACCCTGAACCCCGAAACAGCCCGGCAGGTTACTGTCCACAGGGGGAAAAGGTATAGCCGGCCCACTACAAATAAAAGCAGGTGTGCCACCATATCTATGTTCCCAACCGGCACTGGCATCACGACAGATTACCACCAGGCAGAGCTATATCTCGGCCAACCACTTCAACCAACCGACAGGGCAGTCACAACCACCGCAACCCACGCGGGGCTTCCCCACACAATGCCATAGAAAGACCTGAAATAGGCTGTGCATGCATTCCAGAAACATCAATGAACCAAAACACATCTGTGGGAGAGAATGCTCAAAAAAGTATTGTCAAAGCTTGTGATACAGGGAATTTGCAAGTTATTAAATTTAAGGGTTAAATTATTTTTTCCCTGTACTGTGGGTGTTTACTCAACGAAAACAAAGTACAACATGAAATGATGAGAACAGAACAAATTATATCAGGGCAAAAAAACAGGTTATGCTAAAAGGTTCACTTACCTTTTATTGCAGCTGTATATAATGATACATATATCCTGATAAAAGTGAAAGATTCAGGAATACAGAAAAACATGCAATATAATCAAAGGGTTAAAATTCAGGCCACCACTAGAGGGAGCTGACTGCATACTGGGCTACAGTTGTATTCAATCCATGCCCAGTATGCAGTAAGCTTCCCCTAGTGGTGAGTTCAGCCAAAAATTTTATAGTTCGCCTCTATATAAATATGGAGGAGAAGGAGAAGTAAACATTTTTAAACAGGACGGAAATTTCACATGCATTTATTCATTTATTTTGCCAAAAAAAGTTTTACAAAAAAAATCACCGGTAACAAATGAAAATGTGACAAAAACTATCATTAAGCCAAATCCTAAAATTACAGGGGTGCGGGTAACATGTTCTGAGTAATAAAGGCTGAGCGCTAACACCTTCTCCTCCCCCACTGTTTATAATCCCTAATTAATGGAACTTGAAAAGGGCAAAATATTAGCAGCAAGTGTTCAACGTGTGAAATTAAGGGATAAGGCCGGGAGACCGTGACGGTCATATAAGATAATGACAATAATTATCTGGATTGTGTCGTTTCCCCACGTTGCGGAGACTTCTCACCCTCTGGCCTCCTCGATTCTCTACAGTGTCTATGGAAAATGGTATTGGTCACATTTATATTCTGTGCGTCAAGTGATTTAACTGGTTGGATCCAAGAGTTTTCCTTCAATCACTTCCACAATATGAGTACAAAGTACTAAAACATTCAATTAATCCGACAATAAAAAGACCTGAAAGGTGATGGATTATCAACCAGAAGAGTACAACAAAGTGACGAGAGAGAATATCGAACCTCTGCTTTGTTGTTCTAACAGGCAAAACACATTAGCTGTACTAATAGAACTGAATGAAGATACCAGGTTCAGGAGGGAATCGAGCCATTCTGTTGCCTGAGGAGAACTACAGAAAGGCTCCCATATAGTAGTTCCCCCACTGTGCCCCCATATAGTAGGAGGCCCTTTTTTGTTCCCATATAGTAGTTAGGACCCTTCTGTGCTTCCATATAATGGTAAGGACCCCTCTGTGCTCCCATATAGTAGTTACAGCCCTTTTCCCTTTTTGTGCTCCCATATAGTAGTTAAGCCCCTTCTGTGTTCCCATATAGTGGTTAGGACCTCTCTGTGCTCCCATATAGTAGTTAGGACCTGTCTGTGCTCCCATATAGTAGTTAGGACCTGTCTGTGCTCCCATATAGTAGTTAGGACCCCTTTGTGCTCAAATACAGTAGTTAGGCTCCCTCTGTGTTCCCATATAGAAGTAAGGACCCCTCTGTGCTCCCATATAGTAGTTAAGCCCCTTCTGTGTTCCCATATAGTGGTTAGGACCTCTCTGTGCTCCCATATAGTAGTTAGGACCTGTCTGTGCTCCCATATAGTAGTTAGGACCCCTTTGTGCTCAAATACAGTAGTTAGGCTCCCTCTGTGTTCCCATATAGAAGTAAGGACCCCTCTGTGCTCCCATATAGTAGTTAAGCCCCTTCTGTGTTCCCATATAGTGGTTAGGACCTCTCTGTGCTCCCATATAGTAGTTAGGACCTGTCTGTGCTCCCATATAGTAGTTAGGACCCCTTTGTGCTCAAATACAGTAGTTAGGCTCCCTCTGTGTTCCCATATAGAAGTAAGGACCCCTCTGTGCTCCCATACAGTAGTTAGGCCCCCTCTGTTTTCCCATATAGTGGTTATGACCCCTTTGTGCTCCCATATAGTAGTTAGGACCCCTTTGTGCTTCCATATAGAAGTTAAGACCCATCTGTGCTTCCATATAGTAGTCAGGCTCCCTCAGTGTTCCCATATAGAAGTAAGGACCCCTCTGTGCTCCCATATAGTAGTTAGGCCCCCTCTGTTTTCCCATATAGTGGTTATGACCCCTTTGTGCTCCCATATAGTAGTTAGGACCCCTTTGTGCTTCCATATAGAAGTTAAGACCCATCTGTGCTTCCATATAGTAGTCAGGCTCCCTCAGTGTTCCCATATAGTAGTTAGGACCCCCCTGTGCTCCCATATAGTAGTTAGGCCCCCTCTGTTTTCCCATATAGTGGTTATGACCCCTTTGTGCTCCCATATAGTAGTTAGGACCCCTTTGTGCTTCCATATAGAAGTTAAGACCCATCTGTGCTTCCATATAGTAGTCAGGCTCCCTCAGTGTTCCCATATAGTAGTTAGGACCCCCCTGTGCTCCCATATAGTAATTGGGTCCCCTCTGTGCACCCTATAGTAGTGAGACCCCTCATTTTTATTAATCAATGCAGAATGAACAAACACATGGTACACAAAAGTAATGTACATACATGAGCCAAGAAGAATGAAATACACTTTAAAAAAAATCTTCAGCAGAACTAACAAAGGCATCCCCTGTATAGGGAGCCTAATCCACTCCTTTGCTAAATGTATAAACCCTGCAGGCACCAATACAATGTATGAGACGAACTGACAATATGTGTAAATGCAGGACCAGCCAGAAAAAGTAGAACTAATAACACTATGTGGGCATAACAAACCCCATATAGATCGCTCCACCTCCAGAGCTGCGCCAGAAGTTAATTTTCATAAGCATAGATCAGTTAATCATGTAAGCAAAATAATTAAGGATAAATAGTATATCCCTGCATATTGTGGCTTTAATGGAATCAACGAAGTTCAGTAGAGCCCACGTTAGGCGCCTCTGTGCTCTCATATAGTAGTTAGGCCCCTCTGTGGCCCTCATATAGTAGTTAGGCCCACTGTGTGCTCCCATATAGTATTTAGGCCCCTTCTGGGCTCCCATATAGTATTTAGGCCCCCTCTGTGTTCCAATATAGTAACTAAGCCCTATTTATGCTTCCATATAGTAGTTATACCCCCTCTGTGCTCCCATATAGTAGTCAGACTCCCTCTGTGCTCCCATATACTAATTAGGTCCCCTCTATGCCCCCATATAGTAGTGTAGTAGTGGGACCCCTCTGTGTCCCCATATAGTAGTTATGCCCCCCCCCCCTCTGTCCTCCAATATACTGTAGTAGTTAGGATCCCCTCTTTGCTCAAATATTGTAAAAAGGCCACCTCTAAGCCCACATATAGTAGTTAATCCCTCTCTGCGCTCCAATATAGTAGTTAGACCCCCTCTGTGCTTCTTTACAGTATCTAAGGCCCCTTTAAGCATTCATATAGTAGTTAGGCCTCTCTGTGCAGGTATGCCCCCCAGTGGATAGTATTCTGCATATAGAAATATAGAACCCCCCGCCGTAGTTACTCCCCAGTAGGTAGTCAGTAAAGTGTATCTGCCATGTAGGCAATCCCCCTGTGGGCAGCTCCTCTGCTTGTCATTCACAGAGACACAATGAAGACCAGACTCTTCAATTGCCTCATAGTAGAAGCCCCTTGTCCAGGTTATACCAGCACGGTCCATATCACTATATACAGGAAATTTATAACTTCAGTTGTACATACAGTATATAATTATATACAGGAAATCCTCAGATTATACCAGCTGAACATATAATTATATACAGGAAATCCTCAGATTATACCAGCTGAACATATAATTATATACAGGAAATCCTCAGGTTATACCAGCTGAACATATATAATTATATACAGGATTTACCCAGGTTATACCAGCTGTACATATATAATTATATACAGTATATACCCAGGTTATACCAGCTGTACATATATAATTATATACAGTGTATACCCAGGTTATACCAGCTGTACATATATAATTATATACAGTATATACCCAGGTAATAGCAGCTGTACATATATAATTATATACAGGAGATCCCCAGGTTATACCAGCTGTACATATATAATTATGTATAGTATATACCCAGGTTATACCAGCTGTTAATATATAATTATATACAGTATATACCCAGGTTATACCAGCTGTACATATATAATTATATACAGTATATACCCAGGTTATACCAGCTGTACATATATAAT
This sequence comes from Dendropsophus ebraccatus, assembly GCF_027789765.1. Taxonomy (NCBI): domain Eukaryota; kingdom Metazoa; phylum Chordata; class Amphibia; order Anura; family Hylidae; genus Dendropsophus; species Dendropsophus ebraccatus. The sequence continues at coordinate 93,931,526 of NC_091464.1, forward strand.
TATATACAGTATATACCCAGGTTATACCAGCTGTACATATATAATTATATACAGTGTAAACCCAGGTTATACCAGCTGTACATATATAATTATATACAGTATATACCCAAGTTATACCAGCTGTACATATATAATTATATACAGTCAGTGGCGTAGCTATAGGGGTCGCAGGGGTCGCCATGGCGACCGGACCCCTACACTAGGGGGGCCCGCACGGCCCCCCTTGCCACTTCCTCCTGTGCTCCCCCAATCCGGGGGGGCCACGGCAGGGGTGGGCTGGGCCGGGGGGCATATGCCCCCCGGCCCGGTCCCCCCGTGCAGTTAAATGGCCGCGGCCACTGGACCTCTTTAAGTTCAATGAGCTTCCGGGTTGCCGGCACTGGCCGGAAGCTCACTGATGCAGGACCGCGGCGCCGGGACTTCTCCTCCTCCTCGGCAGCTGACATGTGACGTCATCACGTCACATGTCAGCCGCCGTGCAGTATAGAGGAGAAATCCGGGCGCCGCGGTCCTGCATCAGTGAGCTTCCGGCCAGTGCCGGCAACCCGGAAGCTTATTGAACTGAAGAAAAGCTGCCAGGCCTGAGGGAGATCAAGGATCCAGGTGAGGTGAGTTTATTTATTTATTTTTTCATTTTTTACATAAATGTTGCGATGTGGGGGGCTGCACAAGGGGTCTATACTGGGGGGGGCTGCACAAGGGGTCTATACTGGGGGGGGGCTGCACAAGGGGTCTATACTGGGGGGGGCTGCACAAGGGGTCTATACTGGGGGGAGCTGCACAAGGGGTCTATACTGGGGGGGCTGCACAAGGGGTCTATACTGGGGGGGGCTGCACAAGGGGTCTATACTGGGGGGGGCTGCACAAGGGGTCTATACTGGGGGGGGGCTGCACAAGGGGTCTATACTGGGGGGGCTGCACAAGGGGTCTATACTGGGGGGGGCTGCACAAGGGGTCTATACTGGGGGGGCTGCACAAGGGGTCTATACTGGGGGGGCTGCACAAGGGGTCTATACTGGGGGGGCTGCACAAGGGGTCTATACTGGGGGGGCTGCACAAGGGGTCTATACTGGGGGGGGCTTCACAAGGGGTCTATACGGGGGGCTGCACAAGGGGTCTATACGGGGGGGGCTGCACAAGGGATCTATACTGGGGGGGCTGCACAAGGGGTCTATACTGGGGGGGGCTGCACAAGGGGTCTATACTGGGGGGGCTGCACAAGGGGTCTATACTATGGGAGGGGGGCTACACAGGGGGTCTATACTATGAGAGGGTTACACAGGGGGTCTGTACTGTGGGGGATCTACACAGGGGGTCTATACTGTGGGGGGCTACACAGGGGGTCTATACTGTGGGGGGCTACACAGGGGGTCTATACTGTGGGGGGCTACACAGGGGGTCTATACTGTGGGGGGGCTACACAGGGGGTCTATATCTACATTATCTGTACTCAAAGATATCTTTGTGTTGTCTGTGGCGTTACATAGGACTGCAGGTGACCACTACATTATCTGTACTCAGAGATATCACTGTGTTATCTGTGCTGTTACATAGGACTGCAGGTGACTACTACATTATCTGTACTCAGAGATATCACTGTTATCTGTGGTGTTACATAGGACTGCAGGTGACTACTACATTATCTGTACTCAGAGATATCACTGTGTTATCTGTGGTGTTACATAGGACTGCAGGTGACATCTACTACATTATCTGTACTCAGAGATATCACTGTTATCTGTGGTGTTACATAGGACTGCAGGTGACAGCTACTACATTATCTGTACTCAGAGATATCACTGTGTTATCTGTGCTGTTACATAGGACTGCAGGTGACATCTACTGCATTATCTGTACTCAGAGATATCACTGTGTTATCTGTGCTGTTACATAGGACTGCAGGTGACAGCTACTACATTATCTGTGCTCAGAGGGATATCACTGTTATCTGTGGTGTTACATAGGACTGCAGGTGACATCTACTACATTATCTGTACTCAGAGATATCACTGTGTTATCTGTGGTGTTACATAGGACTGCAGGTGACATCTACTACATTATCTGTACTCAGAGATATCACTGTGTTATCTGTGGTGTTACATAGGACTGCAGGTGACAGCTACTACATGATCTATACTCAGAGATATCACTGTGTTATCTGTGGTGTTACATAGGACTGCAGGTGACATCTACTACATGATCTGTACTCAGAGGGATATCACTGTTATCTGTGGTGTTACATAGGACTGCAGGTGATATCAGGTGACTTCTCCAGGTTGCAGAAGTTCAAACTTCATCGTGCCCTGCTGATAGTTTGTTATGGGAGTTTTGCAGCATTTGGCTCTTCAGGTTGCAGCACTACAACCCCCATCATATCCAACTGGCAGTTCATGATGAGAGTTGTAGTTTTGCAGCTGGAGAGTCAAAGATTGGAATACAATGATTAGACAATGACACAGTAGAGTCCATTATCTATAGGGGGCAGTAGTGCAGTCCATGAGGTGGAGGCAGTGACAGGGCATTAGAACATGGTGGCACATTAGAGTAATTGGATATAACGTTAGATAGGACTTTGCCTGATCGGGTGAGATGGGGGGCCCCAAGCTAACATTTTGTACCAGGGCCCATCAGCCTTTAGCTACGCCCCTGTATACAGTATATACCCAGGTTATACCAGCTGTACATATATAATTATATACAGTATATACCCAGGTTATACCAGCTGTACATATATAATTATATACAGTATATACCCAGGTTATACCAGCTGTACATATATAATTATATACAGTATATGCCCAGGTTATACCAGCTGTACATATGTATATGTATATCACTATATACAGGAGATCCCCAGGTAATACCAGTGTGGTGTATATCATTATATAACTGGGAGTATACAGGTCTATTACACGCTGGTCCTGGTCTTGTACATTTTGCCTTGTATATTACACATAGTAGTCGCTGTGCAGGTCTCTGACACTGGGTATTACTATTATATTGTCTCTTACTTTAGATCAGTCTTTCTCTTTTAGTTTTTTAAGGTGTCGCTGTACAATCCCCTTTCATGTTATTGATAGCGCCGTGTCTTTAAAAAAGAAAAAGAAAAAAAGAAGAGGCAAGGAAAAACCTTGTATAAAGAACGGCACCAGATGTTGCTGCGCCCAGGAAGCGGCTATCAACAAGTTCTGACAGCGCAGCTTTTCAGTATGCAAATCAGGCTTAAGAGAAGTCAAAGAGAATCAGCGGAGCGCGGTTCAATAAAGGACGTCGGATCTACAAGCCGCAGCGGGGACCAGGAGGCGACTAGTCAAGCCAGAGGCATTTCACAGAGAGTTTACCATCAACACGAAAATCATTCCTATTCCAGACCACTCACAGATCTGCTGCGCTAACATAACAAGTGCTGCCTACAGTCACGGCGGAAAACACTCAAAATAACATAATACACACATACACATGATGGAGAGGGGGTAGGTATAGTATAACCCCCCATGTGTAAGGTAGGTGGGTACAAACCCCAAGCAGTAGATGTATAGTATGGGGCACAGAAAAGTGGTAGGTTGGTAGACCCATTATATAGTTGTTATTTAAAGGTTAGAGGTTATGTCACCATAGTATGTGTTATATGTCACCCTAATACATGGTGTGTTATATAGCAGTCTAGTCCATATTGCTTGTTATATGTCATAGTGCATGGTGCGTGTTATAGGTCGTCCTAGTACATAGTGCGTGTTATATGTCATAGTGCATGGTGCGTGTTATAGGTCGTCCTAGTACATAGTGCGTGTTATATGTCATAGTGCATGGTGCGTGTTATAGGTCGTCCTAGTACATAGTGCGTGTTATATGTCATAGTGCATGGTGCGTGTTATAGGTCGTCCTAGTACATAGTGCGTGTTATATGTCATAGTGCATGGTGCGTGTTATAGGTCGTCCTAGTACATAGTGCGTGTTATATGTCATAGTGCATGGTGCGTGTTATAGGTCGCCCTAGTACATAGTGCGTGTTATATGTCATTTTGGTACAAGGTGCATGTTATATGTCACCCTAGTACATAGTGCATGTTATATGTCATTTTGGTACAAGGTGCATGTTATATGTCACCCTAGTACATAGTGCGTGTTATATGTCACCCTAGTACATAGTGCTTGTTATATGTCATTTTGGTGTGTTATATGTCACCCTAGCACATAGTGTGTTATATGTAACCCTAGCACATAGTGTGTTATATGTAACCCTAGCACATAGTGTGTGTTATATGTAACCCTAGCACATAGTGTGTGTTATATGTCACCCTAGTACATAGTGCTTGTTATAAGTCACCCTAGTACAAAGTGTGTGTTATATACAGTATGACCCTAGTAGTGGACTCACAGCTTACACTGCTCAGTACTGCTCTATAATTTCCTCCATGCTGCTGCTTCTGAGGGCGTGCTGGATAGCAGAATCCTCTTTTCTATGTATGTGCAGTGAATTAAGGCAGTGGAAGTTGTAGACTGAGAGTTATCGCCTATAACTCTAAGCAGCACAGAGCATGTAAGGAGACTGATATTCTCATCATATAGGGCGATCAATCGTGACTCTCTGGGTCTTCCGGTCCTCCAGACATTGCACTTTTGTCCTGTCTTGTGATTATCGGCTTCTTATCTCCGAGTTCTAATTAATCCCGGTGTTTATGAGCCGGCGGCTCCTCTCATTACTCGCCACACAAACCATGACAGGCGCCATGAAGCCAGAGCCGGAAGATCTGACCCTCGTGTCCTCACATTCGTAAATCTCAGGACATGAAGATGGACGGAGGATGGGATGGGTCGGGTGCTCAGTGGCTTCTCGCTGAATCACCACGTCCTTGAGATTTTCGTGTTTTAGGAGAGGTGTCGCGGTTTTATCTCTTCATCTTTTTTCTCCTCCTTCGCGCCAGGAATCCTTTCAGCACATTTTTTATAGTTTACGGAAATCAGCAAAGAAAAAAAGTAATTTGCTTCTTTTAGTAACAATGTGAAGGTTGTTTAACTGTAGTCCAGTTCCCAAATAAGTCCACAGAGTATATCCTGTACCCCTATGGGTGGGACGTGACCCAAAGGATTCCTGATACACCCAATATATAACGGGTACAGGTGTGACACCAGGGTAATACTGCACGATGGTATGAGGTCACTGATAGGTGGTGTGAGGTCACTAATAGGTGGTGTGAGGTCACTGATAGATGGTGTGAGGTCACTAATAGGTGGTGTGAGGTCACTAATAGATGGTGTGAGGTCACTAATAGGTGGTGTGGGGTCACTGATAGGTGGTGTGAGGTCACTAATAGATGGTGTGAGGTCACTGATAGGTGGTGTGAGGTCACTGATAGGTGGTGTGAGGTCCCTAATAGATGGTGTGAGGTCACTAATAGGTGGTGTGAGGTCACTAATAGATGGTGTGAGGTCACTAATAGATGGTGTGAGGTCACTAATAGGTGGTGTGAGGTCAGTAATAGATGGTGTGAGGTCACTGATAGGTGGTGTGAGGTCACTGATAGGTGGTGTGGGGTCACTGATAGGTGGTGTGGGGTCACTGATAGGTGGTGTGAGGTCACTAATAGATGGTGTGAGGTCACTAATAGGTGGTGTGAGGTCACTAATAGATGGTGTGAGGTCACTAATAGGTGGTGTGGGGTCAGTAATAGATGGTGTGAGGTCACTGATAGGTGGTGTGAGGTCACTGATAGGTGGTGTGGGGTCACTGATAGGTGGTGTGAGGTCACTAATAGATGGTGTGAGGTCACTAATAGGTGGTGTGAGGTCACTAATAGATGGTGTGAGGTCACTAATAGGTGGTGTGGGGTCACTGATAGGTGGTGTGAGGTCCCTAATAGATGGTGTGAGGTCACTAATAGGTGGTGTGAGGTCACTAATAGATGGTGTGAGGTCACTAATAGATGGTGTGAGGTCACTAATAGGTGGTGTGAGGTCACTAATAGATGGTGTGAGGTCACTGATAGGTGGTGTGAGGTCACTGATAGGTGGTGTGAGGTCACTAATAGATTGTGTGAGGTCACTAATAGATGGTGTGAGGTCACTAATAGGTGGTGTGAGGTCAGTAATAGATGGTGTGAGGTCACTGATAGGTGGTGTGGGGTCACTGATAGGTGGTATGAGGTCACTAATAGATGGTGTGAGGTCACTAATAGATGGTGTGAGGTCACTAATAGGTGGTGTGAGGTCAGTAATAGATGGTGTGAGGTCACTGATAGGTGGTGTGAGGTCACTGATAGGTGGTGTGAGGTCACTGATAGGTGGTGTGGGGTCACTGATAGGTGGTGTGAGGTCACTAATAGATGGTGTGAGATCACTGATAGGTAATGTGAGGTCACTAATAGGTGGTGTGAGGTCAGTAATAGATGGTGTGAGGTCACTGATAGATGGTGTGAGGTCACTGATAGGTGGTGTGAGGTCACTAATAGGTGGTGTGGGGTCACTGATAGGTGGTGTGAGGTCCCTAATAGATGGTGTGAAGTCACTAATAGATGGTGTGAGGTCACTGATAGGTGGTGTGAGGTCCCTAATAGATGGTGTGAGGTCACTAATAGGTGGTGTGAGGTCACTAATAGATGGTGTGAGGTCACTAATAGATGGTGTGAGGTCACTAATAGGTGGTGTGAGGTCAGTAATAGATGGTGTGAGGTCACTGATAGGTGGTGTGAGGTCACTGATAGGTGGTGTGAGGTCACTGATAGGTGGTGTGGGGTCACTGATAGGTGGTGTGAGGTCACTAATAGATGGTGTGAGGTCACTAATAGATGGTGTGAGGTCACTAATAGGTGGTATGAGGTCAGTAATAGATGGTGTGAGGTTACTGATAGGTGGTGTGAGGTCACTGATAGATGGTGTGAGGTCACTAATAGGTGGTGTGGGGTCACTGATAGGTGGTGTGAGGTCCCTAATAGATGGTGTGAGGTCACTAATAGATGGTGTGAGGTCACTGATAGGTGGTGTGAGGTCACTAATAGGTTGTGTGAGGTCACTAATAGATGGTGTGAGGTCACTGATAGGTGGTGTGAGGTCACTAATAGGTGGTGTGAGGTCAGTAATAGATGGTGTGAGGTCACTGATAGATGGTATGAGGTCACTAATAGGTGGTGTGGGGTCACTGATAGGTGGTGTGAGGTCACTGATATATTACTGGATGCGTAACCCCCTTTGGAGAATGTTACTATATGTGAATGGCGATGGATACCATACTACAACCATCGCTGCTCAGTATTGTATGTCTACATTTATGCTGATAGGATATCCAATAGAATAGCCAGGTAACAGAGCCAAAGTTAGGAGAACCCAGGTACGAATACAAGAAAAGATATGGGGACACTAAGCACGCTAGAAAACTAGTTTAATAGCCAACGAGGACTATGGGAACTAGGGAACGTTTTATAGAAGGTCAGGAGTCTGGTCCAGAACGTGATTGGACCGGCCCCCTGATCCTTACTATCACACATGCTTACATAAAACTATACCGGCAGAGAGACCCGACAGTCATCAATCATATGGCAGCACAGTGGCATTATTAGGAGCTCCTGCAGGGGAAGCTGTCAGGTCTCTGTTATGTCACCTGGCCAGGAGCGCAACAAAGAGGATGGGGAGCATACTCCAGCAGTACACTTACTGTGAGGATGCCGGAGATCTGTGGTGGTTTTCCAGCCACAGACAACGCTGGAGCGCAGCCACTTCAGTATCTAACAGGTAATCTGTGGTGTCCCACCAAGTGTGTTTCTGCTTTGAACACCCCTCGCAAACGCCTTGTACTTCGGAAGTAAAGTGGTGATAAAGTTATGTTTTGCCACTAGATGTCACTATGTATATTTCTGTATATGTTGCACAGCTATAGTTATTCAAGGGTTAATGTGTTGTATTTTGGGATTCTGTACACCAATGCGAGATGCTGTTCTTTCTCTACCTATCTTTATTCTCTTTTCTTCTCACACTCTCTTCTCCACCACTCACAGAGGTTGTTGCATACACCCTGTAGGAAGTAGTCACATGGGGAGAGGAAGTGTAGGTCCAGACAGTCATTTTTTCTCTGGTTCTCAGTGGAGCAGAACACACAGATCAGGCATCCCTGCTGAACTTAGCCAGGAGCCTTGCTCTGCCAGGTTCCCTGTCCGGGACAGACCAGCTGTAGTGTACAGACACGTATGGAGAATGCTGAGACTTCCTTTCTTAAAGCAACACTTCCACTACTGATGCAGTGCTAAACACTAGGGGCCACATGTATCATCCTGCGAACGGATGATTTTCGGCGGAAAGTGCCGATTTGCGTATTTTATTATACGCAAATGGCCGATCTGCGAATAAAATATTCGCAAATCGTCACTTTCTGGAAAGGGGGCAAGTAGTGGGCGGAACTCAGAGTCCGCGCGATTTACCATCCGTTCCGCCCAAATATACGCCGAAAACCTACTCCAGTCCTCAGCTGGCGTAGGTTTTCGGCGGTGCGCACCGGCGCGCACGGGATTTATGTAGAGGCAGTCCACCTCTACATAAATCTCCGTAGCGCCGGAGCTGCGGGGGCATTTTTAAGTCCGGCGTAAAAAACGCCGGACTTAATAAATGCCCCCCTAGGACTAGTCAGAGGACACCCCAACCCACACCATAAACATCTCTAAAAATGCAGGACAGAGGAACTGATCAGGATAGAGCAAAGCTACAGCAAAGGTCTACGTACTTTATCTCGCAGCGCAGGTGATACCAGCTAATTTTGAAAACTTTACTCAACTTGGGGCTTGTGTCACCCTTATAGGATGGGTAACTCGACACTACTGGGCAGAAGGTGGTATAGCGACAAAGGTCGAAACATGGGCACAAGTATTCTTCTTCTCTCAAGTATGCACTTCTCAAGTATTCTTCTTCTACTAAAGTTCCGGCAAAGCACAGCACTAAATTGGGTTGGGACTCTCACGGCAAACTCCTCTCCACTTCTTTGAACTTTCTACTTTTTTCAGCACATAACCAAGTTAGCAATGCTATCTTACTCTCTACCTTAGCAACTTTCAGTACAGATCCAGTGAACACAAGTCTGTATCAGCCAAGTATTATTCACCTGCATTACCAGAGACTTGCCAGTGGAGAAATGTTTATTCTACTGGATCATTGCACCAGCACCCACACACAAGCTCCACCGTCCTTGGGTCATTTCCCCTTTTTTTGTGGGTGGCGGTACCGACAGTTCGGGTGGGTCATATGTCCTCTCCGGCCCACCATGATAAACGCCCAAGGAACCAATCACAGCCCGGCAGGTCACCGACCATTGTGGAGCAATATACAGTAGCTAGCCACACACTAAAAGCAGGTATACCATCACACCTGTGTGCGGAGTTGGCACTGGCGTCACGACTACCTCCTAACCGGCTGAGCTATATTCCACCAACCAACCACCATAGAAGTGGCGTCACACATAACCATCTAACAAGTGACCGGTTGTGCAGGCACCACAAATCTATCCTGTAGATAGGCTATAAAGAGTTTTTTTTCAGAAATACTCCTTTTAAGGCTGGGTTCACACTGCATTTTTGCGATTCAGATGAAAAATGTATTTGTTTGCATCCATTTTGATCCATTTTTCCATAGACTTCCATTATAAAAAAAAAAATGGCTCAAAACCCCCTTTTTTTAGCGTACTCAAAATGTAGTTGACCAAATTTTTGTGTACCCTAAAAAAAACTGATGCGATTTGATCTGTTTTTTTTTATCCTTTTTTTATATTGGAAGTCAATGGAAAAACGGATCAAAATTAATGCACACAAATGTGCCATGACCCAGGGTAGATGTGAGGTGGTGGTACAGCAAGGAGGGCCAGGAGTGGTGTTAGGACCCACCCACAGACACATGGGCACTGCACTTGAAAAAGAGGGTATTCTAGCACTTAACCAAGATGATGGTTTACTTGAAATAACTTCAAAGCAATGCAACTAAAAAAAAAACAGTGGTGAGTAGAGAATAGGTTAAAGAAGAAGAAGCTTTTGGAAGCCTTGGGAGCCTTGTTCAGGCAGCTATTGTATACTTGTATTCACATTTAGATATATATCTGATCACCTTCTGCCCTAACTAGTTCAGAAAGTGGCAGGATGGGTAGTACGAGCCCCAGGCCTTTACCACTTTCCGAGATATCCCACAGCACCTTGCACAGTCAAAAGGATACGTTCGTCCTACTGGCGGTCAGTTCCTTGCTGTGGTATCTGCCCTGAATGTTGAAGAGAAAGATCCCTGGTGTGGACAAGCAAAGGTAAGTATCTCCATCCTCAGTGTCTCCTCTGCAATAGGGACATATGAGCAGGTTAGATTTGGTCAACCTGCTGATTTCCCTTTCAGTATACAGTCACAGTGATAGTGATACAAGTTTGTGCCCAAAAGAAGTGCTGGTCTGTCTCTGGTTCCTTTGGTCTGTCTCTGGTTCCTTGGTCTGTCACTGGTTCCTTGGTCTGTCTCTGGTTCCTTTGGTCTGTCTCTGGTTCCTTGGTCTGTCACTGGATCCTTGGTCTGTCTCTGGTTCCTTTGGTCTGTCACTGGCTCCTTGGTCTGTCACTGGTTCCTGCGTCTGTCTCTGGTTTCTTGGTCTTTCATTGGTTCCTTTGGTCTGTCAGTGGATCCTTTGGTCTGTCTCTGGTTTCTTGGTCTTTCATTGGTTCCTTTGGTCTGTCAGTGGATCCTTTGGTCTGTCTCTGGTTCCTTGGTCTTTCATTGCTTCCTTTGATCTGTCACTGGTTCTTTTGGTCTGTCCCTGGTTCTTTGGTCCGTCTCTGGTTGCTTGGTCTGTCTCTGGTTCCATGGTCTGTCTTTGGTTCCTTGGTCTGTCACTGGTTACTTTGGTCTGTCCCTGGTTCTTTGGTCCGTCTCTGGTTCCTTGGTCTGTCTCTGGGTCCATGGTCTGTCTTTGGTTCCTTGGTCTGTCACTGGTTCCATGGTCTGTCTTTGGTTCCTTGGTCTGTCACTGGTTACTTTGGTCTGTCTCTGGTTCCTTGGTCTGTCTCTGGTTCCATGGTCTGTCTTTGGTTCCTTGGTCTGTCACTGGTTACTTTGGTCTGTCACTGGTTCCTTGGTCTGTCACTGGATCCTTGGTCTGTCACTGGTTCCTGTGTCTGTCTCTGGTTCCTGTGTCTGTCTCTGGTTACTTTGGTCTGTCACTGGATCCTTGGTCTGTCACTGGTTCCTTGGTCTGTCACTGTTTCTTTGGTCTGTCACTGGTTCTTTGGTCTGTCACTGGTTCTTTGGTCTGTCACTGGTTCCTTTGTCTTTCATTGCTTCCTTCTGTCTGTCACTGGTTCTTTGGTCTGTCTCTGGTTTCTTGGTCTTTCTTTGGTTCCTTTGGTCTGTCAGTGGATCCTTTGGTCTGTCATTGGTTCCTTAGTCTTTCATTACTTCCTTTGGTCTGTCCCTGGTTCTTTGGTCTGTCTCTGGTTCCTTGGTCTGTCACTGGTTCCTTGGTCTGTCACTGGTTCCTTGGTCTTTCATTGCTTCCTTCTGTCTGTCACTGGATCCTTTGGTCTGTCATTGGTTCCTTAGTCTTTCATTACTTCCTTTGGTCTGTCACTGGTTCCTTGGTCTGTCACTGGTTCCTTGGTCTTTCATTGCTTCCTTCTGTCTGTCACTGGTTACTTTGGTCTGTCACTGGATCCTTGGTCTGTCACTGGATCCTTGGTCTGTCACTGGTTCCTTGGTCTGTCACTGTTTCTTTGGTCTGTCACTGGTTCTTTGGTCTGTCACTGGTTCCTTTGTCTTTCATTGCTTCCTTCTGTCTGTCACTGGTTCTTTGGTCTGTCTCTGGTTTCTTGGTCTTTCTTTGGTTCCTTTGGTCTGTCAGTGGATCCTTTGGTCTGTCATTGGTTCCTTAGTCTTTCATTACTTCCTTTGGTCTGTCACTGGTTCCTTGGTCTGTCACTGGTTCCTTGGTCTTTCATTGCTTCCTTTTGTCTGTCACTGGTTACTTTGGTCTGTCACTGGATCCTTGGTCTGTCACTGGATCCTTGGTCTGTCACTGGTTCCTTGGTCTGTCACTGTTTCTTTGGTCTGTCACTGGTTCTTTGGTCTGTCACTGGTTCCTTTGTCTTTCATTGCTTCCTTCTGTCTGTCACTGGTTCTTTGGTCTGTCTCTGGTTTCTTGGTCTTTCTTTGGTTCCTTTGGTCTGTCAGTGGATCCTTTGGTCTGTCATTGGTTCCTTAGTCTTTCATTACTTCCTTTGGTCTGTCACTGGTTCCTTGGTCTGTCCCTGGTTCTTTGGTCTGTCTCTGGTTCCTTGGTCTGTCACTGGTTCCTTGGTCTGTCACTGGTTCCTTGGTCTTTCATTGCTTCCTTCTGTCTGTCACTGGATCCTTTGGTCTGTCATTGGTTCCTTAGTCTTTCATTACTTCCTTTGGTCTGTCACTGGTTCCTTGGTCTGTCACTGGTTCCTTGGTCTTTCATTGCTTCCTTCTGTCTGTCACTGGTTACTTTGGTCTGTCACTGGATCCTTGGTCTGTCACTGGTTCCTTGGTCTGTCACTGGTTCCTTGGTCTGTCACTGGTTCTTTGGTCTGTCACTGGTTCCTTTGTCTTTCATTGCTTCCTTCTGTCTGTCACTGTTTCTTTGGTCTGTCTCTGGTTTCTTGGTCTTTCATTGGTTCCTTGGTCTTTCATTGGTTCCTTTGGTCTGTCTCTGGTTCTTTGGTCTGTCCAGCATGGACGCCATAATTCCTTTGTGGCAGTGGTCACCCGGTGCGGCTTAGCAAACCATAGCTTGGAGAATAGGAACAAAATAGAATAACCTCCTTCCACTAACAAAGAACTGACTAAACTGACTGCATGGCTTCCCCACTACTTATAGAACCTGAGAGTATGAGACACGCAGTGGTTGTAGTGCTGGGCTCTAGGGAAGCGGTGTGTTAGGGACCAGAGGGACAGGATTTTATTATGTGATTGCTGGGAAATGATGAATAATAGAAATAATAGTCATAATTTTCTTACCATCTGAAGGGTAAGAAGGAGTCATCAGGGCGGTCCCGGCAGCTTTCTCTACCCCAGAAGCCTTGATTGATAGATCGCTTCCTGTTTTCTTATAAGGTAAGAATGTGGTGAGAGTTTCCCTTTAAACAATGACTGGGAATAAAGATTTATTCTATTTGTGTTTTATATTTCTAACAGTTTTTTTTTTTTTTTAAATAAAAACAAATGTAACAGCAAATAAATGAATAATATAAACAAATAAAATAAATGACTAATCTAAATAAATAATAAAATAGAATAAATAGATTTTAAAAAATAAATTAAATAAATATAAATAGATAAAATGATTAAATAATATAAATAAATAAAAATAGATAATCTAAATAAATAATATAAAGAGATAATATAAATAAATAATAATATAAATAAATATTCTCGCATAGAAAACAAAGCTGCTGGCGCCCCGGTGATACTCCTGCTCGGATACGCTAGACTTATATCTGCTGAACTGAAATGGAGTGGGAGTTTTTAGAATGAAGTGAGCGCAGCCAGAGGGGCCGTGCAGCGTACTGTACCTGTCTGCCGAGCAGATGTGCCGGATCTTAATCATTATTTATACGGTGGCGGCAGTCCTGGCGTAGCTGACGCCGCGCCTCTGTCCTCGCCGCCGCCGCAGCCATACCTCCCCGCACGTCGCCCGCGCTCTATATAGTTTAACAACTCATTTTGTTGCTGCTAATTTAATCCCCACTGACTTTATGATGAGAAATATTGTTGTGATTCGGTGACTTATGCAAATGGCAGCGGCTACATCTGGCAGCGGCAGTTGTGTTTGTCATCTGCTCAGATCTGGAGACGAGTTAAACAAACGGTAAACAGAGGATCCTGGAGTCTCTACAGAACGTGCGCATGCAACGGCAGACATTACTCTGGGGGGAGCAATGAGGACTGATATAGCCCTTAGTGCCTTAAAGGGTGATCCAGGAGGAGAAAAAGTACAACTACTTTTTTGCAAAAACAGCGCCACCCCTATCCTCAGGTTGTGTGTGGTATTATAATCCAGCTCAATTCACTTCAAGGAACTGAATTGCAATACCGCACTCTACCTGAGGACAAGAGAGGTGCTGTTTTTAGGAGTAAGGGCCCTATTCCACCGGACGAATATCGTTAAATCGTTCGAATCTAAACGATAATCGTTCGTTTGAATAGCAGTTAATGACTAACGACCGAAAGAGAAATCGTTGATCGTTTAATAAGACCTGGACTTATTTTTATCGTTGCTCGTTCGCATTGAATAAGATATCGTTCGATCGTTCGCAGTAGTGACGAACACAATAGCGACGACAAGACGACCGCAAGAACCATCATAAGTAACGACTATCTTTCCATGTAAATAGGTGAACGATTTCCGGTCTTTCGTAATAGCGGTCGTTTGGATCGTTTGTCGTTAACGAATATGCGAACGATAATCGTCCCGTGGAATAGGGCCCTAAGGCTGGAAAAACTCTTTAAGGATTTTGCACATTCTCAGTAAGAAATGTCCTCACCGGCAGATGGAGGGTGACATCTTGGATCAGTGTGTAAGGGGAATGGGGCAGTACTTTGGCATTGAAGGGGTATACAGGATGCCCACTGTGCGGAGGGTAAACGCCCAGGACCTGGTAATATATGGTCAGGTGAACAGGAGAGGCGACAATCCTGACAATGCCGCCACTCCAGAGCCCAGAACCCGCCCCAGCATAGAGCGTCTTCTAGATGACTGGTCACAGTGTGACTTCTCCTTCAGGGTAGATTGGACCCCACCCTGATGTCTTCTATCATCGTACAAACTGTGGTGGAATATTCTGTAACTGTACGTGACTCTCCACCCCAACCCCCCCATCCTCACGCCCCCCCCAACCCCCCCATCCTCACCCCCACCCCAACCCCCCCATCCTCACCCCCACCCCAACCCCCCCATCCTCACCCCCACCCCAACCCCCCCATCCTCACCCCCACCCCAACTCCCCATCCTCACCCCCCATCCCAACCCCTCCATCCTCACCCCCCCATCCCAACCCCCCCATCCTCACCCCCCATCCCAACCCCCCCATCCTCACCCCCCATCCCAACCCCCCCATCCTCACCCCCCATCCTCACCCCCATCCCAACCCCCCCATCCTCACCCCCAACCCCCCCATCCTCACCCCCACCCCAACTCCCCATCCTCACCCCCCATCCTCACCCCCACCCCCCATCCTCACCCCCCCATCCCAACCCCCCCATCCTCACCCCCCATCCTCACCCCCACCCCAACCCCCCCATCCTCACCACCACCCCAACCCCCCCATCCTCACCCCCATCCCAACCCCCCCATCCTCGCCCCCCATCCCGACCCCCCCATCCTCGACCCCCATCCCGACCCCCCCATCCTCACCCCCCACCCCAACCCCCCCATCCTCACCCCCCCCTCATCCTCACCCCCCTCATCCTCACCCCCCTCATCCTCACCCCCCTTACCCCCCATCCTCACCCCCCCCTCACCCCCCCATCCTCACCCCCCCTCACCCCCCCTCACCCCCCATCCTCACCACCCCTCACCCCTCCCATCCTCACCCCCCTTCCTCACCCCCCCTCACCCCCCTACACCCCATCATCACCCCCAGCCCACCAACACAATGGACACATTACCCCAGTAACACAAAGGTAACCAGTATCAGATGAATGTATAGTCCTAATAACACCATATAGTCCCAGTATCCTCCCAGTAACACAATGGATAGTCCCAGTATCCTCCCAGTAACACAATGGATAGTCCCAGTATCCTCCCAGTAACACAATGGATAGTCCCAGTATACTCCCAGTAACACAATGGATAGTCCCAGTATCCTCGCAGTAACACAATGGATAGTCCCAGTATCCTCCCAGTCACACAATGGATAGTCCCAGTATCCTCCCAGTAACACAATGGATAGTCCCAGTATACTCCCAGTAACACAATGGATAGTCCCAGTATCCTCCCAGTAACACAATGGATAGTCCCAGTATACTCCCAGTAACACAGTGCATTGTCCCAGTATCCTCCCAGTAACACAGTGCATTGTCCCAGTATCCTCCCAGTAACACAGTGGAGATTCCCAGTATCCTCCCAGTAAGACAGTGGATTGTCCCAGTATCCTCCCAGTGATACAGTGGCGATTCCCAGTATCCTCCCAGTAACACAGTGTAGATTCCCAGTATCCTCCCAGTAACACAGTGGATTGTCCCAGTATCCTTCCAGGAACACAGTGGAGATTCCCAGTATCCTCCCAGTGATACAGTGGAGATTCACAGTATCCTCCCAGTAACACAGTGGAGATTCCCAGTATCCTCCCAGTAACACAGTGGAGATTCCCAGTATCCTCCCAGTAACACAGTGGAGATTCCCAGTATCCTCCCAGTAACACACGTTATCCCCCCAGTCTGATACAGTAACTTATTGAGCGTCAGTTCTGCTTGTGTCCCGGTTCCCGGTCCAGATATCTCGGGAGAGACCGTGATCTTTTCTCGCAGAGCGTCGCACATGTAGACGGACCCTCCGCGGGGGACAGAGGGGACGCGGCCGCAGTATTTATAGAATGTAGGCTGCGTCTTTTCGGGGAAGGTTTCTCATCAGAGACATGTGACCGCACAAGTGACATGAAGCTTCCCTGTAAGAAACACACAGAATGTCAGGAGACGCTCCACTATGAACTCCACCAGGATCCAAACAACAGAGCCGCGCAGCAAATACGGCCAATGTAGCAGAGCCGCGCAGCAAATACGGCCAATGTAGCATAGCCGCGCAGCAAATACAGCAGATGTAGCAGAGCCCTCAGCAAAGACAGCAGATGTAGCAGAGCCCTCAGCAAAGACAGCAGATGTAGCAGAGCCGCGCAGCAAATACGGCCAATGTAGCAGAGCCCTCAGCAAAGACAGCAGATGTAGCAGAGCCCTCAGCAAAGACAGCAGATGTAGCAGAGCCCTCAGCAAATACAGCAGATGTAACAGAGCCGCGCAGCAAATACAGCAGATGTAGCAGAGCCGCGCAGCAAATACAGCAGATGTAGCAGAGCCGCGCAGCAAATACAGCAGATGTAGCAGAGCCGCGCAGCAAATACAGCAGATGTAGCAGAGCCGCGCAGCAAATACAGCAGATGTAGCAGAGCCCTCAGCAAAGACAGCAGATGTAGCAGAGCCCTCAGCAAATACAGCAGATGTAGCAGAGCCGCGCAGCAAATACAGCAGATGTAGCAGAGCCGCGCAGCAAATACAGCAGATGTAGCAGAGCCGCGCAGCAAATACAGCAGATGTAGCAGAGCCGCGCAGCAAATACAGCAGATGTAGCAGAGCCGCGCAGCAAATACAGCAGATGTAGCAGAGCGGCGCAGCAAATACGGCCAATGTAGCAGAGCGGCGCAGCAAATACAGCAGATGTAGCAGAGCCGCGCAGCAAATACAGCAGATGTAGCAGAGCGCGCAGTAAATACAGCAGATGTAGCAGAGCCGCGCAGCAAATACAGCAGATGTAGCAGAGCCGCGCAGCAAATACAGCAGATGTAGCAGAGCCGCGCAGCAAATACAGCTCCAGAAGTGTTATATCACTTCTAAAGATGTAGCAGAGCCGTGCAGCAAATACAGCTCCAGAAGTGTTAGAGCACTACTACAGATGTAGCAGAGCCGTGCAGCAAATACAGCTCCAGACGTGTTATATCACTACTACAGATGTAGCAGAGCCGTGTAGCAAATACAGCTCCAGAAATGTTATATCACTACTACAGATGTAGCAGAGCTGTGCAGCAAATACAGCTCCAGAAGTGTTATTTCACTACTACAAATTTAGCAGAGCCGTGCAGCAACTACAGTGTTATAGCACTACTACACATGTGGGAGAGCCATGCAGCATCTACAGTTGTAGCAGAGCCGTGCAGCATCTACAGTTGTAGCAGAGCCGTGCAGCATCTACAGTTGTAGCAGAGCCGTGCAGCAACTACAGATGTAGCAGAGCCGTGCAGCAACTACACATGTACCAGAGTCATGCAGCAATTACACATGTAGCAGAGCTGTGTCTGTGCAGCAAATACACACATGTAGCAGAGCTGTGCCTGTGCAGCAATTACACATGTAGCAGAGCTGTGCCTGTGCAGCAATTACACATGTAGCAGAGCTGTGCCTGTGCAGCAATTACACATGTAGCAGAGCTGTGCCTGTGCAGCAATTACACATGTAGCAGAGCTGTGCCTGTGCAGCAATTACACATATATAGCAGAGCTGTGCCTGTGCAGCAATTACACATGTAGCAGAGCTGTGCCTGTGCAGCAAGATGATGATATAGTTGTCTCTGCAGCAATTACAGGACTGTAAAATATTTATAAATGTAGCAGCGCTGCACAACCATTATAAATGTAAGAGAACTGCCATCACTTACAGATGTAGCAGAGCTGTGTGTCAATTATAGATGTACCAGAGCAGTGCAACACATAAGGAGGTAGCAGAGTGGTACAACAACTATAGCTTTACAGTATAATAGCCGTACAACAATTACCGATATAGCAGAGTTATCCAAAAAACAAGTAACATAGTTGTGCAATAATCCGATATAAGCAAAGTTGTACAATAAATATAGCAGAGCCGCACTACAATACTAGATGTAGCAGAGCCGCACTACAATACTAGATGTAGCAGAGCCGCACTACAATACTAGATGTAGCAGAGCCGCACTACAATACTAGATGTAGCAGAGCCGCACTACAATATTAGATGTGGCAGAGCCGCACTACAATACTAGATGTAGCAGAGCCGCACTACAATACTTGATGTAGCAGAGCCGCACTACAATACTAGATGTAGCAGAGCCGCACTACAATACTAGATGTAGCAGAGCCGCACTACAATACTAGATGTAGCAGAGCCGCACTACAATACTAATTGTAGCAGAGCCGCACTACAATACTAGATGTAGCAGAGACGCACTACAATATTAGATGTAGCAGAGCCGCACTACAATATTAGATGTGGCAGAGCCGCACTACAATACTAGATGTAGCAGAGCCGCACTACAATACTTGATGTAGCAGAGCCGCACTACAATACTAGATGTAGCAGAGCCGCACTACAATACTAGATGTAGCAGAGCCGCACTACAATACTAGATGTAGCAGAGCCGCACTACAATACTAGATGTAGCAGAGCCGCACTACAATATTAGATGTGGCAGAGCCGCACTACAATACTAGATGTAGCAGAGCCGCACTACAATACTTGATGTAGCAGAGCCGCACTACAATACTAGATGTAGCAGAGCCGCACTACAATACTAGATGTAGCAGAGCCGCACTACAATACTAGATGTAGCAGAGCCGCACTACAATACTAATTGTAGCAGAGCCGCACTACAATACTAGATGTAGCAGAGACGCACTACAATATTAGATGTAGCAGAGCCGCACTACAATATTAGATGTGGCAGAGCCGCACTACAATACTAGATGTAGCAGAGCCGCACTACAATACTTGATGTAGCAGAGCCGCACTACAATACTAGATGTAGCAGAGCCGCACTACAATACTAGATGTAGCAGAGCCGCACTACAATACTAGATGTAGCAGAGCCGCACTACAATACTAGATGTAGCAGAGCCGCACTACAATACTAATTGTAGCAGAGCCGCACTACAATACTAATTGTAGCAGAGCCGCACTACAATATTAGATGTAGCAGAGCCGCACTACAATACTAGATGTAGCAGAGCCGCACTACAATACTAGATGTAGCAGAGCCGCACTACAATACTAGATGTAGCAGAGCCGCACTACAATACTAGATGTAGCAGAGCCCTACTACAATACTAGATGTAGCAGAGCCCTACTACAATACTAGATGTAGCAGAGCCGCACTACAATATTAGATGTAGCAGAGCCGCACTACAATACTAGATGTAGCAGAGCCGCACTACAATACTAGATGTAGCAGAGCCGCACTACAATACTAGATGTAGCAGAGCCGCACTACAATACTAATTGTAGCAGAGCCGCACTACAAAACTAATTGTAGCAGAGCCGCACTACAATATTAGATGTAGCAGAGCCGCACTACAATACTAGATGTAGCAGAGCCGCACTACAATACTAGATGTAGCAGAGCCGCACTACAATACTAGATGTAGCAGAGCCCTACTACAATACTAGATGTAGCAGAGCCCTACTACAATACTAGATGTAGCAGAGCCGCACTACAATATTAGATGTAGCAGAGCCGCACTACAATACTAGATGTAGCAGAGCCGCACTACAATACTAGATGTAGCAGAGCCGCACTACAATACTAGATGTAGCAGAGCCGCACTACAATACTAGATGTAGCAGGGCTGCACTACAATACTAGATGTAGCAGAGCCGCACTACAATACTAGATGTAGCAGAGCCGCACTACAATACTAATTGTAGCAGAGCCGCACTACAATACTAATTGTAGCAGAGCCGCACTACAATATTAGATGTAGCAGAGCCGCACTACAATACTAGATGTAGCAGAGCCGCACTACAATATTAGATGTAGCAGAGCCGCACTACAATACTAGATGTAGCAGAGCCGCACTACAATATTAGATGTAGCAGAGCCGCACTACAATACTAGATGTAGCAGAGCCGCACTACAATACTAGATGTAGCAGAGCCGCACTACAATACTAGATGTAGCAGAGCCGCACTACAATACTAATTGTAGCAGAGCCGCACTACAAAACTAATTGTAGCAGAGCCGCACTACAATATTAGATGTAGCAGAGCCGCACTACAATACTAGATGTAGCAGAGCCGCACTACAATACTAGATGTAGCAGAGCCGCACTACAATACTAGATGTAGCAGAGCCCTACTACAATACTAGATGTAGCAGAGCCCTACTACAATACTAGATGTAGCAGAGCCGCACTACAATATTAGATGTAGCAGAGCCGCACTACAATACTAGATGTAGCAGAGCCGCACTACAATACTAGATGTAGCAGAGCCGCACTACAATACTAGATGTAGCAGAGCCGCACTACAATACTAGATGTAGAAGAGCCGCACTACAATACTAGATGTAGCAGGGCTGCACTACAATACTAGATGTAGCAGAGCCGCACTACAATACTAGATGTAGCAGAGCCGCACTACAATACTAATTGTAGCAGAGCCGCACTACAATACTAATTGTAGCAGAGCCGCACTACAATATTAGATGTAGCAGAGCCGCACTACAATACTAGATGTAGCAGAGCCGCACTACAATACTAGATGTAGCAGAGCCGCACTACAATACTAGATGTAGCAGAGCCGCACTACAATACTAGATGTAGCAGAGCCGCACTACAATACTAATTGTAGCAGAGCCGCACTACAAAACTAATTGTAGCAGAGCCGCACTACAATATTA
The DNA here is from genome assembly GCF_027789765.1 of Dendropsophus ebraccatus. Lineage (NCBI taxonomy): Eukaryota > Metazoa > Chordata > Amphibia > Anura > Hylidae > Dendropsophus > Dendropsophus ebraccatus. The sequence continues at coordinate 93,952,899 of NC_091464.1, forward strand.
GATGTAGCAGAGCCGCACTACAATACTAGATGTAGCAGAGCCGCACTACAATACTAGATGTAGCAGAGCCCTACTACAATACTAGATGTAGCAGAGCCGCACTACAATACTAGATGTAGCAGAGCCGCACTACAATACTAGATGTAGCAGAGCCGCACTACAATATTAGATGTAGCAGAGCCGCACTACAATATTAGATGTAGCAGAGCCGCACTACAATACTAGATGTAGCAGAGCCGCACTACAATACTAGATGTAGCAGAGCCGCACTACAATACTAGATGTAGCAGAGCCGCACTACAATACTAGATGTAGCAGAGCCGCACTACAATACTAGATGTAGCAGAGCCGCACTACAATACTAATTGTAGCAGAGCCGCACTACAATACTAATTGTAGCAGAGCCGCACTACAATATTAGATGTAGCAGAGCCGCACTACAATACTAGATGTAGCAGAGCCGCACTACAATACTAGATGTAGCAGAGCCGCACTACAATACTAGATGTAGCAGAGCCGCACTACAATACTAGATGTAGCAGAGCCGCACTACAATAATAGATGTAGCAGAGCCGCACTACAATACTAGATGTAGCAGAGCCGCACTACAATACTAGATGTAGCAGAGCCGCACTACAATACTAGATGTAGCAGAGCCGCACTACAATATTAGATATAACATAGCCGCACTACAATACTAGATGTAGCAGAGCCGCACTACAATACTAGATGTAGCAGAGCCCTACTACAATAATAGATGTAGCAGAGCCGCACTACAATACTAGATGTAGCAGAGCCGCACTACAATACTAGATGTAGCAGAGCCGCACTACAATACTAGATGTAGCAGAGCCGCACTACAATACTAGATGTAGCAGAGCCGCACTACAATACTAATTGTAGCAGAGCCGCACTACAATACTAATTGTAGCAGAGCCGCACTACAATATTAGATGTAGCAGAGCCGCACTACAATACTAGATGTAGCAGAGCCGCACTACAATACTAGATGTAGCAGAGCCGCACTACAATACTAGATGTAGCAGAGCCGCACTACAATACTAGATGTAGCAGAGCCCTACTACAATACTAGATGTAGCAGAGCCCTACTACAATACTAGATGTAGCAGAGCCGCACTACAATACTAGATGTAGCAGAGCCGCACTACAATATTAGATATAACAGAGCCGCACTACAATACTAGATGTAGCAGAGCCGCACTACAATACTAGATGTAGCAGAGCCCTACTACAATAATAGATGTAGCAGAGCCGCACTACAATACTAGATGTAGCAGAGCCGCACTACAATACTAGATGTAGCAGAGCCGCACTACAATACTAGATGTAGCAGAGCCGCACTACAATACTAGATGTAGCAGAGCCGCACTACAATACTATTTGTAGCAGAGCCGCACTACAATACTATTTGTAGCAGAGCCGCACTACAATATTAGATGTAGCAGAGCCGCACTACAATACTAGATGTAGCAGAGCCGCACTACAATACTAGATGTAGCAGAGCCGCACTACAATACTAGATGTAGCAGAGCCGCACTACAATACTAGATGTAGCAGAGCCGCACTACAATACTAGATGTAGCATAGCCGCACTACAATAATAGATGTAGCAGAGCCGCACTACAATACTAGATGTAGCAGAGCCGCACTACAATACTAGATGTAGCAGAGCCGCACTACAATACTAGATGTAGCAGAGCCGCACTACAATATTAGACATAACAGAGCCGCACTACAATACTAGATGTAGCAGAGCCGCACTACAATACTAGATGTAGCAGAGCCCTACTACAATAATAGATGTAGCAGAGCCGCACTACAATACTAGATGTAGCAGAGCCGCACTACAATACTAGATGTAGCAGAGCCGCACTACAATACTAGATGTAGCAGAGCCGCACTACAATACTAGATGTAGCAGAGCCGCACTACAATACTAATTGTAGCAGAGCCGCACTACAATACTAATTGTAGCAGAGCCGCACTACAATATTAGATGTAGCAGAGCCGCACTACAATACTAGATGTAGCAGAGCCGCACTACAATACTAGATGTAGCAGAGCCGCACTACAATACTAGATGTAGCAGAGCCGCACTACAATACTAGATGTAGCAGAGCCCTACTACAATACTAGATGTAGCAGAGCCCTACTACAATACTAGATGTAGCAGAGCCGCACTACAATATTAGATGTAGCAGAGCCGCACTACAATACTAGATGTAGCAGAGCCGCACTACAATACTAGATGTAGCAGAGCCGCACTACAATACTAGATGTAGCAGAGCCGCACTACAATACTAGATGTAGCAGAGCCCTACTACAATACTAGATGTAGCAGAGCCCTACTACAATACTAGATGTAGCAGAGCCGCACTACAATACTAGATGTAGCAGAGCCGCACTACAATACTAATTGTAGCAGAGCCGCACTACAATATTAGATGTAGCAGAGCCGCACTACAATACTAGATGTAGCAGAGCCGCACTACAATACTAGATGTAGCAGAGCCGCACTACAATACTAGATGTAGCAGAGCCGCACTACAATACTAGATGTAGCAGAGCCGCACTACAATACTAGATGTAGCAGAGCCGCACTACAATACTAGATGTAGCAGAGCCACACTACAATACTAGATGTAGCAGAGCCGCACTACAATAACAGATGTAGCAGAGTCGCACTACAATACTAGATGTAGCAGAGCCGCACTACAATACTAATTGTAGCAGAGCCGCACTACAATACTAGATGTAGCAGAGCCGCACTACAATACTAGATGTAGCAGAGCCGCACTACAATACTAGATGTAGCAGAGCCGCACTACAATAACAGATGTAGCAGAGTCGCACTACAATACTAGATGTAGCAGAGCCGCACTACAATACTAGATGTAGCAGAGCCCTACTACAATAACAGATGTAGCAGAGCCGCACTACAATACTAGATGTAGCAGAGCCGCACTACAATACTAGATGTAGCAGAGCCGCACTACAATACTAGATGTAGCAGAGCCGCACTACAATACTAGATGTAGCAGAGCTGCACTACAATAACAGATGTAGCAGAGCTGCACTACAATAAGGCTATGTTCACACAACGTAAGAGACCAGCCGTTCCGTCACCCCGGCCAGGTCACGGAACGGCCGTTCTCTGGCCGAATGACCTTTCCGGCCGCAGAGCTTCCCATAGCGCACAGTGAAGTGAGCTGCCGGAACTGACAGGTCTTTCTGCGGCCGGAATTCAGTGAATTCCGGCCGCAGAAAACTGACATGTCAGCTATTTGCGGTGGCGTATGGGATCCCGGCCGGAGCGCACACGATGTGTGTACGCTTCGGCCGGGATCTCATTGAAAGTAAGCTATTGTTTCACCGCGGTAAAAGTACGGCCGTTGTTGCCATCGGCAACAAGGCCGTAGTTTTACGTAGTGTGAACATAGCCTAAAGGTATAAAGGATCAAGCTTTGGGGGGGGGATAATGAGCTGATAAGTGGGATTCAGCCACTGGAGACCATTTCCATCCTGGGTTTGGTGCCCTGGAAATAGTTATATTTTTATTAGTGTTTGTAGTTTTAGCTCCAGGGGGAGTTGTTTTTTTGTGTATGTGTTTTTTTTTGTCACAAATGTCTAAGGTGTCATTCAGGGAACACAAGATCAATTGTAGTGTTTTATATTCTCTGTACCGACCATAAAGCATAGGCGGCCCTCAGGGACGATGCCGGTGCCAGGTCCCCAGCCGCGACGGCCGCTATAATTTATTACATTGTATATTTCCTTCCCTTTTGATTTTCTGTTAGGTGAATGATTGATCGATTTCTTCTTCATATAAACCTATAACAAGAGCAAGACCTTCGCGCTGCTGTAAAACGGGACGTGTTATATGACCGGGTATTAGAATGGTAATTAAATCTAAAACAGGGCTGTAAAAAAGTATGTGCCCCCCCCCCCCCCTCCAGGCATCACCTGTTACATATTTAGGACATTGCTTATAGTGGAAATTATTATAGTATTTGTTAAAGGGACAAAGTCAGCCTGATGGTATTCATGGCACAGGCAGACCAATCACTTGTGCAGCCTGTTCAGCTGCACAGGGGCCCAGGACAATAGGGGGGCCCGCCAGGCTCAGACTCTAAAGCGTCAGCTCTGCATGGTACATGTCTGTAATGGACCCCCCAGGCGGTATCAGCACCCGGGAAGTGAGGGCCCCCTGCTCCTGTGGGGCCCACTTAGTCACTGGATGCTGTGCCCGGCTGGGGCTGGTTCTCCTCTCTCCTCCTGCACACTGCTGCTGACGACGACAGCCCCTCCCCCTCCTGTACTCCACTGTCCGGCATACCTTGTGTGAGGAGGAGAGGAGAGAGAATGTGATGACAGGGGCTGGAGGGATCCTACAATGCTATGGCCACCAGGGATGGGATGTGGTGACAGGCTGGAGGGATCCTGCAGGGTTACGGCCGCCAGGGATTGGATGTGGTGACGGGCTGGAGGGATCCTGCAGGGTTACGGCCACCAGGGATGGGATGTGATGACAGGGGCTGGAGGGATCCTGCAGGGTTACGGCCACCAGGGATGGGATGTGATGACAGGGGCTGGAGGGATCCTGCAGGGTTACGGCCACCAGGGATGGGATGTGGTGACAGGGGCTGGAGGGATCCTGCAGGGTTACGGCCGCCAGGGATGGGATGTGGTGACAGGGGCTGGAGGGATCCTGCAGGGTTACGGCCGCCAGGGATGGGATGTGGTGACAGGGGCTGGAGGGATCCTGCAGGGTTACGGCCACCAGGGATGGGATGTGGTGACAGGGGCTGGAGGGATCCTGCAGGGTTACGGCCACCAGGGATGGGATGTGGTGACAGGGGCTGGAGGGATCCTGCAGGGTTACGGCTGCCAGGGATGGGATGTGGTGACGGGCTGGAGGGATCCTGCAGGGTTACGGCCACCAGGGATGGGATGTGGTGACAGGGGCTGGAGGGATCCTGCAGGGTTACGGCCACCAGGGATGGGATGTGGTCACGGGCTGGAGGGATCCTGCAGGGTTACGGCTGCCAACGACAGGACTGTGAAGAGGAGCAGCAGCAGCTCTGACAGTGAGTGATTATTGTCAGTGTGTCTGTCAGGCTGCTGGAAGTTGTAAGATAGAGGGGGGCTGTGTAAGAGACAGCACAGAGACCCCCTCCAGCATGGTTGTTTTTCTCTTTCATCTCCCTCCTAAGCAGCCACATACAGTACATGTATCCCCCCTAAGCAGTCACATACAGTATATATATATCCTACCTGTGCAGTCACATACAGTACATGTATCCCACCTGTGCAGTCACATACAGTACATGTATCCCACCTGTGCAGCCACATACAGTACATGTATCCCACCTGTGCAGTCACATACAGTACATGTATCCCCCCTAAGCAGTCACATACAGTATATATATATCCTACCTGTGCAGTCACATACAGTACATGTATCCCACCTGTGCAGTCACATACAGTACATGTATCCCACCTGTGCAGCCACATACAGTACATGTATCCCACCTGTGCAGTCACATACAGTACATGTATCCTACCTGTGCAGTCACATACAGTACATGTATCCCACCTGTGCAGTCACATAGAGTACATGTATCCCACCTGTGCAGTCACATACAGTACATGTATCCCACCTGTGCAGTCACATACAGTACATGTATCCCACCTGTGCAGTCACATACAGTACATGTATCCCACCTGTGCAGCCACATACAGTACATGTATCCCACCTGTGCAGCCACATACAGTACATGTATCCCACCTGTGCAGCCACATACAGTACATGTATCCCACCTGTGCAGACACATACAGTACATGTATCCCATATGTGCCCCAGCAGTGATTAAGGGCCCATGTGTTCCATCCCCTATTAGTGCTGTTCTGTGGTCACTTCCACACTCTGAGCTATATACTCTCATCCCCCACACAGCATCCAGTGTATAATGCATCCAGGACCCTCCAAGTACAACAGCTGAAAACACTACAACTCTCAGCATTTCCTGCAGTCTGAAGTCCTCAGGGTGTGCTGAGATTTGAAGTACAAATGAGCAGAAAATTCAAGTGTCCTCTTGGAAACTACAACTCCCAGCATTCTCTGCGAGCTTCATAAGTGTAAGGCATTCTGAGAGTTGTAGTTATTGTTATTTCGGGAGTTGTGGTCACAGATACATCAGTACAGGATGGAACCAGGTCAGCATGTCGCTTCTGGTGGGTTCTTTATTTGGGTGCTCCCCAAGATCAGTTCTATTGGTGGCCACAGGTACCCCAGTCCAACACTGGGGCCTGCACAGACTACAGTACAGTCCTTTAGTGGTCCCTGGCATCTGTGCTGTAGGGCCCTCCAGAGAAACTAGGACATGTACTGAATACCTGGGCGTACATACAGTATGTGGGCTCCTTTAAGGCAGAAAGGTGGAGAAACGAATAGGTTATGGGGGCCCAAACACTTTCTTTGCACAGGGGCCTTTTGCAGTCTGTGTCCGCCCCCGATTCATAGAGGACATATAATTCATAGAACTTAACTGGGAAAAAACCCACAATGGAATAAGAGCTGTGACGCCGTCCATATGTGCCCAGATAACAAGAAACATGACTTCCAGAGCATCAGACCTATGGCCCCCCCGCCGAGCCTATATGGCAGCACCGGAGCCCCTGCTATCCCCTGCACAGTTACACAACTAAGATAGATGTAGCAGAGTTATATAACAAGTATTACAGTAACAGAGTCACACAACAATAACAGATATACCAAAGTTATACAGTATAGAAGTAGCAGAGTTCCATTTTAAAGGAGTACTCATGAGAAAAAGAAAAAATCTTTCAAATCAACTGCAACATGCCAGAGATTTAAAATTAAATTCTATAAAAAAATCTCCAGTTTTCCAGTACTTATCAGCTGCTGTATGTCCTGCAGGAAGTGGTGTATTCTCCCCAGTTTGACACAGTGCTCTCTGTTGCCACCTCTGTCCATGTCAGCAAATCCCCATAGAAAGCCTCTCCTACTCTGGACAGTTCCTGACATGGACAGAGGTGGCAGCAGAGAGCACTGTGTCAGACTGGAGAGAATACACCCCTTCCTGCAGGACATACAGCAGCTGATAAGTACTTAAAGACTGGAGATTTTTGAATAGGAGTGAATAATAGTGCGTTTACACTGAGAGATTTATCTGGCAGATTTTTGAAGCTAAAGCCAGGAACATAAACAGGGAACAGGTCATAAAGGAAAGACTGAGATTTCTTCTCTTTTCGAATTCATTCCTGGCTTTGTCTTCAAAAATCTGTCAGATAAATCTCTGTGGAAACGCACCATTACAAATCTATATAACTTTCTGAAACCAGCTGATTTGAAAGAAAAACATTTAACTGAAGTGCCCCTTTAATTCTAGATGGAGAAGAATTGTACAGTAGAGATGAGTGCATGCCCTGGCGACATGGATGCAGCCTATGGCCTATGATTGTGTACTCCCTTCTTCAGCCATCGGTCATCACATACTGACCACTCAGATTCCAGCCACTCGGGTTGTGCTCACCTCTAGTGCACGGTACATACCGCAACTTGGCGCCATATTTTCATATCCCCCCCATCTCTTCCCATATACATCCTTACAAACTTCTTTTTCCATTTCCCCCATTTGTTATAAAGTAAATTTTCACCGATTTTATGGCTTGTCCGGATTTGTAACCGTCCTCTAGCGGCCGCCTCCAGACGCCATTTTTTATTGTCGTCAGTTAATATTGTTTTTTTTTTTTTTTGTTAATCTATGTAAATGGCGAGTAGTTCCGGGCCTGAGCCGATTGTGTCATGTTACGGGGAGAGCCGGAGAGTCGGTCCAGGAATACTGCCGTCTCTCTCCCTGGACACAAGCCGGACGGGATGATTGTGCGGCTTTTATATGAAGTATAATGGATTTCTCCCCCACACTGGGTACTGAGGACTGCTTAGGCTCGTGTACACGCGGAGTTCTCCATGTAGCGCTCTCCTCCGAGACTTCTGCATTCTGGCGATTTGAATGGAGACATTTCATAAAATATTAACTTAAAAAGGAGTGTTTTACTTTGTGGAATGAGAGCGCCGGCGTTCCGCTCAACAGGGGATGATGAAAGTGAGACCCGGCCAACCGTGGGATGGAATCGGCTCCTTCCAATTACACGCCGTCCTAATCATGAAGACGTCGACTGGTACATATCAATCTGTCATTTTTATCGCTTTCATTCCGGTCTCTTCTCTATTAATCTTTTATTATTTCACTTTAAATGGTCGGATCCTCCGAGGAGGCGCTGATTACCTTATGTGATTCCTGCCCGCTCAGATCAGAGCCCAGGCCAATGCTCCCTGCAGCAAGTCACACTAATCAATCCCCCGGGGCTTCCATTCCATCCCCGCCCCATGGGGGGGTGCCGCCTCCCGCCGACTCTTCATGTCCTATTATTCGGGGGCTATAAAAAAAAAAAAAAAAAAAAGGTTTCTAGATCAGGGGGAAAAAAGGTAAAAATGACTGAATATGGAGAATCCGGAGTATTAAAAGTTTATGGGGACCAATAAAATCTGTATTCCATCTTTAGCAATTAGATTTCTAGAGAATATGAAAGCGACGGTAATGAGATGAAAAGCGTGACTGCGGGAGGCAGAGAGGAATGGAGGGTGGGTGACGTAAGAAGAGACAGAAAGGAGCAAAGGAGAGACGGGTGAGAGATGACCCGATGATGTGCAAATGTGTTTGACATGGTACAACGTGTTTCTACATCAGACTGGTTTCTTCATCAGGGGCGCTGGTCCAGCTTAGATATCATCGTTCTAAGGTCATAGTTCAAACAGAACCAGCGCATATGATACAAAGAATCATCATAAAGGAATAAACAGATAGCTGTATCTAAAAGAATAAAATAGAGGGAACACTGTTACTAGGTAGCAAAAGAAATCTGCTAGATCTGAGTAAGAACATGACTAAAGCTACTTAAAAAGAATAAACGTATATGAATCTATAAAAGGATCAAAGATACAAAATCAAACACCTGAATGTACATGAAAAAGCTTCAAAAACAGCAGAAGTAAAGGAAAGATACAGACAAAAGATGTGTGGCGGCAAAGATGCAAAAAGCTCTAGATAACTACTACACTACTACAACTCCCAAAATGCAATGCTTTACCTCAGCTGTAAACCACAGTCCTCCCACCCTGCCTACTCCCCTCCCCTGCCACTGTGATCCAGCATCCTGTTCTCCGGCTCTCCCATCCAGCCGCTGTGTCTTCAGTCCCTTCCGGCTGTCAATCATTCTGGAGGAGGCGGTGGCTGGATGGCAGAGCCGGAGAAGAGGATTCTGGATCACAGCAGCGTGGATGGTAAGTATACCCTGCTTGTGATCTGGAGACTGACAGCACAGATACATGTAGAGCCATGCTGCCATTTTGCTTTCCTCATCGCCGGCCTCATATCCCATTTACACAGGAAGATGTGCGGCCGATATTTTTTTTTAAACCTGCTCTAAACGCACGATCAGCCGTGGATAAAGAGTTTTCCCGCTCCTCTGACTGATCACTGGGCCGATTATAGGTAACACAGGGGCGTAGCTAGGGGTTCAGCCTAGGGGGGGCGAGCAAGTCTCAGTGGGCCCCCAACCGATTATGTTACCCATAGGGAACCTCAGTAGATGACGATGCTTTCCGAATAATAAAGGGTATTTTCTACTACATTATTTATAGTGAACAGGGAACAGGGAAAGACTTTCTACATGTCACATATATAACCATGTACAAATTAAAGGGGTTATCCAGCATTACAAAAACATATCTGTCTTTTTCCAGAAACAGCGGCACTCACCTCCAAAGCTTGGATGTGGTAGTGCAGATCAGTTCCACTAAAAGTGAATGGAACCAAGTTGTAGTACCACACACAACATAGGGGCAGCTATGGCGCTGTGTTTGTTTTCTAATTAGCCATCCTTCCTTCCATCCATCCATTCTTCTATCTCTTTATCTCATATCTATCTGTCTAATTTCTATTGGGCAGCATGAGGACTACACCATAGCTGATGGTCAGTGACCAAAGAGGCAACACCTGAAGGGTGAACCCGCAGTACCAATAGTGTAAATGTATAGTACAAATGCAAGGTAATAATAAATAGTCCCATGAAGTCTAAGGCACCTATACTAAATAACCTATATACAAAAAAGCCAGACTACTGCAACATAACTAAATGGTAAAATTACTGTATGATATCTATTTACTATAGATTATTAACCATTGTTGATGGGCCTGGCATGGGGCACACACAACAGTTAAAGACTGCAGCAAATTTTAGGATGTGTAAAAAAATAATATTACATATATCGCCGCCTTCCAGATTTTTAAAAATTACAATTCCCATTAGGCTTGAACAGACAAAGCACTGGGGGCGTATTCTCCGCATGAAATGTAATGACGTGTTTGCTAGGTGGTTTGCTTTTCCTTTTTCCTCTGTCTGGCTTGGCCATCATGCAGACTTCTCCTGGCGATGCCTCGTCTCTGCCAGACAAACATTCTAGGCATTTTACCAAGGCACCATCCCTATGTGTATTGCTCTACACTGTTACCCACTTTATGCCCTCATGTAGTATTTAGACGCAGTTTTAGCCCTCATATACACTCACCACTTTATTAGGTACACCTGTCCAACTGCACGTTACCACTTATTTTCTAATCAGCCAATCACATGGCGACATGTAGACATGGCCAAGACAATCTCCTGCAGTTCAAACCGAGCATCAGTATGGGGAAGAAAGGTGATCTGAGGGCCTTTGAATGTGGCATGGTTGTTGGTGCCAGAAGTGCTGATCTGAGTATTTCAGAAACTGCTGATCTACTGGGATTTTCACGCACAACCATCTCTAGGGTTTATAGAGAATGGTCCGAAAAAGAAAAAACATCCAGTGAGCGGCAGTTCTGTGGGCGGAAATGCCTTGTTGATGCCAGAGGTCAGAGGAGAATGGGCAGACTGGTTCCAGCTGATAGAAAGGCAACAGTGACTCAAATAGCCAACCGTTACAACCAAGGTAGGCAGAAGAGCATCTCTGAACGCACAGTACACAGTATGGGCTACAGCAGCAGAAGACCACACCGGGGCCACTCCGCTCAGCTAAGAACAGGAAACTGAGGCTACAATTTGCACAAGCTCATCGAAATTGGACAGTAGAAGATTGGAAAAATGTTGCCTGGTCTGATGAGTCTCGATTTCTGCTTGAACATGACAATGAGGTCACTGTACTCCAATGGCCTCCACAGTCACCAGATCTCAATCCAATAGAGCATCTTTGGGATTTGGTGGAACGGGAGATTCGCATCATGGATGTGCAGCCGACAAATCTGCGGCAACTGTGTGATGTCATCATGTCAATATGGACCAAAATCTCTGAGGAAGCTTCCAGCACCTTGTTGTATCTATGCCGCGAAGAATTGAGGCAGTTCTGAAGGCAAAAGGGGGTCCAACCCGTTACTAGCATGGTGTACCTAATAAAGTGGCCGGTGAGTGTAGTTCCCTCTATGCTCTCATATAGTAAAAAGGCCACCATTTATACCCTAACATATTAGATTATCCCCCCTTTACCTCCATGTAGAAGACAGACCCTCCCTGTGCACCCCCATATAGTAGTCAGGCCCCTCTGTACCTTCATGTGAAATTCAGCTTCTCTGTGCATCCATATGGTAGTTAGACCTTCTGTGGCCCAATATAGTTATTATTTCCCTCAGTTACCATATAGTAGTAGTTAGGGCCCTCTGTGCCTTCATATAGAAGGAATTATTCTCCATGTAGGCATCCCCTCCAGCACCATCTCATGTAGGTAATCCCCCCAGTATCTATTCCTCATGCAGCCACCCCCTTCCCCAGCGGTAATCTCCCTGGTAATCCTCCTGGTGGTTAGACATCCCACCACCACCACTAAATGTACCTCAAAATTAGGTACCCTCTTTTCAATTAGCCAGCACATCCCATACCAAAACCCCCATAGGTAACATCCTTTCCAGGAGTTAGCCCCACCCACCCACATAGGTCTCCTCCTCTATAATTAAGGAAAAAAAGCCATAGTTACCTGCTGTGTGGTTGCAGTACTGTAGTCTTCTGATGTCAACTCTCTCCCTGCTCTGTAAGCACACAACTGGCATCACTGAGGTCCCACAGCTCTAAGGGAGGGAACAGCCTCTTGTGGCCACAACAGTGATTGGTAGGGTGGAGAGCCTTTTTAATCACTGTGCCTCATTCAACCCTATGTTCTCTTCGAATCAGGCACAACATTCGGTAGCCGTGTGGGCCCCCCAGGAGCTCTGGTTGCTGGCCAGGGGCCACCTACAGCCAATAGACATTTGTTAAGTCTGTCTGCATAAGCAATAGCTTTTGCGGACAGCATTAACTGATGAAATCATCAGTGGGCCCCCTGCCTGTGTGGGCCCGGGAGCGACCGCCCCCTCTGCCCCCACCAAATTACGCTACTGAGGTAACAGGAACGTTTCTTGTAACAATCCTGGGAGATAATCTGCCTGTGTAAAAGGCCATAGAAAAGACCCGCTTACTAGACATAATCCAAATGATCGTCCGTGACTTAGTCGTCAGTTCCATCCGGATTCGGACACACATGCACTTGGCCTTGTGCCGAGCCCGCTGTCATCCATGGGGGCTAATGTTGTCATGTGATCACAACTGAAAATGCTGCGGTGTGGCACCTCTCACCTACCGCAACGCAGAGAGAGTGAGTACTCAACAAATAACAGGACTATGAACACCTCACCGATCAGCACATACAGGAGCAGCGATCCCTCTCCAGTACTGAAGACAATATCAAAATATTAGACAAATTCTTTTCATTGTGCATCTTTCTCATCTCTACTGCTTACCATGACGAACTATTACAACACAGGGCAGGAAGGGTTAAAGGAGTAGTTTACCCAAAAGGTTTTTCTTCCAAATCAATTGGTCCCAGCAAGTGCCAGAGATTTGTAATTTACTTCTATTAAAAAAAAATGTCAATTCTTCCTGTACTTATCAGCTGCTGTATGTCCTGCAGGAAGTGGTGTATCAGTGCTCTTTGCTGCCACCTCTGTCCATGTCAGGAGAGGTTTTTTTATGGGGATTTGTCACTGCTCTGGACAGTTCCTGACATGGACAGAGGTGGCACTGTGTCAGACTGGAGAAAATACACCACTTCCTGCAGGACTTACATCAGCTGTTAAGTACAGGAAGACTGGAGATTTTTTTTTTTTTTTTAAGGGGGGGGGGGTGAACAACCCTCTTAAAGGCACAGAACCTCTTTACGCTACCCTTAACTTTTTTTTCCTTCATAGTCAGAAGAATTAGAATAAAATGATCAATAAATCAGTTTTCCCCAAAATCTCCCTAATTTCTGCCATTTTTCCTCTTGTTCTTACCATGCTCAGACTAGGCTTGATTTGCGTCGTTCTGGCCTCTTCCACCTCCCATGCAGCATACAGCGCAGGAGTGCAGGATATATATCCGTGTATACTTTTATTCTCTTACAAGGCGTCCCCGGAATAATGTCACACCCGGGATTGTACAAGTGTCAGCTCAGCACTTACAGCTTGATATGTGCTATAGCAAAAGGTCAGGATTTTGTGTGGAACAATCGTCGTCAAGGAAACCCGTACGGAGCACACGATTAGGTTTTATCCAATTTGTTCTGAAAGTAGTTAAAGTTCTGAAATGACGGGGTGGGCCGCCAAAGCCGCCGCCGCCATCGCTCCATGGTGCTTTGTGTGGAACTTACTGTGGGCAAAGCGGCATTGCATAGCATGACCGGATCCGGTGCCTCGCCTCTCTCCATACAGTCCAGGATCCGCCATTGTCTGGGGGGCGGACGTGACTCGCCTTATACTTTAGAACTGTTTGCTAACATTTACTTTTAAAGGTTACGTCTGATTGTTTGTTTCACCTGATCCTGGACCCTGTAATAGTGGAAATGCTTTTCCGGAGGTTACTTTAGGTCGTGTCCTGGTTGTTCGGGAGCAATGTCCTTGTCACATGGGTATCATTAGCGTTAGAGTTATGGTGGCCATACATCTCCAATACCTGATGGCCAAAAGTTCTCTCTGCTTCTCCATTCATTCATGTGTTCTCTATGGGGAGTGATAGAGCCAGAAAGCTCTAGTGCTGGATTATCCCTCCAAGAACAAAAGGGTTGGGTTACAAAAATCCTGTAAGCCCAACCCTTCTCTACACCAACATTATCTATTGGATTATAATGTGGGCGGTTTGGGCGGCCGCCCGAGGCTCCAGGGGGGCCCATGCCACGCTGCCCACATTATAATCCGCCACTGCACTCTCTTGTGACCGCAAGCATTGTTTTGCTTGCGGTCACAAGAGTCCGGCTGTCCCCGGCTGATGTGCGGCTGCTGGGAGTGTCCGTCCTATCTGCGGCAGCGCGCGCATCAAAGAGCTCTCTGATGCGCGCGCTCCCGGGGATAGGACGGGACTCCCCCGGCAGCCGCACATCATCCAGAGACAGACCAGGAGGCTCAATGGGGGAATGGACGGCAGGTGAGTTGTGTTGTGGGGTTTTTTTTTTTGTGTTATCTGCTGTGCACAGGGGGGAATAGGGAAGAGGCCATCTATAAGGGGGGAGAGGGGGACCATCTATAAGGGGGGAGAGGGGGACCATCTATAAGGGGGGAGAGGGGGACCATCTATAAGGGGGGGAACAGAGGGGGACCATCTATAAGGGGGGGAACAGAGGGGGACCATCTATAAGGGGGGGAGAGGGAAGAGGGGGACCATCTATAAGGGGGGGAGAGGGAAGAGGGGGGACCATCTATAAGGGGGAGAGGGAAGAGGGGGACCATCTATAAGGGGGGAGAGGGAAGAGGGGGACCATCTATAAGGGGGGGGAGAGGGGGACCATCTATAAGGGGGGGGAGAGGGGGACCATCTATAAGGGGGGAGAGGGAAGAGGGGGACCATCTATAAGGGGGGAGAGGGAAGAGGGGGACCATCTATAAGGGGGGGGAGAGGGGGACCATCTATAAGGGGGGAGAGGGAAGAGGGGGACCATCTATAAGGGGGAGAGGGGGACCATCTATAAGGGGGGAGAGGGAAGAGGGGGACCATCTATAAGGGGGAGAGGGGGACCATCTATAAGGGGGGAATAGGAAAGAGAGGGACCATCTATAAGGGGGGAGAGGGAAGAGGGGGACCATCTATAAGGGGGGAGAGGGAAGAGGGGGATCATCTATAAGAGGGGGCCATTTATAAGGGGAAAGAGGGGGCCAGCTATAGAGGGGGCCAGCTGACATCCTTTGTGCTGCTGTGACCTCCCCTATAGATCAGGACCCTCCTCTCCTGACATCCTCTGTGCTGCTGGGTCCTCCCCTATAAGATCAGCCCCCTTCTCTCCTGACATCCTCTGTGCTGCTGGGACCTCTGCTATAGGATCAGCACCCTCCTCTCCTGACATCCTCTGTGCTTCTGGGACCTCCCTATAGGATTAGCACCCTACTCTCCTGACATCCTCTGTGCTGCTGTGACCCTGTGACTTCCCCTATAAGATCAGCGCCCTCCTCTCCTTACATCCTCTGTGCTGCTCGGACCTCTCCTATAGATCAGCACCCTCCTCTCCTGACATCATCTGTGCTGCTGTGACCTCCCCTATAGGATTAGCACCGTCCTCTTCTGACATCTTCTGTGCTGCTGTGACCTCTCCTATAAGATCAGCCCCCTCCTCTCCTGACATCCTCTGTGCTGCTGGGACCCTGTGACCTCCCCTATAAGATCAGCGCCGTCCTCTCCTGACATCCTTTGTGCTGCTCGGATCTCTCCTATAGATCAGCGCCTCCTCTCCTGACATCCACTGTGCTGCTGTGACCTCTCCTATAAGATCAGCCCCCTCCTCTCCTGACATCCTCTGTGCTGCTCGGATCTCTCCTATAGGATTAGCCCCCTCCTCTCCTGACATCCTCTGTGCTGCTGGGACTTCCCCTATAATATCAGCACCCTCCTCTCCTGACATCCTCTGTGCTGCTGTGACCTCCCCTATAAGATCAGCCCCCTCCTATCCTGACATCCTCTGTGCTGCTGTGACCTCCCCTATAAGATCAGCACCCTCCTCTCCTGACATCCTCTGTGCTGCTGTGACCTTGGGGGGACAACAGCAGGAAACCAAGTGGCAATATGTTTATTGGGGGCAGTGGAGGGGGGGTGGACAATGCTTACTGGGGGTAGCAGCAAGGGACCAAACATTATGTTTATTGGGGCCAGCAGGGAGGGGAGGCAGGCAGTGTTTATTGGGGACAGCGGGGGGGGGGGGGGGTTCAGTAGCGGATTATAATGTGGGTGGTTTGGGCGGATTGACCGGGGGGGGCAGGTTGGGTGGACAGCCCGGGGCCAGGGTACATTTAATCCGCCACTGGTCACCATATACCATATACTTCAGCGTAGAAGCAGCTTTAGGCTCTATACCACCCACCAAGTCATCAGAGCTGAAGAGACGGAATGGTGACACTTGTTTCCATGTGGAATCGGGATAGTGATGGAGACACAAGGGGTAGAGTGAGTCTGGGACCAATGACCTTGTGCTTGTCCAGTGATCTGTGGGGTCCTGGAGGATCCAGCCTGAGGGGGGCAGATGCCGGGTCTAGGGCTTTGCCGCATGGCTTGGTGTCAGACTTCTGAAGGTGGTGGTGGTGGGGGGGGTATGATTCTAGCTCAATGTGAGAAAGGTTTTCCTTCCCTTACTTTGGGTTGTTGTAAGAGAGTTGATAGGAGATGTGTAGTGGGTTTTATCTGGGCAGAGTAGATCTGCTAATGTGTTAGAGTTCCTCCACAGATGTTCAGCCCACCTAGAGCATTGGGGAAGAAAGCAGGATCATGGCGTGTGCCAAGGTTGCAGGAAACCATACGGACAGGTAGAGGTAGATTTTGGCACAAAAAAAAAAATCAAGATTTAAATCGAGAATCATCCCCCAAAAATTTGTGGCCATATCGTCCATATCGCCCAGCCCTAGTTACAACTCTCTTTCCATTCCTCTATTTGTAACATTAACAAATTGTGACAGAATGTTTCCATTCATTGACATCCAGCAGAGATCCTATGGAGTATACACAGAGTATATGGGAAAGCTGAAGAGCTTTATTACACAATGAATGAGCTATAACTACATAAAACTGTAAAACTCCCGTCCTGTCAGAAAAAAAAGAGAAAAAGCCTTCAAAGCCCAATTACGTTCTGGCAGCTGAGAGCCGGCGCGGCAGGGTTGCCAGACTTGGCAGATTCCAGGTCTACACATCAGCGAATTCACACAAAGCAGAGGAGAGCCGCCATTGTTCTGGTTATAATCCCTCTCCCGACCTCAGTGTCCACCACCAGCATAAATCCCGGACTGTGACTACAACGTGCAGTAGAGAGGCCGGACGTTGTGGATTCGGGGTGTGTGCAGCTTTGATGAAAGGGTCAGGGTGCGACCACTATCATGTCTGGACTAGCACAGGGCTCCATCGTTATATACAGTATATTACAATGAGATCTCACTTAAATATACAAAGATCAGGAACAGTACATCAATGATTTACCACAACTAAATACATCTAGCACTTCATTCATATTCTCAGGGGTCTTTGTATTACCCTGCTGTTTCTATTCAGTGACAGGTAACATGGGCTAAAGGATTATGAAGGGGTTAACTAGACTGTATTTTGCCACCTGCTTGTGGAGTCCATCTGTCTGGGTTACCTCCCTTCTCTCAGCCTATCAGGGCTCAGTCACAGTCTCCTCATTCCCCTAAGCCAATGGGATATGGAGTTACCTCAGGCCTCTCACCACCTATGGGAGCATGGGAGGTTATAATGGGTCTGGAGAGTTTTGTCATTCAGTCTTGTTCCTGTGCTCTTGTGTGTGCTAGCTGTATCCAGACCCAGAGAATGTCCCCTTCCATTGGCCTTGCCGCTTTCCAGAGCCCATCCAGTCCACGACTGCTCTACTGCTATCATCCTGCTTTCTGAGTTCCAGAAGTATGCTGTGCTAAACACCTGAGGTGCGACTACCTCTGATGAGGAACCTGACTGTCCACGCTGCAAGGTCGGATTCTCTGGGAGCACCAGTTTTCTCTCTCTTCAAATCTGCAGCCAAAACAAAGCTGTAAAGTCCCCGATCAGCAGAGTATAAATCTTCTTGTATATCGCCCATCTCTCTGCCCCTTACAAGTGCCGCATCAGTACAGCACCATCTGCTAGCCCACATCATACCATCATTTGCAGACCCCTCAGCCACCAAGTATTTCCAGTGTAGTGATGCCACGAGCAGAAGAGGATCCAAAAGCAGAAGTCACTCTAAGGGAATGTTCTGAGGTCTCAATCCATTTAGGAATCTTTGTATTAAATAAAGAATTTGTTATCGACTCTAAAATTTTAGTTGGACTTAAATTATATTTGTATGGCCTACGGTCTTTAGTTTAGGGGTCTGGTCTGGGGTCTGTATTAGTTTAGGGGTCTGGTCTGGGCTCTGTATAAGTTTAGGGGTCTGGTCTGTATTAGTTTAGGGGTCTGGTTTGGGGTCTGTATTAGTATAGGGGTCTGGTCTGGGGTCTGTATTAGATTAGGGGTCTGGTATCTGTATTAGTTAGGGGGTCTGGTCTGAGGTTTGTATTAGTTTAGGGGTCTGGTCTGTGGTCTGTATTAGTTTAGGGGTCTGGTCTGGGGTCTGTATTAGTTTAGGGGTCTGGTTTGGGGTCTGTATTAGTATAGGGGTCTGGTCTGGGGTCTGTATTAGATTAGGGGTCTGGTCTGGGGTCTGTATTAGTTTAGGGGTCTGGTCTGGGGTCTGAATTAGTTTAAAGGTCTGGTCTGGTGTCTGTATTAGTTTAGGGGTCTGGTCTGGGATCTGTATTAGTTTAGGGGTCTGGTCTGGGATCTGTATTAGTTTAGGGGTCTGGTCTGGGCTCTGTATTAGTTTAGGGGTCTGGTCTGGGGTCTGTATTAATATAGGGGTCTGGTCTGGGGTATGTATTAGTTTAGGGGTCTGGTCTGGGGTCTGTATTAGTTTAGGGGTCTGGTCTGTGGTCTATTAGATTAGAGGTCTGGTGTCTGTATTAATATAGGGGTCTGGTCTGGGGTATGTATTAGTTTAGGGGTCTGGTCTGGGGTCTGTATTAGTTTAGGGGTCTGGTCTGTGGTCTATTAGATTAGAGGTCTGGTGTCTGTATTAGTTTAGGGGTCTGGTCTGGTGTCTGTATTAGTTTAGGGGTCTGGTCTGTGGTCTGTATTAGTTTACGGGTCTGGTCTGTGGTCTGTATTAGTTTAGGGGTCTGGTCTGGGATCTGTAGTAGTTTAGGGGTCTGGTCTGGGGTCTGTATTAGTTTAGGGGTCTGGTCTGGGATCTGTATTAGTTTAGGGGTCTGGTCTGGGGTCTGTATTAATTTAGGGGTCTAATCTGGGGTCTTTATTAGTTTAGGGGTCTGGTCTGGGGTCTGTATTAGTTTAGGGGTATGGTTTGGGGTCTGTATTAGTTTAGGGGTCTGGTCTGGGATCTGTATTAGATTAGGGGTATGGTATCTGTATTAGTTAGGGGGTCTGGTTTGGGGTCTGTATTAGTTAAGGGGTCTGGTCTGGGGTCTGTATTAGTTTAGGGGTCTGGTCTGGGGTCTGTATTAGTTTAGGGGTCTGATCTGGGGTCTTTATTAGATTAGGGGTCTGGTCTTTTTTAGTTTAGGGGTCTAGTCTGGGGTCTTTATTAGATTAGGCATCTGGTCTGGTATTTGTATTAGTTTAGGGGTCTGGTCTGGTGTCTGTATTAGTTTAGGGGTCTGGTCTGGGGTCTGTATTAGTTTAGGGGTCTGTATTAGTTTAGGGGTATAGTCTGGGATCTGTATTAGTTTAGGGGTCTGGTCTGGGGTCTGTATTAGTTTAGGGGTCTGGTCTGGGGTCTTTATTAGATTAGGCGTCTGGTCTGGTATTTGTATTAGTTTAGGGGTCTGGTCTGGTGTCTGTATTAGTTTAGGGGTCTGGTCTGGGATCTGTATTAGATTAGGGGTCTGGTCTGGGGTCTGTAGTAGTTTAGAGGTCTGGGGTCTGTATTAGTTTAGGGGTCTGGTCTGGGGTCTGTATTAGTTTAGGGGTCTGGTCAGGGCTCTGTATTAGTTTAGGGGTCTGGTCTGGGATCTGTATTAGTTTAGGGGTCTGGTCTGGGGTCTGTATTAGTTTAGGGGTCTGGTCTGGGGTCTGCATTAGTTTAGCGGTCTGGGGTCTGTATTAGTTTAGGGGTCTGGTCTGGGATCTTTATTAGTTTAGGGGTCTGGTCTGGGGTCTGTATTAGTTTAGTGGTCTGGTCTGGGGTCTGTATTAGTTTAGGGGTATTGTTGGGGGTCTTTATTAGTTTAGGGGTCTGGTCTGGGAACTGTATTAGATTAGGGGTCTGGTATCTGTATTAGTTAGGGGGTCTGGTCTGGGGTCTGTATTAGTTTAGGGGTCTTGTTTGGGGTCTGTATTAGTTTAGGGGTCTGGTCTGGGGTCTTTATTAGTTTAGGGGTCTGGTCTGGGGTCTTTATTAGATTAGGCGTCTGGTCTGGTATTTGTATTAGTTTAGGGGTCTGGTCTGGTGTCTGTATTAGTTTAGGGGTCTGGTCTAGGGTTTGTATTAGTTTAGGGGTCTGGTCTAGGGTCTGTATTAGTTTAGGGGTCTGGTCTGGGGTCTGTATCAGTTTAGGGGTCTGGGGTCTGTATTAGTTTAGGGGTCTGGTCTGGGCTCTTATTAGTTTAGGGGTGTGGGGTCTGTATTAGTTTAGAGGCCTGGGGTCTGTATTAGTTTAGGGGTCTGGTCTGGGATGTGTATTAGTTTAGGGGTCTGGTCTGTGGTCTGTATTAGTTTATGGGTCTGGTCTGGGGTTTGTATTAGTTTAGCGGTCTGGTCTGGGGTCTGTATTAGTTTAGGGGTCTGGTCTGGGGTCTGTATTAGTTTAGGGGTCTGGTTTGGGGTCTGTATTAGTTTAGGGGGTCTGGTGTCTGTATTTGTTTAGGGGTCTGGTCTGGGAACTGTATTAGATTAGGGGTCTGGTCTGGGGTCTATATTAGTTTAGGGGTCTGGTCTGGGGTCTGTATTATTTTAGGGGTCTGGTCTTGGGTCTTTATTAGTTTAGGGGTCTGGTCTGGGGTCTTTTTTAGATTAGGGGTCTGGTCTTTATTAGTTTAGGGGTCTAGTCTGGGGTCTTTATTAGATTAGGCGTATGGTCTGGTATCTGTATCAGTTAGGGGGTCTGGTCTGGGGTCTGTATTAGTTTAGGTGTCTGTTCTGGGGTCTGTATTAGTTTAGGTGTCTGTTCTGGGGTCTGTATTAGTTTAGGGGTGTGGTCTGGGGTCTGTATTAGTTTAGGGGTCTGGTCTGGGGTCTGTATTAGCTTAGGGGTCTGGGGTCTGTATTAGTTTAGGGGTCTGGTCTGGGGTCTGTATTAATTTAGGGGTTTGGTCTGGGCTCTGTATTAGTTTAGGGGTCTGGATTCTGTATTAGTTTAGAGGTCTGGTCTAGGGTCTGTATTAGTTTAGGGGTCTGGTCTGGGGTCTGTATTAGTTTGGGGTCTGGTCTGGGGTCTTTATTAGTTTAGGGGTCTGGTCTGGGGTCTGTATTAGTTTGGGGTCTGGTCTGGGGTCTGTATTAGTTTAGGGGTCTGGTCTGGGGTCTTTTTTAGTTTAGGGTTCTGGCCTGGGGTCTGTATTAGTTTAAGGGTCTGGTCTGGGCTCTGTATTAGATTACGGGTCTGGTCTGGGCTCTGTATTAGTTTAGGGGTCTGGTCTGGTGTCTGTATTAGATTAGGGGTGAGGTCTGTGCTCTGTATTAGTTTAGTGGTCTGGGGTCTGTATTAGTTTAGGTGTCTGTTCTGGGGTCTGTATTAGTTTAGGTGTCTGTTCTGGGGTCTGTATTAGTTTAGGGGTCTGGTCTGGGGTCTGTATTAGCTTAGGGGTCTGGGGTCTGTATAAGTTTAGGTGTCTGGTCTGGGGTCTGTATTAGTTTAGGGGTCTGGTCTGGGGTCTGTATTAGCTTAGGGGTCTGGGGTCTGTATTAGTTTAGGGGTCTGGTCTGGGGTCTGTATTAATTTAGGGGTTTGGTCTGGGCTCTGTATTAGTTTAGGGGTCTGGATTCTGTATTAGTTTAGAGGTCTGGTCTAGGGTCTGTATTAGTTTAGGGGTCTGGTCTGGGGTCTGTATTAGTTTGGGGTCTGGTCTGGGGTCTTTATTAGTTTAGGGGTCTGGTCTGGGGTCTGTATTAGTTTGGGGTCTGGTCTGGGGTCTGTATTAGTTTAGGGGTCTGGTCTGGGGTCTTTTTTAGTTTAGGGTTCTGGCCTGGGGTCTGTATTAGATTACGGGTCTGGTCTGGGCTCTGTATTAGTTTAGGGGTCTGGTCTGGTGTCTGTATTAGATTAGGGGTGAGGTCTGTGCTCTGTATTAGTTTAGTGGTCTGGGGTCTGTATTAGTTTAGGGGTCTGGTCTGGGGTCTGTAGTAGTTAGGGGGTCGGGTCTGGGGACTGTATTAGTTTAAGCGGCTGATTCAGTGTCTGTATTAGTTTAGGGGTCTGGTCTGAGGACTGATTTTTTTTTATTTTGATTTGGGGTTTGATCTGAGATCTCATGTCTGGTCCCTTGTATTGATTGGATGCATAATCTTTACAGTTAGTAATAGTTAGTAAATCTTATGGTAGAGATTCCTTGTACCTGGACGCCCACTCGGTTTCTCATTATCACTTCTCTACAGTATATATCATCTGATCACTGGAAATATATCACTAATCTAGTTTATACAGTATTTGATCACTGGGGACTTATCACCTCTCCGTAGAATATAGCATCTGATCACTGGGGAGTAAAAACTACATATACGCATAGCATAAAAGTGTGAATACATGTTATTTTTATAAAATCTGCATGAACCCTCTCCCCTGTGGTATATGTGTACATGCACTGTTATGTATCCACATAGGCTTACAGTACATTAGATGTAACATTGCATTGTGTTCTAGCCTGAAGGCAACCTGCGTCCATGAGGCCAAATGAGGATCCTTACTTTAAAAGCTTTACATGTCACAGAAACCAGCTGGAGGATGAGATGGGAGGGGGACTGATGGGAACCAGCAGTAGACAGGGGGAACAGCAGAGCTGTGAGAGTGAGAGTACTATGGATGCCAAATTACCGCTTTGTGCAACTTGAAGTAAGAATCCTGAAACTATTTAGATATTGCCCATTATATTCCTGCCCCGTAGGCCATCATCCCTTACCGCTATCCCTGGGAACATAATGACTCACTAAAGAATCGGAGAAGGAGTGGAGGAACTACAGCTGAATACCTGCCGAATACACAGAGCAAAGACTGGAAGGAGAGAGGAACTGTCTGCATTACAATTGCATCTGGGTCTGAGCTCAGTTCTGGAGATGTGGAGAAATAGAAGACGTCAGCTCTGATCCCCCTCCACGCGGAGACTACATTGCCGAATCACAGACCTGTACTTTCTGGATGGAGCCGAGCTGACTTCCCCAATGTAACCCAATAAGATGCTCAGTAATTCTCATGAAGTTTCCGTATTTTTCGCTTTATAAGACGCACCCCTGGTGGAGACAACTGTAAATAGGAAAACAAATTTTACATACATACACAGCTCTGCTACATCATACACAGCCAGTTATACTATATCAAAAAACACACCCAACTCTGTATATTAGGTACATTATACCCACACATACACAGCTCTGCAGCATGCACAATACACACCCAGCTCTGCCATATACAAAACAAACCACACACACAGCTCTGTGCACATTACGTACACAAGTACATTATAACCACACATACACAGCTCTGAAGTATAAACAATACATACCCAGCTCTGCTATATCATACACACCCAGTTATGCTATATCAAAAAACTGAGGACTGTGTGCAGTGTCCCAGAACAGAAGATTTGCTCTTAACTGTATGTCTGCACCTGTATTCTGATTGTTCCTGTTCTGGAAAGGTAATGCCACTGCAAACTGGTTATGTTATGTCACCCCCTCAGTGTTAAAGTCTGGTATTTCTCCTATTTTACTATATATATTCATTTACCTGGTGTTCAATGGTGTGGTGATGCAATTGGCTTGGTGTCACATGACTTCCTCGGCTGCCATAGTAACCCCAATAGCCGTCAAGCTTTGGCTGGGGTTAGTTTAGTCACTTCCTGTCTACCTCAGACCTTCTCTCCACCTTCAGGGGAGAAGGACATGTGCTCTGCTGCTCCTTATGGAGAAGCCGCAACCCCGCGGTACCCGCTTCAGTGCTGTCCAGAAGTATTCCGGTCAAGTCGGGACCTACCAGGTTCTCAAGATTCTCATACTCAATAAAGATCTGGGTGTCGTTCTTCAGCCACTACTCCTCTCATCATCCATTCTCATCAACAGCAAGTATTCAGTTCAGTCTATTTCGCTCAGTATCATTCTCCGGGACTACTACTCCCATCATCTAGTTTCCTCTCGCTCAAAGTAACGCTATCATCACAGCCTATTGCAGCATCACCCATTTCTCATACTCAAGTTTGCCTCAATCCTGGTTGCATCCAGAGAGACTGTTGCCATTGACTACTACTGTTATAATAAACGCACAACTACCATTGTTTCTGAACCCTGGCATTGGTCTAGTTATTGGTGCCTTGACTAGGAGCAACAAAGAATTTCTCGGTCCCCGCATGGTCAGGCCCCCGTGGGTTAGTCAGCTCCCCTCGTGCCATAACCGTGACCTAACAACTGACAACTGGCTACCCGGGTGTTCCCGACTACTACTACCCTCAGCAGGAAGCCCCAGCGCAAACTGTGGCGTCACGAACAGGATACATACTACGTTGTGCCAACTCTCAGTACCCCTAGAACTGTACTAAAACTCCCAGAAAGACTGTTCAGTGGGGTGTGCCTAAAGTGGACAGTTCATTGTGTTGCCATGGGATTTATGGATGCCCCCAGTGCCCCCGTCAGTGTGGAGGATGTCTATTGTTCTTTATTGGGGCTTACTGCCTTGGAATTAGTTGCTGCGCCGGATGACATCACTGTTGCTGGGCAGATTGTCAGGCCGGATCCCCAGCCTCTATGCTCCTCCTCCCTTTCCCTCAAAGGCCCACCAGTGCGCAGCAAGATGGCGACCTGTGAGAAGCACGTACCTGCCGAAGCTGTTCCTGTGCTACCAGAACTACCAGTCTCCCTGCCAGCGCTCAATCCAGCGTGTCTGCTAGCTTCGCTCCCGTCTGACAGCGACAGCAGCTGGGAATCCGCCCAATCCGAAGACAGGCACTGCAGCCGGGCCTCTACTCCGAACTCCGTTAGTGTTGGTGAGGAGACCTCGTCTGACCTCAGTCCCGACCACTCCGGCTCCTCCAAGTTTACCTTCTCTACTGGGCCATCTCCCTCCTCCGAGGACGACCAGATCCTAGACGAGCCCTCACCGGTGCCCCCAGACCCTGAACCCGGGGGAAAGACTTTCATTAAGGGCCCTATATCTCCGGGCCTATGGCGGCCTCCTGTCCGTGACTCCCTGCCTCTGCCACAATGGGTGTTCGGCCGGCACCCCAAGATTATGCAGAGAATTGAGGACATTCAGCACGCCCTCTCTACCCTGCCGCCTGCCACTAAAGCTGCACTCGCCATGGCCATGGCTGCGCCGGCAGCTTCCACTACAGTGGGGTCGTCTACAGCAGCTACCACTGCCAGTGATTCTTCCCCCGCTAAGGTTGGCCTACCATAGGCATATCCCCCACAAGTGCCCTATCCGGATTATGCTCCTCTGTGGGACCATCCCTATACTCCATTTGCAGAATCCAATGCCGCTTCCGAACGACTGTTCATCCGGAAGCTGGAGAGGCCTAAGCCAGGTGAGGTTCCCCTGGAGCGGAGACGGGGAACCGTCACTAAATTTGACAAGCAGCGGGGGTAAGGCCTCATAATGGACTCTTACATCAGCCTGCTGGTACTCGCTAACAGGAGGGCCGTGATGCGCGAGTATCAGTATGGAGTACACCCTGGTGGGTTCCCCGAAAGGCCCCTGGGCAGCCGCCATCACCAGGCCCAAACATGCGGTGTAACGGCCTTTCCTGCCTTTCCCATCGGAGCAGTGGGACGAGGACTGGCCTGATTTCAAACCCCTAGGCTCACTCGTCGCCACTCCCGCTACTCTGAGCCCATCCACCTCGGTAGCTAGCACCGCTGCTTCCACTGTTGTGGCTAAAGCCGCTATCTCCCCCACTACCGTCACCTACCACGTGGCCCCTATCATCTCTCCTGTTACTACTGTGACCCCCAGCTTCATGGTTACCACCGCATCAGATGACGCTCCTGCTCCAGCTTCCTCCCGGTACTACCCCTGGGAAAAGAAGAGAGGGGCCACTTGGGGTCCTCCAGGACATTTCTGCTAAGTGTCCTCCGGAAAACTAGGCCGACATGGCCCTCCTGACTGTTCTTCTTGTTTTGTTTACTCTTATTGTGAGATAAAAAGTTTACCTGCAACGTTTAAGGTTCGTACCTGGTCCTCCAGACCAAGCCTTGTTGTTTACTATCCAGCCATGAGCTGAAAGGACACTCAGTTGTTATACAGTTCTTCAGTGCCTGTCCTCAGAGCCTTTTCAAGGACGATGGTTCTAATTGCCAAAAGAGACTCTCCTAACACAGAGACACTTGTTCAGTTCTTCCTAGAAGCACATCCAAAAGTATATTGTTCATAAAGTTGATTATTGCACTATAGTATTGCACTTCAGTAACCAGTTTATTTTCATGTCAGTCATATATTTTCCTCCTCCTCTGAGTAAGAAGCAAGTTATCTAGATAGCCTCAGAGAAAGTGTATTTTCTAAGAGTATTGTATTTTTCATCATATATTGTACTATTGTATTTTCAACTGCAAAGATTCTTTGAGCCAGTTTTCCTCAAGACCTCAGAGTATTTTGTCTTCCATCTTCCCTTCCTTGTGTCTCCCTTGTTTGTCCAACCCTGTTCTGTCCTAACACACAGTAGTTGCTACACATAGTAACACCCAACACTCACATTTGTTCATACATATTGCACCTTTGGCGCCTTTTCGTGTACGTGGCCTATTGGACAATTGGACCGTATGATTGACCGGTATGTATGGGGTACCCCAAATGTATGCTTGCCTTTATTATTTTCTTCTTTTTCTTTTTCTAGGTGTCCAAACCACTGCATGCACAACACATCTACTCTAGTTTGCAAAGCACCCAAGGTTTAACACAGGTCTTCACATGTTCTTTTCCAGTAGGGTAACCTATTTCCACTGAAAACCTACTTTCTAAACTGTCTAGAATTTGAGGGTCGCCCGCCATCAGTTGAGTAGTCCTGACTTTCATGTCAGATGGTTCAGGCACTAACTACCTGGTTATCAGAGTACATTAGGCACCCCTAGGTGAAGTCCTGCCACTAGGGTTTTCTCTTCACATTTTCTTTCTCCTCTCACCTGTTCCTTGAGCATGGGAAACACACACACCCTAACACCCACATTCCTTCCTCTTGTCTTATTGTCTTGCTTACCCATGTCTTATATGTACCTCAACGTCAGATTTACCGAGGTCGGCTCATTCTTAGTGGGGAGGTATGCAGTGTCCCAGAACAGAAGATTTGCTCTTAACTGTATGTCTGCACCTGTATTCTGACTGTTCCTGTTCTGGAAAGGTAATGCCACTGCAAATTGTTTATGTTATGTCACCCCCTCAGTGTTCAAGTCTGGTATTTCTCCTATTTTACTATATATATTCATTTACCTGGTGTTCAATGGTGTGGTGATGCAATTGGCTTGGTGTCACATGACTTCCCCGGCTGCCATAATAACCCCAATAGCCGTCAAGCTTTGGCTGGGGTTAGTTTAGTCACTCCCTGTCTACCTCAGACCTTCTCTCCACCTTCAGGGGAGAAGGATGTGTGCTCTGCTGCTCCTTATGGAGAAGGCTGCAACCCTGTGGTACCCGCTTCAGTGCTGTCCAGAAGTGTTCCTGTCCAGTCGGGACCTTCCAGATTCTCAAGATTCTCATACTCACTAAAGATTTGGGTGTCGTTCTTCAGCCACTACTCCTCTCATCATCCATTCTCATCAACAGCAAGTATTCAGTTCAGTCTATTCCGCTCAGTATCATTCTCCGAGACTACTACTCCCATTATCCAGTTTCCTCTGCTCAAAGTAACACTATCATCACAGCCTATTGCAGCATCAGCCATTTCTCAGTTATACTCAAGTTTGCCTCAATCCTGGTTGCATCCAGAGAGACTGTTGCCATTGACTACTACCGTTATAATAAACGCACAACTAACATTGTTTCTGAACCCTGGCATTGGTCTAGTTATTGGTGCCTTGACTAGGAGCAATGCATGGTCAGGACCCCGTGGGTTAGTAAGCTCCCCTCGTGCCAATACTGTGACCTAACAACTGACAACTGGCTACCTGGGTGTTCCCAACTACTACTACCCTCAGCGGGAAGCCCCAGCGCGTGTGTAGTTATCAGTGGCTGCACACCTCATCCAGCAGTCCGGCACAGCAGTGAATCAGGACTGTGCATGACCATAAGGGAAGGAGTCGGGGTGATCTGACAGTTTCGGGGTGCCCTGTCTGTCATATATAGGATGCAGGCACTTCCAGGCGTGTTATAAAATAAAAAATACAGCCCATTAGGGACCATGAATAGCTGATAACACGGAGCCCCTATTATCTGGGGGGAGGGGGGGCTTCTACCATCACCATACTTATACTGGGGGATTATTTTATTTATAACTGTAAATCTCCAGAATTTAGCATCAAATAAAATGATTCCATATATTCAACATCACTGAGCTGATCTGGAACGTTGTCAGGACGGCAGAATAAAGAAAAGTACACGGCGTCCAAGACACACAACCATTACAGCCAACCGTTCTCCTAGACCATCCCGGGCCGATCACTGGACCCAAACCACTGCGTCCGGGCCAATGCCTAATGCTAATAATCAATTCATCATGAAGCTTCTGCGATTCAGCAAATCCGCAACGTCTGACTATTGTCTGTGATTAATCTCACTAAATGACGTCCGCTACCACGAGCCCTACAGAGCCGCGCTACTTCTGCTTCGTCCATCATGTTCCAAACCCTGCACGGGACAAACCTCGGAGACCTCGGAGGGTCACACTTTAAATTTTCATCAAATTCATTTAAAGGGCCGGTTTGCCAAATATTTTTCTTTCAAATCAATTGGTGCCAGAAGTGCCAGAGATTTATAAATTACTTCTATTAAAAAATCATCAGTCTTCCAGTACTTATCAGCTGCTGTATGTCCTGCAGGAAGTGGTGTATTCTCTCCAGTCTGACACAGTGCTCTCTGCTACCACCTGTCTATGTCAGAAACTGTCCAGAGCAGGAGAGGTTTTCTATGGCGATTTGCTGCTGCGGAAAGAAGTGGCAGCAGAGAGCACTGTGTCACACTGGAGAGAATACACCACTTCGTGCAGGACATACAGCAGCTGATAAGTACTGAAAGACTGGAGATTTATTAATAGAAGTAAATAACACATCTCTGGCACTTTCTGGCACCAGTTGATTTGGAAAAATAAAAATTTGGTGAACTACCCCTTGAAATGAAATTTCTTGACATTTTCTGATTTGCAGTAATAATTGAAGGCAGATGGAAATCTTTTGCACATTTGGACCCTTTAAGAGTTCATCCCATCCTGCAATGTTTTAAGAAACGGTTCAGCTCTGCTACATGTTCATCCAACAGAGCAGGAGCCGGCAGGCCTGATTGACGTCGATAGTGAACTGGATTAGAGCCGTAATCCGGCAGAACAAATATCGGCAAGAGACGGGTCATTGAGTAACCCTTCAAGACCGACCCGGAACAATGCGGAGGGGGAGCAGTCCTATTGTTACACGGAGGATTTTTATTTCGGTTTCATCTTTGCCGACTGCCTATTAATTTACACCTCAACAATCGGAAGGTAGATGGGAAGACGGAGGGAGATTAAGGGCCGCGCACGTAACAATGGAGGGATTGATTCTCCACCACCATCGCAAATCTGTGGAGCGGAACACAACTTTTTCCCCCTCATCGTTTTTTTTATATATATTTTTAGAGATCAAAAGAAAAGAAAAGGATTTTATTTTTTTTATATTAGAACCAGAAAAAAGGACATTAATGTAGAAGAAAGGAGCCGGCGCACGTGTGGAGGCGAGCGATGTAACCCCGACGCCAGGCTGGGACTAAAGAAAGACTCTCTTATCTTCAACACTTTACTTTCAACTACGTTCACACTGACCGGAGAACAATGTCCTGGTTGTGAATCAAACAAGGAACGAGGCCTCGTGGCGGGCAACGGTGGCAACATGGAGACCCGCCAACCTCTCCTCTAACTATCACAGGCAAATGGCTCCTGTCCTTTGGCAGCACAACTGTTAGAGTCTTGGGTCGGGTGTTCGTGGGTCATCTATGTAGGAAGCAGAATGTTCTCTACTCTGAACGTGATTTGTATTAACTCTTATTATATGGCGTCACAGGAGCAGACAACAAAGAATATATACAGCGAAAAGAAACCACATAAACTATGATGCTATAGTAGTTATATTCCTGTATATAGGAGCAGTATTATAGTAGTTATATCCCTGTATATAGGGGCAGTATTATAGTAGTTATATTCCTGTATATAGGGAGCAGTATTATAGTAGTTATATTCCTGTATATAGGAGCAGTATTATAGTAGTTATATTCCTGTATATAGGGAGCAGTATTATAGTAGTTATATTCTTGTATATAGGGGCAGTATTATAGTAGTTATATTCCTGTATATAGGAGCAGTATTATAGTAGTTATATTCTTGTATATAGGAGCAGTATTATAGTAGTTATATCCCTGTATATAGGGAGCAGTATTATAGTAGTTATATTCTTGTATATAGGAGCAGTATTATAGTAGTTATATTCCTGTATATAGGAGAAGTATTATAGTAGTTATATCCCTGTATATAGGAGCAGTATTATAGTAGTTATATCCCCGTATACAGGGGGCAGTATTATAGTAGTTATATTCCTGTATATAGGAGCAGTATTATAGTAGTTATATTCCTGTATATAGGAGCAGTATTATAGTAGTTATATTCCTGTATATAGGAGCAGTATTATAGTAGTTATATTCCTGTATATAGGAGCAGTATTATAGTAGTTATATTCTTGTATATAGGAGCAGTATTATAGTAGTTATATCCCTGTATATAGGAGGCAGTATTATAGTAGTTATATTCCTGTATATAGGAGCAGTATTATAGTAGTTATATTCCTGTATATAGGGACAGTATTATAGTAGATATATCCCTGTATATAGGAGCAGTATTATAGTAGTTATATTCCTGTATATAGGAGCAGTATTATAGTAGTTATTTTCTTGTATATAGGAGGCAGTATTACAGTAGTTATATTCCTGTATATAGGAGCAGTATTATAGTAGTTATATTCCTGTATATAGGAGCAGTATTATAGTAGTTATATTCTTGTATATAGGAGCAGTATTATAGTAGTTATATTCCTGTATATAGGAGCAGTATTATAGTAGTTATATTCCTGTATATAGGGGGCAGTATTATAGTAGTTATATTCCTGTATATAGGGGGCAGTATTATAGTAGTTATATTCCTGTATATAGGAGCAGTATTATAGTAGTTATATTCCTGTATATAGGGGGCAGTATTATAGTAGTTATATTCCTGTATATAGGAGCAGTATTATAGTAGTTATATCCCTGTATATAGGGGGCAGTATTATAGTAGTTATATTCCTGTATATAGGAGCAGTATTATAGTAGTTATATCCCTGTATATAGGAGCAGTATTATAGTAGTTATATTCCTGTATATAGGAGCAGTATTATAGTAGTTATATTCCTGTATATAGGGGGCAGTATTATAGTAGATATATCCCTGTATATAGGGGGCAGTATTATAGTAGTTATATTCTTGTATATAGGGAGCAGTATTATAGTAGTTATATTCCTGTATATAGGAGCAGTATTATAGTAGTTATATTCTTGTATATAGGGGCAGTATTATAGTAGTTATATTCTTGTATATAGGAGCAGTATTATAGTAGTTATATTCCTGTATATAGGGGGCAGTATTATAGTAGATATATCCCTGTATATAGGGGGCAGTATTATAGTAGTTATATTCTTGTATATAGGGAGCAGTATTATAGTAGTTATATTCCTGTATATAGGAGCAGTATTATAGTAGTTATATTCCTGTATATAGGAGCAGTATTATAGTAGTTATATCCCTGTATATAGGAGCAGTATTATAGTAGTATATTCCTGTATATAGGAGCAGTATTATAGTAGTTATATTCCTGTATATAGGGGGCAGTATTATAGTAGTATATCCCTGTATATAGGAGCAGTATTATAGTAGTTATATTCCTGTATATATAGGAGCAGTATTATAGTAGTTATATCCCTGTATATAGGGGGCAGTATTATAGTAGTTATATTCTTGTATATAGGGGCAGTATTATAGTAGTTATATTCTTGTATATAGGAGCAGTATTATAGTAGTTATATTCCTGTATATAGGGGGCAGTATTATAGTAGATATATCCCTGTATATAGGGGGCAGTATTATAGTAGTTATATTCCTGTATATAAGAGGCAGTATTATAGTAGTTATATTCCTGTATATAGGAGCAGTATTATAGTAGTTATATTCCTGTATATAGGAGCAGTATTATAGTAGTTATATTCCTGTATATAGGGAGCAGTATTATAGTAGTTATATTCCTGTATATAGGAGCAGTATTATTGTAGTTATATTCCTGTATATAGGAGGCAGTATTATAGTAGTTATATTCCTGTATATAGAAGCAATATTATAGTAGTTATATTCTTGTATATAGGAGCAATATTATAGTAGTTATATTCTTGAATATAGGAGCGTCCAGTTATAGTAGTTATATTCTGTTAATTGAGTTGTTTGCTATATATTTTTCTATAGGGGCAGTTTGCTATATATTCTTCTATAGGGGCAGTAGCACAGTTGTTTTTTCTTCTTTCCACAGAGGATGGTTCTGGAAAAAATAACTGCAGTCTGAAGACAATCATTTATGATTCCTATCATTCAAATTTTCCAGATGTCAAATTACTTCTATTTATACAATTTTACTAGGAGATTTGAACATTCTGCGCTCGTTTCTGTTATTTTTGATACCACTGATCACATTCTCTGCCTCCCAGGGAGAAGCCTTATAGAATATAATAGTGAGGTGCCAAAGCAGGTGACATAATCCTGCCGGTGTCCCCGGGGAGAAGAGCAGGATCTCTGTTACGTTCCCACCTTCTGTTCACTTGTAATAATAGCGCTGGATGTGGGTGCAGGAATGACCTTGCCCATTAGACAGAAACATATCTGAGACGTCACGTTACAATCTGTCCATCATGCAGCATTCAGAAAGTTTCTCGCTTGCACCTAAACTTGTATAGGTCACCAGCTCCAAGCATTTTATTTTAGGCACAATAGACGTAAATCTAGAATATAAAGTACAGTCTCATAAAAAATCATTCAGATTCTGATTTCCTGAGACAAGTTTCCTTCTATCCCTCCCTAGACAGAATGGTGTGATAAGTAATGGTTGGTTTCATCTCTATATTTTGTCTGCACATTCTCTTTCTCCTCTTGTTCCTCATTGGGCGGAGTCTTTCTGATTGAAAAGTAGAGACAACGACTGCAGCTGCATCCCCCTCCTCCCTGACAGTGACTTATTTTATTGCTGCAGACTCTCTCTTTTTCTTTCTCTCTCTCTGTTCTTCCTCAGTGTGCGGAGTTTTCCTGATTAAAAAATTAAAGAGAGCGACTGCAGCTGCATCCCCCTCCTCCCTGACAATGACTTATTGTATTGCTGCAGCCTCTCTCTTAGGGCCCTATTCCACCGGACGATTATCCTTCGCGTAATCGTTAACGATTAACAATCTCAAACGACCGCTATTGCGAAAGACCTGAAAACGTTCACTCATTTCCATGGAACGATAATCGTTACTTATGATCGTAATTGCGATCGTTTTTCTTTGCTATTTATTAGCTATTGCGTTCGTATCTATTGCAAACGACCGAACGATGTCTTATTCAATGCAAACGATTTGTGAACGTTTTGCGAACGAACAACGATAAAAATAGGTCCAGGTCTTATAAAGCGATCAACGATTTCTCGTTCGGTTGTTAATCGGTAACTACATTTCAACCGAACGATTATTGTTTAGATTAGAACAGGGCCCTTACTCTTGCTCTCTCTTTCTCTCTGTTCGTCCTCAGTGGGCGGAGTTTTCCTGATTGAAAATGAGAGAGAGCGGCTGCAGCTGCATCCCCCTCCTCCCTGACAATGACTTATTTTATTGCTGCAGGCGGAGTTTATTAAGTAAAGGAAAAGATTTTTTGGCATTCTAAAATAGAAAATGCAAAAGTAAAGGGGAACTCCAGGCTGCTAGAAAGTCAGAATGACTCCCATTACACAGTACTGTATATACTAGTGACTTATGGAGAGCTGGACTGACCATGAAGAGTTAAATAAATGCTGAACCATTTGCTGTTGAAAATCTGAAATTTGAGGCAGAGGAAATGAATGATGATTCTCACAGTGAGGGGGGAGGGGTGCAGAGAAACCATAGGTGCTCAGACTATAATAATGAACTAAGGGGAACAATCTGCAGAGTTAAAGGGGTTCTATATTACAGAAGGTGGGACATGACTTTCTGATCACTAGGGCCCCCATAAGTTCCTGGGTGTAATGTATGGGGAGACCAGTTCTGCAATGTCTCAGTCTTCCTCTTCGTTTTAATGCTTAGATGCTGGCAGCAGGATCAGTCATTGCTGAGCGTTGTCCATGGCAGGGAGTGATTGTCTAGTCAGGAAGGAAAAGCTCGGAACCTGCAGGGGCTTCAGTGCGGGACTAGTAATTGTGGTTGTCACCTCAGCTCTCCCTACAGACCTGTGCAGTGTCCCAGAACAGGCTGTCTGTTTCTCACTTTAAGTTTACTTTTATTACTATAGCCATGCCTGTCCTGGAAACTATATGCACTGCAACTGTTTACTGTGTAATCCCTATTACTCTCAGGTTCATGTGTATATCTTGTGTGCATAACTCTGTGCAGTGGTATGCAAAGGCTGGTGATCACGTGACCGTGCCCCGTAACCATGGTTCCTCCAATGGCCGTCGAGCTTTGGCCAGGAGTACCATGTGACTTCCCCTTGCTGTGCAGTTCCGGCCCCTGCTCCCAAGCAAGGAGGTTGTGTGTTTGTGTCCCTCTTCACCTTCAGAAGAGTGGACCTGGTGCTCTGCTGTAACAGATCCTGGCTGTCCGTCTGCTCAAGTGCCTGGAGTATCCTCTCATCTGGGTGTCGTTCCTGTTCTCTATCTCCTCATCAACTCAAGATATTCACCGCAAGTACTCTAATCCACCCAGCCTCTCTATTCCTCTATCACTACTACTCCCATCATCCGGCACGCTTCACCTCAGCCTATGCAGCACCACCTTTGCTCTGTCTATATAAGTCTGCTATATACCCGGTTGCATCCGGATGAGACTGTTGCTACCAGTTACCTCAGTTACAATAAACTTGTAACCACCGCTGTTACTGAACCCTGGCATTGGCGTCCGTTTACTGGTGCCCCGACTAGGTACAGCGAAGAATCGCATGCCCAGTGTCCCACATAGTACCGCAGACCGGCCTACAGCTGTGCCACCCTCGTGCCAGTACCGTGACTACTCTATACCCTGCAGCTGCCCCGGTTCCTGCCTGCTAGTAACACCTGCGCTGCAGAGTGGCCCCCACGGGTCAGGGCATCGCACCTGCATCCTGCTATAGGAGACTGCAGCTCATCCTTCAGCTCTGCTTTATTACATACCTCATCCACTGGGAGCAAACTAGTAAAAAAAAAACAAGTAAAGCATTTTAGGACACACACAAACACACACACACACACACACAAACACAGACACACACACACACACACACACACAAACACAGACACACACACACACCTGCCTTCAATCTGGCTAAAAAGGGCCACCTCCACACACCTTTGTATTATGGAGAACAAGTAGTTCTACCACTGCATTAAACCATGTGATCAGCACCCCCTCATTACACTGCTGCGGGGATCAGCACCCCCTCATTACACTGCTGCAGGGATCAGCACCCCCTCATTACACTGCTGCAATGATCAGCACCCCCTCATTACACTGCTGCAGGGATCAGCACCCCCTCATTACACTGCTGCGGGGATCAGCACCCCCTTATTACACTGCTGCGGGGATCAGCACCCCCTCATTACACTGCTGCGGGGATCAGCACCCCCTCATTACACTGCTGCGGGGATCAGCACCCCCTCATTACACTGCTGCAGGGATCAGCACCCCCTCATTACACTGCTGCAGGGATCAGCACCCCCTCATTACACTGCTGCGGGGATCAGCGCCCCCTCATTACACTGCTGCAGGGATCAGCACCCCCTCATTACACTGCTGCAGGGATCAGCACCCCCTTATTACACTGCTGCAGGGATCAGCAGTGGGGAGAAGGGGGAGATAGAGAGAAAAGCTTACACACAGATTTTTGTGTCTTCAGCAGAAAGCAGCAGCTCAGAACTGGGGGAAGGAGACTGAACAGATAATAACAAGTATGGAAGGAATAGTTACTTTCACTATGGGCACCAACATATCAAAAGTAATGTTAGAGTGGAATACCCCTTTAAGCTTATCAAGCAGCAAACCCAAAGGGTTAAGGACACGATCAGTCTGGGTCTAAGGGATCAGTCCCTGATAGAGTGAGTTTTAATAGTTTAGGTAGTTTTTAGGTTCGAATGATAACTCCAGACCTTGAAACTATATCACAGAATAATAAAGGGAAAAAATCACAGTTTTTACGATAAGTCGATGGATTTTCATCTCAACTGAAGAAACGTCAGTAATGGCCGCCCGGTGTATTGATATGCACAGTCCCCGGGATTCTCTCTGTTAGACGCGTAGAGCCGTAATCACCTTTGCTTCTCCCACTGAAATTCTAATGTAATATTAATAGCGGCTCAGTAGGGTCAGGAAGAGACTACTCTTAAATTTGCCGTTTTCTCCATCGAGTCGGCCTCCTTCCCTGGTGATAGAACCAATGGGGGAAATTGATATTAGCGTCATTAAGCCAAGAAACCTGCAATATTAATGTGGCGAGGAGGGGAAGGTGGCGGATACTTGATAAATAGATCTATTACACACACACATTAGGGGGCCTGCAAGAGGCGAGGAACAAGCTGGAGGTACAGGAAGAACTTGTCTGGGATTTTTTTTTAAGTAGATTTAAAGGGGCTTCTTGGTCTAAAATCTTTCAAATTAACTGGTTTCAGAAAGTTCTATAGATCTGTAATTTACTTCTATTTAAAAAAATCTCCAGTCTCCCAGTACTTATCAGCTGCTGTATGTCCTGCAGGAAGTGGTGTATTCTCTCCAGTGTGACACAGTGCTCTCTGCTGCCCCCTCTGTCCATGTCAGGAACTGTCCAGAGCAGGAGAGGTTTTCTATGGGGATTTGCTGCTGCTCTGGACAGTTCCTGACATGGACAGAGGGGGCAGCAGAGGGCACTGTGTCAGACTGGAAAGAATACACCTGCAGGATATACAGCAGCTGATAAGTACTGAAAGACTAGAGATTACAAATCTATAGAACTTTCTGAAACCAGTTGATTTGAAAGAAAATGATTTTGGCCAGAGTTCCCCTTTAAGTGACAAGGACTTCCTGCCATGATTACATGACTATGCCCCCTGGATTTCATACACCACACAGAATCTACCAGCTACACTACTTTAATAATAGCAGCAGTCATATTAATATGACTTTGGATCTTAAATAACAGTACCAATCATAGTGCCCATATAATAACAATCATAGTTCATTCTGTATATAGTAACCGCTACATAAAACCAACTATAGGAATTGTATCATAGCATAAAGTGCCACATACACAGTAATACAATGTAACACAAGTCAAGGTAGAGTTCTGCAAAATGCCAGCCGTGCCACCCAAAGCCCTATTATCACAGTCATAAGGCTCAAAGCCATAGTGTCCACATGACAGACATACCACCCAAAGACATAGCAATTTACAAGTATGACGAAAGTATCAAAAGCTCTAGTGCCCTAGCCATAGTATTTCATTCATACGCCAACTACAGTACCCAAGGAATAGTTTAGTGTGATTACTGCCAATTGACAATTACAATTATAGTGCCCAAAGTCATAGTGCCATACCATTACTGCCAAACTACCCAAGGCTATAGTGTCCATTGCCATGATGCCCATGCCAACCACAGTATGGAAAGATATAGAGCTCCTAGCCCAGCTATAAAAGCAATAGTCCTCTGAGCCCTGGTATAAAAGCCTTAGTGCCCTGGTCCTTGGTATAAAAGCCATAGTGCCCTGGTCCTTGGTATAAAAGCCATAGTGCCCTGGTATAGAAGCCATAGTGCCCTGGTATGAAAGCCATAGTGCCCTGGTCTGAAAGCCTTAGTGCCCTGATCCTTGGTATAAAAGCCGTAGTGCCCTGGTATGAAAGCCATAGTGCCCTGGTATGAAAGCCATAGTGCCCCGAGGCCTGGTATGAAAGCCATAGTGCCCTGGTATTAAAGCCATAGTGCCCCGAGCCCTGGTATGAAAGCCATAGTGCCCCGAGGCCTGGTATGAAAGCCATAGTGCCCCGAGCCCTGGTCTGAAAGCCATAGTGCCCCGAGGCCTGGTATGAAAGCCATAGTGCCCCGAGCCCTGGTATGAAAGCCATAGTGCCATATGTCTACAGTCATAGTTAACCCAGCCACAATGCTCCATGCCAACCACAATACCTTAAGTCATTGTTCTGTTTGATTGTGGCCAAAATACCCTAAGCTAGAATGTTACAGCCATAATAACCCATGCCAACCATAGTATCCAAAGTTATAGTGCCCTCATAATTCCAGCCAAAGTATCTAAAGCTCTAGTGTCCAAGCCATAGTATTCAATTTCCATGCCAACCAAGGTACCCAGAGAAAAATGCCAAAAAAGAACCCTCGATAGTGCCCAAAGCCATAGTGCTATACCATTATTGCCAGTGCTATAGTGTCCACTGCCATGGTTCCCCCTGCTAACCACAGGACCTATAGCCGTTATGCTCTATGACTATGGCCAGAATACCCCACACGTGAGTGTTAATAGCGATAGTGACCCATGCCAACCACAGTACCCAAGTTGTAGTGCCCTATAACTATAGCTATAGTACCCAGAGCCAGAATGTCCATCTAATGTCATGAACATAGCCACAGTACCCACAGCAAAAATGGGCCGTGACCCACATACTATATACCATACGGCATGATATCCCATCATGGCAGCCACTGTGCCCTGCAGTGCCAGCCATATTTCCACAGCCCTTTGGCCACTATGAAACAGTGATAGCCATATATAACTTACTGGCCAATATGAAAGTCAACTTTTCCCCGATCCATTGCCATTTCTGTATGTATTCAGATACATATGAATAACTGGAATGGAGCGGGTGGAGGATGGTGCCGGAGACATTGAATAACCTCTGATGAGCGCAGATCCACTCAAGGTAATGAGATTATAGGCCGCTGACCTTGTCATAGCGTCACGGGCCGCATCCATTAGGTGATTGTTCTTTGTGGTGATTATGAGGCGCTATAACTCGTTTATGAACATTGCCCGTCTACTGAGAGGAAAGTCATCGGATGTCATTGTGGCGCAGAACATCCATCACGCAGTATATAAAAGACGGTTACCTAAGGATAAACACATCAATCTCCATATAACCAGAGGTGAAACACATTGTAAAGCTTCATGGCGGCTCAGCGCTCCCCAGTTGCAATTCTATAAGATGCTTCATGGAGTCTATGGGTTTTCTCTGCCATAGAGGACAGAGAACCAAAGCAAAAA
The DNA here is from genome assembly GCF_027789765.1 of Dendropsophus ebraccatus. Lineage (NCBI taxonomy): Eukaryota > Metazoa > Chordata > Amphibia > Anura > Hylidae > Dendropsophus > Dendropsophus ebraccatus. Next base: position 93,992,881 of record NC_091464.1, read on the forward strand.
TCAAAATGGCGCCCTATGCATCCTAACTAGAGATGAGCGAACCGGGTTGATTAGAGGGGGCTGCTGAACTTGGATAAAGCTCTAAGGTTGTCTGGAAAACATGGATACAGCCAATGACTATATCCATGATTTCCACATAGCCTTAGGGCTTTATCCAACTTCCGATGATTTTCCTCTTTACTGTCTTAATGTTTTATCCTGTTCAACATGTCTGCTTCTGGAGCTGCAGGATCAGTGCTCAGTGGGTGTTCCCTGTGATGCTTCTCTCTCTCTTTCCTCTTTACTGTCTCAATGTTCTATCCTGTCCAACATGTCTGCTTCTGGAGCTGCAGGATCAGTGCTCAGTGGGTGTTCCCTGTGATGCTTCTCTCTCTCTTTCCTCTTTACTGTCTCAATGTTCTATCCTGTCCAACATGTCTGCTTCTGGAGCTGCAGGATCAGTGCTCAGTGGGTGTTCCCTGTGATTCTTCTCTTACTCTCTTTCCTCTTTACTGTCTCAATGTTCTATCCTGTCCAACATGTCTGCTCCTGGAGCTGCAGGATCAGTGCTCAGGGGGTGTTTTTGGTGAAGCTGCTCTCTCAATATTTTTGTTCTCAATACTCAATGCTGTGTTCCTGTGTCTCCCTTTCTCTCATTGAAATGCCTGCATGTTGAGCTGGGTGTTTAGAGCTCCCTGTGAAGCTACTATGTTTCAGTTCTTTTTACATACTATGTGTGTCTTTATTAGCTTGCACTGACATCCATGTCTGCTTGTTGAGGCGTAGCTCTGGAGATCAGTGGGTGTTCCCTCTCTCTTTATCGCTTTCTCATAATTCTTAATCTTAATGCTTTACATTGTGTATCTGGGTCTCCCTTTTTCAGGTTGCACTTGCTTGTTAAGCTGCAGGTCCTGAGCTCAGTGGGTGTCTTCTCTCTATCTCTTTATCTATGTGTGTCTGTGTCTCCCTTTCATGATGCATCTTCTTATTAAGCTGCAGGTCCTGAGCTCAGTGGGTGTCCTCACTCTATCTCTTCGTCTATATCTGTCTTTGTATCCCTTTTATGATGCATCTTATTGCTGAGCTGCAAGTCCTGAGCTCAGTGGGTGTCCTCTCTCTATCTCTTCATCTATGTGTGTCTGTGTTTTGCTTTTATGATGCATCTTCTTGTTGAGCTGCAGGTTGAGTGCTCAGTGGGCCCTCTCTCCAAGGCTGATCTCTGTATACCCCGCTATTTCCTTCTGTCATTCTGAAGTGCTGCAGGTTGAGTGCTCAGAGGGCTTTCCCTGTTCAGCTTCTTTCTCCCTCTTCATTCCCTTTATCAATGCTTTGGCCTGGGTGTCTGTGTCTTCTTCCCTCATACTGACATGTCTGCTTCTGTATTGTGGCTCCAGAATCAGAGTTTAGGGATCATTCCCTGTAAAACTGATCATTCTATCTCTTTCAGTCTGTATATCAATGTTCTAGTCACTATTAGAAGATTTTTTTTTTCAATCAAGAGGACCTAGTTGTATACAGTACATTTTTAGTCCAGACTCATTGGAGCCAAAAATGTCAATGATTTTAGAATGAATATCAGAGCAGAGCCATAAAACATACACGTTTGGCCATACAACACGTCCTCTGATGTTTATAGGCGCTTTTACAGGCACGTTGTTGCTGGGTTTTTTTCTGTTTGTTTGTTTTTAGTATTTTTATTTTATTAGTATTTTTATTGCATTGTGATTTTAAATACGAACAATCTGTACAAAAACAAAGATGGCAACAAAATAACAATATAATTGTAAAAAAAAAGATTGCTAATACTTGTAGACAAACCCATATTCGAAGGGGGAGATCAGGTAAAGTATACAGAGGAAATCCATGAGGTGTGTGGTGTCTCCCATGTCTGGCTGGTGATGGTGGCTGATGGCATAGACTTTGCCTCGGGCCCGTGAGTTTTCAGACTTCTTTTCAGCCGTATAGTACCTAGTGTCAAGGCTGTTTCACGGTATTATCAGGAATCATGATAATGTGGTTATTCACGCTGTGAATGCGACTCGTGTACAGTTCTCAAGCCCCGCTAGACGGTATAGACGTCCTCTGAATCCTGCAATTATCTAGAAAAGCGACTGGTGAGAATCTCATGATGACAGAGCCGTACAGGGCCGCGGCTTCACCATCAGACGGCGACTCGGCTGCTCAGACTAAATTACATCTTGTGCTGGTTACGCTATATATATATATATATATATATATATATATATATATATATATATATATATATACTGTATATATACATCAACCTTATACATATGGCCATTAGGTGTCTCCCTTCCTGTCAAACTGTGCTCCATGCTCCGATATTTAATCTTTTCTGTGTGTGCTAGTTCTTTGTGCAGTCACAGACATGGCCAACAAAGCGGCATAAGTCTTCACTACGCATGTGTGTAACTGTTGTGTGCCCACATTCAGCCGCAGAGAATCCTGGGGTGGGGGGGGCGGGGGGCTTGCATTGCATGGTCAGCTCTCCTATCACTAAGACCCAAAACAGTGACATGATACTGACTGAATTGTTACATAACACAGAGCATTGTCTCCTGGTACGCTGCAGAGCTGATAATAGAATATAATTAGTTGCAGTTAATAATATAATTTGTATAATTGCCCTCAGTTGATATACAACTTGCATAATGCACAGGCGTCTTTCCTTGTGTGAACGCACAGAGGACGGGGACTTCCTGTGTTTGGCCTTTTTTTTAACAAAGAAAAGACCAAATATTAGCAAGGAAGGAGAATGGAGCACAGTGTGATAGGAAGGGAGACACCTAGTGGCCATATTTATAATGCAGATTTTTTTAGTCTACAAAGAAACGTGGCCCACCACGGTTTTGTGAAGGCTAAAAAAAAAAAAAAGGTTGTGTCTTAATCCATTTTTGATCCATTTTTTTTTACTATGGAAGTTGATGGAAAAATGAATCAAAACGGATGCGCACAAATGTCTCTTTTTTTCATCTGTTTTTTGCATAAAATGGATGAAAAAGGAATTCAAGTAGGCAGTGTGAACCCGGCCCTTAGGGAGATTATTTCCAACTCAGAACAAATTTTATTATATTTATTTTATATTGTATTCTTCTCCATCAATTTATTTTTATGTTTTCCCCCCTTTTTGGAGGCGGGGGGGGGATTGTTGCCTTAAACTTTTTTTTTTTCCCCGGATACATCTGGTTTCCAAGAGGAGAAATCTGTGTTGGTTGATTATTTTTAAACTTCCTGATGCGGAATCAGCTGAATAGAGAAGCCGAGTCATTAGCATCATGCAGAGGAGGAAGACTGATGATTTCATTGTGTGCCGTCTATGAGACTAAATGCCACCACGATTTGCTCTATAATACCCGTCTGATAGAAATGACATTATTTATTCAATCGGACACTGGAGATGCTTGTCAGGAAGGCTCCACCATGACACACAGCGGGCACTCATTCCAAACACATTTGCAGAGTCAAAATAATCAGTATAAGTCCAAACATATGGGTAACCCTTTGCAGTCCAGCCGTGCCAGTATACCAGTATACAGTGCCTATGTATAACAGTATTAGGATATGTCAGCAGGTACCAGCACCCCCTCAGCATGGAGAGTCTGGAGACTTCAGACACACCTTTACCATTGCTAACACATGTTCATAGAGAAGTGTAAAATCATGGGATCTATGTATAGAAGAAAAACAGTGCAAGTCACAAGTCACTGCCTCGCCAAAGACTCCACAGATGTATCTATCCAGGAAATCTCCAAGAATTAGCAGTATGGTTATCAGTAGAATGTGCCGTCCTACCCCAAACAGCATAGTGTCCTGCTACCCTGAAGAGCATAGTGTCCTGCTACCCTGAAGAGCATAGTGTTCTCCTACCCTGAAGAGCATAGTGTCCTCCTACCCTGAAGAGCATAGTGTCCTCCTACCCTGAAGAGCATAGTGTCCTCCTATCCTGAAGAGCATAGTGTCCTCCTACCCTAAAGAGCATAGTGTCCTCCTACCCTGAAGAGCATAGTGTCCTCCTACCCTGAAGAGCATAGTGTCCTCCTACCCTAAAGAGCATAGTGTCCTCCTACCCTGAAGAGCATAGTGCCCTCTTACCCTGAAGAGCAGTGTCCTCCTACCCAGAAGAGCATAGTGTCCTCCTACCCTGAAGAGCATAGTGTCCTCCTACCCTGAAGAGCATAGTGCCCTCTTACCCTGAAGAACATAGTGCCCTCTTACCCTGAAGAGCATAGTGTCCTCCTACCCTGAAGAGCATAGTGTCCTCCTACCCTGAAGAGCATAGTGCCATCCTGCCCTGAAGAGCATAGTGTCCTCCTACCCTGAAGAGCATAGTGTCCTCCTACCCTGAAGAACATAGTGTCCTCCTACCCCGAAGAGCATAGTGTCCTCCTACCCTGAAGAGCATAGTGTCATCCTACCCTGAAGAGCATAGTGCCATCCTGCCCTGAAGAGCATAGTGTTATCCTACCCTGAAGAGCATAGTGTCCTCCTACCCTGAAGAGCATAGTGTTATCCTACCCTGAAGAGCATAGTGTCCTCCTACCCTGAAGAGCATAGTGTCCTCCTACCCTGAAGAGCATAGTGTTCTCCTACCCTGAAGAGCATAGTGTCATCCTACCCTGAAGAGCATAGTGCCATCCTGCCCTGAATAGCATAGTGTTATCCTACCCTGAAGAGCATAGTGTCCTCCTACCCTGAAGAGCATAGTGTCCTCCTACCCTGAAGAGCATAGTGTCCTCCTACCCTGAAGAGCATAGTGTCCTCCTACCCTGAAGAGCATAGTGTCCTCCTACCCTGAAGAGCATAGTGTCCTCCTACCCTGAAGAGCATAGTGTTATCCTACCCTGAAGAGCATAGTGCCATCCTACCCTGAAGAGCATAGTGCCATCCTGCCCTGAAGAACATAGTGTCCTCCTTCCCTGAAGAGCATAGTGTCCTCCTACCCTGAAGAGCATAGTGCCATCCTACCCTGAAGAGCATAGTGTCCCCCTACCCTTAAGGTTTGGTGAAGACCTCCCACCATTGACTTGGGGAATGGTGGATAGGTTCTATGGTGGGATGAGTCTAGGCTGGTCAGAAGCAGATCCAATATTATCATCAATCTGATCGTTATTGCACAGTTGGAGCAGACTTTACTGCCTTGGCTGTATCTGGTTATAATAAAATGTGAGGCGAGGTTTATGTGTCTAAGCTATAAATGCTGTAGGAGCAGACTCCTTGGCACATTGTACAGGTGCAGCATACTCTGGTGTAATTACACAGGTGGAGCAGACTCTGATGTCTTTACTCTGGTGTCTTTGTACAGGTGGAGTAGACTTGGGTATCTTTGTAGAGGTGGAGCAGATTGGTGTCTTTGTACATGAGGAGCAGACTCTGGTGTCTTTGTACAAGTGGTACAGACTCTGGTGTCTTTGTACAGGTGGAGCAGATTCTGGTGTCTGTACAAGTGGAGCAGATTGGTGTCTTTGTACAGATGGAGCAGACTCTGGTATCTTTGTACAAGTGGAGAAGACTTTGGTGTCTTTGTACATGTGGAGCAGACTCTGGTGTATTTGTACAGGTGGAGCAGACTCTGGTGTCTGTGTACAGGTGGAGCAGACTCTGGTGTCTTTGTACAGGTGGAGCAGACTCTGTTGTCTGTATACAGGTGGAGCAGACTCTGGTGTCTTTGTACAGGTGGAGCAGACTCTGGTATCTGTATAGGTGGAGCAGACTGGTGTTTTGTACAGGTGGAGCAGACTCTGGTGTCTGTGTACAGGTGGAGCAGACTCTGGTGTCTGTACAGGAGGAGCAGACTGGTGTTTTTGTAGAGGTGGAGCACACTCTGGTGTTTTCGTACAGGTGGAGCAGACTCTAGTGTCTGTACAGGTGGAGCAGACTCTGGTGTCTGTGTAGAGGTGGAGCAGACTCTGGTGTCTTTGTAGAGGTGGAGCAGACGCTGGTGTCTTTGTACAGGTGGAGCAGACTCTGGTGTTTTTGTAGAGGTGGAACAGACTCTGGTGTCTGTACAGGTGGAGCAGACTCTGGTGTCTGTGTAGAGGTGGAGCAGACTCTGGTGTCTTTGTAGAGGTGGAGCAGACTCGGGTGTCTTTGTAGAGGTGGAGCAGACTCTGGTGTCTTTGTAGAGGTGGAGCAGACTCTGGTGTCTTTGTAGAGGTGGAGCAGACTCTGGTGTCTTTGTACAGGTGGAGCAGACTCTGGTGATTTTGTAGAGGCGGAACAGACTCTGGTGTCTGTACAGGTGGAGCAGACTCTGGTGTCTGTGTAGAAGTGGAGCAGACTGGTGTCTTTGTAGAGGTGGAGCAGACTCTGGTGTATTTGTAGAGGTGGAGCAGACTCAGGTGTCTTTGTAGAGGTGGAGCAGACTCTGGTGTCTTTGTAGAGGTGGAGAAGACTCTGGTGTCTGTACAGGTGGAACAGACTCTGGTGTCTGTACAGGTGGAGCAGACTCTGGTGTCTGTGTAGAGGTGGAGCAGACTATAGTGTCTTTGTACAGGTGGAGCAGACTATAGTGTCTTTGTACAGGTTGAGCAGACTCTGGTATCTTTGTACAGGTGGAGCAGACTATAGTGTCTTTGTACAGGTTGAGCAGACTCTGGTATCTTTGTACAGGTGGAGCAGACTATAGTGTCTTTGTACAGGTTGAGCAGACTCTGGTGTCTTTGTACAGGTGGAGCAGACTCTGGTGTCTGTACAGGTGGAGCAGACTCTGGTGTCTGTACAGGTGGAATAGACTCTGGTATCTGTACAGGTTGAGCAGACTATAGTGTCTTTGTACAGGTTGAGTAGACTCTGGTGTCTTTGTACAGGTGGAGCAGACTCTGGTGTCTGTGTACACGTGGAGCAGAGGAGCAGACTCTGGTGTCTGTGTACAGGTGGAGCAGACTTTGGTGTCCTGTCAGTGTCTTTTATCAGGCTGTCACATTCATGTTCCCGTTTTGTGCATCAGACAATTGGAGAACTGATCCCGACAGAATTAGAAAAGATTTTTTTTCCCTCTATTTTTTCTTCTTCTCCTTTGATGAAGCGGTGAGCCTTGATTCCTCGGCAGCTCGGAGGCTGGAGGTGGGCAGTGATTTTCTTGTACAGCCGTGTCTGATGTCGCTGCAATGTGATATTATATCCATGTGTTACCATAGCAGCTCTATTCACAACGCTCAAGAGGGAGGATGCAACAATGGCCGCCAGGGATCGGAACGGAGCCGGAACAATGAGGGTAGACGCCACAAGATCATACTGTGTAACATCATCAACATGGTGTCTCCATGCCCCATTCCTCCCCTCATATCATGGCACTTCCCATCTCTAACATACAAAAAAAAATGTTTCAGAATTGGAAACAAAACATGAATGGGACTAACACAACAAGCTAACAACCCCAGGGTCAACATACACAGTGCGACTATTAACACGACTACTATGACTAATAAGGCCAAGGATCAGCCAATCAATTAGCCCTAAGCAAAGGGGGGCATAGGTCATGTGTCTAGTGTATTACTATGAGTAGGGTGGGGTATATATGTATATAGTCTATTACTATGAGGAGGGTGGGGTATATATGTATATAGTCTATTACTATGAGGAGGGTAAGGTATATGTGTATATAGTATATTCCTATGTGGAGAGTGGGGTATATGTGTATATAGTGTATTACTATGTGGAGAGTGGGGTATATATGTATATAGTCTATTACTATGAGGAGGGTAAGGTATATGTGTATATAGTATATTCCTATGTGGAGAGTGGGGTATATGTGTATATAGTGTATTACTATGTGCAGAGTGGGTTATATGTGTATATAGTGTATTACTATGTGGAGAGTGGGGTATATGTGTATATAGTGTATTACTATGTGGAGAGTGGGGTATATATGTATATAGTGTATTACTATGTGGAGAGTGGGATATATGTGTATATAGTATATTCCTATGTGCAGAGTGGGGTATATGTGTATATAGCGTATTACTATGTGCAGAGTTGGGTATATGTGTATATAGTGTATTACTATAAGGAGGGTAATGTATATGTGTATATAGTGTATTACTATGTGGAGAGAGGGGTATATATGTATATAGTCTATTAATATGAGGAGGGTAAGCAGGGGCGTAGCTAGGATTCACGGGGCCCCATAGCAAAAATTTTTAAGGCCCCCCCCCCATATTTTTCGCTTTATAGGACGCGCCTTTTGATCAGACGCACCCCTGATTTTAGGGGGGAAAATAGAAAAAAAAAATTTTGCTTATTGTCACAGTTTGGAGATAGCAGCAGTGTGATTGGTACCAATCCCCATATAGTGCCCCACATAGTAGCCAATCCCCCCATATAGTGCCCCACATAGTAGCCAATCCCCCCATATATGCCCCACATAGTAGCCAATACCCCCATATATGCCCCACATAGTAGCCAATGCCCCCATATAGTGCCTCACATAGTAGCCAATACCCCCACATAGTAGCCAATGCCCCCATATATGCCCCACATAGTAGCCAATGCCCCCATATAGTGCCTCACATAGTAGCCAATGCCCCCATATAGTGCCCCCCATATAGTAGCCAATGCCCCCACATAGTAGCCAATACCCCCACATAGTAGCCAATGCCCCCATATAGTGCCCCCCATATAGTAGCCAATGCCCCCATATAGTAGCCAATGCCCCCATATAGTGCCCCCCATATAGTAGCCAATGCCCCCATATAGTGCCCCCCATATAGTAGCCAATCCCCCCATATAGTGCCCCACATAGTAGCCAATGCCCCCATATAGTGCCCCACATAGTAGCCAATGCCCCCATATAGTGCCTCACATAGTAGCCAATGCCCACATATAGTGCCCCCCATATAGTAGCCAATACCCCCACATAGTAGCCAATGCCCCCATATAGTAGCCAATGCCCCCATATAGTGCCCCCCATATAGTAGCCAATGCCCCCATATAGTGCCCCCCATATAGTAGCCAATGCCCCCATACAGTAGCCAATGCCGCCATATAGTAGCCAATACCCCCACATAGTAGCCAATGCCCCTATATAGTGCCCCCCATATAGTAGCCAATGCCCCCATACAGTAGCCAATGCCGCCATATAGTAGCCAATACCCCCACATAGTAGCCAATGCCCCCATATAGTGTCCCCCATATAGTAGCCAATGCCCCCATACAGTAGCCAATGCCGCCATATAGTAGCCAATGCCCCCATACAGTGCCCCCATAGAAGACAGTGCCCCCATAGTAGCCAATGCCCCCAGACAGTAGCCAATGCCCCATATAGTGCCCCCATAGTAGCCCCCCTGCGACCAGAAAAACAACAAACAGGCTACTCACCTGTCCGCCGGCCCCAGCAGCTCCTCTCCCGACACTCCGGTCTCCCGTCATCCTCATCTGCCGCTGCAGAACACTTCCGGGACACAGGCAGCGTCTCTGTACCCCGCTGCCTGTGCCGGAGGATGACGGGAGACCGGAGTGTCGGGAGAGGAGCTGCTGGGGCCGGCGGACAGGTGAGTAGGACAGCGATCCCCTCCGTCCGCCCAGCCCGCCACCTCCATCGCCGCCTAGCCGATCAGGAGCCCAGGAAAGTGCTGCTCATTGCACTTTTCCGGGCTTCTGATCGGCTCAGCTGAGCGGCGATAGAAGGGGCGGGCGGAGGGATGGCTCAGGGCCGCTCACTATGCATATGCATAGTGAGCGGCAATACAGGGGGCGGGGGCATGTTTTAACGCGGGGGCCCGGGCCCCCTGAACCCCCGGGCCCCATAGCGACGGCGTACCCTGCCCCCATGGTAGCTACGCCAGTGAGGGTAAGGTATATGTGTATATAGTATATTCCTATGTGGAGAGTGGGGTATATGTGTATATAGTGTATTACTATGTGGAGAGTGGGGTATATGTGTATATAGTGTATTACTATGTGGAGAGTGGGGTATATGTGTATATAGTGTATTACTATGTGCAGAGTGGGGTATATGTGTATATAGTGTATTACTATGTGGAGAGTGGGGTATATGTGTATATAGTGTATTACTATGTGGAGAGTGGGGTATATGTGTATATAGTGTATTACTATGTGGAGAGTGGGGTATATGTGTATATAGTGTATTACTATGTGGAGAGTGGGGTATATGTGTATATAGTGTATTACTATGTGCAGAGTGGGGTATATGTGTATATAGTGTATTACTATGTGGAGAGTGGGGTATATGTGTATATAGTGTATTACTATGTGCAGAGTGGGGTATATGTGTATATAGTGTATTACTATGTGCAGAGTGGGGTATATGTGTATATAGTGTATTACTATGTGCAGAGTGGGGTATATGTGTATATAGTGTATTACTATGTGCAGAGTGGGGTATATGTGTATATAGTGTATTACTATGTGCAGAGTGGGGTATATGTGTATATAGTGTATTACTATAAGGAGGGTAATGTATATGTGTATATAGTATATTCCTATGTGGAGAGTGGGGTATACAGTATGTGTGTATATAGTGTATTACTATGAGGAGGGTGGTGTGTAGGATATATTTGTCTTTCCTGTCCCTCTTCCTCCTCTCACACAGATGATCTGGAGGAAATATTTCCATTATCCTTCATTCTACAAATAATTCCCTATATATTGATGTGTGTACTATTACGGAATGCAGGGACCCTATAAACCCAAGGAAATAACAATCGTTTAGCCTTGGCTTCCTTAAGGTTTCCTCCACAGAGGGTTTTTCCACTCTTCAATGCAAGGGGGATGATTTTGTGAGCATCATTTTCCATAGCTTTTGTCTGGACATGACCTGTATTTAATTGTGTAAACAATGTATAAATAAGTAAGAAATAATACATACATAATCCTGGGATTTAAATAAAGCTGTGGCTGTTCTGACACCCAAAAAGTGTTTTGTGCCTTTTTTCGCAATCTGTTTATTGTAGTTGGAGACAAGGGTCCATCCCAAATGCTGGTGACTGTCCTCCACAACAACGTCAGGTCATAGTTCTCCTGAAATCCTCTGTGCTGCTGTGAATGATGCATTAAGGATGCCTTATATGTCAGATTGCAGGGGATCCTCACTTTCTGCTTCTCCATCCTCCGGCAGTGAGAGGGTGCTCAGCAGATTCCCGAGTTTTCGCTCTTTTACCAGTCGTCTCTCGGCTTTTCAGGTCTGTGCATTATGTAAATGACGGGAACATGGGTCTCTGACTATTTGAGTTTTTACTGTCTATTCTATTAAATGTAAAAATGTAACATTAAAATTACAGCAGCCGCCTCCCACACCTCAGCCGGGGGGCGTAGAATGATATTTATATAATGTGTATATAAGGCACAGGGCTGTAACCATTGGGATCATACAACAATCAGAACCGACAGGTGTAGCAGAGCTGAGCTATCCACTGCAGCCGAGCTACATCTGCCAGTGCAGCACAGCTTGTCAGTGTAGCAGTAGTGAGTTTGCAGTTCAGTACAGATGAGTTTGCCAAGGCATGAGGCCGCACAATATGAAATTAAGAAGAACAATGGTGCAAGTAATAAGCATCACATTAATCATGTTCCACAACATGTGACATTACAGGTACTCATTGATTCTAATATTCCGTGGGGGAATTTAGCATCTGGGCAGTTTTGGGTTATTTTTCTTGCAAGTGTCGATTATTGGTTCAAAAAGCCAAAAATACTCCCTTATCCCAGAAAAACAGCTTCAAAGCCTTGGCCACCAGGTGTCTCACTTTCCAATAATCCACTGCCTGTTATTAGGGAAAGTCTGTCTCTAGTAACAGCCTCGGTAAGACGGTTTACAAGTGGGGGTGGGGCTTAGTATGTGCTCTATGCAGAAGAGGGGAAGCCAAAGAGAGAGAGAAACCTTGGCTATGTACTTACAAGCTGTGACCTTCAGAATGTCCTGCACTGTCTATACACGGTGAACCCTTCCTGCTTATCGCTAAGGAAGCAGCAGCGGTTATTGTTACCAATTACTTGTTTGCTGCTGCTGTTTCTTTCCTTTATGCTCACCAAGCCCCTTGCAAACTCAATGCATCAGTCCTCCAATGCTCCTTCAGGCCATGTTCAGAACTTGTAAGAGACCGGCCGGGTCACGGAAAGGCCAGTCTCAGAAAAGATCGGAACTCCCCACAGCACACTATGGAGCAGATGGCCGCAGCCGCTCAATGAATAGCAGCCGCAGAAAACTGACATGTCAGTTTCTCGCGGCGTCGCTAGGGATCCCAGCCGGAGCGTATACTACTGAATGTGTACACACTCCGTCCGGGATTCCATAAGTGGCAACGTCACGTATATTTTGGCATTCAGCAACAACGGCCATAGTTTTACGAAAATATACGTAGTGTGAACATAGCCTCACAAAAGATCCATAGTTAGTAACATTCAGTATACATCAACCCCCCCCCCTTCCCGCACACAGCAGCCTGTTCAGTGATCAGAGTTAAAGGGGAATTCCACTCAAACAAAACTTCATTTTCTGCCCATGGAGAGTTCCTTCCATAGTTATCTATTCAGTCTCCTTCCCCCAGTTCTGAGCTACTGTTTTCTGCCGAATACAGAAAAATCTGTGTGTTATCTTTTCTCTCCGTCTCTCCCTTCCCCCCCCCCCCTCCCCTTTGAGAAAGCTGACGTAAACAAGTCCCTGGCGGTCTTTATCTGCAATTTTGTAGCAACTTTGTAATGCTTAGAGGGTTAATCACAGTATGTTTATAAGCAACTTGACTTCAGAATAACCCTCCCAGCAATATAGCTGCAAAGTTGCAGATACAGCCTGCCAGGGTGTTGTTTACATTAGCTGTCTCAGAAGGGAGGGGGTAGGAGGAGAAGACAGAGAGAAAGGCTCACACACAGATTTTTCAGTCTTCAGCAGAAAGCAGCATCTGAGAACTGGGGGAAGGAGACTGAATAGATAATAACAAGTATGGAAGAAATTGTTAGTCTCACCATGGGCAGCAACATGGTGAGACTTACCAGAAAACAGAAAAGTTATGGTTTAGCAGAATACCCCTTTAAGAGCATCCCGTTAATGCGTCCCACGCCCTCAAATGTAGAGAGTAGCTGTGCTCCATGCCTTATGCCAATGCCTTAAAGGTTATCCAGAAATAGAAAAAGCTCAGTTACTTTGTTGCAAAAACAGCACCACCCCTGTCCTCAGGTTGTATGTGGTATTACAATTTCGCTCCATTCACTTCAGTGGAACTGAGTTGCAAAACCCACACAGGGGTGTCACTGTTTCTGGAAGAAAGTAGCCATGTTGTTATGTTTTTAAAAGCATGGACAACCCCTTTAAAGGGATTGGTGATGATGGGATTACCTCGGTGTGCCTCACCCATACGCTACTGGAGGACGAGCTCTAGAAGCTTTTAGTTTTACAACATAAACTTATTTTTTAAAAACTACAGTAAGTAAAGTTGCAGCGGATTAGATACAAGGAAGTTGCCACCCGGCTAATGACTATAGTTAGGGAGCGGCATCGGCATCTATCAGAATCTCAGGAGATCTCCTAATAAGCTCCATGTTTTCTCACCTGTCAATGGAATTGACTTAAGACGCTCAATGACAAACACTCAGACACGGAAACCTCCGCTACCTTTGCCTGGTAGCCAGATGGATTAAATCAATCATCTTCTCCGGCAGAGGAAATATTAATGGATGACAATAGACGTCTCACCCACACGTTTCCTTCAGGAGAAGAAACATCTTCATAGCGTGGATATTTATTTGTCGCATCCGCCGCTGACAATTCCGGGAGATATTAATGTCTGGGAGTCTCGGCTTTTATTCGGCACGTTCTCCGCGTTCGGCAGAACCAGGTTAGATAAATGTCACTTTTCACTCGAGTTTATCTTCCGCTATCTCTTTCTTTCTCGGATAATTCTTGGCAAAATAAATGTCCCGGCAGCGCATGCTTAATCTTCCCTGCTTCTCTGTGACAATCATTTGGTGAAGCAAATGTCCGTGTAAAGCTCAGTTTATGTCCCTTGTCTAAAGCTCCTTGTTTTTTTCTTCTTCTTTCCCGGCTGACAGGATGTATGGTGGAAATTTAAAGAACTTTCCATTCCGATGAGTCCTCCGGTTCTTGTCTTCTGCCGAGCGAAAATAGGCAGAAATCCTCCCATCTTCCTAATTTGTGTTGGATATGACGGAAAAAATATGGATGACAACAAGCGATGAGCGACCCTGCTGAATGCTCGGCATTTGGCTCACGGTGTCTGGAGAAGTTGGATGCAGCCCTAGGGAGTCCTGGAGAACATGGATATGATTTAATAGACACCGACCGTTCCGTGACCCAGCCGAGTCATGGAACGGCCGGTGTCAGAGAAGATCATCCCGCTTGGTACTGCAGTACCTGCCGGATGATATTCACTGCTGCTGAATTCAGATGCGGGCGCATCAATGTGTGCCTGCATCCGAATTCCCCGCTGCACATAGTGGAGCGTGCCGCAGAAAACTGACATACACTAGCACTTCATAAATTCTGTAGTAATCACGGCCGTTTTTGCAAATCGGCAACAACGGCCATGATTATTACGAAACTTACGTAGTGTGAACATAGCCTATGGCTGTATCCATGCTTTCCAGGCAGCAGAAGCCAAATGCTGAACATTTGGCAGGGTCAATCAGCACTAACGACAACCAATATGGTGGCCAAGACAAGGAGCTATCCTTGACCCGTGAAAAATGAGTAATGAGGCTCGTGTTGAGCGAGCACTAAAATGCTTGAGTGCTTGTTACTCAATGCTCCAGTGCTAAACTTGAGTAAGGGCCCCAATGAAATCAATGGGAGACTCAAGCATTTAAGTAGGTTCCCCTCCTGCTCGGTAGAGGTGAGGTGCCTGGTTCAATGAGCGTATACCGCCGGAGTTCTAATGGGTTGGGCAGTAAGGTATTGCATTTTTCGTTCTGATTTTTGTATCTTTCGTCCCTTGATGGGATGTGTAAACGAAATATACAAAAATTAGCACGGGAAAATGCAATACCTTACTGCAAGACACATTAGAACTCCGGGGGTATGCCGCTTTGTTTTGTCTCGCAGTAGCTCGACCACCCCGATGCTTGACCGAGCACTATTCTTGACCGAGGATACTTGCTCAGAACTAATAGAGGCAACAAAACCCTCCACCATGTCTATGGCACACTGGTAGATGACTCTGGAGTGGGAGTTTATGGACAATACTGCTCCCTTGTCCCATGAATGGTGGTTGTAGTGTTGTGTTAAGGGTGAGAAGGGCTCATGGTTTCTGATCTGGGAAAGATTTCGCTTAAAGGAGTTATCTCCATCTTTAATGTGGATATTCATCTGATTCACTGAGACCACCACCAATCATGAGAAGTCAAAAGACCCTGAGTGAACGTAGCACCAACATGCATGCTCGGCCACCACCGCTCTCACTGCCAATGGGACCTCTTACCATAGTACTAGGTAGTGCCCCCATAGAGAATGACTGGAGCCATGGCCAATCCTGCGCACTGACACTTAATCCAGTTGACCTCCATTCTCATAACTAGTGGGGGTCTTGGAAGTTGGACTTCCCCAATGACTTATAGAGCTTGGAAATGGGCTATCTTTTATATACTAGAATAACTACATTAACAGGGTTATGCAGTATTAGAAAAAGATGTCCGCTTTCTTCCAGAGACAGCACTGCCCTTGTCTCCAGTTTGGGTGCAGGTTTTGTAACTCAATTCCATTGAAGTGAATGGGGCTTATTAGCAAACCACTGAACTGGAGACATGAGCGGTGCTGGCTCGGGAAGAAAGTGGCCATGTTTTTCTAACACTGGAGAACCCCTTTAAGGAAAAAGGGGAGAAAACACTTTATACTGATGTAAAACCGACCTCTAAATATGGCTTTACACATAAGACAGCTGTCAGCTCGACTCCACAACACCTCCATATACACATGTACACCCAGTATACCTGAGCATGCATGTGTCTGAATGGGGAAGGGAGCAGACACAATAGATGGGTGTTCAATCTTGCAAAAATCCGGCAATTGAATCACCCCATATGTAATGTGTATGGTACCATAAATACTGTAATATACAGAGAAGTAATATGTCTATAGGGATACAGAGGGGCAGTCACACCTGAGCCCTGATGACTGAGGAGTGCCTAGGGATGGAGGAAGTTTGTATCCAATATCCAATAACAGGTAATAGGTGGAAGGAGACAAATAGTCCTGTATTGCTGATACCTGAACATGGAAATGGTCCTTGTGGGTGTAAGAAATGACGCTATGTGTAATGTGATCATAGTGGTAGGGGACTGTCGGATCATTTAATCATCCAGCCTCCTCCTTCAGCCTAAGATACAAACAAACATTATGGCATCTGCAAATCCTCCGTATGTCCAACAGAAATCAGGTGTACTGTCCCTTTAAATCAGGGTACTGTCCCTTTAAATTTGACTTTTTAATAACAAAAACAAAAAATAGTTTGCTTTCCATTCAGCTCATAAGTTAGGAGTGCGGATCTTTGGACTTTATCTAATGTCGGGCAAATAACTTTACTAAATGCTTGTGTGGTTTTATTATTACACCGGTGACAGTATATTCCTGCTTTTACGGCTTTTCCACTGCTCACTAACCACTAATTGAAATAATTTTCCAGCAGAGCACGTCTGTTATTGTTTAAAATCTACGCCGCTCCCGATGTATATTAATAAAGATTTTATTTCCTGCACCGCTCCAGCAGGACTTATGGCCGCCACCTTCTCATCGCGTCTGCGATACTTTACTATCAGATGTTTATGGGAGATATGGAGATTGTCTACTATGGATACAAATACCAAGAAGCATCATCATCATTTTTTTAAGCATGTGTGCAGCGTTCCTTGGACTGTCAGAGTGGTGCGCAGTATTACTGGCACTATCAGAGCCATGTGTGGCATTCCTGGCACTGTCAGAGCGGTGCGCGGCAATCCTGGTGCTGTCAGAGCCTCTCCCACCGCTGTGCACTATGCAAAAAAAAAATTATGAGTTACTATGGCATGACAGGTACAGAATAGGAAGGTAGAGGGAAGCATAAGACAGGAAAGTTTATGGAGGGAAGCATTCACGTCACTGCTGAACTGACCGTCCATGACACACATACCGCCATCATACAGCTGCGGCCTAGTATACTGGCTCTTTTATGGCAGAAAGAATATGTGAATTCCAGAACTGTATTAACTGTGCCATGGGCCCTGGGCTATTCAAAGAACTTTACCTCATATGCTATATCAACAGTTCACCTTAACCACCACACTTTCCAACAAATTCCCACTATAGTGCCCAACAATGTTAATTCCCCCAATAGTGTCCACTGGCCGGAAGAAGCGCTCAGCGCTTGAAACAGTTGTCGTCAGTGAGGACGCACCTGCTTCATCCCCTCTACCTTCCTGCACTGCATGAAGTATGAATTAAAGAGAGCGGATGTCACAGCAAAATCTGATGAGTGCATGACGCACTCCACCCAGAGTCACGATTGTCCCCAACTGATAAGTGGTGCTTTCCCCAATCCAACCTAC
Source organism: Dendropsophus ebraccatus (assembly GCF_027789765.1). Lineage (NCBI taxonomy): Eukaryota > Metazoa > Chordata > Amphibia > Anura > Hylidae > Dendropsophus > Dendropsophus ebraccatus. The sequence goes on from NC_091464.1 coordinate 94,010,365, forward strand.
TCTATTTTGTTATAGCTACTATAATTCTGCCCTGTATATACAGGAATATAACTACTATAATACTGCTCCTATATACAGGAATATAACTACTATAATACTGCCTCCTATATACAGGAATATAACTACTATAATACTGCTCCTATATACAGGAATATAACTACTATAATACTGCTCCTATATACAGGAATATAACTACTATAATACTGCTCCTATATACAGGAATATAACTACTATAATACTGTCCCCTATATACAGGAATATAACTACTATAATACTGCTCCTATATACAGGAATATAACTACTATAATACTGCTCCTATATACAGGAATATAACTACTATAATACTGCTCCTATATACAGGGATATAACTACTATAATACTGCTCCTATATACAAGAATATAACTACTGTAATACTGCTCCTATATACAGGGATATAACTACTATAATACTGCTCCTATATACAGAAATATACTATAATACTGCTCCTATATACAGGAATATAACTACTACCGGTATAATACGAACTGGAGAGAATGGAACGGCTGCACATCCCATCTATGGCTGATACTAATGCCGCTAGGCCTATATTAAAAATCAACACCAGAGTGTCTGTATATGAATTGATCAAGCCATATTGCCCCGTGTACCACCGCGCAGGTCCTCTGGTCCACACAGGTCCCTACGCTAACTCCACACTGTGTCGGTCAGCGACCGCCAACCCCGCAAAGCGTGCACGTGCAGGGAAGGGAGGCCATGGAACGGCCCTGCAACCCCAATGTCACAGGACCAGACCCAAAAAGCCCCACCAAAACCCAGCCAGCTCCACCGGCGGGGAAGGCTGCCCCCAAACGACACAAGTATGGAGAGGTGCAGCACTCTGTTTCTTCCCTGAACCGCATAACTACTATAATACTGCTCCTATATACAGGACTATAACTACTATAATACTGCTCCTATATACAGGAATATAACTACTATAATACTGCTCCTATATACAGGAATATAACTACTATAATACTGCTCCTATATACAGGAATATAACTACTATAATGCGGTTCAGGGAAGAAACAGAGTGCTGCACCTCACACCTATGGCTGATACTAGTGCCGCTTGGCTAAATAAAAAACACATCAGAATTTTGTGTATGAATTGATCAAGCCATACTGCCCCATGTACCTCGTGCCGGTATCTGATACACATGGGTCCCTACACTAAGTCCACACCGTGCCAGTCAGTGGCCACCAACCCCGCAGGCGTGCACAGCCAGGGAACGGGGGCCATGGGACGGCCCTGCGACCCCCATGCCACAGGACCAGACCCAAAAACACCACACCAGAACCCGGCCAGCACCGCCGGCGGAGAAGGTCGCCCCCAAACAGCACAAGTCTGGATATATATACCATATCCATACTTGTGTCGTTTGGGGGCAGCCTTCCCCGCCGGTGGTGCTGGCTGGGTTTTGGTGGGGCTTTTTGGGTCTGGTCCTGTGACATTGGGGTTGCAGGGCCGTTCCATGGCCTCCCTTCCCTGCATGTGCACGCTTTGCGGGGTTGGCGGTCGCTGACCGACACGGTGTGGAGTTAGCGTAGGGACCCGTGTGGACCAGAGGACCTGCGCGGTGGTACACGGGGCAATATGGCTTGATCAATTCATATACAGACACTCTGGTGTTGATTTTTAATATAGGCCTAGCGGCATTAGTATCAGCCATAGATGGGATGTGCAGCGGTTCCACTCTCTCCAGTTCGTATAACTACTATAATACTGCTCCTATATACAGGAATATAACTACTATAATGCGGTTCAGGGAAGAAAAAGAGTGCTGCACCTCACACCTATGGCTGATACTAGTGCCGCTTGGCTAAATAAAAAACACATCAGAATTTTGTGTATGAATTGATCAAGCCATACTGCCCCATGTACCTCGTGCCGGTATCTGATACACATGGGTCCCTACACTAAGTCCACACCGTGCCAGTCAGTGGCCACCAACCCCGCAGGCGTGCACAGTCAGGGAACGGGGGCCATGGGACGGCTCTGCGACCCCCATGCCACAGGACCAGACCCACAAACACCACACCAGAACCCGACCAGCACCGCCGGCGGAGAAGGTCGCCCCCAAGCAGCACAAGTCTGGATAAGGAATTACACTCACCATAGCTGCAGCAAACAGAATGGGAAAAAACAGGAGGGATTAAAACCGTGTGCACTGCCCCCTATATACAGGAATATAACTACTATAATACTGCCCCCTATATACAGGAATATAACTACTATAATACTGCTCCTATACACAGGAATATAACTACTATAATACTGCCCCCTATATACAGGACTATAACTACTATAATACTGCCTCCTATATACAGTAATATAATACTATAATACTGCTCCTATATACAGGAATATAACTACTATAATCAGGGCTGGATTAAGGTTGGTGGAGGCCCCGAGCAACAATTTTGATGGGCACCCCTCATTCTTCCCCCCCCAATAAAAAACAAAAAAAACTATACAGATCTATACAGATGGCTGATTACTGTAGGGGACTTAGGCCCTACTCCTGATTGCTCCTGGCTGTATGGCTCAGCACCCTTCTCTGTTATGCATATGATGGTCACTAGAGGCTGCAGTGCAGAGGAAGATGCCAGGCCTAGAGACAAGAGCAGGGAGGGCTGAGTATCAGAGTGTGTTCTCACATTGTGTTTGTGTTAATAATACAGTGTGAGAACCCAGCAGTTTCTGTGCGCTCTTGCCCACTGTGTAAGGGCAGTATTACATGGCCCCATAGCCTGGGTAAGCGTTTTGCTCGATTGGCACTCGCTTACAGAGCCTATAAGGATCGATTATTTCCTTGCTGGATGGACATCAGACACTGGTCCCACATCACTATTACACGTAGAGATACACAGCCAGTGGCCAATGATTTTTTCAACATATTGAAAGACTTCGTTCAGCTCATGATCGGTTTCTTGACTGGTCCCATCTGCAGTCCCCAATCATATACACTAGCTGAACCAGTAAAGAGCACCCATCCAGAACTGAATAGTTTGGTTTGGGGGGGGGGGGAAGGGGTGTCTGTAGATCACTATAAATCCACAAGCCTGAACCCGGAACCCTGCTTCCGGCTTTAGGCTGGTGGAGGCCCCTAAGTGGTGGAGGCCCCTAGGCACGTGCCCAGGGTGCCCTCCCTTTAATCCAGCCCGGACTATAATACTGCTCCTATATACAGGAAGGTCTACAGCCGGAAGAAGTGTCATGTGACGCGAAAACGTTCACTGCAAGGACGCCGATCTGCACCTCCCTCCCCCATGAGCACCACGATTTTCATGCATTAAAGTATCAAGTTTTTAGCCGGTACGGTGAGTGGTTTTCACTTTTTCTATTGTTGCACACCGTAACATTTGTCTGTTCTCTGGGACGCGCCCTGTTGCTTTAGTCAGATCCGCTTAGCTGTTTCGGTCCTACCCATACCGCTCACCTGCTGATGCACTCCACTGACTGGCGCAACTTGGTGACAACCCTACCTTTCTTTTGTGGCATAACTACTATCATACTGGTATAATTTTTCTCTTAGTATATACAGTTGTTATATTTGTTAGTTTTGCTGTTTTGCGGTTTGATGTCCTATCATGTCATGGCGGCGTTGGCAGTGGCGGAGTTGGCGGTACACATGCTCAGTATATCTGGGCTTCTTAGCTCTTCTCCTCCCTATTACAGCAGCATCTGTTTCTCAGTCCTGGTGGATGGAGCCGGGATGAGTTATAGACGTGTTATTTGAGAAGTTATTATTATAATTTGCAGGTTTGCTATTTTATCGCACATTCAGAGCCACAAATCTCCCGCTTCATCTGCTGAGAAATTGCATTGACTCCGACTGTCGCCCTGAATTAACTGCTAAACCCCTCGTAGATTATTCCGCTTTAGATACTGAATAGTGCCCGCTCTTTCATGGTTACGTCGGCATGTCACCTGCAGGGGCGGATTACCCTTACTATAGGCCCATGGCCGGCGTTAGGGGGGGGCAAGCAGGGCAAATGCCCAGGGCCCCCATCCCCCAGGGACCCCCTCCCGCAGTTCCAGTAGGAGAGGAGAGCACAGACAGCGTCCTGCAGCGTCTGGCAGTGATCCCCGGCTGCTGCCATCAGGGGTCACGCAGAGGCTGCAGGACGCTGCTTGGTGTCTGCTCCGTGTGTGTAGCTCCCCCTCCCCCTCCCTCCAGCTCCTCTTACTGCACGTGACTTCCTGCTCTGGTGTGGAGCTGTCGGGACGATGGAGGAGAGGGCTGCCGGGTGAGGATGACAGCCTGCTGCTGCTGCAAGGTACATGAGGGGGATGTACCACTACACCCAGCATGCTAGAGGGGGTAAGTATACTGTACATGTAGTGTGTAATGTGTATGAATGTAAGTGTGTGTTACATGTCCTGTGTATAGTGTGTGGACTGGATGGTTTGTATCTGTATAATGTGTTTTCATGGATGTGTGTGTGTGTGTATATATATATATATATATATATATATATATAATGGTGTGTGTGTGTGTATATATATATATATATATATAGCTGTTTGTGATTGGGTGAATAAATCCTCACTATACACTACTGGAGTGCCGTCCTCGTGTTCAATTTTTTATATATATTATATATATATATATATATAATGGTGTGTGTGTGTGTGTATATATATATATATATATATATATATATAATGGTGTGTGTATATATATATATATATATATATATATATATATATATATATATAATGGTGTGTGTGTATTAGCACTGCTGACTCCAAGTGTTGAGGTGAATAGACTGTATATAGGAGCTGCAGCCATTCTCTGGCCTCATCAGTCCTATGTAATTGCTGCAGGTGACCACTGAGGCCGCTGATTGGCTGCAGCTCCTATGTATATAAGGCAATACGGTGAGAAAAAAAAATAAGGTGGTATTCAGTCCTTAGGTGGTGGTCACTGTATGGTGGTAATATTGGTCTGTATATAGAGTCATTATGTGGCGGTCACTCTTTGGCATTAATATTGGTCTGTATATAGCGTATATATATACACTCATTACTGCCATAGATTGACTACCACATAATGACACTATATACAGACCAATATTACCGCCATACAGTGACCACCACATAATGACTATATACACTATATACAGACCAATAGTACAGCCATAGAGTGATCGCCACATAATATTGGTCTGGATACAGAGTCATTATGCAGTGGTCAATCTATGGCGGTAATATTGGTCTGTATATAGTGTGTATATAGAGTTATGTGGCGGTCACTCTATGGCGGTAATATTGGTCTGTATATAGTGTGTATAGAGAGTTATGTGGCGGTCACTCTATGGCGGTAATATTGGTCTGTATATAGTGTGTATATAGAGTTATGTGGTGGTCACTGTATGGCAGTAATATTGGTCTGTATATAGAGTTATTATGTGGTGGTCAGTCTATGGCGGTAATATTGGTCTGTATATAGAGCCATTATGCGGTGGTCACTCTTTGGCAATAATATTGGTCTGTATAAAGTGTCATTATGCGGTGGTCACTCTTTGGCATTAATATTGGTCGGTATATAGTGTATATATAGTCATTACTGCCATAGATTGACCACCACATAATGATATTGCCAAATTGCCGCCATACAGTGACCACCACATAATGACTCTATATATAAACTATATACAGACCAAAAGTACAGCCATAGAGTTACAGACACATAATATTGGTCTGTATACAGTGTATATAGAGTCATTCATTATACAGTGGTCAGTCTATAGCGGTAATATTGGTCTGTATATAGTGTATATAAAGAGTCATGCGGTGGTCACTCTATGGCGGTAATATTGGTCTGTATATAGTGTATATAAAGTCATTATGGGGCGGTCACTTTATGGTGGTAATATTGGCCTATATATAGTGTGTTTTCTTCAATAACGGTATGGAGGTAATATTTGGTCCTGATTATAGTGATTTTTTTTATTTTATTTTTTTAATGCAATTCATATAAATAGTTCTTGTGTTTACACCACTAGCGGCAGTCCTGGCATGTAGTGGCAGTCCCATAATGTAGCGGCAGTCCCAGAATGTAGCGGCAGTCCTGCCATGTAGGGGCAGTCCTGCCATGTAGGGGCAGTCCCATAATGTAGCGGCAGTCCCGGCATGTAGGGGCAGTCCCGGCATGTAGCGGCAGTCCCGACATGTAGCGGCAGTCCCGACATGTAGCGGCAGTCCCGACATGTAGCGGCAGTCCCGACATGTAGCGGCAGTCCCGACATGTAGCGGCAGACCCATAATGTAGCTGCAGTCCTGACATGTAGCGGCAGTCCTGGCATATAGCGGCAGTCCCGGCATGTAACCTTCTGAACTGAGTAAGGGCCCTAATACATGGAGCGAAAATTGTCCGAATCAGGACGCTATCGCTCTGAGAGGACACTGGGGAACATGATCAGGTAGTATATATCACAGACAAGGCCTGAGGACACCGGGGGACCTTAATCAGGTAGTATATATCTTTATTGTTTACTATATACAGCAAGGATTGCACACACATCACTAATGATATACTGTATATATACACATAGGGGGGGAAATTTATCAAACATGGTGTAAAATGAAACTTGCTCAGTTGCCCCTAGCAACCAATCAGATTCCACCTTTCATTACTCACATTCTAAGTAGGTGGAATCTGATTGGTTGCTAGGGGCAACTGAGCCAATTCTTCTTTACACCAGTTTGATAAATCTCCTCCATAGCTTTTGCTGCATCATAAAAGAGCCATGTAGTAGGCTCTCTAAGCGAGCTCCATTCTACCAGATTGGCGCTCGCTTCTGCGGAATATCAGGCCGTGTAATACGGCCTTAAAAGTGGCCGTATGCTTCCAATAACTGCTGGCTGAACAATCCTTCAGCTGACAATTATCTGTCCCATCCGGTCCCGTCCTCCCCATACACAGAAATTTGGCACATCTGAGTGTTCCTGTGTTCTCTATGAGAGGGGAAAGCCATAGCCATACAGATCTGATGGCGGCTTATCTCTCTGAGAACAAAGAGGTTGGGCGTTGATTTTCCATCAAGCTCGACCCCCAATGTCCACTGATATCATCTGTCAGAGGACTGTCCAGAGAGCCCCATACACCTTACGCTGATGGCCGAACCCACCAGGAGCAACAGGTACCACCAACAAAAGAGTAACATGTATGGGGACCTTAAATTGTTGCTAAAATATTTCAGCATTTGGGGCCCCACCTTTAACTTCGCCCAGGGCCACATCTAGTCTAAAACCGGCCCTGTATAGGCCTCAGGCTGTTCACATAGCCTGGGCCCCCGCACTAGCCTGGTGCTCATAGTACTGGATAGATAATGTCATGATGCCCTCATTTGTGCAAAATTGTGGTAAAAAAAACTGTGATTAGTTTTGCAAATCATGGCAGAAGTGTAGCCAGGAGACAGCACACCACTGAAAGTACAAGTCTTTTTGGGTGGCCATGGGCCCCCCAGGAGCTCAGGGCCCCGGGATACCGCCCATATAGCACCTATTATAATCCACAAAAAAAAACCATCTCATCATTTTGTTGGGAATTAGAAAAACCACTGAGGCAGGTGTCATGGATTTCTGGCGATAGAGGGCACTATTTTACACGAATATTTGCGGATAGAATAAAGGGGTACTTCGACAAAAAGAAAAAAACTTCTTTCAAACTAACTGGTGTCAGAAAGTTATAAAGATTTGCAACTTACTTTAATTAAAAAAAATTTTTAGTCTTCCAGTACTTATCAACTTCTGTATGTCCTGCAGGAAGTGGTGTATTCTCTCTAGTCTGGCCACAGTGCTCTCTGCTGCCACCTCTGTCCATGTCAGGTACTGTCCAGAGCCGGAGAGGTTTTCTGGTTCAATGTTTTTATTAGGTTTTTTAAGAACATATTACAAAAGAGAAAATCTATAAGCACTGACTTTAGTGCCAACAGTTAACATGTTTGTACAACAAGCTAACATATGGGTTAACAAAGACTATAGAAACTATGGGGATTTGCTGCTGCTCTGGGCAGTTCCTGACATGGACAGAGGTGGCAGCAGAGAGCACTGTTACACCACTTTCTGCAGGACATACAGCAGCTGATAAGTACTGGAATACTGGAGATTTTTAAATTGAAGTAAATTGCAACTCTTTATGACTTATCTCAAAGAAAACAACTTCTATAAAATTCCCATTATGGTATAAGCGCTACAGCTCTCACAGTGCACAGCAGCAAAGCTTTTACTGTATGGACCAGTGGTTTGATTACCGGTGGCTGAAGAAGTCAGATGCAGCCCTAATGCTGCCTGGAAAACATGGATATAGACATAGACCATAGGCAGTATCCATGTTTTCCAGGACTCCCAAGGGCCATATCCAACTTCTTCAGCCACGTGAGGTTCGGAAAACCCAAGAGTGCTCAAGGTTCGCTCATCTCTAGTTTTCATGTCTTGAATATGAATCTACAATGTAGAAAATATGAAACAAGTAAACCATAGAATGAAAACCTGTGTCCAAATTCTCATCTGTATAGAGACTTTCATGGTCCTGCTCCTTCCACCATATTGATCCCTATTCTGCTGCTGGTCCTGGTCTGGTCCGTAAGGTGTGCTGACCTGGTTGCTGACCCTGAACCTGTGCTGCCTGCCTTGACTCTCTTGCCTGTATCTTAATACACTACTTTGTGCCCTGCCTATGCATAGCCCCGGGCATTGAGCTATCTTTGTCTGGCCATTTGGTGCCGGCCAGCCATTACCCACACGAGACCACTCTTTGGAAACAACCAAGTCCAGCTTTCACATGATAGAATAGGATAAAGGATGAAAACCTAGAGGCCACATAGACTCTGCTCCTGAGTGCGGCTTAAACCAAACTGGTTGGGCAGAAGAGCAGGTCCATGCCCATTGCCCGCTTATAGGCTGCCATGAGAGCCACGCACCCACTGTTAGGGCCCGGCTCCCGCTGTTGATTGAAAAGCCATGGCATTTCAGTTAGCTGTCAAAGTTGCAGGACGACCATAATAAAGAACTATGTTTAACCCTTTGAGGACCCGGCCCAATATGACCCAGTGCACTGCGCCAATTTTTATTTTTACGTTTTTGTTTTTCCCTCCTCCCCTTCTAAGAGCTCTAGCACTTTCAGTTTTCTATCTACAGGCCATGTAATGGCTTATTTATTACAGGAATAGTTGTACTGTGTAATGGCGTCTTTCATTCTACCATAACATGTATGATGGAATCCCAAATATATTATTTATGAAGATATAAACTGGTGAAATTGTAAAAAAGAATGCAATATGGTAACGTTTGGGGGGTTCCTGTGTCTACGTAATGCACTATATGGTAAAAGTGACATGATACCATTATTCTATAGGTCAGTCCGAACACAACCATATGCAGGTTACACAGATTTTCTGTTATGTATATTTTTTTTATGAAATCCTTTTTTTTTTTTTTTTTGCAAGTAATTGTTATTAAAGTGGCCCTATTGTGACTCTCATAACAGTTTTAGGTTTTCCCCTACGGGGCTGTATGGGGTGTCATTTTTTCCGCCATGATCTCTAGTTTTTATTAATACCATATTTGAGTAGATTGGATGTTTTGATCATTTTTTATAAATTTTTTATATGTATATAATGTAACAAAAAATCCTGGTGCTTTTTTCCCTCTTTTCGTTGACGACATTTACCGTACGGAATGACTCTTGTTATATTTTAATAGATCGGACAATTACGCACACTACTTATTTATATATGTTTTATTTATGTTATGGGATAGGGGGTGATTTTAATCTTTATTGGGGGAGGGGATTTGGGGTATTTTTAAAAAAATGTTTTCCTTTTTTTTACACACTTTAAGTCCCTTTGGGGGACTTTAACATACTATACTTAGATTGCATACACTGATCATTGCTTTGTCATAGGCATAGCATTAATCAGTGTAATAGGCGCTCTGCTCATTGAGCCCGCTTGTGGCAGACTCAATGAACAGAGTGCCGATAGGACTGCACGGAGGAAGGTAAGAGACCTCCAGCAGTCCGTGAAAGCGTTCGGGACCCCTGCAGTTACAATGAGGGGGTCCTGATCGGTAAGTGACAGAAGCAGCTGTTAATGACGCCCAGTCATTAACGGTGAGGGCCCGGCTGCTGAATGTTTCGTAGCACCTTAGTGACCCATGGCGTACAGTTACCTCAAGGGTCGTCTGGTGACAGACATCCATGACGTAACTGTACGTGCAGGGTCGTCTAGGGGTTCATATTTATAAAAGAAAAAATCCATCTGTGTTTCCGTTCTCCCAGCTTGCCGACTATTATGCCGCCACTATTCCAGCCTTAAAGCGACTCTGTACCCACAATCTGACCCCCCCCCCCCCCCAAACTGCTTGTACCTTCGGATAGCTGCTTTAATCCAAGATCTGTCCTGGGGTCCGGTCGGCAGGTGATGCAGTTATTGTCATAAAAAACAACTTTTAAACTGGCAGCCCTGTGCCAAACAGCCGTGGCCTAGATTGTGTATGCATTAGGCTGGCACCACCCCTCTGTCCCTCCTCCCCACCCTCCTCATCATTAGGTATGCTTCAGATTGTCTCCTATTCTTCAGCTGTGTGAGCACAGCATATGGGCTGGATCGTTAAGACACCTGTGCAATGTTCAGACAGGAGAAAATGTTCCAGTAGCATTCCTAATGATGAAGAGGGTGGGGAGGAGGGACGGAGGGGTGGTGCAAAGTTAGGGCACAGATACTCCCCTTGGGCACGGGGCTGCCATTGTTTTTTAGGACAATAACTGCATCACCTGCCAAACGGACCCTAGGACAGATCTTGGATTAAAAGCAGCTATCCGAAGGTACAAGTGGTTTGGGGGGGGGTCAGATGGTGGGTACAGAGTCACTTTAAACAGAAAACATATTAGGGGGTAATCTGGCCAGCTTCCATTCCCTCTCTGTAGGTTTGTCATTTATCAGCGCGCTCCGGATGAATTTTAATGAGGCGATCGGTCTACCCTCATCATTTCTTCATTGTGTCACCCTAAAGCCAGAATTCACCTTTTTTTTATTTCATATTTTTTCTTTTTTTTTTTTTATGAGAAGTCGTTATGATGACACTAAAGGAGAACGTCTGGTGAATTGTCACTTAATTACCTTCCAGTTGTGACCCGTGTTTAACGCAGAAGATTGAAATCAGCATTAATGTGAGCGGGGCCGGAGGAGACGGAACCCCAGGAGACTTGGAGGTCATTATTAATGGCTTGGGAGGAGATAAAGGGATTGCAGCACAAAGGCAAATTAAGATGAAAGTTGAATTTCTCATCACCGGGTGCAGCTGCTGCTACTTCTAAGGAGATGGACTCTAAATCTACCTATGACGGCGGCTCTGCGCGTCTTGTCGAGATACCGGAGCTCAGCCTCAGCACAACATGGTTTAATATAGCTATTCAAGGAGCAAATAATATAACCCTACTGTTACTGACCAAATTCCGTACACCAAGGTCAAAAAATCTATATCCTCCACATAAGAGGGTAAACAATACCACAACACCATGACTATGACATAGCGCCATGTAGACTTCTCCAGAACAGTACTTGTCTTTGCAGAATTAGCTGGGCAAACATATTAAGCTCCTCGCTTCAGCATCACCTCATCTATATACAAACTCTTAATAGTAGCCCCTCTCTAGTAGTTAGGATTCCCTTATAATATTTAGGCCGCTCTTCAGTAGCTCCCCCCCTAGTTTAGCAGTTAGGCCCCTTATAGTAGTTAGGCCCCCTATAGTAGTTAAGCACCTTCATAAAGTGATTAGACCCCCTTCCCATATAGTAGTAAGGTCCTCTCATATAGTATTTAGGCCGATCTTCAGTAGTCCCCCCCCCCCCTCCTAGTTTAGCAGTTGGGCCCCTTATAGTAGTTAGGCCCCTTATAGTAGTTAGGCACCTTCATAAAGAGATTACACCCCCTTCCCGTATTGTAGTAAGGTCTTCTCATATAGTAGAGCCCCCCATATATAGTAGTTAGCCTCCTTATTGAGGTTACCCCTCCCCTAATGTTTATCCCACTTCATATAGTGATTGTTCTCTTTAATGATAAAGCCCCCTTTTAGTAGCAGGGAGCCCCCTTTTAGTAGTTTGGCCTCCCTATAGTAGTTAGGCACACTTTCTATCCTGGTTAGGCCTTACATATAGCCGTTAGCACCCTTTTAGTAGGTTAGGCACCCTCATATACTGGTAGGCCTTCAATATAGTAGTTAGCCCTCCATTTAGTAGGTAGGTCCCTTTATATAGTAGTTACACTACCCCTATATAATAGTTTGCCCCTATTTAGTAGTTAAGACCCCTATATAGGATATAATAAGCCACCCGCAGTAGTGCAGTAGTGTATATTTGCACTGTGTTCCAATACTTTAAGCATTACAGTCATTTGGAATAACTTTTGACTTGTCATCAGATCCAGATATACAGCCAGGGGAAACAGTTTTTAAATGCCCTAGCAATATAAACATTTTTGTAAAATGCCAGAGTACCCCTTTAAGGGGGGTTATCCCAAGATTAAAATAAGATATCTTCTATCGTGTGGACTAGCTGACTGGAAGGAGTCCGACCACTAGAAACTCACTAATCTCAAGAATGGAGGCCAGTCGTCTCACTGAGTAAATGGAGCAACAAAGTGCCAGCTCAGCAGTTGTTTCATGCTCCATTCCTTCTTTAGAGGACTTCTGAACACTGCCATAAAGTGAGCTGGCTATGCTCAGTGGTGCCATAGACAATGGATAGAGTGGTTGTCCACCGTGCTCTGGGCTGCCTCATTCACTTGGGGGATAATTGACCTTCATTCTTATGAAGGCGAGGACCTTTACGGCTTTGGTTTGGCTGCAAACGGAAGAGCACTCACGGCAGAATCCCACGTTGCTGACATACGACACTCGTGGGGAGCATGCAGGAGTTCTGGCACCAACATGGTAGGAGCCTTCACCGGCAATTAGCTGGAAGCTGAACACAGCGGAAGCAGGGGGACCTTTCGGCGAGATGCAACTTCTCCAACCCTTGGCTAGACGTGAGTAATACCTTTGCGCTTTGCAAGTTCAGGCTCCTTAGAGGTAGTAGCACCTCAAGTGTCTAACACAGCATGCTTCTGGAACTCAGGAAACAGGAAAACTTAACAGTACGGCAGCTCAGGAACACAGCTGGCACCTTTCACAGGAACACTGGAGACATAAGACTGACAGAACTGACTGGAGACAAGACTAGTCCCCTATTTATTATCAGATTAAATTTTTTTTTTTTTTTTTTTTTTTAGATTTTTTTATAAGTTTTTATCCAGAGTTTTTTTTTTTTTATAAACTTAGTGAAACTTTTGTGTTTCTATTCATGTGGTGTCTCTCAGCAGTAAAACTTAGTAAAGGTCCTGAGCGTGCGTGCCCTATACACTGACATTTTGAGTCTCTCTATTAGTGCCGTAATATTTTTATACCACGTAGTAAAAGGAGCCGACAGGATGTTTGTTTTCCGGACACTTTCTGTAACATGACATTTATAAGCCCAAGCTCGGGATATTGTTGGGTTTTCCTTTTTTTCTCTCTGCGTAGGCAGTGAGGCCTCCTGTGGCATCCAAGAGAACGGTTACAGGAGGCGTCGTAAAACATATTATATATGGCGCCAGCAAGAAGTATGAAATATCATAAAAGTGCAATGCAGCCCGGACCGGCTACAAACTCAGCTCAGATACAGGAAAAATATTATCTGGAAAGTTTATCCAAAAAGTTAAAAATTATTTTTTTTTTTATTTATACTGTATCTTTTTTTAAAAGTGTAATAGTAATAAAATTTTTTCTATACTGTATATATAATAATATAATTTTGCTTCTATTCTGCAGAGAATGTAATGCACACAGTGACCCCACCAGCAGAATAGTGAGTGCAGCTCTGGAGAGTACTAGCCACTAGAGGGAGCTTCTTCCTGTTTCCTGTTTGTTGCTGTGAGGATCGTTTGGTGTGCTCTGTGCATTTGGAGGGAAGCCTGGACTTTGTTTTCTTTGGGGTGCATCCCCTTCTCCCCAGGAGGGGGGTGCAGGCCCAGGTATGAGCGAGGCGAGGAGAACCCCAACTCCTGCCCACCGAACCAGGTCTGTGGGGGGCAGAGGAATCCAGCGACCAACAGCAGAGGGAACACCATCAGGAGGTCCATCAGAGGTACAAGGGCTGAGGCGGTCCCTGAACCAGAGGTGACAAAGGGTAGCCGCAAGGCTACGACCAGCTGTGGAACTACAAGCACCAGCAGTACTACAGCGACTGTGGAATCATGTCATGACAGTGTGAGCAGTGACACTCCTCCTGGAGCAAGGCTGTCTGCCCAGGGAGATGTGGAGAAAGATTGGGGGGTGCCGCGGTCCCAAGAGACGGGGCAGACCTATGGCCTCCGGATTGCTGCAAGCCTCCATGGGTATGAGGACACCAGGAACCAGCTGTACAAGCTCCAGGAGGAGGTATGTGCTGTAAAAGCATTAATGGACACCGCTGCTAAGCAGCAAAAGGCTGAGTTATCAGCGAAGATAAAATGTCTGAAAGCTGATATCAAAAGGCTAATGAAAAAACGAACTTTTATTCTGGAGAATAGCTGGCCATTTAGAGAAAAACTGCAGAATGATGATCGTTTTGCTGAAATGGAGAGAGAAAAGCGGAGAGGGCTGAGAGGGCTCCAGCCAGAGAGCCGGGTGGAGGAGGAAGGAGACGCTGCGGAGGTACGTGATGTTGAGCCGAATCCACCCGGGGGTCCCCAACAACAGACCCCATACAGTGGGCTCCCTGCAGGGCAAGCAGCATTGTCATCTAGCCGCGGTTCGGGGGATGAAAGCAACACCAGTTACCAGGGAGGGGCGCTGATGGCCCAGATCCAGCTCCTGGAGTCACCAGGGCGCCTCCAGGACTTTGTATTCGGAGAGGAGTTACCAGAGGAGGCGCCTGGGAGAAAGACCAAGGTAAAGACCACCAAGCTTCAGGAGCAGGTAACATTTGTATATTCCCCCCTCCCTGTGCCCCCCGGACTGGCCTCAGGGTCAGCTCACTGTGTGAACCCCATATCTCAGCCCGGCCTGAGTTCTGTTGTGGACTCAGTGCAGGAGAATGGGGAGAGTATGGAGTCTAGTATGGCACTAAGCTCCATCTCTGTTTGCAGTAGCAGAGGTGGAGCAGGTGAGGAACCGGCTGTAAGGTCGGACAGTGATATTGGCCCAGTGGCGGGCAGTGGTAGGAAAGGTGGCCCAGCGGTGGGCAGTAACGTTAAAGGCACTGGTACATCAGCTCGCTCCCTGACGGGAGGGGGGAGCGGGTGTGTGCCGGTGTCAGCTGTGGGAGCTCCGGTGGCTCTTGGCGCTGGGGCTGCTGTTCCTTTGGGGCAGCGGTGTCGTCGCCGAGATGCTGCTGGGGCTAAGATGTCTTCGCCTCCCAAAAGAAAGACTGGACTTAAGCCTTTATTTTGTATTGGTGTTGCTGGACCAGATCGTGCGGAGGAGTCTAGTACTGATGAGGCAGAGGGTACCAGCAGAAATAGGGCAGGGGCTGCCTTTAAACAGTCCAGGCAGGCTGTTCGGTCCTTTCTAAAGGGACCAGTGGCCTGTCCTGTGGAGGTGGCTCCTGTCCTGGTACCCCATGACGCTGATGGTACAAAATCTCTTTCTGTCCCAGAACACACCGGTCCACCCAGTGTGAATGGGGGAATTAATGTTGGGGGGAGGCCAGGAGTGAATGTGGGGAGGAATCTGTCTGGGGCTTTGGAGGGTGGTCGGGGCAGTGTGACATGTGGTATTGGTGTGGGTATGGATTATGTGGAGGAGGGTGGTGAAGGGGCACAGGTTAATGGTGGGAGCATAGGGCCTGGTCCAGTTGCACCCCCAGCGACTGCAGCACCTGTACGCAGCTATGCAAATGTCGCCACTGGGGGAAGTGGGGTGCTTTCCTCGTCCTCGGGCCCTGGGGATGGTGACTTGCATCGACGTGTCCTGCAGGCCTTAAAGAGAGGGGAGAGAACAATCAATGTAGAGGGTAGGGAGGTTGATCTGTCTTTCTTGATAGAAAGGCATGGCCTTGTAGGCTTCCGAGAGGAAAGGGGTAGGGAAACTGTGTGGTCTCCCCCAACAGCCGGGCCGGGCGGTGTCCGAAGGAATGTGGTCCGTCTGAGGTGGAGAGGCAGTGATACATGTCCCCCAAGATCTAAAATTGTTGAGCTCCTGCTGAGGATGAGCTTCAAGGCAGCCGACATCTTTGCCTTGATACATCCCTTTGGTACCCCTGAATTCGATATCAGCTTTGTTCAGCCAGAGGGGCTTGAGCTTTTTTGGTCGAACTATGAGCTGGTAAAGGATGAGCCCGGCTGGCGAGACTTTGCCATTCAGGCGGTGTCTCGCCAAAATAACGTCAAGAGAGTGACCGTTTTAACCCGTAACGAATCACTCTCTTGTATTGACATCATGACGTGGCTTGGCCGGTATGGAGAGGTGGTGGAAGTCCCAAAAAAGAACAGGGACGAATATGGCATCTGGTCAGGGGCTTGGACCTTTATGGTCAAACTTAGGTATTCAGGAAACACCGTTACCCACATACCATCTGCCACCTTCCGAGGAAGGGATCGAATCCAGGTCTTCTACCAGGGTCAGCCTAAGCTCTGTCACAGGTATGGTGACCCCACACATTTCAGTGCTAGGTGCACAGTGATGAAGTGCTCATTGTGTGGGGAAATAGGCCATCTCGCTGCATCCTGTGTGGAGATTAGGTGTCACCTGTGTGGTGACTTAGGTCACCCATTCAGTCGCTGCCCTCGTTCCTTTGCCAACACAGTTGTTACCCCGGTGGAGAAAGGTCGTGAGGAGGACTCTACTGGGGGGGGGGGGGGGGCTGGCGGAGGTGAAGGAGTAAAAGAGCCAAGGAAGAAAAGTAAGCAAAAGATGCCAGCCCAACTGAGGCGTCGGGATAAGCGCCAAAGGGAAAGGGAGATGGGGGAGTCTCAGGAGCCTCGGCCAACTGTGGTGACCTCTGACCTCATTCCTGAGGCCAATCTTACTGCTGAGGCTCTGAGGGACAGCGATCTGGATGAGGAGATTTGGAGGATTCGGAAAGAAGAAGGTGCCATCTCTTCACTGTCCTCCCATGGTGAGAGCGCGGATGAGGATAGTGGGAGATGGGTGGAGCACAAGCTGGGTACTAAAAAGAATAAGAAAAGGGGAGATGTAAGATCTTCTCCCACCCCCCAGATGCCAAAGGAAGGTACAACCATCCTCCCTCTGATTGGTCTCTCAAACCGGTTCCAAACCCTCGAAGATGTTTCCTCCTCAGAGGTGCAGGAGGCACAGGGTGAGGTTCTGGTTGTTGCGGTGACGGAGGGGCCTGCAGGGGACGTCGAATCCTCTCTCCCTGGGGAACGTATTTCCTTTGGGGGGAGGATCTGCCCAGAGTCGGGGGACGAGGAAATTGTAAATAAAGGGGATATGGATACATCCGTTTCACTAAAGAGAGGTAAACCATCGTCAGATGAGGAAGGTGGCGGGCAGGATGGAAAGGATAGTGGGAAAAAGAAAGCCGTCTAACTCAATCACCCATGATGGCGGCACCCTCTCCGTTGACGCTGGCTTCCATTAATGTAGCCAGCATTAAGTCAGATACGGCTAGATTTGCGGCCTATGATTATTTTGCCCACATTAATGCTGACATTTTCTTTTTGCAGGAGACCAGGCTAACAGACATGTCATCTATATTTAAAGCCAGAAGGGAATGGAGGAATGGGCCCTCCTACTGGTCTCTTGCGGCCGAGCCGTATAGCGGGGTGGCTGTACTTTTTGCCGCACTGGTAGAATGCCGACGGGTTATTGAGTTAGAAATGGGGAGGTGCCTGATTCTAGATGTCCACATGAAGGGACAAGAACTTCGCCTTATTAACATCTATGGTCCACAGTCCAAGTGGGATCGGAAGTGTCTCTTTATGAGGATCAAGCCCTATCTTTTTACAAGTCGGCAGGTGGTCTTTGGAGGGGACTTCAATGCTGTCACAAGGCCCCAGGATAGGGGAGGTTCCAGAGACAAGCTGACTTATGATGGCATCGCCCTGAATAGTATAGCTAGTGAGGCTCGCCTGGTGGATGTTCACATCCGGCATACACCAGGCCACGCGGGATTCACCTATCATAGGGGTAGTTGTAGGTCCAGGATAGACAGGTTTTATTTAAAGGAGGAAGCCGTCTCTTCAGCGGTGTCCGTTGTTGAGGTGGAGTTCTCCGACCACTGTTTAATTTTGTTTTCTCTGAATGTTACAGAGACCCCCCGGATGGGTAGAGGCTACTGGAAGCTCAATTCGTCTCTCTTGGAAGAAGCGGAAATAAGACAGTCCTTTGAGGATTTTCTTCAGAGCCAGGTACCATTGCTGGGCCTTTGTAGCAGTAAGTCAGAGTGGTGGGAGATGTTCAAAAAAAGGGTTGCGAGATTCTTCCGCCAGCTCTCGAGCCTCAGGAGTCTGGACAGGTATCGCCTGTACCAGGGCCTAAGGAAGAAACTTGAACGTCTTGTCTCGACTGGAGGTAGTCGTGATGATATCTCCAGAGTGAAAGCCTTGCTACTGAGGTGCCAGTATGATAGACACGCATCTTTGGATTTTGAGAGGGACTATGGGAAGTACCGCTCGCCCGACCCTTACAGAAACTGCAAGATGTCAGTGAATAGTAAAATCGTCTCAGGACTGATTGATAGTACAGGATCCCTGAAAAGGTCCAGATCAGGGATCCTGGAGGTCGTCAGATCCTTTTACTCGCACCTCTTGGGGAGGAAGGATCTAGATCGGGATAGGGCCTCAGCTTTCTTGACTGAAACCGTCCCTGAACCAGGGGTAGACCCCTCTCTTGACGTTTTGACAGAGATGATCCAAGAAGAGGAAGTCAGGGTGGCTATTGATGGTCTTGCCCTCAAGAAGTCACCCGGTCCAGATGGCTTAACATCTGAGTTCTATAAGACCTTTAAGGACTCTTTGGTACCCCTCTTGACTGAGGTATTTAATGAGTGTCTCTCCTCGGGCACTCTGCCGAGGTCAATGAGGAGGTCAGCCTTGATCATCTTGTCAAAGGGTAAAGACCCGTCCCGCATTGAGAATTGGCGTCCCATAGCGCTTCTCAGTGTGGACAGACAGATTCTGGCAAAAGTGCTGTTTAATCGGCTGGTGAAGTTTGCACCCCAGCTCCTTTCGGGGGCCCAGCATTGCTCTGTTCCAGGCCGCAGTACCTTTAGTGCTGTGCTCGGTATCCGGGATGCTGTGGAGCAGGGTAGGGCGGGTCACTGGAAGGGGTACTTGCTGTCCTTGGATCAGGCAAAAGCGTTTGATCGGGTTAACAACGAGTACCTCTGGTCTGTCCTTCTGAGATATGGCCTGCCGGGGGGGTTTGTTGATTGGCTTAAGACCTTGTATGCAGGGGCAGAGAGTTTCCCGCTTGTGAATGGTTGGATTGGCCGCTCTTTTGAGGTTGGGTCTGGTGTCCGTCAGGGTTGCCCTTTGAGCCCACTGTTGTAGTGTTTGCAATTGTTTCATTCCTTAGGAGGATTGATTGTGGACCGTTGACGGGGGTGAGAATGGACCCTGCGGTGCCGGATTCCACTCTGAGGGTGGTAGCGTACGCCGATGATGTCACCATATTTGTCTCCTCGCAAGAGGAGGTCCAGTGTGTGATGTCAGAGGTGGAGCGCTACTCAGAGGCATCTGGGTCCAAGATCAACCAGGATAAGTGTGAGAGTCTCTGGCTGGGAGGTGGAGATCCTGGATTTGATCTCCCGGACACCCTTCCAGAGCCCCAGCAGTCTGCAAAAGTTCTCGCCATCGAATTCGGCCAAGGGGATTACCCCAAACAAAACTGGGACAGCAGGCTTAAGATCGCCGCTCAGAAGGTGGATCAGTGGAAGGGTTGGTCTTTGACCCTCAGGGAAAGGGTTAACCTGATCAAAACTTTCCTGCTCCCTTTGCTGATATATCTGGGCAGTGTTTGCATTTTGCCAGAACCTCTCTGGACTCGGGTCTACAGTGTGTTCTTCCAGCTGTTATGGGGGAATAGACTGAACCTAGTCAAGAGGGAGGTTACTTACCGTACGAGGAGACAAGGTGGGTTGTGTATGTCAACCCCGTGGTGTTCCTGGTGAATACCTTTCTTAAGACCAACATTGCAAACCTCTGGAAAGAGAGGGCTCCTCCGTGGGTATTCTCCTGTAGGGGATGGTTTCGGCCTTTCTTCCAGGAATGGGAGACAGGAGGGCAAGTGAAGGATCTCCGCACACCACATGGGCATCTTCCGGCTTATGCTACCCTGGTTCTGAAGGTCATTCGTCGGTGGGGTTTGGGGATGAAGAGATTAGGACTCTGTCGAGGAAATTCCTTGACAATAGGGTCCTGTCATCCTATTTTCAAAAACCGCTGGCGCTCAAGGATTGCCCAAGCCGGGATCTGGAGGTTGGTTTGGGCCTATTGAATTCCATCAGGATCCCCTTGAAGTTTTGGGACTTGGCTTGGCGCTGCTTTCATGGGAAACTGTATGTGAGGGACAATCTGAAGTGCAGGAGCTCTGAGGATCGGGGATGTCCCCGGGAGGAGTGTGGAGGCATGCTGGAAAGCATGGAGCATTTTCTGCTTCATTGTCCCTTTAATACAGAGGTTTACAACAGGGTGGGCGCTTCCATCGGGTGGCCCAGGTTGGCCCGCCTCTCCTATGCGGAATGGGCCTATGGAGCATTTAGAAACCTTGGTGGCTGGGACCGGAGCACTTTATTCCTAGTCAGCATAGTGGTCAGGTACCACACGTGGAGTGCACGGTGTTTAGTGTCGACGCAGCGTAAAATCCTCCCTGTGGATGAGGTGGTTAGGGGCACAGCGCCCCCTGTGGATGAGGTAATTAGGGGCACAGCGCCCCCTGTGGATGAGGTGATTAGGGGCACAGCGCCCCCTGTGGATGAGGTGGTTAGGGGCACAGCGCCCCCTGTGGATGAGGTGGTTAGGGGCACAGCGCCCCCTGTGGATGAGGTGGTTAGGGGCACAGCGCCCCCTGTGGATGAGGTGGTTAGGGCTCTCTGGAGTACGAGAGGCTGGGGGCTGGTAGGGCCTCTTGTCTTTGGAGGGGCTTTGCCTATAAGGTTCCTTAGCCTGCGTCTCCTCTCCTGGTGGTGGGCTGATGCTGGCACCTTAGTCTTTTGTTTTGTGCTGTAGAGATACTGGAGTATAGGGCTTGCAGGCGCTGAACTTGGGCTTTCGGGCTGTGTGTGGGGCTGAGAAGTCTCATTATTGTTGGGTTTAGTATGTTATATATTTTTTCAAAAGTTTGTGTATTGTGATTGTCTTTGTGATTATCTTTGTATGTTTGTATAAATTGTATATACTGTAAATATTATATATGTTTTGTTTGCACCTGGGGTTCGGGTTTAGTGATAGGTTGGGTGGTGGGTAAAAGGGGGGAGGGGGTTTCTGTGGGACTTTGTTGGGACTTTTATATATATAAAATCCTGGGCTGGTTCATGGACGTCCGTGATCATGTACTGGGGGCATGGGATGCGGGACCAGCTCAGGGCCAAAAAAAAATGTATTGTTTAGTTATAGGTTATTATTTTGCATTGTGTCTTGTTTAGTTTTAGTTTATTTGTGTAATGATGTCTTGTTTAGTTGGTGTTGAGTTGAGTAGAATTATGTCTGTGGTATTAGGTTGTGCACAATGCAACTGGGCCAGGGGGTTCACATTTAGTTATTTATATAGGTGTATAGTATATAGGTGTGTATATAGGTGTGTTTATAGCTGTATAGTATATAGTGGTGTATTGTATATAGTAGTGTATATAGGTGTGTGTATAGGTGTATAGTGTATAGTATATAGTAGTATATATAGGTTTGTATATAGTAGTGTATATAGGTGTGTGTATAGGTGTATAGTATATAGTAGTGTATATATAGGTTTGTATATAGTAGTGTATATAGTTTATTAATATGTTTAGCTAAATAGTTTATATTGTATATATATTGTATATAGGTATATGGGTTGTCTGTGTGGAGGAATGAGTGTGGGGATGGACCGGTGCTTTATGTTATGGTTTCATTTTTCTATTTATTGTTTTTTTTTCTGGTCAGATATGGTGTGTTATTTCTGTATTTATTTATTGTTATGTTTAAAATTTTAATAAAAGAAATACAGGATGTAACTCAGGATCAGTACAGGATCAGTAATGTAATGTATGTACACAGCGACCATCCCAGCAGCAGAATAGTGAGTGCAGCTCTGGAGTATAATACGGTACTTTTCATGCTGTTTATTCCTTGGTGTAGGCTATGAGATGGTTACGCAACTGAATAAACAGGCAGAAGAAGCAAAGTTGCTGTTTATCTTTTTTTTTTCTTCCCAATATGATCATTCCAATTTCTCCTCCTTGAATGAAACAGAATTTTCTATCAGACACTGGCAGACCTGCGCTGGGATTATAGCAGCTCCATCCCGGGTAAGGCTGCTTTCTTCAATAAAGTCTCCGGCACTAGTGTAAGATGTCTTCATATGTTTCCTTACATTCTGTGTAGCCTGCGCCTTGTTTATTTATAAGGTATCTTGTGTATCATATAAGCAGGTATTTACTGATGAGGCCATTATGCAGCTTCCCTTACACTGGTGTCTAGGCAGAGGTCGTGCCTGGGGCTGTGCAGCTCTACAGGCAATAGCAATGCTGCCATCTGCTGGGGATGAGGAGAGATGCACACTACAAACCTCTTTAATCTAATAACACTGGCTCTATGCAACTACTACTCCCATCATAGCTTGGAATTCATGAACACTCAGAGTTGGAGGTCCCAAACACCTGGGGACATTGCAGGTTGCAGAACACTGATATTTAACCCCTTCAAGCCCTGAGCCCTAATAGTATGCACAATGCAAAGGTAAATTACACTACAATATAACTACAGCAGAGCAGAGCAGATGTAATGGAGAATGACTGGGAGGAACCTGTGCCCATCCTGATTGATGTATGTCTGGTCATACAGCATGGAGGCTTCTTAAAGGTTATCCCCCATTGTAAAAGGGCTGCACAGTAGATGTTAAAATTAAAGGGGTACTCCGGCAAAAATCTTTTTCCTTCAAATTAACTGGTTTCAGAAAGTCATATAAGTTTGTCATTTACTTCTATTTAAAAAGTTCCAGTCTTACAGTACTTATTAGCTGCTGTATGTCCTGCAGGAAGTGGTGTATTCTTTCCAGCGTGACACAGTGCTCTCTGCTGCCACCTCTGTCCATGTCAGGAACTGTCCAGAGCAGCAGCAAATCCCCATAGAAAACCTCTCCTACTCTAGACAGTTCCTGACATGGACAGAGGTGGCAGCAGAGAACAGTGTGTCAGACTGGAGAAAATACACCACTTCCTGCAGGACATACAGCAGCTGCTAAGTACTGGAAGGCTTGATATTTTTACATAGAAGCAATTTACAAATCTGTATAACTTTATGACACCAGTTGATTTAAATTTTTTGTTGGAGTTCCCCTTTAAGCCATTAACCCCACAGGACTCGGGGTGGGGGTGGCACTGCATTTCTGGGTGCCCCATAGCTTCTCTGATAACTGTGGCTGGATAATAAGACTTATGTAAGCATAGTGGTGACTAACTACTACACCTACAATGAATATCTGTGCCCAAAAGAAATTATCGCAAATTTACCACCAAAGGTAGTAAAATGTGAAAATGTTTATTAGATATTATCACAACATAACAACATAAAAACAAAGCTTGGGGAGGCAGGAGGCCATATTACTGGGACAAATCCGGACAGTAAGTGCTGGTGCATCATTACAGGTTTACATATTCATTCCTACAGCATAAATGCTTGTGATCAAGTGCAAGTGTAATAAAATGTGATGCTATTGTGGTGTCCCACTAGGGATGTTGCAGTTATATACACCCTTCGCAAAAGTCTGCACTTAATGTGTATTTTGGCGATGAAAGCAATACTAAAGTTCGCCTCTAGATGTCAATGTATTATGTATATGTATATGGAAGCTGCACAGCTGAAGGATTGTAAAGGGTTATTGTTTTTGTGTGTCACCTGACTCTGCAGACCAGTAGGATTTCTGTTCTCTTCTTTCCTATCATTTCCTCTCTTTCTTCTTCTGTTGTACTCTTTACCCACTCACAGCGCACCACACACGCTGCGGAGGAAGTGAGTCACATGGGTGGAGGAGGAGCAAAGGTTTTTTGGTTCTGGATGTTGTGGAGGAGGGACACAAGCTAGATCATTATCCACAGTGATCCTATTTGGGCCCTGGCCCTCTGCCAGGTCCCCGTACCTAAAGTTCAGTCTTAGTTAGTACCCCATAGGGGAAGGAAACAAGACAGCACACTGTTACCAACTTCTTTACAAGTAACTCTACATAGCACTATGCACTCTTAGACTCCTCGTAGGAGAGGACAAGCCAGAAACAACCTTAACCCACGCCGAGGACAAGGAGATTCACAGAGCAGCACAGTATCCACAAAAGAGCCAAAGAGCTAGAAACTGATCCGGACAGAGCAAAGTTGCAGTAAGCCTAGGAACTCTGTCTCGCAGCGCCGGTGTCAGCAGGGAATCCTCAGCATTCCGCTCATCCCAAGTAACAAGGTCTGGGGCCTGTGTCACCCTCATAGGACAGGTCACCCGATACTGGTGGGCATAAAGTGGTGTGAAGACTAAAGTCAAAGGTCAATACACGGGCACAGGTTTTTTTCTTTTACCTCATCCTCCAACACTACCGGCAGAGCACATTACTACAAGGGTTGAGACTCACGGCATCCTCCTCTCTGCTACTCTGCTTCTTATATCACTCAGCACAACTCAACCAACACGACTATCTCCTACACTGCACTTACACTACAGATCTGGTCGCTGTATTGTCAAGTGTTTATTGAGAACTTTGTTGAGTGTTTCAGAGACTTTGACTAAAGGAACCTCGTATTGTTGAACCTGTATTACCTGCTGCATATTTACAGGTAGTAAACCAGATCAACTATATGCAGAGACTCTGATTATTCGTGGAAACTACCGACACAGCACACCATAACCTTGGGACACGTCCCCTTTCTGTGGGAGGCGGGTCCTATTATCCGGGAGACCACTCTGGCCACCTGTGAACACAACATCCCAAGGGACCCAGTAGCAGCCCGGCAGAACACCAACCACAGGGGGAAAGGGTACAACCAACCTTATAAACTAAAAGCAGGTGTACCACCACACCCGTGTGCCCTCCAGGCACTGGCGTCACAAAACTTCCATGCAAGGTCCGGCTCTATCTCGGCCAACCACCACAGTAGTGGCCGACACAACATCTCTGGGGGTACACCACACTATCAGTAAGCTGAACAAATCATACACCATATCTGTATATACTGTAGATGCACATAAGCTAGTGTAGTGCTGTATCAAACCTGGTGTCCCAAAATAATGGCCCCCACCTCACACTCCAACGCTGTTTCGCTCCTGCTTCCTGGTGACTAAGCTCATCTATGACTGCTGTTCAGTGGCGGATTATAATATGGGCGGGTTGGGCGGCCGCCCGGGGCCCGAGGCTCCAGGGGGGCCCATGCTACGCCGCCCACATTATAATCCGCCTCTGCACTCTCTTGTGACTGCAAGCATTTTTTTGCTTGCGGTCGCAAGAGTCCGGCGCATCAGACAGCTCCCCGTGCTCCTGTGGCTGTGACTTCCGGCAGATCTCTCTGATGCGCGCGCTCCCAGGGATAGGACAGGACACCCCCGGCAGCCGCACATCAGACGGGGACAGACCTGGAGGCGAGAGGCTCGACGGGGGAACGGACGGCAGGTGAGTTGTGTTGTGTTTTTTGATTTATCTGCACAGGGGGGGGGGGGGGAGAGGGAAGAGGGGGACCATCTATAAGGGGGGGAAGAGGGGGACCATCTATAAGGGGGGGAGAGGGAAGAGGGGGACCATCTATAAGGGGGGAAAGGAGGACCATCTACAAGGGGGGGGGGGGGGGAAAGGAGGACCATCTACAAGGGGGGGGGGCAGAGGGGGACCATCTATAAGGAGGAGAGGGAAGAGGGGGACCATCTATAAGGGGGGAGAGGGAAGAGGGGGACCATCTATAAGGGGGGGCAGAGGGGGACCATCTATAAGGGGGAGAGGGAAGAGGGGGACCATCTATAAGGGGGAGAGGGAAGAGGGGGCCATCTATAAGGGGGGGAGAGGGAAGAGGGGGACCATCTATAAGGGGGGGGAGAGGGAAGAGGGGGACCATCTATAAGGGGGGGGGGAGGGAAGAGGGGGACCATCTATAAGGGGGGAAGAGGGGGACCATCTATAAGGGGGGAAAGGGAAGAGGGGGACCATCTATAAGGGGGGAGAGGGAAGAGGGGGACCATCTATAAGGGGGGGGGAGAGGGAAGAGGGGGACCATCTATAAGGGGGAGAGATAAGAGGGGGGCCATCTATAAGGGGGGCAGAGGGGGACCATCTATAAGGGGGGGGAGAGGGAAGATGGGGAACATCTATAAGGGGGGGCAGAGGGGGACCATCTATAAGGGTGAGAGATAAGAGGGGGACCATCTATAAGGGGGGCAGAGGGGGACCATCTATAAGGGGGGGGAGAGGGAAGATGGGGACCATCTATAAGGGGGGGGCAGAGGGGGACCATCTATAAGGGGGGAGAGGGAAGAGGGAAGAAGGGGACCATCTATAAGGGGGGGGGGCAGAGGGGGACCATCTATAAGGGGGGAGAGGGAAGAGGGGAACCATCTATAAGGGGGGAGAGGGAAGAGGGGGGACCATCTATAAGGGGGGGGCAGAGGGGGACCATCTATAAGGGGGGAGAGGGAAGAGGGGAACCATCTATAAGGGGGGAGAGGGAAGAAGGGGACCATCTATAAGGGGGGGGGCAGAGGGGGACCATCTATAAGGGGGGAGAGGGAAGAGGGGAACCATCTATAAGGGGGGAGAGGGAAGAGGGGGACCATCTATAAGGGGGGCAGAGGGGGACCATCTATAAGGGGGTGCAGAGGGAAGAGGGGGACCATCTATAAGGGGGGGGGAGGGAAGAGGGGGACCATCTATAAGGGGGGAAGAGGGGAACCATCTATAAGGGGGGAATAGGGAAAAGGGGGACCATCTATAAGGGGAGAATACGGAAGAGGGGGACCATCTATAAGGGGGGAATAGGGAAGAAGGGGACCATCTATAAGGGGGGAACAGGGAGCCAGCTGACATCCTCTGTGCTGCTGTGACCTCCCCTATAGATCAGCACCCTCCTCTCCTGACATCCTCTGTGCTGCTGGGACCCTGCAACTTCCCCTATAAGATCAGCACCCTCCTCTCCTGACATCCTCTGTGCTGCTGGGACCCTGAGACCTCAGCTATAAGATCAGCACCCTCCTCTCCTGACATCCTCTGTGCTGCTCGAACCTCTCCTATAGATCAGCACCCTCCTCTCCTGACATCCTCTGTGCTGCTGTGACCTCCCCTATAGATCAGCCCCCTCCTCTCCTGACATCCTCTGTGCTGCTGGGACCTCTCCTATAGGATTAGCACCCTCCTCTCCTGACATCCTCTGTTCTGCTGTGACCTCCCCTATAGGATTAGCTTCCTCCTCTCCTGACATCCTCTGTGCTGCTGTGACCCTGTGACCTCCCCTATAAGATCAGCCCCCTGCTCTCCTGACAACCTCTGTGCAGCTGTGACCTGGGGGGGGGGGGGGGCGGCAGGTGGCAATATGTTTATTGGGGGCAACAGCGGGTGAACAAGTGACAATATGTTTATTGGGGGCAGTGGAGGGGGGGTGGACAATGCTTACTGGGGGTAGCAGCAAGGGACCAAACATTATGTTTATTGGGGTCAGCGAGAGGGGGGGGGCAGTAGCGCATTATAATGTGGGCGGTTTGGGCGGATTGACTGGGGGGGGGGGCAGGTTGGGTGGACAGCCCGGGACCCAGGGTACATTTAATCCGTCACTGTTTCCTCTATGCCAGAAGGAGACAGTCAGCAGGACAATGCATCATCCACAAGGGCCGGACAGTCATGGATTGACTCCAGGGACTTTCCTGACCGCCACAGTCCCTAGAAACTAATCCTATATATGTCTCCGCAGCACAGTCCCCACCTACTAATCCTATAGAAGTCTCCGGAGCACAGTCCCCAGATACTAATCCTATAGACTTCTCCGGAGCACAGTCCCCAGATACTAATCCTATAGACGTCTCTGGAGCATAGTCCCCAGATACTAATCCTATAGACCTCTCCGGAGCACAGTCCCCAGATACTAATCCTATAGACGTCTACGGAGCACAGTCCCCAGATACTAATCCTATAGACCTCTCCGGAACACAGTCCCCAGATACTAATTCTATAGAAGTCTCCGGAGCACAGTCCCCAGATACTAATCCTATAGAAGTCTCCGGAGCACAGTCCCCAGATACTAATCCTATAGACCTCTCCGGAGCACAGTCCCCAGATACTAATCCTATAGACCTCTCCGGAGCACAGTCCCCAGATACTAATCCTATAGACCTCTCCGGAGCACAGTCCCCAGATACTAATCCTATAGACCTCTCCGGAGCACAGTCCCCAGATACTAATCCTATAGACCTCTCCGGAGCACAGTCCCCAGATACTAATGCTATAGACGTCTTGGGAGCACAGTCCCTATATACTAATCCTATAGACATCTCCGGTGCACAATCCCCAGATACTAATCCTATAGACGTCTCTGGAGCACAGTCCTCAGATACTAATCCTATAGACCTCTCAAGAGCACAGTCCCCAGATACTAATCCTATAGACCTCTCCGGAGTACAGTCCTCAGATACTAATCCTATAGACCTCTCCGGAGCACAGTCCTCAGATACTAATCCTATAGACCTCTCCGGAGCACAGTCCCCAGATACTAATCCTATAGACTTCTCCGGAGCACAGTCCCCAGATACTAATCCTATACACCTCTCCGGAGCACAGTCCCCAGATACTAATCCTATAGACCTCTCCCGAGCACAGTCCCCTCTCACAGCCATTATAAGTGCTATATTCCTTATTAGATACTATCCTTTTTGTTGTAGAATCTCATCAGGGATGGCGAGGGTTAATAGATCGTGGTGCAGTAAGTAGAATTCGTTCCATCTCCTTTACAGTGTAATAAAAGTGAACGTGGAGGCGATGGCTGAAGGCGACTTATTACCGATGCTCACTTATCACAAAATCAATGGCTGTATAATGCGGCTTCTATGTTCGCTCATGGAGCTAAAGAGCCACTGGAGGCCGCGGCGTCCGGGATCCACCGTATTTCACACCTCCATAGAATACGGCAAGGTGGTTCATACTGGGAGATTTATCTATTTCTCAGAGTTTAAAAAATCTGAAAAAGACGTCATGGAAACTGCGGCGGAGGATCGGCACCATGTATCACAGAACTGGGACAAATGGACATAATGTGGTGGTACTGGGACGGGGACTGGTGGGAGTAGCTGATAGGTGGGGTCTTCGCTTTGGACAGTCCCTACTGGTTAGAAGCTGATCACTTGTCCTGATGAGCAAACTTTTGAAAAGTTTGGGTCAGTTCGATCCGGCAAACTTTTGTGAAGTTCAGATTCGGCCGAACCTAAAACAAACCTTGCAAAAACAGCTGAATAATTGCAGCTACAATAGTGGGAGTCTGATAGGGTATAGTTTCCTTTAGTTGCAGTTGCTATTACAATGAAAAAGGTGGAAAACACACATTTGACAGTGGAACCAGCAGCAGTAATAGTAATAGTACTGTACTGGACCCAGTGTGGAGGAGGGGGAGGAGGAGGCAGTAGTAATAGTACTGTACTGGACCCAGTGTGGAGGAGGGGGAGGAGGAGGCAGTAGTAATAGTACTGTACTGGACCCAGTGTGGAGGAGGAGGAGGAGGAGGCAGTAGTAATAGTACTGTACTGGACCCAGTGTGGAGGAGGAGGAGGAGGCAGTAGTAATAGTACTGTACTGGACCCAGTGTGGAGGAGGAGGAGGAGGAGGCAGTAGTAATAGTACTGTACTGGACCCAGTGTGGAGGAGGGTGAGGAGGAGGCAGTAGTAATAGTACTGTATTGGACCCAGTGTGGAGGAGGGGGAGGAGGAGGCAGTAGTAATAGTACTGTACTGGACCCAGTGTGGAGGAGGGGGAGGAGGAGGCAGTAGTAATAGTACTGTACTGGACCCAGTGTGGAGGAGGAGGAGGAGGAGGCAGTAGTAATAGTACTGTACTGGACCCAGTGTGGAGGAGGGTGAGGAGGAGGCAGTAGTAATAGTACTGTATTGGACCCAGTGTGGAGGAGGGGGAGGAGGAGGCAGTAGTAATAGTACTGTACTGGACCCAGTGTGGAGGAGGGGGAGGAGGAGGCAGTAGTAATAGTACTGTACTGGACCCAGTGTGGAGGAGGGGGAGGAGGAGGCAGTAGTAATAGTACTGTACTGGACCCAGTGTGGAGGAGGGGGAGGAGGAGGCAGTAGTAATAGTACTGTACTGGACCCAGTGTGGAGGAGGGGGAGGAGGAGGCAGTAGTAATAGTACTGTATTGGACCCAGTGTGGAGGAGGGGGAGGAGGAGGCAGTAGTAATAGTACTGTATTGGACCCAGTGTGGAGGAGGGGGAGGAGGAAGCAGTAGTAATAGTACTGTACTGGACCCAGTGTGGAGGAGGGGGAGGAGGAGGCAGTAGTAATAGTACTGTACTGGACCCAGTGTGGAGGAGGGGGAGGAGGAGGCAGTAGTAATAGTACTGTATTGGACCCAGTGTGGAGGAGGGGGAGGAGGAAGCAGTAGTAATAGTACTGTACTGGACCCAGTGTGGAGGAGGGGGAGGAGGAGGCAGTAGTAATAGTACTGTATTGGACCCAGTGTGGAGGAGGGGGAGGAGGAGGCAGTAGTAATAGTACTGTACTGGACCCAGTGTGGAGGAGGGGGAGGAGGAGGCAGTAGTAATAGTACTGTACTGGACCCAGTGTGGAGGAGGGGGAGGAGGAGGCAGTAGTAATAGTACTGTACTGGACCCAGTGTGGAGGAGGGGGAGGAGGAGGAGGCAGTAGTAATAGTACTGTATTGGACCCAGTGTGGAGGAGGGGGAGGAGGAAGCAGTAGTAATAGTACTGTACTGGACCCAGTGTGGAGGAGGGGGAGGAGGAGGCAGTAGTAATAGTACTGTACTGGACCCAGTGTGGAGGAGGGGGAGGAGGAGGCAGTAGTAATAGTACTGTACTGGACCCAGTGTGGAGGAGGGGGAGGAGGAGGCAGTAGCACTTGATTGCAAACAGCCCAGTATGGTTAAAAAGAAACTATTTGAGGAGGAGGAGGCAGCACCTGATTGCACCAGTATTATTGAGAACAGACTAGTCATGGAGGAGGAGGATGGTCAGCCTTGCAGTGGTGACCTGGGATTCCTCGCTGATGATGTTGGTTACCGCACTTTCCAGAACAGGAACGAGTGGGATGATGTCCTTGATGCTCACAGAGTCTCGTCCTCTGGGGCCGGGGTTGGGGGGTTGCGATCGGGCGTGCGGGCGGTGCAGGAATTTAAGGGGTCCGGGGCTGTAAGCTGTGGGTGGCCGGCGGCGGCGCAGTGGTTACAGGGGCCGGGTCCCATGCAGGCAGCGGATCCGCGTGTATGGGACCCATTGAGCTTCACAGTACAGGATCTGCAGCCAATTTCGCTGCAAACTCGCAGCATGAAAATCCGCTGCGGACCTGGTAGGTGTGAACGCACCCCAAAGGTCTAACCCTAACAGGAGTGACGTCACACATCTTGATATTCACAGAAAACCAGGATACAGAGATTATAGGAGTAATAATCCCTTGTATCCTAGTGTATTCTGTGAAAAAAGTACAATTTTGCGTCGCTGTTGTTATTTTTAACAGATTCATAACGAACTTTCTCAAAGTTCGGTTCGGTAACGAATCTTGTTCTTAACGGTTCGGTCAGCTCATCCCTACCTGTAACCAACAGAGATCAGCTGTAATCTGTGATGAAACTGGAAAAAAAGTGATCAGCTTCCCTGCAGTGATCAGCTTCCCTGCAGCGCCGCCACAGGAGAAGTGCAGTATCACACCTCGGCCATTCACATCCCATGTGATGCAGGTCAGGATGGGTCCTCCAGAGAGGGAGACACTCTTTTTAACTTCTCTTGTCTCTGGTCTGTGGGAATTCATGAAGCGCACATACAACAATGCGGGAAGTAATAAATTACTAAGAGCGGGATCTCAAGCAATAAATAGATTATAGCTGCCCAGGTGAATCACTTCTATAAAGGGGTCCTCTGCTCCGGATCCTCATCTCTTATCCAGGCTGGAGACAGGTTACTAAGAGGATCTCTTGCTCTGGAGTCCTGTCCTGCATTATACAGACAACCCAACAATGTGAATGGACACCGTGTGGACCCTGTCGCTGAGGGAACAGAGAGGAGGTGCTGGTATATTTTGCCGAAGGAAGTTCTGTCTACCTACAGTGTGACAACTACCTACAGTGGGGCATATACTCCAACCTTTAGAGGAGCACCTGACTATCTATCAGGGGGCAAATACCAACTGGGGCAAATACCTAGTGGGGACATCAGCCATCTACTGGGGGGGGGGGGGCATCTATCCTTAGGGGGGTAGATATATACCTACAGTGGGGAATATACCCTAACCTATAGGGGAGCACCTGACTATCTACTGGGGGACAAATGCCAACTGTGGCAAATACCTAGTGGGGGCATCGGCCATTTACTGGGGGCATCTATCCTTAGGGGGGTAAATATATACCTACTGGGGGAATATACCTACTTGGAGGTACATCTATCTATTGGGGGACAAATACCAACTGAGGCATATACCTAGTGGAACCAGCAGCCATCTACTGGGGGCACATATCTACCTACTGGTGGGAACTATTTCTGGAGGTGTCCCCTGTCTACCTACTGGGGACATATAATAACTAGGGGTACATATCTACCTTTGGGGGGAGGCAGATACCTAACAGGGGCACCTACCTACTTACCTACCTACCGAGATGGGCATTATTACCATTTGTGGAAAAAAGGTAAAGATCATGTTGGAAAAAGTGTAGAGCCCATGATATTTGTCCAAAATATTCTGTGGATATGAGTTGTGGATGAGAGAAGTGATCATGGTGGTCTGGGCTGGCTGGAGAAGAAAATGAAGGAGAATGTCTACAATCAGAGAAGAAGCCCCCTGTGAGTCACTGGATGTAACTGTATGTAGTCACATATATGGTCTGCAGAACCTGTGTATCTACCTCTGTATGGAGTAATATTGATCAATGTATACGGGTTTCTTCAGTAATTGTAAAAACATAATATTCAGACACTATGTTGTTATGCTATGTGGCCATGGTGTGGCGGTATTATTTGTTCCTTGTATAGTGGTAGTATTGGTAATGTCGGCCTATGCTATTAGCAGCTGTGATGGCGTCTATGAGTGTAAGAGGTTTCTGTGATCCGGGCCGGTACACGTGCAGACACAACACTATTGCCCCTGTGATCACTATGATAAAAGCCTCCATCACAATGAGGACGATGGACGAGGAGAAAATAAGATTTCAAATAAGGGAAAAAAAACTTCTGACTTCTGGATATCACTACAGAATGGGTTTTTTTTTATAAATCTTTTTATTCCTATTGGTGCAAGTGTAATAAGAAAAAAATATTATTTTCCGAGATCATTTTTCTGAGCTCCAAACTTTTGCGTTTTGGGAATTTCTTTCAATTAAATTATTTTTTAATTATTGTAGTGAAGAAGAGGAAGAAATCTCATTGTGCAGGAGAAGTCTCCGCATTCACACAGATTCCCCCCAGGAGCCGCCTTATTGGCGTGCCAGCTCATTAACCATAATTATTTCACGAAAAAGAAAAGATGGCGGCGCCGTCCGGTAAGAGGCGGCCACTGAAATCCCGGGCGGAAAATAGTTATTAGAATGGGTTAAGGAAGTTCTATGCTGTAATATAAAGACAGCTTAAAGGGATAGTTCAGCAAAATTCTTTCAAATCAACTGGTGTCAGAAAGTGCCATAGATTTGTAATTTACATCTATTACAAAATCTCAAGTCTTCCAGTACTTATCAGCTGCTGTATGTTCTGCATGAAGTGGTGTATTCTCTCCAGTCTGACACAGTGCTCTCTGCTGCCACTTCTGTCCATGTCAGGAACTGTCCAAAGCAGTAGCAAATCCCCATAGAAAACCTCTCCTGCTCTGCACAGTGCCTGACATGGACAGAGGTGGCAGCAGAGAGCACTGTGTCAGACTGGAGAGAATACACCACTTCCTGCAGGACATACAGCAGCTGATAAGTACTGGAAGACTTGAGATTTTTACATAGAAGTAAATTACAAATCTCTGGCACCAGTTAATTAGATTTTTTTTTTTTTTTTGCTGAACTAGCTTTAATTAAAGTGACTGTACCAGCATTAGAATCAATGGAGCCGCATTATAGTGGGGCAGGGGTTTCTTCCCACTGAGGGCGGGCCGACCTGCCTCAAGTGCCTCACCCCTGGCCGGTGGCCGGGAATAGAACAGCGCTGTACGCGAGAACCGGGCCAAAATTAAAAAAAAAAAACTGCGGCAACGGCGCTGCACTATCCATATGAAAATCTTAAACCAAATGTACTGCTGGTATAAGAATAAGGATAAAGAAATCTACAACTCTCTAATAATGTTTCTTCAAATTCCTCATAATTTCAAGATCTCTTTTACTGTCAATGAATAAGAACATTGAGAGGCAGTAAACGATACACAGCTAGTCTAGACCAGTAATTATATCACCTGTGAAATACTAATGCTGCGCTTACACAAAACAATAATTGGCCCGATCGTACGATTAACGATGTCGGAGTAACGTTTTTTTTTTTCATAACGATCAGAGTTTAGACGGTACGATATATCGTACGGAAATTCCTTTTGCGATCGTTTAAGCCAGGGGTGGGGAACCTTTTCCATGTCGAGGGCCGGTCAGGCATTAATAAAATCATTTGAGGGCCGCATACTGTGCGCGGCAGTTAGTAGCGGGGGTTTGCAGCACCCAGGGCAAGGCAAAGTATTGTTCCCCTAGTGCCCCTGCTATTGTAGTTAACCCCCAGTGATGCCCCTTGTAGTCTAGTTAACCCCCATCAGTCATGTCCCTGGTAGCCTAGTTATTCCCCCCCCATCAGTCATGTCTCTGGTAGCCTAGTTGTCCCCCCCCATCAGTCATGTCCCTGGTAGCCTAGTTGTCTCCCCCATCAGTCATGTCCCTGGTGGCCTAGTTATCCCCCATCAGTCATGTCCCTGGTAGCCTAGTTGTCTCCCCCATCAGTCATGTCCCTGGTGGCCTAGTTATCCCCCCATCAGTCATGTCCCTGGTAGCCTAGTTGTCTCCCCCATCAGTCATGTCCCTGGTGGCCTAGTTATCCCCCCATCAGTCATGTCCCTGGTAGCCTAGTTGTCCCCCCCCATCAGTCATGTCCCTGGTAGCCTAGTTGTCCCCCCCATCAGTCATGTCCCTGGTAGCCTAGTTGTCCCCCCCCATCAGTCATTTCTCTGGTAGCCTAGTTGTCCCCCCCATCAGTCATGTCCCTGGTAGCCTAGTTGTCCCCCCCCCCCCATCAGTCATGTCTCTGGTAGCCTAGTTGTCTCCCCCATCAGTCATGTCCCTGGTGGCCTAGTTATCCCCCCATCAGTCATGTCCCTGGTAGCCTAGTTGTCCCCCCCCATCAGTCATGTCCCTGGTAGCCTAGTTGTCCCCCCCCCATCAGTCATGTCCCTGGTAGCCTAGTTGTCCCCCCCCATCAGTCATTTCTCTGGTAGCCTAGTTGTCCCCCCCATCAGTCATGTCCCTGGTAGCCTAGTTGTCCCCCCCCCCCCCATCAGGCATGTCCCTGGTAGCCTAGTTGTCCCCCCCCATCAGTCATTTCTCTGGTAGCCTAGTTGTCCCCCCCATCAGTCATGTCCCTGGTGGCCTAGTTGTCCCCCCCCCATCAGGCATGTCCCTGGTAGCCTTGTTATTCCCCCCCCCCCATCAGGCATGTCCCTGGTAGCCTAGTTATTCCCCCCCCCCCCCAATCAGGCATGTCCCTGGTAGCCGAGTTATTCCTCCCCCCCCCCCATCAGTCATGTCTCTGGTAGCCTAGTTATTCCCCCCCCCCCATCAGGCATGTCCCTGGTAGCCTAGTTATTCCCCCCCCCCCATCAGGCATGTCCCTGGTAGCCTAGTTATCACCCCCATCAGGCATGTCTCTGGTAGCCTAGTTATTCCCCCCCCCCCCCATCAGGCATGTCCCTGGTAGCCTAGTTATCACCCCCATCAGTCATGTCTCTGGTAGCCTAGTTATTCCCCCCCCCCCCCCCCCCCATCAGGCATGTCCCTGGTAGCCTAGTTATCACCCCCATCAGGCATGTCTCTGGTAGCCTAGTTATTCCCCCCCATCAGGCATGTCCCTGGTAGCCTAGTTGTCCCCCCCATCAGTCATGTCCCTGGTAGCCTAGTTATTCCCCCCCCCATCAGGCATGTCCCTGGTAGCCTAGTTATTCCCCCCCCCTCCCATCAGTCATGTCCCTGGTAGCCTAGTTAACCCCCATCAGGCATGTCCCTGGTAGCCTAGTTGTCCCCCCCCCCCATCAGTTATGTCCCTGGTAGCCTAGTTATTCCCCCCCCCATCAGTCATGTCTCTGGTAGCCTAGTTATTCCCCCCCCCCATCAGGCATGTCCCTGGTAGCCTAGTTGTCCCCCCCATCAGTCATGTCCCTGGTAGCCTAGTTATTCCCCCCCCCCCCCCCATCAGGCATGTCCCTGGTAGCCTAGTTATTCCCCCCCATCAGTCATGTCCCTGGTAGCCTAGTTATTCCCCCCCCATCAGGCATGTCCCTGGTAGCCTAGTTGTCCCCCCCATCAGTCATGTCCCTGGTAGCCTAGTTGTCCCCCCCCATCAGTCATGTCCCTGGTAGCCTAGTTGTCCCCCCCCCCCATCAGTCATGTCCCTGGTAGCCTAGTTGTCCCCCCCCATCAGTCATGTCCCTGGTAGCCTAGTTGTCCCCCCCCCCATCAGTCATGTCCCTGGTAGCCTAGTTGTCCCCCCCATCAGTCATGTCCCTGGTAGCCTAGTTGTCCCCCCCCCCCATCAGTCATGTCCCTGGGATCCTAGTTAACCCCCAATTAAAAAATTAAACATCCCGCTCACCTTACCTCCGCTCCCACGCAGCCCATGTCCTCTTCTCTCCCAGGTCCTCTGTGCCGGTCTTCTCCAGCAGGCGGCGCGCGATGAAATGACGTCATCGCGCGCGGCCCGCAGGAGACTGAAGACACGCGCCGCTCTGCTGGGGAAGAAGCCGGCACAGACAGCATCCTCCGGTGTCCGCCAGCTGTCACAGACACCGGAGGATGCGGTGTATGCCGGCTTCTTCCCCAGCAGAGCGGCGAGCATCACAGGGGAGCTGCGGGCCGCGGGCCGCATCGGGAGGTCTCAGGGGCCGGATGCGGCCCGCGGGCCGGAGGTTCCCCACCCCTGGTTTAAGCCTATCTCATACATTGGTTAAATGGCCGTGGCGAACGACTGTTTACACAGAACGATCTGCGAATTTGTTGCGAACGATCAACGACGATTTGAGAACCCATTAAAAGATCAATGAACAATTTCTCGCTGATCGTTTGCTGCGTTTACACGTACGATTATTGTTCGAATTTGATCGTTATTGTGCAAATTCGCACGATAATCATTCCGTGTAAACGCAGAATAAGGAAATCCTCAAAACATGACCTGTTGGTGAGGACTGGAATTGAGCTCAGCTGTATCCAGTGTAGACAATGCTCTGTGAGCTCCAGACTAACACACTGTACATAACTAGTCCTGCTCTCAGCTGTATCCAGTGTAGACAATGCTCTGTGAGCTCCAGACTGATACATTGTACATAGCTAGTCCTGCTCTGTACCCAGTGTAGACAATGCTCTGTGAGCTCCAGACTAATACATTGCACATAGCTATTGTACTGTAAGCTACTTCCAGGGGCAGACACAGACAGCTAGTAGCAGTATTGAAGAACAGTAGGAGAGACCCCCTCCCTCCCACAGCAGCAGCAGAGACCCCCTCCCTCCCACAGCAGCAGCAGAGATCCCCTCCCTCCCACAGCAACAGCAGAGACCCCCTCCCTCCCACAGCAGCAGCAGAGATCCCCTCCCTCCCACAGCAACAGCAGAGATCCCCTCCCTCCCACAGCAACAGCAGAGATCCCCTCCCTCCCACAGCAGCAGCAGAGACCCCCTCCCTCCGTCCCACAGCAGCAGCAAAGACCCCCTCCCTCCCACAGCAGCAAAGACCCCCTCCCTCCCTCCCTCCCACAGCAGCAGCAAAGACCCCCTCCCTCCCACAGCAGCAGCAAAGACCCCCTCCCTCCCTCCCACAGCAGCAAAGACCCCCTCCCTCCCTCCCACAGCAGCAGCAAAGACCCCCTCCCTCCCTCCCTCCCACAGCAGCAAAGACCCCCTCCCTCCCTCCCACAGCAGCAAAGACCCCCTCCCTCCCTCCCACAGCAGCAAAGACCCCCTCCCTCCCTCCCACAGCAGCAAAGACCCCCTCCCTCCCTCCCACAGCAGCAAAGACCCCCTCCCTCCCTCCCTCCCACAGCAGCAAAGACCCCCTCCCTCCCTCCCACAGCAGCAAAGACCCCCTCCCTCCCACAGCAGCAGCAGCAGCAAAGACCCCCTCCCTCCCACAGCAGCAGCAAAGACCCCCTCCCTCCCACAGCAGCAGCAGAGACCCCCTCCCTCCCACCCTCCCACAGCAGCAGCAGAGACCCCCTCCCTCCCACCCTCCCACAGCAGCAGCAGAGACCCCCTCCCTCCCACCCTCCCACAGCAGCAGCAGAGACCCCCTCCCTCCCTCCCACAGCAGCAGCAGAAGAGACCCCCTCCCTCCCTCCCACAGCAGCAGCAGAAGAGACCCCCTCCCTCCCTCCCACAGCAGCAGCAGCAGCAGCAGAAGAGACCCCCTCCCTCCCTCCCACAGCAGCAGCAGAAGAGACCCCCTCCCTCCCTCCCACAGCAGCAGCAGAAGAGACCCCCTCCCTCCCTCCCTCCCACAGCAGCAGCAGCAGCAGCAGAAGAGACCCCCTCCCTCCCACAGCACAGCTTCCATCTGGGCTGATTAGATCAAGGAACAGCTGGGTATCCCATCCTCTAATTTGCCCTCCTGCCCCTTGTTCCCTCCCCGCACTGTATAATAGGAAGTTGCAGAACATTTCCTCCTCCTAGAGATGAATCGGAGCCCCTCCATACAGAACAGAGATGTGGCTTTCCCTCCCCGGTGTGGGGCAGAACCTCCGCAGAGCGCTTGGGTTTGCATATTTGCAGGTCACGCAGCACGGCTGGGCAGTAAACCAAGCAGTTTATCTAACAAGTGTTTCAAAGGTTCCTTAAGCATTCCGAGCCTCATTTATCAAGTGCCGCACTAAATTTGCTGGCGCCATTGTCTGCCAAAACATTTAGCCCAGCAAAACTGGATGCAGCTGCATTTAAATATATCCACTAAATTTCCCTGGACCGGCAAATAGTGCAGAGAAAGTCTCCTGTCTGGCCCAGAATCGGGTTTGGATTGGAATTATTTAATTTTTTTATGCAACATTATGGCGATATATAAGACTACAGCATATTCCCTCCCGCACATTGCTGAGCCAGGCACAATACTGGGCGCAGGTACTCCATAACAGCGCCAGCTGAAGTCTAAATCAATGTTATACATATGGCCACTAGGTGTCTCCCTTCCTGTCAAACTGTTGTCCCAGTCCCAGTTAGGGCCAGCCATAATGTGCCCCATGGATCCAGCCATAATATACCCCATGGATCCAGCCATAATATGCCCCATGGATCCAGCCATAATGTGCCCCATGGATCCAGCCATAATGTGCCCCATGGATCCAGCCATAATATGCCCCATGGATCCAGCCATAATGTGCCCCATGGATCCAGCCATAATGTTCTCATGAGCATAAACCCTTAGTGCCAATGATTTGAAAAATTCAAAGGGATTCCATAAACCAGCCACAGTATAACAATGCTAGCACAGTGCAACTATAACAGCCCTTTAAAATTGCAGCACAGCGCTCAGATAACAGTGCCAGCCACAGTGCTCTGATAACAGTCCAATAACAGTGCCAGCCACGGTGCTCTGATAGCAGTCCAATAACAGTGCCAGCCACAGTGCTCCAATAACAGTCCAATAACAGTGCCAGCCACAGTGCTCCGATAGCAGTCCACTAACAGCGCCAGCCACAGTGCTCCGATAACAGTCCAATAACAGTGCCAGCCACAGTGCTCCGATAACAGTCCAATAACAGTGCCAGCCACAGTGCTCCGATAACAGTCTGATAACAGTGCCAGCCACAGTGCTTTGATAACAGTCCAATAACAGTGCCAGCCACAGTGCTCTGATAACAGTCTGATAACAATGCCAGCCACAGTGCTCTGATAACAGTCTGATAACAGTACCAGCCACAGTGCTCCGATAACAGTCCAATAACAGTGCCAGCCACAGTGCTCTGATAACAGTCTGATAACAGTGCCAGCCACAGTGCTCCGATAACAGTCCAATAACAGTACCAGCCACAGTGCTCCGATAACAGTCCAATAACAGTGCCAGCCACAGTGCTCTGATAGCAGTCCAATAACAGTGCCAGCCACAGTGCTCTGATAACAGTCTGATAACAGTGCCAGCCAGAGTGCTCCAATAACAGTCCAATAACAGTGCCAGCCACAGTGCTCCGATAACAGTCCAATAACAGTACCAGCCACAGTGCTCCGATAACAGTCCAATAACAGTGCCAGCCACAGTGCTCTGATAGCAGTCCAATAACAGTGCCAGCCACAGTGCTCCGATAACAGTCCAATAACAGTGCCAGCCACAGTGCTCTCCAATAACAGTACCAGCCACAGTGCTCCGATAACAGTCCAATAACAGTGCCAGCCACAGTGCTCTGATAGCAGTCCAATAACAGTGCCAGCCACAGTGCTCCGATAACAGTCCAATAACAATGCCAGCCACAGTGCTCTGATAACAGTCCAATAACAGTGCCAGCCACAGTGCTCCAATAACAGTCCAATAACAGTGCCAGCCACAGTGCTCTGATAACAGTCTGATAACAGTGCCAGCCACCGTGCTCCGATAACAGTCCAATAACAGTGCCAGCCACGGTGCTCTGATAACAGTCCAATAACAGTGCCAGCCACAGTGCTCCGGTACAATAGTCCAATATAAATGCCAGACACACAGTGCTCCGATAACCGTCCAGTAACAGTGCCAGCCATGGTGCTCCGATAACAGGCCAATATAAATGCCAGCCATGGTGCTCCTATAGGAGTCCAATAACAGTGCTAGCTACGGTGCTTTAATAACAATCCAATAACAGTGCCAGCCACAGTGCTCCTGTGGAGTCCCACCACGAGTCTTGCTATTGGTTACACCCCTCACAAAAGCCTATGCAGTGTCCCAGAACATGCAGACTAGTACTCCTATTATGGCCATTTCTATTGCTGTGTCAATGCCTGTTCTGGTAAGTGTTTGCACTGCAACTGCTGCTGGTTTTCCCCTAGTATTCTCTGGTATTGTGCATTTTCATGTGTATTCTCATGTGTTCCTGTGTATTACAGTGTACAGTGGTATGCAAGGCTGTTGATCACGTGACCTGTAACCATGGTTCCTCCAATGGCCGACTAGCCCTGGCCAGGAGCAACCATGTGACCTCCCACTTCCTGCTGACAAGTTAGTCTTCCCCCTGCTTCCAAGCAAGGAGGTTGTGTGGTTCTATCCTCTCCCACAGGAGAGTGACTAAGTCTGCTGCTATATACCAGTCTTCGGCTGTTTCTGCCTGCTCAAGTGACCGGATTCTTTTCTCTCATCTGGGTGTCATTCCGTTATTTCTCCTCATCGCTGCAAGGATTCACAGCAAGTATTATTCTCAAGCTAATCCACCCAGCACCGCTATTTCTCTCATACTCCTACTCCCATCATCCGGCACGTATTCTCACAGCCTATGCAGCATCACTCCTGCTTTATTTGTCAAAGCCTGCTATATACCCGGTTGCATCCGGACAGAACTGTTGCTACTAGTTACCTCATCTATAATAAAACCGCTGTTACTGAACCCTGGCATTGGTGTCCACTAACTGGTGCCCTGACTAAGTGCAGCGAAGAATCGCATGCCCATCATCACCCGCAGATTCCACAGACCGGCCCTACAGCTGTGCCGCCCTCAGGCCTATACCGTGACAAGTATAACCCCTGCAGCTGCCCCGGTCATTGCCCGCTCATAACACCAGCACTGCGGAAGTGGCCCCCAGGGGCCAGGGCATCGCATTTTTGGCGTCACGAACAGGATACACACGCCACGCGGTGTACAAGATCTATAGTTTATTATCGTCTCCAGAGACTTTGCTAAAATTGCCATGGGAGTTTTGATTACTGAGTCGCTGCACGGCTTAGACTGTACACAAAATGGCCGCTTCTTGCTGTTATTTCTACCTGCGCCATCCCCCGGTGACGAGGGGGTTAACTGCCATGCGGCCGAGAAGCGGGAATTGCTTGGCGCCATTGATAATGACTGTGTCTCTCCTGATTGGCCGGCCGCTTCCACTGACGTCATTGTTGCTGGGCAGACTTTGGAGCCTGATCCTCCAGCCTGGCGCTCCTCCCCTTCCTGCTACAAGTTCCGGCCAGTGGAACGCAAGATGGCGGCCTATGAAGAGCACCTGCCTGCAGCCCCAGCGCTTGTGATGCCTACACTGCCTGAGAGTCTGCCTCTGCTCAATCCTGCGTGCCTGCTAATGCCGCCACCCTCCGACAGCGATATCAGTTGGGGCTCTACACCAGTCTCCAACGGTCCGGAGGAAGAGCCTGTCTCCATCGCCAGCGTCTCACCGGGATCTCGTTGCTCCAGCACTCCCGAGGTTGCCTTCTCCACAGGAGGATCGACCTCGCCAGAAAACGATGGATCCGTGAGTACCGGGGTTCCGGGCGCCCCTCTTCCTGCCTCTAGCCAGGGGGATAACTTTAAGGCCACCTGCTACGCCAGTCCCTGGAGGCTCCCCGGGCCCGAGTCACCATCCCTGCCTCAGTGGGTGTTTGGGGACGACCCGGTTATCAAGAAGTTGGCGGATGAGATCAAGCAGGCCCTAACCTTGCTACCTCCGGTGGCTAAAGCCCCCCTCACCATGGCTACTACGGTGACTCCCCCTACCACTGCCGTGGCTAAAGCTGCGACCACCACCACTACCTACCATGTGGCCCCTACTGTCTCTCCTGTGACCACCGTGACCCCTAGCCTTGTGGTCACCACCGCAGCAGATGAGGCTCCTGCTCCGGCTTCCTCCCGGTATTACCCCTGGGAGAAGAAGAGGGGTGCCACTTGGGGTCTTCCAGGACACCTCTATT
This sequence comes from Dendropsophus ebraccatus, assembly GCF_027789765.1. Taxonomy (NCBI): domain Eukaryota; kingdom Metazoa; phylum Chordata; class Amphibia; order Anura; family Hylidae; genus Dendropsophus; species Dendropsophus ebraccatus. Next base: position 94,053,800 of record NC_091464.1, read on the forward strand.
AGGTGTTCTCTTCAAAGGCTGAGTTCTATGACTGTGTTTTTTTTTTTTTTGTGTGCTGTTTCACCATTTAGTTCCTGCTATGCAACGTTCAAGGTCCGTGCCTGGTCCTCCTGACCAAGTTCCCTGTACTAACCAGCCATGAGCTGATGGACACTTACAATAACAAAAAGTTCTCTAGTGCCTGTCCCAGAGCCTTTTACATGGACGATGTCTAATTGCCTAAAAGAGACTCTACCTAACAGAGACACTTAACCCATTCCTTCCTAATGCACTTTCCTGTGATTGTGTGTTCCACACAGGGTATTATTGTACTTATTTCATTATTGCACTTATTGTACTATTGTATTTCAGTGTTATCGAAGTCTTTGTATTTCCTCCTCTGAGTAAGCAAAAGGTTATTTAGATTGCCTCAGAGTAGAGTGCCTCTTTTGTAAAACAGTATATTTTTCCAGTGTCTAAGTCAGATAGCTCCTCCTCTGAGTAAGAGAAGTCAGTTTACATATACCTCAGAGAAAGTCCAGTTTATGTAGGAGTGTATTTTCTCATCCAGTCTCATATTGTGTATTATCATATCTATAGCTGGAAAGATTTAGTTGAGACAGTTTGTATGCAGATTTTTCTCAGATTTTCATTCAGATTTTTCTCAGATTTTCATTCAGATTCATATGAGCCAGTTCTCCTCAAGACCTCGCAGTATTTGTTGTCTTTTGTGTTTCCCTTCCTTTTTGTTTCCAGTATTTGTTTGCCTCCGTCTTGTCCCAACACAGTAGTAATCACACATAGTCATACCTAACCTTCACACTTGTCCATACATATCGCACCTTGGATACCTTTTCGTGTGTTTGGCCTGTGGAGTGCTTGTGTGTGTGATCGAGTGGTATGAAAGGGAGCTCCCCATGTATGTTTGCTTTTATTATTTTGTTCTTTTCTCTTCCAGGTATCCAAGACACTACTCAGACACGCCAAGATAGTACACAGGTCTTCACGTTCTCCTCCAGTAGGGTAACACATTTAACAGAAAACCTACTGTCTAACTGGCTGGAATATTGAGGGTCACCCGCCAGCAGTTAAGTTGTCCTGGCTTACACGTCAGATGGTTCACGCACTAGCTACCTGGTCGCCAGAGTACGTTAGGCACCCCTAGGTGAAGTCCTGCCACTAGGGTTTCTCATTCTCTCTCTCTTCTCACCTGTGCCTTGGGCGTGGGAAACACACACCTCATCACACTCACTCTCATCATTCATTCCTGTTGTTTGATTGTCCAGTCTATTCATGTTTGCTGCCTTCTAGATTCGCCGAGGTCGGCTCAAATTTGCTAGGGAGGTATGCAGTGTCCCAGAACATGCAGACTAGTACTCCTATTATGGCCATTTCTATTGCTGTGTCAATGCCTGTTCTGGTAAGTGTTTGCACTGCAACTGCTGCTGGTTTTCCCCTAGTATTCTCTGGTATTGTGCATTTTCATGTGTATTCTCATGTGTTCCTGTGTATTACAGTGTACAGTGGTATGCAAGGCTGTTGATCACGTGACCTGTAACCATGGTTCCTCCAATGGCCGACTAGCCCTGGCCAGGAGCAACCATGTGACCTCCCACTTCCTGCTGACAAGTTAGTCTTCCCCCTGCTTCCAAGCAAGGAGGTTGTGTGGTTCTATCCTCTCCCACAGGAGAGTGACTAAGTCTGCTGCTATATACCAGTCTTCGGCTGTTTCTGCCTGCTCAAGTGACCGGATTCTTTTCTCTCATCTGGGTGTCATTCCGTTATTTCTCCTCATCGCTGCAAGGATTCACAGCAAGTATTATTCTCAAGCTAATCCACCCAGCACCGCTATTTCTCTCATACTCCTACTCCCATCATCCGGCACGTATTCTCACAGCCTATGCAGCATCACTCCTGCTTTATTTGTCAAAGCCTGCTATATACCCGGTTGCATCCGGACAGAACTGTTGCTACTAGTTACCTCATCTATAATAAAACCGCTGTTACTGAACCCTGGCATTGGTGTCCACTAACTGGTGCCCTGACTAAGTGCAGCGAAGAATCGCATGCCCATCATCACCCGCAGATTCCACAGACCGGCCCTACAGCTGTGCTGCCCTCAGGCCTATACCGTGACAAGTATAACCCCTGCAGCTGCCCCGGTCATTGCCCGCTCATAACACCAGCACTGCGGAAGTGGCCCCCAGGGGCCAGGGCATCGCACCTATACTTATTGTAAGTGGTGATAAAGTTTCGCCACAAGATGTCACTGTTGTAAGTATGTGTACTCACTTGCTGCACAGCTGAAGTACGGACAGGGTTATTATTTGCCTACATGTCACATGGATCTGTGAACCTATGGGAGTATCTTCTTCTTCGGTCCTATAATCTTTCACTTTACTTCTTCTTTATGCACTCTTCACCCATTCACAGCACACCTTACAGGGAGCTGTAGATAGGAAATCCTGTGGGTAGAAGGAAGTGTAGTGTTCTTTTGTATTGGACGTTGTAGGGGAAGGATGCAAGCTAGAACGCTCCCTACAGTGGTTCCTTTGGGCCCTGGCCCTCTGCCAGGTCCCCGACCTTCGTATGAAGTCTTATGTCACTAGACTCTGTAGAGCTAGGACGCTCCTTACAGTTTCTCTTCAAATAACCTAACTCAGCACTATGCAGTGTTAAAACTTACAGGAGAGCACAAGTCAGAGATCATCTCAACCCATGCCGTGGACTAAGTCCCTAAGAACCTTCAGAGTAAACAAGATTTTATTTATGGTAAAGAGACTCTGTGATTCTTTGTCCCGCACCAACACAGTATACACACACACACGACATGGAGAGAGAGAGGAGCGGCCACACATCCCACATATGGCTGATACTAGTGCCGCTTGGCCTATTTTAAAAACCGTCAGGGTGCCTGTATATAATTTGATCAAACCATAATAGCCCCGTGGACCACATGCAGGTCCCCTGGTTCACACGGGTCCCTACGGTAATTCCACACTGTGTCGGTCAGCGACCGCCATCCCCGTATAACGTGCATGTGCAGGGAAGGGAGGCCATGGAATGGCCCTGCAACCCCAATGTCACAGAACCAAACCCAAAGTGCCCCCCCAAAACCCAGCCGGCACCACCGGCTGGAAGCCTGCCCCCAAACAACACAAGTATGAATGTGGTATTGCACTGTGGTATCGCCAGCTGTGCACACTTTGCAGGGATAGCGGTTGCTGACCGACGCGGTGTGAAGTTAGCGTAGGGACCCATGTGAACCAGGGGACCTGCACGTGGTACACGGGGCTATTATGGTTTGATCAAATTGTATACCGACACCCCGACGGTTTTTAAAATAGGCCTAGCAGCATTAGTATCAGCCATATGTGGGATGTGCAGCCGCTCCTCTCTCTCTCCATGTCGTGTTTTACAGTATACACACACTCCTTGGGACATTTCCCTTTTCTGTGGGTGGCAGTGCCAATAGTCTGGGAGGGTCACTACTCCACTCTGGCCCATCGTGACTATAACTCAAGGGACCCCGTAGCAGCCCAGCAGGTCACTGACCACAGGGGAACAAGGTTTAACCGCCCTCTAAAATAAAAGCAGGTGTGTCACCATACGTGTATGCCCAACTGCCACTGGCGTCATGACATAACACCCTAGGGTCTTACATCTCGGCCATCCACCATAGAGCAGGTTTCACACTCCACCACCTAGCAAGTGACCCCTATAGCAGTCCAACAACAGTGCCAACCAACAGTGCTCCGATAACAGTCCAATAATGTTCTGGGATCTGGGGGTATTAGTTTAGGGGTCTGGTCTGGGATCTGGGGGCATTAGTTTAGGGGTCTGGTCTGGGATCTGGGGGCATTAGTTTAGGGGTCTGGTCTGGGATCTGGGGGCATTAGTTTAGGGGTCTGGTCTGGGATCTGGGGCATTAGTTTAGGGGTCTGGTCTTTGATCTGGGGGTATTAGCTTAGGGGTCTGGTCTGGGCTCCAAATTAGTTTAAGGGTCTGTGGTCTGTATTAGTTTAGAGGTCTGGTCTGTGGTCTGTATTAGTTTAGGGGTCTGGTCTGGGGTCTGTATTAGTTTAGGGGTCTGGTTTGGGGTCTGTATTAGTTTAGGGGTCTGGTCTGGGGTCTGTATTAGTTTAGGAGTCTGGTGTCTGTATGAGTTTAGGGGTCTGGTCTGGGCTCTGTATTAGTTTAGAGGTCTGGTCTGTGGTCTGTATTAGTTTAGGGGTCTGGTCTGGGGTCTGTATTAGTTTAGGGGTCTGGTGTCTGTATTAATTTAGGGGTCTGGTCTGGGGTCTGTATTAGATTAGGGGTCTGGGGTCTGTATTAGTTTAGGGGTCTGGTCTGGGGTCGGTATTAGATTAGGGGTCTGGTCTGGGGTCTGTATTAGATTAGGGGGCTGGTCTGGGGTCTGTATTAGTTTAGGGGTCTGGTGTCTGTATTAATTTAGGGGTCTGGTTTGGGGTCTGTATTAGATTAGGGGTCTGGTGTCTGTATTAGTTTAGGGGTCTGGTCTGGTGTCTGTATTAGATTAGGGGTCTGGTCTGGTGTCTGTATTAATTTAGGGGTCTGGTCTGGGGTCTGTATTAGATTAGGGGTCTGGTCTGGGATCTTTATTAGTTTAGGGGTCTGGTCTGGGGTCTGTATTAGATTAGGGATCTGGTCTGGGGTCTGTATAACTTTAGGGGGGTGAATGTAATGTAAGGACTGCAGTGAAGACTGACACAAAGAAGGAAACAGTGTATTCATACAGACTTGCTCCATCCAGGCTATGTGTTTTGATCACAGTAAAAAAAATAAAAAATAAATAAAAGGAAAATAATTTTGTCTCATGGATGAAATTTAAAAAGGTAAAGCATCCTGCATGAGGAATCCATCTGGAGCGGTGCGGGACGCATATGTCTTGGTCTGCAGCTATTCCTCATTGACACATTATATTTCGATAAAATTTGATAAATCGCTGTATTTGGAGTAAATTTGTTACGTGGCTCCTCCGGGCCCCGGGTCTCTCCTGCCGAAATCTGTTATCACTGACAACAAAAGTCGAGAGAGAATTACAGGAGATGAGAAGCGGCATCGCTTATGTTAACACAACTGCTGGACTGGTGTTCAGAGTAATGTCCTCCGTCCTGTCACGCTGCGCCATATAAATAATGGTAGCGAGGGCCATAAAGGGACAGAACAATGCCGGGCCGCATACATAACCGCAAATTACACAACTCCTCAATTCTGCTCTCGCTTCTGGTGTCAGGAGACGGCTCACCTGCAATAGGCAGGAGGTGGAATTAAAGGGGAACCCCTGCCCTTCCTGCCACTCCCCCCACCAGGCTTGTTTGCCCACCCTCCCACATTCATTTATCAAAAGTTAGTACACCCCGACTCTCAGCTTTCCCTACTACCAGCCAGGTAACAAAAGGAGCTGGGGTGGTGAATTCACTGGGTTGCTTTTAGAGATGAGCAAATTCATTCAGAATTAAAGGAGTTATCCAGGATTAGCAAAAGCAGCGCCACCCCTGTCCTCAGGTTGTGTGTGGTAAGACAATTCAGCTCCATTAGTGGTGGACTTGGCCAGTATCGTTAGTGTCGTGCTAGTGCTAGTCCAGCACACAGGTGTGATCAAAGGCGTAGCTACCATAGAGGCAGGGAAGGCGGTTGCTATGGGGCCCGTGGAGGGAGGGGGCCCAGGGAACATAAGAGCCTCCTGTGTCTTTTTGCTTAACCCCTTATGTACTGCAGTGTGTAAGTGACCCTGTGTTCTCTTACATGCTGCAACACAAAAAAGGGTTAACAATTAGCTCTCTGCCTCACTACTGCCTCACTGTCTCACTACTCTGATAACCTCTGACCTCTGTTCTCTGAGCTCCTGCAGAGGTCAGGGGTTATCAGTGCAGGGGTAGTAAAGGAGAGAGCTAATTGTCTTCTCTATTAACCCTTTGTTTGTGTTGCAGCATGTAAGAGAACACTGGGTCACTTACACACTGCAGAAATATAGGGTTAAGCAAAAGGTAGTCTGCTGCTACATGTAGATATATATATTATAGTGTGTAGGGGGGCCCCATACATTTTTTTGCTATGGAGCCCCATGAATCCTAGCTACGCCCCTGGGTTAGATGTTGATACCTGTTTAGTATATGGCCAGTTTGCGACCCCAAAATGTTTGGTAACCTGGCAGGTTGTTGTGGGTCCCCTGGAGTGGCAACTGACCCATCCAGGATCTCGGTACCAACTTTACTGGAAGCTTGTAGTTTCACAGTACATTGTTGCACAAGTAATCTTGAATGCTTGACCTTAGTGCTCAAGGTAGGTGCTTGAGAGAAGTAAGAGAGGTAGTTGCAGTAGTGCTTGTGGAGAAGAGAAGCGTTTGCCAGTGGAGCCCTAACCCAGTGTAGCTATGTACTCTGCCGGAACTTTGAGAAATATCCTTAGTGAAGTGATACTCGTAGTCACGTTTAGACACTGTCTTACCGCCTTCTGCCCTCTGGTAGAGTACAACCCATCCCAGTAGGGTAGTACAACTCCCAGCTGTGGCTATCTGAGTGTAGCTAGGTGTCTAAGTCTTCCCAGTTACCTACACTGCACAGTAGGATACATAGACCTTTGTATACTGGTTGCTTTGTCCTTCTTGAGCTGTGCACCAGAGAACATACAACTATAATAAACACTGACACCTAGTGAGGAAACTGAAAATACCTCTTCCACCACTTAACCTGAGAGCTTTCGGACAGGTGCAAAGAACACTGGAAGTGGGACACCACACATTTACTTCAATGATGGGGTATAAGATGTGAGGTGTAGCTAGTTTGGGTGGCTGGGTGGCTACAGTCTTCGCTCCCTTTATCCTGCATATAGGTGCACATAGTCGAAGACTCCATTGCTCTCGATAGGTTTTCTTAGAGGTTGATGGCTAGCTCTACCCACAAGGTGGGGCCTACATTCCTGATTAGTGTCCCTCCATGCCCACACACAGCAATAGGCAGATGGTCATACATGTGAATGTAGGTACTTGTTCTCTAAAAGACCCCACAGCTGAGTACCTTAGGGGCTAGATAGGGCCCCACTAACCCTGAACCTGCCCTCCTCTGCGCCCCGTGCTCTGTCCATATCAGGAACTGTCCAGAGCAGCAGAGGTTTTTTACTGGTATGTGCACAGCAGCAGGACATCACATACAGTATATACTTCTGCATCCTATAGTGTATAGTGGATATTGCTTCCTACACCTCAGGAAAGTATAGACTTCCAGGACCCAATACACCATGCAATATATCTTAATATATCTTAACAGGTTCATTCATTGCACTACTCCGATCAGCACCTCTGCTTTTTGTGCACTCCTTCTCCATGCTCCAGTGTAACTTCTCCTGCTTAGTGTAACCCCTTCTTTTCTGTGCTGCTGCCATTACTTTCCTTTCTGCTCACATAGCACCATAGCAAACCCAGTGCATCAGTAACCCCTTCTCCTCCACATGTCATTAATGGTAGTGTACTGTGTAAACCAACACAGTCCCAGCCTGTTCAGTCCAGTGCCCTTACTCCAGCATGGCAAAGCAGAGAGGACTAGGTCTGCAGTCCAGCTCTGCTCCTGTCCCCTGAAATGAAGAGAATAGGAGACAGCTGTGCACCATGGAGGGGGCTCTCGTGGACACAGATGGAGCACAGGCGTTAATTGTTTGAGGAACCCAATAAAACCAATAGATGTTTCTGTCATTTAATTTTTTTTATTTATTTATTTGTTTTGCAGAAATCAATTGTACAAGCTATTTTAACCCTTAGAGGACGGGGCCAATTAAAATTTTTAGGTTTTTCGTTTTTTTCTCCTTGTGCTTAAAAGGCCATAGCACTTGCATTTTTTCACCTAAAAACCCACATGATCCCTTATTTTTTGCGCCACTAATTGTACTTTGCAGTAACAGGCTGAATTTTTGCATAAAGTACACTGCGAAACCAGAAAAAAATTCAATAAGTGGTGAAATTGAAAAAAAAATGCATTTCTTTTATTTGGAGGGTATTTTTTACGCCGTTTACCTGGGGTAAAACTGACTTGTTATATATGTTCCTCAAGTCATTATGATTACAATGATATGTAACTTGTATAACTTTTATATTATGTGATGGATTGTAAGAAAATGTAAACCATTGTTGACAAAAATATGTTCCTTAAAATCGCTTCCTTCCCAGGCTTATAGCGCTTTTATCCTTTAGTCTATGTGGCTGTGTCTGTGTCATTTTTTGCACCATGATGTTTTCTTTCTATCGGTACCTTGATTGCGCATATACGAGTTTTTGATCGCTTTTTATTACATTTTTTCTGGCTTTGATGTGACCAAAAATGCACAATCTTGCACTTTGTGAATTTTTTTGCGCTGGCGCCATTTACCGTGCAAGATCAGTAATGTGATTAATAGTTTGGGCGATTACGCACACGGCGATACTAAATATGTTTATTTATTTTTATTTATAACATGGGAAAAGGGGGGTGATTCGAACTTTTATTAATGGAGGTTTTTTTTTTTTATTAACACTTTTTTTTTTCTTTTACACTTATACTAGAAGCCCCCCTGGGGTTAGGGTTAGTTCCCCCTTGGGTTAGGGTTATTCCCCACTGGGGTTAGGGTTAGTCCCCCCTGGGGTTAGGGTTGTTCCCCCTGGGGTTAGGGTTATTCCCCCCCCCCCCCCCCGGGGTTAGGGTTATTTCCCCCCCCCCCCCCCCAGGTTAGGGTTATTCCCCCTGGGGTTAGGATTATTCCCCCCTGGGGTCAGGGTTATTCCCCCTGGGGTTAGGGTTATTCCCCCCCCCTGGGGTTAGGGTTATTCCCCCTGAGGGACTTCTAGTATAAGCACACTGATCTCTCATTGAGATCTATGCTGTATGGTTACCCAGCATAGATCAATGAGATAGGCACTTGATTGCTTCCGGCTGCTGCAGCAGGAAGCAGTCGAGTGCCGAGCCGGGGTCAGCGCCATTATGATGCAGACCCCGTCCCGAGCCGGACGTGTAGAGCGATCCACCCTACTAGACACCAGGGAAGGGCTGCATAAGGTAATCGGATGCAGCTGTCAACTTTGTCAGCGGCATCCGATTACTTAATTAGCGGGCACAGCGATCGGACCATGCCCGCTAATAGCTGCGGTCCCGAGCTACATGCGGCATCCAGGACCACGACGGTTCAGAGCATGGCCGCCGTGCGGCCCCGCTCTGAACACCCGTTGGCGGCCCTGTACGTACCTGTATACCCAGGGTCGTCTAGGGGTTAAGAAACTCTGTAATAGGTTTTATTAGGCAAAAAAGTCTCTCTGTAGTCAAAAAGTTGTTTTATCACCTTCCCCTTCCACACACACACTTCTTATGTGTGCATTATCGAGCAGAATCATCTTCATTACAGAGGAGCAAAGTAAAGACAGGTTCGGCTGTGTCCATTATAACCTACGGAAAGAGATAGGGGCCGAGGGGGATGAGCAGGAAGAGGAGACAAACAGCTGTACAGTTTGGAGACTGTCAAGGCACATAAAACGCTGGATTCACAGGTCAGAAAGGTCAGTGCTGGTTTGGGAGCTCGGTGAGAGAAGATTGCAGGATGACGTGTTTTGCGGGGCTGCCTTTTCTCCTCTCCATGCTCACTTATCCCCCTCTACCTCTCCATACAGCATAATGGAGACAGCAATTCTGCTTCTTCTGAAGTGAGGGAGGGGAGGGGATAGGAAAACAGCTTTCTGAGTACAGAAGGAAACTCTTTTGCATAATAAACCTATTACAGAGTTTCCTAAAATCGCTTGTACTATTGATAGTTATTGATTTCTGAAAAATAACATTTGAATGACAGGTATACTTTAAGTATGGATGTAATACATCACACAGAACCCCACCCTGCCTTATTATAAATAGACTCCATCCATTCCTATTGGGGACGTACGAATAAGAAAATCGTCTAAATGTTCCAAATGTAATGAGGAGAGCGGGTTTACAGCCTGGTGACTGGCAGCGGCCCAGGCGGCATCATTATTGGCAGTAGATTGTCTCAAAGATTAAGAGCAAGTTACGTATTGAAAATCCGTAAAATTTTATGTGTGTCGGGTGATAAAAAAATATTGAAAAAGCCGGAACATTACAAGTTGGCCGCTCTGATATTATTGATGGTAGTCAGGATAACAATATTACAAGTGTGAAGAACACCGTACCCTAGCAGAGTATTGGCCTGGTGGTTTGTCAGAATATACTGTATACTGTTAATAGGAATCTATCTGCAAGGGGAAAAAAAGGAAATGATACAGTCAAAATTGGATCGATAAATACGGATAGATGCAGCAGGACCACTGATAAGGATTGTGAACATCAATGGACGCGAGCACCGCTGATGGGGTGCTACATACATGTCACTAGCACAATGTCATGCCAAACACATGGGGGGGGGGGGTGCAAAGTTATTGTCAAAGATTTGAGGACTCCCGAGAGTATAAAAGAAAAACATTCTGTGTAGACCTAATGTAAGGTGATAAAGACAAGTTCTGTACACGATAATAGTGCAAACATTGAAATAACATCAAGTATAAGATCTATAAAGGAAATAACATGTATCATTCTTGTATCAAAAAAAAACTTGACCAACCGAACAAAAAGTTTAGCTTAGAAGGGGGCACAATAGGCACCCATGATAGTGCCCAAAACCTACATCACTAGAGGTGGTTGAAATACTATCTGCTCCAGTGATGAAGGTTTCGGGCACTGTCATGGGTGCCTATTGTGCCCCCTTCTATGCTAAACGTTTTGTTCGTTTGGTTTGAGTGACAGCATGTGTTCCTCAGGGGATCCTCTCAAAAGAAGGTGATAAAGTGATTGAGATATATTGATAATTACCTTTTCTTCTGACCACTAATATTAGCTGACTAAGGGGGAATTCTCACGTTCCATAATCACAGTCCGTGTGCAGACGATGAGCTACGGACCAGAAATCGGAGCTCCTGGCATCATGAATAATTATGATGCTGGGAGCTCAGAAACTGTTGAAATCCTCATGCTACCGTACTGGCACGCTGTGTTTTCGGGGTTTTGGAGCATTCATTGTTCATTATGATGCCGGGAGCTCTGAGCGTGCCAGAGACGTGTGAATGCTCCTTTACAGGTAATCTCTATCCAAGACTGTCTAAGACTTCCCTGAACATATATCACACTCCTCATGTCCAATACAATTGCTGGGGATAAGTAATATTTGCTCTGATCCTCTAGACTTTAGGACATAGTCCTAAAGTAGCAGACAAAGGCACAAATGTATTTTAATACCTATAAACTTCAAAGGGTTTAAAAAACTCTAGATGGTATTAAAGTAGAAGCAGCTAATACAATCATACTATAAGTTATTTTACTACTTTCCTGTGGTTTCCTTCTGCTTCTAATAGAAACTGTCTGCGCTATTGACTTAATAGCCACACTTTCTGTCCATTGTACTTCCTGCAATAACTTCCTGTTCATGTTGTACACTCTAGCTGGGAATTCAGCCAACTCCTCAATCACCTTCTCACTATATGTTCTTGACTATACCAGGGGCCTACCATGTAGTTTTGGGGAGGATGGTAGAGTTTTATGAATCATACCTTGTGAAAGTATTCATTCCACAGCTTATCAAATAGAAAGGAACAACTAAATGATACTAACAAACATGTAAGGTGGGGGTGCTGAGTGTCTTGATTGACATTGCTATCTTATATACACCTATGTGAGGATAGACTATCAGTATATCGTAGCTGAAAACCCCCTTTAATTTTTGCCTAATCTTCCTCTCTGTTACTGCCTGACAAAGACCTCTCTATAAAACGGATTGAGAAGTTACCAAAGTGTGTATATACCAATGGGCCGATGAAGGTGAATGGAATTGTGGACACTGGAACTTTTTGTCTTTTGCAATATCTCAACTACTTTTGTCCCAAGAAGGCTCATTTGGTTTCAATGGCTTCCAAATAATTTTTACATCGGGATTCCTCCCGTCAGCTCCATAGACTAGTACATATAGATCCTGCTCTCAATACTTTCCTATGACTATATAGACTCTTGAGTCCTCTTCAGTCCTCGTCACCACTCGTATCGTTTCCATAGATGCTACAGAACAGAGAGGGATTGTTTAGCGGGTGTGGCTTCCCCCCCCCCATCTTCTTCCTTCCCTTACATCACGCTGCATGGCCGATGGCGGCTCGCCGTTTCTTTCCCTAATTGCCGCTTGGGTCTCAGAATGTATCGTGTTACATTGCTAAGAAGAATAAACAAGTGAACCCACGAGGAAGGCAAATGAAAGAAGAGATCTGACTTTTTCCAGATCTGTAAACCCTTAAGATGTGAAATCATTGCTCGCAAATAAAGAGCAGGCAGCGAGTAGATTTCTCCCTCCGTCGCGCCGGCTAATTAGACTTTTATTTAACTTCCTGTCGTCTCTATTCCTGGTTAATGGCGTTCGTGGCAGTTTGAAGTTTTCTGTCGACTCTTCGCAATAAAACCTCTGTCACATTTCTGCTCATTATTCCTAACATATAGACGCTCGCCAACGCTCCGATGCTTCCCGTTACAGTACAGAGACCAGCTGTTCACTTCTTCCAACATGAGAACATCTTACCATGGCGTGATAGATGTACAGTGAACGAGGGTTAAGCGGGATAAAACATGAGCGCCGAGACTCTTTCCCTTCTTGGAAACGCGTTGGGTGATAAAGCTGCAATGGTATGAAGATGCACGCTACATCAGGGATACGCGGATAAAGGTTCATTTACCCGATCCTGGTGGGTAGGTGAAGCTGAACACTAACTGATGATACAAGACGCATGAGGCAAAAACATGGACCGCAGGTGAATTATTTTATCCTCATGCCTAATAATAATGTGAGGCACAAGGAGTCACTAACCAGACAACTACATGTGTATCACTTTAATAGTAAATAACCCTATGTGCCTCATATTAGTATTAGGCATGAAGATAAAATAAGGCACATGTGATTCCTCACCCAGGACCAGGGGAGAAGCAAGGATTCATGGAGCCCCTCAACACAAGCCAAAATCACAGGGTGCAACCAGGACATGGAGGGAGAAGCACAAGATGCAATCAGGAGATGGAGGAAGAAGCACAAGATGCAATCAGGAAATGAAGGCAGAAGCACAGGGTACAACAAGGAGATGGAGGAAGAAGCACAGGGTACAACAAGGAGATGGAGGAAGAAGCACAAGGTGCAACCAGGAGATGGAGGAAGAAGCCCAGGATGCAAGCAAGAGATGGAGGAAGAAGCACAGAGTCCAACCAGGAGCTAGGGGCAAAAGTAAAGGATGTAAACTGGAGATGGAGGCAGAGGCACAGGAAACAACCAGGAGCTGAAGATAGAAGTAAAGGATGCAACCAGGACATGGTGGAAGAAGCACAGGGTACAACAAGGAGATGGAGGAAGAAGCACAGGGTACAACAAGGAGATGGAGGAAGAAGCACAAGGTGCAACCAGGAGATGGAGGCAGAAGCACAAGGTGCAACCAGGAGATGGAGGCAGAAGCACAAGGTGCAACCAGGAGATGGAGGCAGAAGCACAGGGTGCAACCAGGAGATGGAGGCAGAAGCACAGGGTGCAACCAGGAGATGGAGGCAGAAGCACAGGGGGCAACCAGGAGATGGAGGCAGAAGCACAGGGTGCAACCAGGAGATAGAGGAAGAAGCACAAGGTGCAACCAGGAGATGGAGGCAGAAGCACAGGGTGCAACCAGGAGATGGAGGCAGAAGCACAGGGGGCAACCAGGAGATGGAGGCAGAAGCACAGGGGGCAACCAGGAGATGGAGGCAGAAGCACAGGGGGCAACCAGGAGATGGAGGCAGAAGCACAGGGGGCAACCAGGAGATAGAGGAAGAAGCACAGGGTGCAACCAGGAGATGGAGGCAAAAGCACAGGGGGCAACCAGGAGATGGAGGCAGAAGCACAGGGTGCAACCAGAAGATGGAGGCAGAAGCACAAGGTGCAACCAGGAGATGGAGGCAGAAGCACAGGGGGCAACCAGGAGATAGAGGAAGAAGCACAGGGGGCAACCAGGAGATGGAGGAAGAAGCACAAGGTGCAACCAGGAGATGGAGGCAGAAGCACAGGGGGAAACCAGGAGATGGAGGAAGAAGCACAAGGTGCAACCAGGAGATGGAGGCAGAAGCACAGGGGGAAACCAGGACATGGAGGCAGAAGCACAGGGTGCAACCAGGAGATGGAGGCAGAAGCACAGACATCAGGGATGCAACCAACAGCTGGAACCAGAAGCAAGAAGCCCAGTAATGAAGCCAGGAGCTGGGACACAGACATATTACACCAGCCACATCATAACAATCTGTCACAACAAGGGGGAGGAAAGAGCTTCATATCAGAAGGAGGTGATGTTAGTTGAAATGGCAAAACCCCTTTAAGAGTAGAATTAATGTCTGAAAACACTTTTAAGAATATATAGCAAGAAACGTACCCAACTCTAACCCATCTCCAATCTAGAGGGGGATTATCACCATTACTGGGTTGGTGCAGACTAACCACATGTGCAGATCTTACAACTATCCTCCCATTCCTCCCATTTCCCTTTGCAGGTGAGACTCCTTAGCATAGTTCCTAAATGATAGCCTCGTAGCTGGTAACAGGCTGAGCTAAAGAAACATAGAAACATAGAAGATTGTAGGCAGATAGTCGGCCCTTTAAGTATTTTCTTTCTTATTATCTTAGGGTAGATGTATGTTTATCCCAGGCGTGTTTAAATTCTGTTATTGTAGATTTACCAACCACCTCTGATGGAAGTTTGACATAGACATAGAACAGTTCTGAGGTTTATGGATAATAAAGATTAACAACAATACAAACATAAAAAATCCAGAAAGACCTCCACTCGCTAATGGGTATGTAGTAAAATACCACTGAGGTTCCCCTTTAAGGTCTGTAAACAATGGCATCACAACTCAGCAAGCTCTCCCCCCTGCAGCTGGAGCCATATGATTGACATAGTAGAGAGCCATGGTGTCATGTCATCAATGGGACATGCTGATACATTGCCCACCGGGGAGATAAAGTGAGAGGTGACATTAATTCAAGATCAAAATTCAGCACCGATAAAGTTTTTTAAATAATTTCTTGGAAAATTACACTGACAGCATTTCCCTTTAAATCTGCCCATACAAGCCTATGGTGTCTACTACGATATACGCTCTGCTACAAAGCCAAAGAGGACAATGTCCTGGAAATATTTTCCATTCCAGCACAAACAATAAGTTCAATTGCGTCTTGCAGAAAAAGAGAAAAATACAAAAACAAGTAAAACCGCCACATTGTCCTCCGACAGATCAAGAGAAAGAGGAAGAAAAAGTGTTCCGCAAGTTGTCACCGTAAGCAAAAGTTACAATAACCAAGGTCAAGAAGTCATCAGCCTGGACAGCAATGCAATTCCATGGTTGCTCCACCGCTTCATCTGATCTATTACATACACAACATGAGGGAATGTGCTCGGCATCGTCTAAATATCCCATAATGAAGTAATCATCCTTGTCCATCGCCCGGCTTAGGGAACTTAATTAGATTTGCCTGGCACGATCACCGTCCTCTCTGGCCGCACAGACTCCTTGAAAAAAATAATTTTACTCATTAAACATTAAGTTATCGCCTGTGATCATCGCCTCTAATATCTCACCCGGCATCACTACTCTGTAACGGGTCATTTCAATGTGAGCGCTGCCGCGTCAAGGTAAGAAAAACTTCCTATGAAATTTTAATTTCCGAGCGTGTTTGCAGGTGCTGAAGGATAAGGAAACAAGTAAAGAAAAACTTCAATCTATGTGTCATGATTGTGCCTGAAAAGGCATCTGTGCCATCCTCTGCGGTGAAGATCCGACCGATGCGCCAAAGATTGCGCTTTTGGCATTAAGTCTGTGCCTGGTTTTGTTATGTTCTCTGCTTGTCTTTTGTTATCCGGTTCACCGTTACCTGGTTGCATCTCTGGCTTTCGTCCTCCGTTCGTTTGGTCCTCCGTTCCTTGCTGCTTTCTTGGTCCTGTCCTTCTGTGTGTCTTTGTGACTTTGCCTTGTCTGCTGTCATTGTACCTTGTTCGTCTGTCCTGTGTCTTGTCTGTGTTCAGGCCCGGACTGGTAATCTGGCAAGGCGGGCAAATGCCCGCTGGGCTGGCCAGATTACCAGTCCGTGGGCCGCATAATGAAAAAAATAAATAAATAAAAAAATCACCGCTGCGGCCCGCTCCTGACGTGCTCCTCCAATCCAATCAACGTGGGGCCGCAGCGGCCCCTCGTTGATTGGCGGAGCACATCAGGAGCGGGCCAGCCGGGTCCAGATGAGAGGGCTGCGGTGGCGGAAGGGGGCTGCGGTGGTATGTCTTCCCCCAAGTGCCGAGAGCCGCAGACGTGCCGCGCGCAGGCACGTCTGCAGCCACCTCCACCAGGCCCCCAGCGGTGACGTCACTTCCCTGACGCGCCGCTGAGGACCTGGAGAAGAGAGAGGAGAGCCGCCGCCGCCGTGGACGGAAGATCCAGCCGAGGAAGAAGCTGCTGGGAACGAGGTGAGGTGAGAATGTTTGTTTGTTTTTTTTGTTTTTTAACCCCTTCATATGTGGCTGGCCATGGGGGGGGGCTGTTCTATATTGGAGGGGGATGCAGGGGGCTATTCTATACTGGGGGATGGACAGAGGGGGCTATTCTATATGGGAGGGGGATGCAGGGGGCTATTCTATATGGGAGGGGGATGCAGGGGGCTATTCTATATGGGTGATGGACGGGGGGGCTATTCTATATGGGAGGGGGATGCAGGGGGCTATTCTATATGGGTGATGGACGGGGGGGCTATTCTATATGGGAGGGGGATGCAGGGGGCTATTCTATACTGGGGGATGGACAGAGGGGGCTATTCTATATGGGTGATGGACGGGGGGGGGCTATTCTATATGGGAGGGGGATGCAGGGGGCTATTCCATACGGGAGGGGGATGCAGGGGGCTATTCTATACTGGGGGATGGACAGAGGGGGCTATTCTATATGGGAGGGGGATGCAGGGGGCTATTCCATACTGGGGGATGGACAGAGGGGGCTATTCTATATGGGTGATGGAGGGGGGGGGGCTATTCTATATGGGAGGGGGATGCAGGGGGCTATTCCATACGGGAGGGGGATGCAGGGGGCTATTCTATACTGGGGGATGGACAGAGGGGGCTATTCTATATGGGAGGGGGATGCAGGGGGCTATTCCATACTGGGGGATGGACAGAGGGGGCTATTCTATATGGGAGGGGGATGCAGGGGGGCTATTCTATATGGGTGATGGACGGGGGGGCTATTCTATATGGGGGAATGCACAGGGGGCTATTCTATATGGGAGGGGGATGACAGAGGGGGCTATTCTATATTGGAGGGGGATGCAGGGGGGCTATTCTATATGGGTGATGGACGGGGGGGGGGCTATTCTATATGGGGGAATGCACAGGGGGCTATTCTATATGGGAGGGGGATGGACAGGGGGGCTATTCTATATTGGAGGGGGATGCAGGGGGGCTATTCTATATGGGGGGATGCAGGGGGCTATTCTATATGGGAGGGGGATGGACAGGGGGGGTTATTCTATATTGGAGGGGGATGCAGGGGGCTATTCTATATGGGAGGGGGATGCAGGGGGGCTATTCTATATGGGAGGAGGATGCAGGGGGGCTATTCTATATGGGGGGATGCAGGGGGGGCTATTCTATATGGGGGGATGCAGGGGGGGCTATTTTATATGGGGGTAATGTACAGGAGGGGGGCTATTCTATATGGGGGTATGCAGGAGGGGGGCTATTCTATATGGGGGGATGCACGGGGGAGCTATTCTATATGGGGGAATGTACAGGGGGGCTATTTTATATGGGGGGGATGTACAGGAGGGGGGCTATTCTATATGAGGGGATGCAGGGGGGCTATTCTATATGGGGGATGGACAGGGGGGGCTATTCTATATGGGGGGATGCAGGGGGGGCTATTCTATATGGTGGGATGCAGGGGGGGTTATTCTATATGGAGGGATGCAGGGGGGCTATTCTATATGGGGAAATGCACAGGGGGGCTATTCTATATGCGGGGATGCAGAGGGGCCTATTCTATATGGGGGGAAGTACCGTGGGGGGGCTATTCTATTTGGGGGGATGTATAGATGAGGATGTTGCTGGAGCAAGAAGCCTAAAATGTCTGTCTGACAGATCCCGTGGAGAGGAGTCCTGCCCAGAGAAGCCTTCATGATGGCCGGAGCCAGATGGAGAAGAAAAGGAAAAGTGGACGTCTCTTCATGCAGAGAAGACGCCTACTGTGAGTGACAGGATGTAATTGCACTATAATCACTAAGGGTCCGTTTACACAGAAAGATTATCTGACAGATTATCTGCCAAAGATTTGAAGCCAAAGCCAAGAATGGATTTAAAAAGAGGAAAAATCTCAGGCTTTCCTTTATGACCTGATGTCTGTTTATAGTCTGTTTTTGGCTTTGGCTTCAAATCTTTGGCAGATAATCTTTCTGTGTAAATGGTCCCTTATAAGGTCTGCAGAACATTTATACAGCTGGGATCTGCCTCAGTATCAGGGGTGTCACACTTCGGCCCTCCAGGTGTTGCAAAACTACAATTCTCATCATGCTTTAGCTGTCCAGCCATGATGGGATTTGTAGTTCTGTAACAGCTGGAGGGACAGAGTGTGACACCTGTGTTCTGGGAGAATATTGGTCTTTATATAGTGGCTGTTATTTGGTGCCAGTATAGTGGTATTATCCAGTCACTGTATGGTGAGAGTAGTGGGCATGGTGTGATGGTATAGTGGTATTGTCCAGTCACTGTATGGTGAGGGTAGTGGGCATGGTGTGATGGTATAGTGGTATTATCCAGTCACTGTATGGTGAGGGTAGTGGGCATGGTGTGATGGTATAGTGGTATTATCCAGTCACTGTATGGTGAGGGTAGTGGGCATGGTGTGATGGTATAGTGGTATTATCCAGTCACTGTATGGTGAGGGTAGTGGGCATGGTGTGATGGGATAGTGGTATTATCCAGTCACCGTATGCTGAGAGTAGTGGGCATGGTGTGATGGTATAGTGGTATTATCCAGTCACCGTATGCTGAGAGTAGTGGGCATGGTGTGATGGTATAGTGGTATTGTCCAGTCACTGTATGGTGAGGGTAGTGGGCATGGTGTGATGGTATAGTGGTATTGTCCAGTCACTGTATGGTGAGGGTAGTGGGCATGGTGTGATGGTATAGTGGTATTATCCAGTCACCGTATGCTGAGAGTAGTGGGCATGGTGTGATGGTATAGTGGTATTGTCCAGTCACTGTATGGTGAGGGTAGTGGGCATGGTGTGATGGTATAGTGGTATTATCCAGTCACTGTATGGTGAGGGTAGTGGGCATGGTGTGATGGTATAGTGGTATTATCCAGTCACCGTATGCTGAGAGTAGTGGGCATGGTGTGATGGTATAGTGGTATTATCCAGTCACCGTATGCTGAGAGTAGTGGGCATGGTGTGATGGTATAGTGGTATTGTCCAGTCACTGTATGGTGAGGGTAGTGGGCATGGTGTGATGGTATAGTGGTATTGTCCAGTCACTGTATGCTGAGAGTAGTGGGCATGGTGTGATGGTATTACTCGTATTATTGGTAATATTAGTGTTTTATATAGTGGATTATATTCAGTCACAGTGTAGCGGTATTAGTCATTATGTGGTAGTAATGGCTCATGGTGAGGTGATATTATTTGTTACTTATATACTGGTAGTATTGGAATATTGGTAGGTTTGCTTAGTAACAGTGTGGCAGTAACGTGTACAGTATGGGGATAATATTTGCTTACTGGTGTTATTAACTATGACAGTATTATCATGCACAGGAAATTCTTACCTATATTACCATTATATATCCTAAAATTTGTCCTGGGGCCCTACTTAGATAGGTAGATAGGAGATAGATAGATAGATAGATAGATAGATAGATAGATAGATAGATAGATAGATAGATAGATAGATAGGAGATAGATAGATAGATAGGAGACAGATAGATAGATAGATAGATAGATAGATAGATAGATAGATAGATAGATAGGAGATAGATAGGAGATAGATAGATAGATAGATAGATAGATAGATAGATAGATAGATAGATAGATACATAGATAGGAGATAGATAGATAGATAGATAGATAGATAGGAGATAGATAGATAGAAGATAGATAGATAGATAGGAGATAGATAGGAGATAGATAGATAGATAGATAGATAGATAGATAGATAGATAGATAGGAGATAGATAGATAGATAGATAGATAGATAGATAGATAGATAGATAGGAGATAGATAGATAGATAGATAGATAGATAGATAGATAGGAGATAGATAGATAGATAGATAGATAGATAGATAGATAGATAGATAGATAGATAGATATCCAGTAGGAAATATCTATCTAGCAGCTTATTATGTAGCTTTGATTACACATGAGATCACAAGCAGCAGACACATTATGATAATTAAACCTTACTACTTATACCGCCATTATATGGAGTGCAGATTTAGTGAGGATAAAAGGGATTTAAAAAATATAGTAACTTTTGTCCAAAAACAGCACCACCCCTGTCCTCAGACTGTGTGTGGTTTTACAACTTGGCTCCATTCACTTAAATAGAACTGAGCTGCAATACCTCACACAAACTGAAGAAGAGTCTGGCGCTGTTTCTGGAAGAAGGTGGCCATGTTTTTCTCCTATAAAGGGAATCTGTGAGGTCCGTACCAGGTCTAGAGCTGTAGATCTCAGCAGACAGGTGTGAGGAGATATCACTGACCTTTAGTCCAGTGTAAACTTATATAATTGTCCTTTTCATTTCCAACTAAAGTTTCACAACAGCAGCCGCAGCAGCAGCAGCACCCTATGCGTCCATCAGTCAGAGCAGGCAGGGGCGGGGCAGAAGGTGCTGCTGTGGCTCCACCTCTCTGACACTTCAGCTGGTAATGAAAAGAATGATTATAGAGGTTTACACTGGACTAAAGATCCAGTCCCTGATCTGTACGCTGAGATCTACAGCTGTGTACCTGGAATAGACTCCACAGGTTCCCTTTAAGGGAACGTTCATACCTAATCCAATGCGGATTTGATGCTTCTGATTTAATCAGTTGAAATGAATGCATATATATGCCGCATCAAATCATCAGCAGATTATGTTATATCATTATTTTTAGGTGCTGATGGTGGGGTTCACATGTATAAGGGAGTAGTGGGGACATGGCTAAATAAAGCAGAATTGAAGCAGTATGTGGGCTGCTGGGGTTTGATTGCCAGGGCTGATTTTAAGTCCCAGTCCGGCCCTGTCTGTGTTCACACTTATTTGAGTGCAGGGATCGTCGCCCAGTTGCGGACTGGTTGTTTAGGACCTGCACTGCAAGTAGGTAGGGAGAGTGTGGGGGTCTTAGCTAAAGGGCCCACTTGTCCTGTGTGTCTTTGTCCGAGGGGCCCTAACACTATGTGGGTAAAGAAAAGCTACTGCAATATTATTGGATATTACAAATATAACACTGCATCTTAAATAAAAGAATATCTATTAAAATACTGCCCCTATAAACAAGCATATAACTATTATAATACTGCTTCCTATATACAAGAATATAACTACTATAATACTGCCCCCCTATATACAGGGATATAACTACTATAATACTGCTCCTATATACAGGAATATAACTACTATAATACTGCTCCTATATACAGAAATATAACTACTATATTACTGCCCCCTATATACAGGGATATAACTACTATAATACTGCCCCCTATATACAGGAATATAACTACTATAATACTGCCCCTATATACAGAGACATAACTACTATAATACTGCCCCCTATATACAGGGATATAACTACTATAATACTGCTCCTATATACAGGAATATAACTACTATAATACTGCCCCCTATATACAAGAATATAACTACTATAATACTGCTCCTATATACAAGAATATAACTACTATAATACTGCTCCTATATACAAGAATATAACTACTATAATACTGCTCCTATATACAGGAATATAACTACTATAATACTGCTCCTATATACAGGAATATAACTACTATAATACTGCTCCTATATACAGGAATATAACTACTATAATACTGCCCCCTATATACAGGAATATAACTACTATAATACTGCTCCTATATAGAGGGATATAACTACTATAATACTGCTCCTATATACAGGAATATAACTACTATAATACTGCTCCTATATACAGGAATATAACTACTATAATACTGCTCCCTATATACAGGAATATAACTACTATAATACTGCTCCTATATACAGGAATATAACTACTATATTACAGTGTTACGTGCATCTTTTGTATCCTACATTCCCTTCATGTTTCTAATGATGTTACCGCTGATGGATGTGATTTGCTTACAGTAAATAAGGGATATGTCAGGCGGTGATGGATTTGGGGATGTGGGGTCTCTCGGTGCCTCTTAGTATGAGTACTGTAGCAGTGAGATTGACCGTTCTCTGCTCCTTGACAGGTCACTCTGTAAACCCCTATCACCCAGCTAAGACGTCACGTGTTCTCCACGAGACGTTTGTCACCTTCATGTTGGTCCTTTGACTTCTAGATACTTTATTTAGACGTCTCTGGGACCTCTCCGGTGGTCGGGAACACGGATACAGAGGTCACATGTAAGTGGATGTGTGAGGCTGTCAGTCACAGTCACTTAACCTTCATTGATCTCCGGTGGAACATGGTCTAAGCTCAGGAGATGTGGACGGTTCAGATGCCCGAGGCGGCCGCCCACGATCAAGGTGCCCCCAATGACAAGTTGTGCGTCACCTCTCTATTTCTCACCATTAACCTCCAGTAAATTAAATGGAGAGATAATTATCTCAGGCAGGAGCTGATTTAGAGGCGTAAATTTATCTTTTTATTTTCTAAAACTTTCTAGTTTTTTTATTTATTTACTTTTTGCACAAGTCGATGTTTCTCTGCAGAACATTTCCTCGGTAGTTGCTTCTTATATTGAATGAATATGAATATTTTGTAATCAGATCTTTTTAGTGTGACCCCACCCATGAATACTGCCCACCTGGCCCCACCTCCACAGCGACAGCCAAAATGTCCACATTAATATAAGCTAAAGAGAAAGACCACCATAAAAAGTGCCAGCAGAGTAAGGGGTGCAAGTTGAGAGCTCCTACACAAACAATGGCAATGGCAAAAGTATGCTCCCCAAAAAATAATTCCATCAAAGCACGCTGACAATTCCAGCAGAGCCCCCCCACAAACAATTCCAGCAGAGCACCCCAACAAATAATTCCAGCAGAGCCCCCCCACAAACAATTCCAGCAGAGCACCCCAACAAACAATTCCAGCAGAGCACCCTGACAAATAATTCCAGCAGAGCACCCCCGACAAATAATTCCATCAGAGCACCCCAACAAATAATTCCAAGAGAGCACCCCCGAGAAACAACTCCAGCACAGCACCCCAATAAACAATTCCAGCAGAGCACCCTGACAAATAATTCCAGCAGAGCACCCCCGACAAACAATTCCAGCAGAGCACCCCAACAAATAATTCCAAGAGAGCACCCCCGACAAACAACTCCAGCACAGCACCCCAATAAACAATTCCAGCAGAGCCCCCCCCCACAAACAATTCCATCAGAGCACCCGACAAATAATTCCAGCAGAGCACCCCACAAACAATTCCAGCAGAGCACCCCCGAAAAACAACTCCAGGAAAGCACCCCAACAAACAATTCCATCAGAGCACCCCACAAACAATTCCATCAGAGCACCCCGACAAATAATTCCAGCAGAGCACCCCACAAACAATTCCAGCAGAGCCCCCCCGACAAACAATTCCAGTAAAACACTTCCATAAATATTGCCAGCTGAGTCCCCCGATAAATATTGCCAGCAGAGCCCCCCAATAAACAGTTCCAGCACAGCACCAATGCAAAGGTGCTATACTAAAAGTCAGCTGGGACGTCTTTCTCGCCACAACAGGTCATGGGAGCTAAATTAAGATTTTGGACCTGGTGCACTAACACTTTTGTCAGTACTGGGGGGGGGGGGGGTGTTGTGTGAATGGTTTAGGTCTATGGCCCCAAGGGAACTCTTATGGTAACGGAGATCCCACGGAGACGTGTTGGCCGTGAAGCTCTGGTCCAAGCCAGAAGCTTCACCTTTAGACAAGCAAAGGGGTCCTTATAAAGATTATCCTCTCCTACCAGATTTACTACTGCTTGGAAGCGGAAAACATAGATCGCTCCCTCTCAGACGCAGACAACTAGATCGCTCCTTCTTGAAGAAAGAATAATAGATCGCTTCTTCTCACAGGCAGACTAGTAGATCGCTTATTCTCAAAGGCAGACTAGTAGATCGCTTCTTCTCACAGGCAGACTAGTAGATCGCTTCTTCTCAAAGGCAGACTAGTAGATCACTTCTTCTCAGAGGCAGACTAGTAGATCGCTTCTTCTCAAAGGCAGACTAGTAGATCACTTCTCAAAGGCAGACTAGTAGATCACTTCTTCTGAGAGGCAGACTAGTAGATCACTTCTCAGAGGCAGACTAGTAGATCACTTCTCAGAGGCAGACTAGTAGATCGCTTCTTCTCAGAGGCAGACTAGTAGATCGCTTCTTCTCAAAGGCAGACTAGTAGATCACTTCTCAGAGGCAGACTAGTAGATCGCTTCTTCTCAGAGGCAAACTAGTAGATCACTTCTTCTCAGAGGCAGACTAGTAGATCGCTTCTTCTCAAAGGCAGACTAGTAGATCACTTCTCAAAGGCAGACTAGTAGATCACTTCTTCTGAGAGGCAGACTAGTAGATCACTTCTCAGAGGCAGACTAGTAGATCACTTCTCAGAGGCAGACTAGTAGATCGCTTCTTCTCAGAGGCAGACTAGTAGATCGCTTCTTCTCAAAGGCAGACTAGTAGATCACTTCTCAGAGGCAGACTAGTAGATCGCTTCTTCTCAGAGGCAAACTAGTAGATCACTTCTTCTCAGAGGCAGACTAGTAGATCGCTTCTTCTTAGAGGCAGACTAGTAGATCACTTCTTCTCAGAGGCAGACTAGTAGATTGCTCCTTCTCAGAGGCAGACTAGTAGATCGCTCCTCTCTGACGCAGAGTAGTAGATCACTCCTTCTTAGAGGCAGACTAGTAGATCACTTTTTCTCAGAGGCAGACTAGTAGATTGCTCCTTCTCAGAGGCAGACTAGTAGATCGCTCCTCTCTGACGCAGAGTAGTAGATCACTCCTTCTTAGAGGCAGACTAGTAGATCACTTCTTCTCAGAGGCAGAGTAGTAGATTGCTCCTTCTCAGAGGCAGACTAGTAGATCACTCCTCAGACGCAGACTAGTAGATTGCTCCTTCTTGGAGCTGGGAGATTTTTACAGTGGTCCGTGCTATCTCCTTGCTCTCCTAGATGGGACAATAAGGAAGGCTATGGGCCTCGCTCTGAGCAGAGTGTGTAAAAGTGCTGGCAGCCAACAACACTCTGTCTTACTAAACCGAACTGAGCTGGTTCCTCTGAGCACATGGCTCTGGTTAACTGAATACCAGCCCTCTGCTAAGAAGGAGGCTCCGCCAGGTAGACACAGGTTGGAGAAAATTCTGCCCCTAGAATGTATGGAGTATTTAAATAGACTCTCCAGCAAAAATCTTTTTCTTTCAAATCAACTGGCTCCCGGTACTTATCAGCTGCTGTATGCCCTTCAGGAATTGGTGCCACCTCTGTCCATGTCAGGAACTGTGCAGAGCAGGAGAGGTTTTCTATGGGGATTTGCTGCTGCTCTGGACAGTTCCTGACATGGACAGAGGTGGCAGCAGAGAGCACTGTGTCAGACTGGAGAGAATACACCACTTTGACTTGAGAGAAAAAAAAAAAGATTTTCGCCAGAGTACCCCCTTTAGAGCCTATAGAACCTGGTCTTACAAGTACCGTACAGTGTCACCATTAGATGGCAGCAAATCAGAGAGACACATAGCACAGGGTATACAGGCCATCAATGCAACCATCCAACATCCATCCGTAGTGGTGGGAGGACTTTGTACTTGGACACTGCTTCAAGGGACAGATCTAAGGGAGACAATGTATAACCCTGGTCACCCACCACCAGCCCCTACAAACAGCAAATATGAGAAGAACATCAAATCCAGCCTGACTTTCCCCGGATGTCGCACTAGTCGTCTACAGACATATAGCCGCTGCACTGGCATTTGCCTTGAAGATCTATTTTTTTCCCTGTCTAGTTATTATCCTAATATTGTCCATCCTTCATATAGATGGTGGGACGGAAAGACCCCTGGGACCGAGAATAGTGTTCCCTCACATTACTTGAGCCTCACGCCTCTTTATGTGGCATCGGGCCAAAAATAACCTATCCCCATAATGGGATTTTCTCATTATTTTTTTAAAATGACACAAAATACTGTAGACCATTAGGAGCGCGCTGCGCTGCTGTGTTATACGTCTGAAATGATGTTCTGTAGCATAAGTGACGACTATTAGCAAACGCAATCGCCCTCGTCTGCAAACGGCCCATAATTCATGCTGACGAATGTGATGTCTCCCTGACGCCTTGTGTGGCCGAGTTTGATCAAACACTGTATTTCTCCGTGGGGCGATGTGTAACTCTAGAAGCCGGCAGCTCGCTCGCCTCCTGTCCTCGCTGCTAACAGCCTCGCAGTGTGGAAGTCTGGAACCCGCATAAGTCCCGAGCCGCATAATTACATAGCATTAAATGAAGTTAGATCGCCCTCGGCCTCCCCCTCCCCCGAGGATTACACTCCCAGAGATAATGAGATTTGAAATACCTAGATTAAGTGCGTCTAACCTCAACCATCGCGAGTCAAATAATTACATAGACCGCGCTTATTAGGGGCCGCCGTTGCCTCCGTGTCGTGTCCTTTTAATTAAATATTTGGATAATAAAATTGGACGATGGCTATTAAATTATAACGGGTGTTGAAAGAAGTTTCTGGACGTCGGGGAAACGTCCGGAGCGGCGAGAGGTTATCCCAAAAACAACAGCAAGAAAGTTTCTAGACGTGTCAAACTTTCCGGACAACTGTGATGGGAGGTGATGAGGCGGCGGCTGAGACGTCCAGGAACTTCTGTAATATAGTCCGTGGTGTCGCAGAAGTCGCCTGTTCCGCTTGCACATATCGGAAACAGGAAATTAACCGATTGCTGACCGACAAGGGAACTCCTTATAAAAAGGCTGAGCCTACTGACTCCCATAAGAGTAGTCCAGCCTCTCCAGTGATCGCCACTTAGGAGATTGGTGGCTCAGCAGGGATCAGTGATCATCCCTTATGTACAAGCAAAGGATATCCTAGCCCCCATTAATGAACTGATGGTATAGCTATAGAGAGGAACTGTGGCTATTACTCTGTTGAGTGTGTACTGCTGCAGAAACTCTTATAGGGACTGTACGATAGAGATACTTATATAGAGGGGAATTGTAGCTGGTAGTATAGGGCCTATACTCTAACAGATTTAACTCCAATGGGATTCTGTGACTGGAGGGGAGCTGTGGCTGGTACTACTATAAGGGAAGCTGTGTCCACCATTATTATACAGGCATTGTG